>NC_092722.1:14593289-15242132 GCF_047496885.1 Scyliorhinus torazame | reverse complement strand
GCTAAACCAGCCCCTAAGTTGAGGGGAGACCCTGGCTGGATTCTCCACCTAGCGATGCCAGAAACGTAAATCGCGATCGGGCGGAGGGCGTCCAGCAAAAATCGAGGATTGTGCCCGGTACCATGCTCTCATCCCTCCCAGGCGGCGAAAGTGATGTTTGCGCCCTGCACAAAGGGACTTGAGAGTCCTTGTTCAAGATTCTCTTAAGGTTAATGTGCAGGTTCTACCGGCAGTTAGGAAGGCAGATGCAATGTTAGCATTCATGTCGAGAGGGCTAGAATACAAGACCAGGGATGTACTTCTGAGGCTGTATAAGGGTCTGGTCAGACCCCATTTGGAGTATTGTGAGCAGTTTTGGGCCCCGTATCTAAGGAAGGATGTGCTGGCCTTGGAAAGGGTCCAGAGGCGGTTCACAAGAATGATCCCTGGAATGAAGAACTTGTCGTATGAGGAACAGTTGAGGACTCTGGGTCTGTATTCAGAGTATAGAAAGATGAGGGGGGATCTTATTGAAACTTAGAGGATACTGCTAGGCCTGGATCGACTGGACGTGGAGAGGATGTTTCCACTTGTAGGAAAATCTAGAAACAGAGGACACAATCTCTTCAGCCAGAGGTTAGTGAATCTGTGGAACTCTTTGCCGCAGAAGGCTGTGGAGACCAAATCACTCAGTGTCTTTAAGACAGAGATAGATCGGTTTTTGATTAACAAGGGGATCAGGGGTTATGGGGAGAGGGCAGGAGAATGGAGATATACCGGGCAGCAACTTGGTGACAGCTTCATGGATTCGGGGTGTCCCCCTCAGGATCGGGGTGGCCTGGCCCAGGCCTCCATGGCTGCAGTATTTAATGCACCCATTTGGGACAAGTTACAGGCCCCTGACTGCTCACTCTGCTGACTCCTCACTGTGTGTCCTGTAAATGTTCACAGAGCCTCTGGTCATTTGAGAGTCCACCCAGGCCACCCCTCTGGACACCCTCAGATCCCACCTTACCCATCAAGGGGATGGGCGTGGCCAAGTTCAATCAGTGACATACCAGGTACTGGCATTCAGTGCACTCATCAGTACCGCAGCCCCACTGCAGGGGTTGCAGGGGAAGAGCAGAGCTCACCCTAACAAAAGACACATGCACTGTAGCCTTTGGCACCCTCCCTGGAACACTCAGGCGTGGAGGCGGCCTGCTGCATTTCTCGTCCTCTGACCTGAGGTTTTTTTGCCAGCCATCGCCTGGACGGCCTGGACCTGGGTGGGCCCAGCCGACTTTTGGGTGCCACAGGTGACAAAGTAGCACCTTGTTCTGCCCACTGCCCAGTGCCAGTGTCACGTGGAGGGGGATTCTGAAGCACTGAGGTGTCCCAGCACCCCCTGCGGGAGGCACTGGCACGGGTGGCAAACCTTCCTCCTCCCTCAGGGTGCTTGTTTGCCCTCAGGCTGTTCCATTGGACGGAGTCTGGAGTGCGCTCTGGAGGCTCCACTGTCTCCTGGCGCGGCCAGTCCTGGAGCCCGCCCTCGTCTGAACCAGCGCCTCAATGTCATCAACCACGGAGCTCTGAGGCTGGAACACGTCCCTCTGTGACTGGCGCAGGTTAGTCAGCGACTGGACAATGCTCTTGATGCCCTCGGCCATGACTCCTTGTGACTGGGCTAAGCTCTGGAGCTCCGCAGCAAAGTTCACGTGGACCCGAGCGAGACATGTCTGCCTGTGTCTGGGCTCCCCTGTCCTGAGCCTCAGCCATCGACTGCAGAGATTGCCCCAAGCCTGGGACGTCTTGACACATGGCTCTGACATCTTGTCCCAGGCTGTCCACTGCGGACGCCACCCGTTAGGTGCTGGCCTGGGTACCGCACGTTGTCAGCAACATCACCTGCACCTGAAGGTGGTTGGACTTCTCCAGCTGCACCTGCAGGCGCTGGAAAGTTGCTGCCATCCATTCCTGTAGATCCTGGCTCTGCTTCTGCATCGGTACCAGTGATGGGATTAATCTTTCCTGCCCGGGCTACAGCTATTTCCTGGGATCGGGCAGCCGTCTGATTGCCCACTCCCTCAGGACTCAGGGGGCGGGATTCTCCGACCCCCCCCCCCGCCGGGTCGGAGAATCGCCGGGGGGGGGGGGGGGTGAACCCCACCCCGCCGCTTCGACGCCGGCTGCCGAATTCTCCAGCGCCGGTTTTCGGGCGGGGGTGGGGAATTGCGCTGTGCCGGTCGCCCCCCCCACCCCCACCCAGCAATTCTCCGGGCCCCGATGGGCTGCCCGTTTTCGGCCGGTCCCGCCGGTGTGGAATGGACATGGTCCATTCCGGTGGGACCTGGCTTGGAGGGCGGTTAGCGGGGTCCTCGGAGGGGCGCAGGGGGATCCGGTCCCGGGGGCGGGGGGGCGGGGGCCGCGGTGGTCTGGCCCGCGTCGGGGCCCACCGATC
The DNA here is from genome assembly GCF_047496885.1 of Scyliorhinus torazame. NCBI lineage: Eukaryota > Metazoa > Chordata > Chondrichthyes > Carcharhiniformes > Scyliorhinidae > Scyliorhinus > Scyliorhinus torazame. The sequence continues at coordinate 15,239,713 of NC_092722.1, read as the reverse complement.
TGCGAGCGGGCCATTGTCATGGGGGCACTCTTTCCCTCCGCGCCGGCCTCTGTCAGGCTCCGCGATGGCCGGCGCGGATAAGAAACCCCCTGCGCATGCGCCAGAACACGCTGGCAGTCCTGCGCATGCCCCAACTTGCGCCGGCCGGCGGAGGCCCTTCGCCGCCGGTTGACGCGGCGCCAATCCCTCCAGCGCAGGCCTAGCCCCCGGAAGTGCGGAGGATTCCGCAACTTCTGGGCGGCCCGACGCCGGAGTGGTTTGCGCCGCTCTTGCCGCTGGTACGGGCCGCCCCGCCGATTGCGGGAGAATCCCGCCCAGTCTCCACCTGATGTGCTGCAGCAGGTATGAAGTGCGCATCGGAAGGTGACCCAGGAGCTTCATCACTGAAATGCCCCAACGAGGTGATATTCTCTGCGATGGTGGAGGGTTCAGGTGAATGCAGTGATGAGAAGTCGGTGTCTTCTCCGGAGTGGTGTTCCTAGGTACACTGGGGATCTGGCTGGAGTGAGGTACCCCAACAGGCCGGCCTGATCTGATGGTGGACCTGCAAGACAAAGCACAAGAGACGTGGTGAGATCTTGGGAAGGAGTAGACTGTGGGAGAGGGGTGGCTCACTTGCTCGAAGGACATCATTTTGCATTAGGGGCTCACTTGATTGACGCACGCCGACCTCCACCTCAGAGACAGCCCTTTTGTGGACCTGCCTAGCTCACTCTAATGCCCTCTGCTCTGCGGCGGTGTGAGCCATGAGTTCCGTGATGCCCCCTCCGGGGTCTTCCCCCGCTCCCTTCGATTGTGAGCCCCCTTTTCCTCGGGGACACAGAAGAGAACTGGTGAGATGTATGGACAGGAGGCTTTTAGCTGGTGGCATGTGCTTGCAAGGCCCCTGGCCAAAGAGGACAATAAGGTGTTCGGGTTTGGTGCAGGGTGGTATGTGAGGGAGATTCAGGCAGGTGGGATTTGGCTGGACTCTAGGGGAGTGAGGGGGTGATGCGAGGAGTGCGGGACAGGAGTGATGCCAGGCGAACAGAGGTGATGACTCACCCGAGCTGCCTTAAGGAGGTCATACATCTTCTTTTGACAATGGGTGTCAGTCCGCCTGGTCAGGTTGGCAGCACGGACTGCCTCTGCCACCTCCTCCCAGGCCCAGTTCAGGATGACATGCTGGAGCCTCCTGAAACGCCTGGAGAATAGGGTGCCCCACCGCTCCTCCACTGCATCCAGCATCCAGTGGGCTAAACAGCTGGCTTGTAATGCAGAACAATGCCAGCAGCGCGGGTTCAATTCCCGAACCAGCCTCCCTGAACAGGCGCATGTGGCGACTAGGGGCTTTTCACAGTAACTTCATTGAAGCCTACTTGTGACAATAAGCGATTATTATTATTATTATTGCTTCACTTTTGAAAAAGCATTGTGCAGATCTCCTCTGTGCTGTTTTCTTCATTGGAATGAGAGTATGTGGGAAGTGGAGTGCTTATAAGTAGCTCTAACTGGTCAAGCTCTCCAGCACCAATTCCGGCCCCAGCGAATCAGAATGGGAATGGGAATTGCTCTAGATTCACGGGGGCAGAGTTCTGACCCATTAACGTGTCCTGAATTCCTCCCCGAATAGACCCTCCAACGGGAACACAAACCGCAGGCAAATCAGCCCCAGAGTTGCCCAAATGGAGAATCCTGCCCCCTGTCTGCCCCTTCAAGTAAACTTAAAGATATTATGGCACTATTTTGAAGAAAAACAATGGAGTTCTTCACCCTAGTGTCCTGACCAATGTTTCCCATTCAACCAACAAAGCTAAATAATAATAATCGCTTTTTGTCACAAGTCGGCTGAAGCTGTTTGTGAGATTTTGCAAATTGGTGGCAGATGCTTTACAAACATACTTACTGCCCAAGGTGTCCCAATAAATTCCTTAATTGTTTTGTCCACCGTATTGCCTCGGCAATGCTTGAAGGTGCGAGGCACGGCAGCCAACCCTCATTATTTTAAAGAGCACTATGATTTTTTTTTAACCAATGCTCCATTAGGGGTAATCCAATTCTGCAATTCTATCCACTTGTCTATAATAAAACAATGGATTAATGGCCTTGGTCATTTGGATAGGTTACGTGGCCAGGTCAAACATTCTGAAACAAGATGGAAAACATAGAAAATTTACAGCATAATAGGAAGCCATTCAGCCCATCATGTCTATGCCAGCTGAAAAACAGCGGACCAGCCTAATCCCACTTTCCAGTCCTTGGTCCTTAGTTAAAACATTTCAAGATCACGTCCACGTCCTGTACTGATAAAAATGCAATTGGGGTTTCTGCTTCCACCACCCTTCCAGGCAGTGAGTTCAAGATGACCACTATCCTTTGGGTGAAAACATTTCTCCTCCTGTCCCTTCTGAAGCTTCTACCAATTACTATAAGGTCTGTGCCCTGGTTTTTGGCAGATTTATCAAGGGAATTACGTTCATTCTATCCACCTTCATGAAATCTTTCCCCTACCTCCTCTATACCAAAGAAATAACAACCCAAGTCCATCCAATGCTTCTTGGAGTGTGGTGATCAGAACTGTGTGCGATACTCTAGTTGTGACCCAACTAGCATTTTCCACAATATGAAAAGTGGGTCAGGTAGCATCCATGGGGAGAGAAACAGTCACCGGGATTTTCTCTCCCTACCATGGCACGTGGTGAGTTATTCCAATGTCCATTGACTTCGGCAGAATCAGAAGATTCCACTGGCACGAAGGGCTGGAAGATTCCGGCCAGTGTAAATGTTTCAAGTTGATGGCTATTCATCAACATTTCATACAGGTCTAACATAATCTCCCTGCTCTTATATTGTATGCCTTGATTAATGAATGAAAATATCCCATAGGCCCTAATTACCATCAGGGATGAGTGGACATGCATGCCAAGGTCCCACTGCTCCTTTACACTTTTCAGTGTAGCACAGGGGCTGGTATAGCACAGGGCTAAATCGCTGGCTTTTAAAGCAGACCAAGGCATCGGGGAGGCTGGTATGGGAATTTAACCGTGCATCTTTGGAGATGATATCCCTTCAGTAATAGCAGTAAGGTGGGAAACTCAATAGTCAACATGTTCACAGTAAAATTCCGCAAGCAACAATAAGATAATTGCTGAAAAAAGAGACACTTTGTCAAAGCTTTTTATCGCGCCCTCATCAGGACACTTCGCTAATCCAAGAGAGGCAACTGATGTAAACTGTATGAGAAGAGAGTGCTGATTGGTTGGCAAGTGGACTCTGATTGGTAGAGGTGTTGTCATGGACAATGCACCAGTTGGTGGTGACTGGCAGTTAACTGCCAAGCACTTTTTGCAACTTTAAACCAGGCAGCTTGGCTCAAATTGCTCAAGGCATTGTCCTGAAGTGAGGATAATTAGCAGATTATCAATTTCAGTGATGTTGATTGAGGGAAAAATATTGACCAGGACACCACGGAGAATTCATCAGCTTTTCTTCCAGGAGAGACTGTGGGATTCTTTTATGTCCAACTGAGAGGGTAGATGGGGCCTCATTTTTAATGTCTCTTTGGAAAGTTGACGCCGCAATGCTAGAGCGTTAGCCTAGAATTTATGCTCAAATCTCTGGAGCAGATCATTTTTCGAAAATTTACTATTTTATGGGATGTGGGCATTGCTGGCTAGGCCAGTATTTATTGCCCATCCCTAATTGCCCTTGAGACGGTGGTGGTGAGCTCCCTTAAGCCGCTGGAGTCCACCTGGTGTAAGTACATCCCAGGTGCTTTCAGCGAGGAAGTTCCAGGTGATGACCCCAGAACATTCTGACTCAGAGACAAGAGAGTTTCTCACTGAACCAAAGCTGACACAAGAGTTACAACAGAATGTTCTTTATATTTTGGTTAGCAGAGGGAAATATTGACACTTCAATGACCCATATATGTGTCACATTGAGGTCATGATACTGTTAGATGTACTTGCGACATCATAAATTTTCTTAAAGCGACGGCATTGTCCTGTAGCAGTCTTGAGAGAACCATTTATGTCTTAAGATGGGCTCTCAGTTTCTGCCTTGTTTTCATGTTATTTTGCTCTCGATAGTGCCACACTCTAGTTGTTTTGTTTGCACAGGATGCGAGCATTGCTAGCCAGGCTGGGGTTTATTGCCTCTCCCCAATTGCCCTTGACAATGTGGCGGTGAACTGCCTCCTTGAATAGAGCTGAGTAGATTGCTGGATCATTTCAGAGGGTGATTAAAGGGAACTAATTTGCTCTGCATCTGGAGTCACGTGTAGGCCAGACAGGGTAAGGGCGGCAGATTTCCTTCCCTAAAAGCGATCAGTGAACCAGATGAGGCTTTGTGACAATCCAGTTGTGTTACGGCCTTCAGTGTTGATGCTAGCTTATTCTAGATTCGTTTAATTTATTGAATTTAAATTCTCCAGCTGCAGAATTGAACTCATCTCATTGGATCATGAGTCCAGGCATCTGGATTACTCGTCCAGTAACATAAACAACCTGCTACATTTAGTGACATAATGATAGGCTTCTGTAATTTCATTATGGGGAGTGTAGTGACATTGTCATTGGACTAGTAATCCCGAGATCGAGGATATTGATGTGGCGTTAGAATCTCACCACAGCAGATGAATACCTCGTCTGGCCTTCATGTCTCCAGGTCCACAGCTAAATGGTTGACTCTGTAATGACCTGGCAAGATACTCGGTTTGAGAATTGAGTAGTTCAAAAGCCAATGACGTCTACATCCCATCAATGAATTAAAGAAGTCAAATGATTGGAATGCGACATCTGCTTAATATGGGACTGCGGACACAGTACTGTGTGTGGTTCCTTCATTATTAGAGCAAAGTATAGCCAGTGCCTTTCACTTGTATAAGTGAGGCACAGAGTCCCTAACACAAGTAATAGTGTGCATTCGATGAGGCGTGACACCCAATATAGTCATGTGAGAGTACCTTTAAGAAATGGGTGTTTATAAATGGGTGTGTAGAGAAGTATCTGTAGTAAGAGTACCTTTAAGAAATGGGTGTTTTATTACTGCAGTAATGTCAGAGAGTGGGTGGAGCTGGGCTGCCTGTCAGCTTTTTACTTTCGTTTTAGGCTGTTTGCTGCAGGGTGTGTTTTAGTTTCGTTTTCAGAGCTGGATAGCTGCAGTCACAGCCAGAAGGTGTATTAGAGTCTCTCTCTGTAATCTAAAGACTGTAAATCGACCCTGGTGATTTAAAACTAATAACAGTAGTGCTTCTGATAAAGGTTTTGTTTAAGTTGTATTGATGTTGAAAAGGAAAGCTCAGGGGATTACTTAGTGTTGTATTCTTTGGGGGTTGTATTTGAATTAATGATTGCTAAGATGTTCACTATATGTTTTAAAAAGGTTAAATTGAGTTCATAGAATAAACATTGTTTTGCTTTAAAAATTACTTTTCCATTTCTGCTGTACCACACCTGGAGAGTGGGCCATGTGCTCCCTATACCACAATCTATTAAAAGTTGTGGGTCACGTGAACTCCATGATACACTTTAGGGTTCTCTAAACCCTGGCCCATAACAATATGTAAAAGCATTTTCTGCTCTTTTGGCAAGATCCCAGGTGTTTTTGTTGGTCAGTCAGCTTGGGGGTGGGGTGGGGGGGGTAGCAGTCAGAGTTTTATATCTGACTGATGCACGATCAATAACTCCAGAAGCGAGGTTGGAGACATTTGAAGGCTTTAATACGCTAGATGTTTCCCCCAGCAGCGCAGGTACAGAAGAAAGCTGCTGGGGCGGCACGGGCTCTTATACCCCGCCTTGTAGGGCGGAGCTAACATACAGGCTTAACCAATAGGAACAAATACATTCTCCACCAATGGTATTCCGGCATTACCGGGTACCGTAATCCTTCGTAGCGTAAAGATACTATGGAGGGCTTTTATGACGGTGCTTGCGGTCATGTCGGGGCAGGGGATGGTGAATGGGATCCGGGAGTACTCGGCAACACGTTCAGAAAGTACGTGTTGTCGTCAGTGGAGGGGAGGGGGCCTTTGAAATCCATACTGAGGCGTTCAAAGGGACGGGAAGCCTTTATCAGGTGCGCTTTCTCTGGCCGGTAGAAGTGCGGTTTGCACTCTGCGCAGATTTGGCAATTCCTGGTGGCTGTCCTGACCTCCTCGATGGAATAGGGCAGGTTGCGGGTCTTGATGAAATGGAAAAATCGAGTGACCCCCGGGTGGCAGAGGTCCTCGTGGAGGGCTCGGAGGCAGTCCACTTGTGCGTCACGGGATAGGGCATCAGGAGGCTCGTTTAGCTTCCCGGGAGGATACAAGATCTCATAGTTGTAGGTGGAGAGTTCGATCCTCCACCGTAAGATCTTGTCGTTTTTTAGCTTGCCCCGCTGTGCATTATCGAACATGAAAGCAACCGACCGTTGGTCAGTGAGGAGATTGAATCTCCTGCCGGCCAGATATTGCCTCCAATGTCGCACAGCTTCTACTATGGCCTGGGCCTCCTTTTCGACTGAGGAATGGCGGATTTCGGAAGCGTGGAGGGTGCGTGAGAAGAAGGCCACGGGTCTGCCCGCTTGGTTGAGGGTGGCCGCCAGAGCTACGTCGGACGCGTTGCTCTCGACCTGGAAGGGGAGGGACTCGTCGATGGCGTGCATCGTGGCCGTAGCAATGTCTGCTTTGATGCGGCTGAAGGCCTGGCAGGCCTCTATCGACAGGGGAAAAACTGTGGATTGGAGCAGTAGATGGGCCTTGTCCATATAGTTGCGGACCCACTGGGCATAGTAGGAAAAAAAACCTAGGCAGCGCTTCAGGGCCTTGGAGCAGTGCGGGAGGGGGAACTCCATAAGGTGATGCATGCATTCAGGGTCGGGGCCTATAAGTCCATTACGCACTACGTAGCTGAGGATGGCTAGGCGGTCGGTGCTGAACACGCATTTACCGTTATATGTGAGGTTAAGGATTTTTGCGGTCTGGAGGAATTTTCGGAGGTTGGTGCCGTGGTCCTGCTGGTCGTGGCCGCAGATGGTGATATTATCAAGGTACGGGAATGTGGCCCGTAAACCGTACCGGTCAACCATTCGGTCCATCTCTCGTTGGAAGACCGAGACCCCATTAGTTACACCGAAGGGAACCCTTAAGAAGTGGTAGAGCAGCCCATCTGCTTCGAAAGCAGTGCGGATGTGGAGTTGGTGGTAGGCGGACTTAAGATCCACCGTGGAAAAGACCCTGTATTGCGCGATCCTGTTGACCAGGTCGGATATGCGGGAGAGAGGGTACGCGTCAAGCTGCGTAAACCTGTTGATGGTCTGACTGTAGTCGATGACCGTCCTATGCTTCTCCCCGGTCTTTACTACCACTACTTGAGCTCTCCAGGGGCTGTTGCTAGCCTCAATAACCGTTGGACCTCTGACCTAATAAAGATCCGATCCTGGGCACTGTAACGTCTGCTCCTGGTGGCGACTGGTTTGCAATCCGGGGTGAAGTTCGCAAACAGGGAAGGCGGATCGACCTTGATGGTCGCGAGGCTGCAGACAGTGAGGGGGGGTATAGGGCCACCGAATTTGAAAGTTAGACTTTGGAGGTTGCACTGAAAGTCCAACCCTAGGAATGTGGCCGCGCAGAGGTGGAGAAGGACGTAGAGTCGGTAGTTTTTGAACTCCCTTCCCTGGACCGTGAAGTTAGCTACACAAAACCCCTTGATCTCGACTGAGTGAGATCCGGAGGCCAGGGAGATTTTTTGATTAACGGGGTGGACGGGGAGAGAACAGCGCCTTACCGTGTCGGGGTGTATGAAGCTTTCCGTGCTTTCAGAGTCGATTAGGCAGGACGTTTCATGCCCATTGATAAGCACCGTCGTCGTAGCAGTCGAGAGTGTTCGGGGTCGAGACTGGTCCAGGGTCACGGAGGCTAATCGTGGCAGCAGTTGGATGTTCTCTTTGGGCGGTGTGTGGTCAGCCGAACTGGGGTCCTGGCAGTCCATCCAAGATGGCGGCGCCCACTGGTCGCACATGGTTCGGGGTGCACAAAATGGCGGCGCCCATCCATCGCACATGGCGTCCGCGGGACAAGGTGGCGGCACCCGGAGGCCACACGTGGCCCTGGAGGAGGAAGATGGCGGCGCCCGCTGGCCGCATGGGGTCCGTGGAGAGGATTGTGGTGGCAGTCCATATTCGCCTCCGGAGACCGCAGCGACCGCCCAGGCCTGGCATACCGCCACGAAGTTGCCCTTTTTGCCGCATCCCTTGCAGATGGATGATCGGGCTGGACAGCGCTGTCGGGGGTGCTTGGCTTGCCCGCAAAAAAAGCAATGGGGGCGCCCGGGGTTGCCAGGCCGTCTCGCAGCACAAGCTTGTGGGGGGATGGGAGATGCCTCGGGGTCGGCCGCGGGGAGGGTTCCACGCTGCCCAGGGGGCTGCCGCGCGGTCGGGGACGTAGGCACGGGCGTTTCAGGAGGCCACATCCAGGGAGTCGGCAAGGGCCCGTCTCTCCTTGAGGCCTAGTATCTTTTTCTCCAGCAATCGCTGGTGCTTTGAGAGGACAGCATACCTGCAACGAAAGCGTTCCAAATCAAACGTTCTGTGTGGTCGTTTGCTGAAACTTACGGGCAGCTGCAGTTTCTCCCCAACACCAGGAGCGCACGGTAGAATTCTTCCCGTGATTCCCCAGGGATTTGTCGCCTCGTCGCTAGTAGATGTCGGGCATAGACCTGGTTTACAGGGCGAATATAATGCCCTTTCAGCAGCTCCATTGCGGCATTGAAATCGTCAGCGTCCTCGATGAGGGTGTAGATTTCTGGGCTCACCCTCGAGTGCAGAATTTGTAGTTTCTGTTCTCCCGTGGCCGTCTCGAGATATCCGTTGAAGCACGCCAGCCAGTGCTTGAAGGTTGCCGCTGAGTTTGCCGCGTGGGGGCTGAGTTGCAGACACTCCGGCTTGATTCGGAGCTCCATTCTTGAAAACTAGCGTATTAAATTGATGCACGATCAATAACTCCAGAAGCGAGGTTGGAGACAATTGAAGGCTTTAATACGCTAGATGTTTCCCCCAGCAGCGCAGGTACAGAAGAAAGCTGCTGGGGCGGCACAGGCTCTTATACCCCGCCTTGCAGGGCGGAGCTAACATACAGGCTGAACCAATGGGAACAAGTACATTCTCCACCAATGGTATTCCGGCATTACCAGGTACCGTAATCCTTCGAACGCAGACTACCACACTGACCTCAGGGCTCCTTTGATTGGGAAGGAGGGAAATCTGCTAATGAGCCACACCTACTCAGAATGGCATACGTGTGGATGATATCAGCACTGAGCTTTATTGTGACGCCGACGGCAGGCGAATAACTTAGAATCACTTTCCGCTGGCGTCACGGAGAACTGGGCAACGGTAGAAGATTCCGGTGGGGCCTTCATCTGCAACCCACTAGCGGGATGTAAATCAGTTTCATTCCGGCATTCAGTGGGTTTCCCGATCCACCATGCCGGGCACCAGCGGACGATCCCGGGGGAAATACACTCCGGACTAAAAATGATTTTTGAATGCCCGCCTTCGAACCTGCTGGAGGGGCCACGGGAGAATTCTGCCCTCGCGACCCCCACCCTCACTTTCCAGCGGTACAAGAGACGAAGCTGGACAGAGAGATGTCTGCATGTCTCATGTTTGTGCAGAGTCAGAGCAGTACACCCTCAGTCACACAGACAGCAAGTGCATCCATGGGCAATACTGGATCAACATGCTGGGACAAGATGTCTCTCACTTTACTGACACAGAGGGTTGGGCAGCTCCTTCTCCACCGATGACATCATGTGTCAAACAATGAAGGGAGCGAGTTAACCCCGTCAGAGCTGCAGGAAATTCACCATTTTTTTTGCAACATGTCGAGACACAAAACCTGGGTATTTTGAACATGCGCCGTTCTGAAAATCCTGAATTAGAAGTTACTACATTTACCAAACCAACAGCAGACAATTGATGCTGAACACTGACACTTTGTGCTGAGTTTTCACTTTGCGGGTAGGAAGCCAGAGACGGGACTGTTTTCAGGTCCCGAACCCACCCGTGTAGGTGTCAGGGACTGTGGGGGGAGGGGGGAAGGGGGGGGGGGGGGGAGGCGGCATGGACACAGTAATTGACCATTTTGACCAGTGCACCCTCCTTAATTGGCATGGAGACGGCTTTCCTGTCCAATTATGGGGTGGCTGGGCTTTTGGAAGCCGGAGGGGCCAACCAGAGGCCTTTCAGTATCCGAGGAGCTGCCAGGGACGGTATAAGGTCCGTGATTGGATGGGTGCTGCCACTGAAGGTGCCTTCGCATGGCTTCACCACTTTAAAACTTTAAAAAAGTACAGAAAGCTGCCAGACCAGCGCCGTGAGTGCGTGTGTGTGTGTGTGTGAGGGGTAGTGGGTGGGGTTGGAGTCCCATTACAGGGTGCTCTTTGGCTGTGCCCCTATCTTCGGGCTTTGCTGGACTGCTGACCTGCTGGCAAGCCGCCAAGTGCATCCCTTCAAGGGATCGTTCACATGACAGGCAATTGGAGGCCAATTGGCAGAGACGGGGGTGTGGGCGCGGGGGTGGGGGATGTGGGGGGAGGGGTCCAGCCAGTTTCAATATATTTGCCTCTGTGTCCACCACCATTCCTGTCCTGAGCAGGACCCGAATATCCTGACTTTGTGTCGAAAAGAATTTGAGAGTGAGATTTCGGAGCAGAACGGGCTTTTCCTTTCTATGCTGTTTAATTCTTGGACTCTGTCACATGGACAGCACCACTTGGGTGGTGTGTCATTGACCGAGCTGCTGGGGCCCTGGTACAGGACAGTGTGGTGCTATGGATGGTGATGGCGAGGATCCAACATTGTCCCCACTACGCTGACCAGGGACCTCTCTCACCATCTGTCATTGGTGTGAGTTGGAAGGATTTACAAGTCTATATTCAACCTGTTTGTCCACGTTGTGAACCCATCTTCCTTGGCCATCGAGTCCTGGGGTGGGACGTGAACCCAGGGCTCCCAGGGGCTGTTTAGCACAGGGCTAAATCGCTGGCTTTGAAAGCAGACCAAGGCAGGCCAGCAGCACGGTTCAATTCCCGTTACAGCCTCCCCGAACAGGCGCCGGAATGTGGTGACTAGGGGCTTTTCACAGTAACTTCATTTGAAGCCTACTTGTGACAATAAGCGATTTTCATTTCAATTTCATTTTCATTCATTTTCACTATGCACTGCGCCACCAGAAGGGGTTATTCTTCTCAAATTGGCTTTCCTACAGCAACTGAAAACCAGATTAATAATAATCTTTATTAGTGTCACAAGTAGGCTTACATTAACACTGCAATGAAGATACTGTGAAAATCCTGCAGTCGCCACACTCTGGCGCCTGTACACAGGGGGAGAATTCAGAATGTCCAATTCACCTAACCTGCACATCTTCCAGGACTTGTGGGAGGAAACCGGAGCACCCGGAGGAAACCCACACAAACACGGGGCGAACGTGCAGACTCCGCACAGACAGTGACCCAAGCTGGGAATCGAACCCGGGACCCTGGTGCTGTGAAGCAACAGTGCTAACCACTGTGTTACCGTGCAAGATCATTCTTGACCATCAGTCAAACAACCATTAGCCCGCGAACTCTGGTATTTTTATACCTCACGTTTACAGAGAAAATATTAAAGAAACACAAATTTAACCCCCCCCCCGCTGCTCCCCAGTGATGATTTTTCCCATTTGAATTTGCTCCCAGCGGTGTCCTGGAGATTTATCTCCCATTCTTGCAGCCTCCAGGCCAACCTTGGAGCGTTGGCAACCTCATGAGCTCGGCAGACCCCTGGTGCTGGGAGTGGGCTCCACCATCTCCCCATCTCCTGCCATCCATCCCCAGCTTAGCTCTGCCACCACCTCATTTCCCATTGCTGCCGGGCTTGTTACCTTGGCAGTGGTGGGTGCAGCAGTGGCTGCTAATTGACTGTTGCCATGGGGACATTTGTTTAGTGTGGTTAGTCCTCAGCACGTGGGTGTGCGGAGGGAAGCTGTCAAAGTCGCGGGTGTCACTGTCACACCCATCCCCTAGAATGAAGCAGATCTGGGAAAACTGTGCCTTTGACGGGTGTTACCTTGCGAGCTGAACAATTGGAGAATGTGAGCAAGGAGACTCTCTTCCCGGGTCATGTTTCCACAGCTCAATAAAACGAAGGTTCCACATGCACAGAGTGACCAAAAGTTACTTTAAATACGTAAACAATTACTCCCAGCAAAATATGGATCCCAGCACGAAATTAACATTTCCTGAAATCAGAATTTGGAAGTATTCTGGAAGACAAAAAGCAGATTAACAATTCCATGGAGGCTCTTTGCCCAAACTTTGTAACACAAAGTGATTTTTATTGCAAACTCCTTTCGAGTACCAACCTGTTGTTCACTTCCAGCAGTTTCTGTGTGTAGGTTTCCAGCATTTGCAATTTATTTGTCGTGTCTTTCCGCTGTTTGGGTTAAAATTCTCACTCCTTGGAGAATACCTCCACTCAGTGGTCATCTTTAGTGACTGCAGGCATCCTTGACATGGCTTTTCAAAGGTTGCTTCCAAGGTCTCCATAGAAACCCAGCAATGAAGTCGAGGTGCACCACAGCACTGAGATCCTGGTGTGTTCTTTCAGCACTGAACATCCTAAATAACTTCAGTAGTGCTGACAAAAGACATTTCATGGAAGCTTTGCATCTGTCACTCATCAGGACAATCGTGAGAATTCCAATGTATTTAAATTGTTCAAATTTTCAAACAATGCTTGACAGTTAACTGTCAGTCACCATTAATTGGTGCATTCTCCATGGAAAAGCCTTCACTAATCAGAGCCCATTTGCCAACCAATCAACACTCTCTTCTGTTGTTTCCCCTGACATTAGTATTCTTGCTGTGATACTTCTGTTGATTGCAAGACACAAAACTTTGACAAAATGTATTTTTTTAAGCAATACTCAAAATCCATACTCCCGAATAACTTGATAGACATCAATTCAGACGAGACGCTGAGAAGCAGTGAACCGATGCTTTAATAAGCTAAATATGTGCCGACCTGTAGCTCCTCCCACACTGCAGGGCTGACCCAGGTCAACAGGCTTTATACCTCCACAGCTGGGCGGAGCCACAGGCGGAGCCAACAGCAGCACCAATAATAACATTCCAACAGTACAACAGCAACAACCAATAACAGAACAGCAATAACAATAAGTATATACAACAGTGGAGATAACAAGACTAATAGAACAGTAGAACATATATACAACAGCCTTACGTAGCCATACGTGGCTCACCACATAACTATAAGTAACTTGAAGCAAGTTCCTAATTGTCAATTTTTGAGAAGGGTGCAAAGATACAATACTTAGAGGCCTTACCGTAGAACCATAGAATAACTTAGGACGGCACTGTGGTTAGCACTGCTGCCTACAGCGCTGAGGGCCCGGGTTCGAACCCAGCCCCTGGTCACTGTCTGTGTGGAGTTTGCACATTCTCCCCGTGTCCGCGTGGGTCTCACCCCCACAACCCAAAAGATGTGCAGGATAGGTAGACTGGCCACGCTAAATTGCCCCTTAATTGGAAAAAAAAATAATTGTGTACTCAAAATTTAAATAAATAAAAATAAGAATCCCTACAGTACAGAAGGAGGCCATTCGGCCCATCAGACCTGCACCGCCCTCCGAAAGAGCACCCCATGCAGGCCCACTCCCAAACCCTAACTCGGTAACCACAGCTAACCTGCACATCCCTTGACACGAAGGGGCAATCTAGCATGGCCAATCCTCCCAACCTGCACATCTTGTGGGAGGAAGCCAGAGCACGCGGATGAAACCCAGGCAGCCAGGTGGGGAAAGTGAGTACTTCACCTACTCACCCAAAGCCAGAGTGGAACCCAGGTCCCTGGCACTGTGAGGCAGCAGTGCTAACCACTGTGCCACCGTATCACCAGGATAGATGCTGAGAGATTGTTTCCAGGGTTGGATAGCCTAGAACTAAAGCCATGTTGCACGATGTGGCTGCTGCAGGCCCCCGCCGTACGCATTCGCTGCCACGGACCCGCCATTGCCACACAATCGGGGAATCCAGCCCATCATCTCAGGATCAAGGGGAGGTGAAATCTTTAGAATTCCTTCTGATTCTGTTGAATGGTGGAACAAGCTCGACGGCCAGAGTGCCAGATTCTGCTCGTATTTCAGATGCAGCGAGCACATCGTACCTTGGCCAAATTCTCTCGACGAAACTGCACTGTGAGATAGAATCATGATTGAAACACCAAAAATCAAAATCAAAGCATTAACTTGCTGACACTCTAGGTGTGGAGTAGAACTTCTCTGGATGTGGAACAAGTGCCAGGAATACCAACTTCACAGGGCAGTGTCCTGTGTCCGAAGGATTTTTGATAAAAGTCCAACCCCATTTCAGGCATCTGGGAGAATGCCTAAAACAGGTAGTAGGCCCCTTGCACTTGACGGTTTTCCAGCTCCCGAATACCAACATAAAACTCCTTGAATAAATGAAGCTTACATCTAATGATATGCCCAAATGTTGCATGTTATCAGCCTCCCCGAACAGGCGCCGGAATGTGGCGACTAGGGGCTTTTCACAGTAACTTCATTTGAAGCCTACTTGTGACAATAAGCGATTTTCATTTCATTTCACATCTTGTTGAAAAAGAGAATAGCTAAAGTAAATGTTGGACCATTAAAGGACGATACGGGTGAGGTAATTGATGTGTTGAGTGTTCTGGATCACAAACAGGTCACCAACACTGGAAGTGGTGCAACTCTATTTTATTATAGAGTTAACTATATTAACATACTTGAACTGTGGGTAAATGCAATACCAGCTTTAACTGTTGACCCTTGCCTAGTCCTAACCAGGTAATGCACTCAGCACATGGTGAATGTCTGTGTTGCAGGCTGTGAGCTCTGTGCTCCAAGCTGGCTGCTACTAGAATGAACGGGAACTCTCCTGTTCCCTGTCTTTATAGTGCGTGTGCTCTCACTGGTGATTGGCTGCGGTGTTGTGTATGCTGATTGGTCCCACTGCATGTCCATCAGTGTGTGTGTGTGTCTGCACCATGATATACTGGTGTATATTATGACATCCCCCCTTTTAGAAAAAGAATATGTGCCTGCGTGACAATAAATATCGTGTAGTGAATGTACCTGGCTATGTGTGTGCGTGTTATTTACATGACTATGTACATGAGGCTAATCTATTTACACGGGAAGGTGCCTGGTGCAGAGAAATGGGGTGCCACACCAACAACAAAATGAACATTATATACAAACTACTGGAACGATGAAACAGGATAACAGAACAGATCAAAGAGTCCAACATTGTAAAACTCATAAGTCAAGTCTCTGAGGTGGGCGATGAATTCTGGTTGACCGCCTCAAGGGTGTGTCAGGAGCCACCGGCTGAGGAATGGGCTGGGCCACGGCAGAGTGAGGAGGATGCAGAGTATTCGGAATCTCCACATAGTCCAGGATGGGGACAACAGGAGGGCGTGGCGCCGGTGGAGGATCACGTAGCGAGCATGGAACGGGACGAAGGGCACGCCGATTGCGGCGGCGAATGGAAGACAAAAAATGAACAAAGAAAAGTACAGCACAGGAACAGGCCCTTCGGACCTCCAAGCCCGTGCCGACCATGCTGCCCGACTAAACTACAATCGTCTACACTTCCTGGGTCCATATCGCTCTATTCCCATCCTATTCATGTATTTGTCAAGATGCCCCTTAAATGTCACTGTCGTCCCTGCTTCCACCACCTCCTCCGGTAGCAAGTTCCAGGCACCCACTACCCTCTGTGTAAAAAACTTGCCTCGTACATCTACTCTAAACCTTGCCCCTCGTACCTTAAACCTATGCCCCCTAGTAATTGACCCCTCTACCCTGGGGAAAAGCCTCTGACTATCCACTCTGTCTATGCCCCTCATAATTTTGTAGACCTCTATCAGGTCGCCCCTCAACCTCCGTTGTTCCAGTGAGAACAAACCAAGTTTATTCAACCGCTCCTCATAACTAATGCCCTCCATACCAGGCAACATTCTGGTAAATCTCTTCTGCACCCTCTCTAAAGCCTCCACATCCTTCTGATAGTGTGGCGACCAGAATTGAACACTATACTCCAAGTGTGGCCTAACTAAGGTTCTATACAGCTGCAACATGACTTGCCAATTCTTATACTCAATGCACCGGCCAATGAAGGCAAGCATATGCCGTATGCCTTCTTGACTACCTTCTCCACCTGTGTTGCTCCTTTCAGTGACCTGTGGACCTGTACACCTAGATCTCTCTGACTTTCAATACTCTTGAGGGTTCTACCATTCACTGTATATTCCCTACCTGCACTAGACCTTCCAAAATACATTAACTCACATTTGTCCGGATTAAACTCCATCTGCCATCTCTCCGCCCAAGTCTCCAAACAATCTAAATCCTGCTGTATCCTCTGACAGTCCTCATCGCTATCCGCAATTCCACCAACCTTTGTGTCGTCTGCAAACTTACTAATCAGACCAGTTACATTTTCCTCCAAATCATTTATATATACTACAAAGAGCAAAGGTCCCAGCACTGATCCCTGTGGAACACCGCTCGTCACAGCCCTCCAATTAGAAAAGCATCCTTCCATTGCTACTCTCTGCCTTCTATGACCTAGCCAGTTCTGTATCCATCTTGCCAGCTCACCCCTGATCCCATGTGACTTCACCTTTTGTACTAGTCTACCATGAGGGACCTTGTCAAAGGCCTTACTGAAGTCCATATAGACAACATCCACTGCCCTACCTGCATCAATCATCTTTGTGACCCCCTCGAAAAACTCTATCAAGTTAGTGAGACACGACCTCCCCTTCACAAAACCATGCTGCCTCTCACTAATACGTCCATTTGCTTCCAAATGGGAGTAGATCCTGTCTCGAAGAATTCTCTCCAGTAATTTCCCTACCACTGACTTAAGGCTCACCGGCCTGTAGTTCCCTGGATTATCCTTGCTGCCCTTCTTAAACAGAGGAACAACATTGGCTATTCTCCAGTCCTCCGCGACATCACCTGAAGACAGTGAAGATCCACAGATTTCTGTCAAGGCCTCAACAATTTCCTCTCTAGCCTCCTTCAGTATTCTGGGGTAGATCCCATCAGGCCCTGGGGACCTATCTACCTTAGGTTTATAAGAGGTAGGGTGTATAATCATCTGGAAAGGAATAATTTGATCAGACATAGTCAACACGGTTTTGTGAAGGGTAGGTCATGCCTCACAAGCCTTATTGAGTTCTTTGAGAAGGTGACCAAACAGGTGGATGAGAGTAAAGCAGTTGATGTGGTGTATATGGATTTCAGTAAAGCATTTGATAAGGTTCCCCACGGTAGGCTACTGCAGAAAATACGGAAGCATGTGATTCAGGGAGATTTAGCAGTTTGGATCAGAAATTGGCTAGCTGGAAGAAGACAAAGGGTGGTGGTTGATGGGAAGTGTTCAGACTGGAGTCCAGTTACTAGTGGTGTAGCCACAAGGATCTGTTTTGGGGCCAATGCTGTTTGTCATTTTTATAAATGACCTGGAAGAGGGCGTAGAAGGATGGGTGAGTAAATTTGCAGATGACACTAAAGTCGGTGGAGTTGTGGACAGTGCGGAAGGATGTTACAAGTTACAGAGGGACATAGATAAGCTGCAGCGCTGGTCTGAGAGGTGGCAAATGGAGTTTAATGCAGAAATGTGTGGGGTGATTCACTTTGGAAGGAATAACAGGAAGAGAGTACTGGGCTAATGGTAAGATTCTTGGCAGTATGGATGAGCAGAGAGATCTCGGTGTCCATGTACATAGATCCCTGAAAGTTGCCACTCAGGTTGAGAGGGTTGTTAAGAAGGCGTACGGTGAGTTAGTTTTTATTGGTAGAGGGATTGAGGGGTTTCGGAGCCATGAGGTCATGTTGCAGCTGTACAAAACTCTGGTGCGGTCGCAGTTGGAGTATTGCGTGCAATTCTGGTCGCCGCATTATAGGAAGGATGTGGAAGCATTGGAAAGGGTGCAGAAGAGATTTACCAGAATGTTGCCTGGTATGGAGGGAAGATCTTATGAGGAAAGGCTGAGGGACTTGAGGCTGTTTTCGTTAGAGAGAAGAAGGTTAAGAGGTGACTTAATTGAGGCATACAAGATGATCAGAGGATTAGATAGGGTGGATAGTGAGAGCCTTTTTCTTCGGATGGTGATGTCTAGCACGAGGGGACATAGCTTTAAATTGAGGGGAGATAGATATAAGACAGACGTTAGAGATAGGTTCTTTACTCAGAGAGTAGTAAGGACGTGGAATGCCCTGCCTGCAACAATAGTGGGCTCGCCAACACTAAGGGCATTCAAATGGTCATTGGATAGACATATGGACGATAAGGGAATAGTGTAGATGAGCTTTAGAGTGGTTTCACAGGTCGGCGCAACATCGAGGGCCGAAGGGCCTGTACTGCGCTGTAATGTTCTCTGTTCTTATAAGGTTAACTATATTAACATACTTGAACTGTGGGTAAATGCAATACCAGCTTTAACTGTTGACCCTTTCCCAATCCTAACCAGGTGATGCACTCAGCACATGGTGAATGTCTGTGTTGCAGGCTGTGAGCTCTGTGCTCCGAGCTGGCTGCTACTAGAATGAGCGGGAACTCTCCTGTCCTCTGTCTTTATAGTGCGTGTGCTCTCACTGGTGATTGGCTGCGGTGTTGTGTCTGCTGATTGGTCCCACTGCATGTCCATCAGTGTGTGTGTGTGTCTGCACCATGATATACTGGTGTATATTATGACAGTAATAATGGGCGGTGACACAATGGTTAGCACTGCTGCCTCTCAGCTCCAGGGACCCGGGTTCGATTCCGACCTCAGGTGACTGTGTGGAGTTTGCACGTTCTCCCCGTGTCTGTGTGGGTTTCCTCCGGGTGCTCCGGTTTCCTCCCACATCCAAAGATGTGCAGGTTAGGTGGATTGGCTATGCTAAATTGGCCTTCGCTGGGGTTATGGGGATAGGGTGGGGGATTGGGCCGCGGTAGGGTGCTTTCAGAGGGTTGGTGCGGACTCGATGGGTCGACTGGCCTCCTTCTGCACTGTCGGGATTCTATTCTATGTTTCTATGGGGAACACAGAGGTGGCAGAGGCACTGAACCAAAATGTTGCCTCTGTCTTCACGGTGGAGGATACATAATAAATAAATTCCCCAAACTGAAGTTAATACAGAGGAAAGTGGTGCAATAACCATCACTAGGGAGAAGGTCTTGAATAATCTAATGGGATTAAAGGCAGATAAGTGGGAAAGCAGACAATTTTGTATTAACTACAATAAAACTGAAGAATAAAGTCTCCAATCAGACTGTGTATCAATGTTAAATAAAGACCATTTGGACAGATATTCTAATCAGAGTTTAATACCTAGCAGTATTCATCATATGTACTGCAGCGATTCATGAAGAAGATCCCCCACCACCTTCTCAAGGGCAACCAGGAACGGGGATAAATTTCAGCCGTGCTCTCGATCAGCACGTCTCGAGATTGAATTTTTAAAAATGTGGTTTCTTGGCCATTATTGTTCTCTCTGCCGCTGAAAGATCAAGCCCCAGAAGCTCTGACCCGACGATACCAAGAGCCATACTTCACGTGTAAATACAAACAGTGAACGGCAGCAGACTATTTGCTGGTAGAAGATAACACAGTTAAACCGAACCCTGCCCCCAGCTGACCTGCAGATGCATGTATTATCCCGCAGGTGGCGCTGGTTAGCAATCAGGCAATGCAGGGGGACCTCAGGATGATCTTCTTCTCAAAATGGTTCTGTTGTAACCATTCAAAGTTCCTCTGGACGCCCACTTTGTGTACATATCTGTTTCATTATCACCCACTTTTCACTATGCACCATGATCGCTTCTATCATCATGGGGCGACATGGTGGCACACAGCTCCAGGGTCCCAGGTTCGATTCCCGGCTTGGGTCACTGTCTGTGCGGAGTCTGCACATTCTCCCCGTGTCTGTGTGGGTTTCCTCTGGGTGCTCCGGTTTCCTCCCACAGTCCAAAGATGTGTACGTTAGGTGGATTGGCCATGCTAAATTGCCCCTTAATGTCCAAAAATGTGTTGGTTAGGATATGGGATAGGGTGGAGGAGTGGGCCTAGGTAGAGTCCCCTTTCGGAGGGTCGGTGCAGGCTCGATGGGCCGAATGTCGCCTCCTTCTGCTCTGGAGGGATGCGATGATTTACTCACCCCTGCTCTTCACCTTTTCCATTTGTTCAATCCTCCGCCTTCCCCATTTCCCCCTGCTGTGTACTCAATTCAAATCTGTGAGATCCATAATTTTTCTCAGTTCGAATGACAGGTCATTGACCAGAAACATTAACAGTTTTTCTCTCTCCACAGATCCTGTCTGATCTGCTGAGTGTTTCCAGCATTTTCTATTTTTCTTTCAGATGCGTCGTACCCACAGTAATTTATATTTTGTTCCAATGTTACTCAACATTATATTAATTTGGTCTATGTTATAACACAGCACTAAAGGCTGTAAACCACGGTGCGGAAGCTCATCATTCCATTGCATAAAACAGAACCAAAACCTATTTTTGTTCCAGAGTATTAAAGGTGATTATTATTCAAGCATAACCACAGGTTATTATTAGCCGAATATACCACAGGACTAAAGGGCATTATTGCCCCAATCTATCAATTCTACTGGATGGGTCAGGTGAGCTGAAAGTGGCAACTGGAACTCAATCCAGGGACTTGTGAGGAGAATCCTTGGAGGGCATGCCCACAAATCCCTGAAGGCAGCAGGACAAGTCGATAAGGAGGTTTATGGGATGTTTTCCTTTACCAGGCAAGGCATAGAATAAAAGAGCAGGGAGATTTTGTTAGAAAGCGAGCCTTGCATTTATATAGTGCCATTCATGAACCCTGGATGTCTCACCATGCTTTCTAGCCAATGAAGTACTCGTGAAGTGTAATCAGTTGTAATGTAGGAAACGCAGCAGCCAATTTGCACACAGTGTTCCCACAACTAGCGATGTGATAATGATCAGAAAGCCTGCTGTTTTGTGGTATTGATTGAGGCGTGAATATTGGCCAGGGCAACATGGAGAACTCCTCCGTTTTCTTCCATGTTGTACCATGTGCGGATCGTTTTTGTCCATCTGTGAGGGCAGACAGGGTCCACAGTTTAATGTCTCACCTGAAAGGTGGCACCTCTCATGGTGCCATGTGGTACTCCTGTCGTACTGCACTGGAATGTCAGCTATGATTTTTGTTCTCAGTTACTGAAGTAGAAATTGAACCTATCACCCTGTAGCTCAGGGGTAAGAGTGTTGTCAATTGAAGCGCAGGATACAGCTCTGAGTGAGTGGGTCGCATGAATGTCGTTCTTTCATCTCAGTGGGCTGCATGATTGAAATCAGGCTTGTTCACTTACCATGACCCCATGAATAAGATGTAACACGTTTAATATACGCCAAATACTTTGCAACAAGTTATAGAAAATGCTTAATCATTTATTTACTGATAGAACTGTCATCAACTACAAATGATAAAAACAAAATATATATTTACACTTTGGACACAGAGGGAGTGCATGGCTCTTACAGTTAATGTTGTGAGCAATCAGCATGCACCTCACTTCACTCACCCTCGCTTTATGTGCGAATCATTTCAGTCATACCGGCAGGAAAAAAACTATGCGGATGGAAACCAGCGGAATGTGGCGACTCTGCACGTGGGCAACAGTCAACACAATGTCTCATGGGTTGCACTCAGAACCCAGTTCTGGTCACTATGTTACAGGGTGGGTATGATCACATTAGAGAGGTACAGGGGAGATTTTAATTATGTTTCTACAACTTTATAAATTTAGCTATGAGGAAAGATTGGATAGGCTGGGGTTGTTTTCTTTGAAACCCAGGCGGCTAAGGGGAGATTTGATTAAGATGCATAAAATTATGAGGGTCTCTTGATGGTGGATTGGAAGGACCGTTATCAGAGGGGTCAAAAACCAGGGGGCATGTGGAATCGCAAAAGGCTGGAATACAGGTACAACAAGTCATTAGGAAAACTAATAGAAGGTTATTGTTTATTGTGAGGGGAATTGATTACAAGAGTAGGCAGGTTATGCTTCACTTGTATAGGGCATTAGTGAGGCCGCATCTGGAGTATTGTGTACAGCTTTGATCTCCTTATTTAAAGAAAGATGTAAATGCGTTGAAGCAGTTCAGAGAAGGTTTGCTGGACTAATACCTGGAATGGGCAGTTGCCTTATGAGGAAAGGTTGGAGAGGTTGGGTTTGTATCCACTAGAGTTTAGAAGAGTAAGAGGCGACTAGATTGAGAGCTATAAGATCCTGATGGGGTATTGACAGGGTGGATGTGGAGAGGATGTTTCCCTTGGAGAATATATAACTAAGGGGTCACTGTTTAAAAATAAGGGATCGCTCATTTAAGACGGAGATGAGAAGATATTTTCTCTCTCACAGGGTCCTAAGTCTCTGGAACTCTCTTCCTCAAAAGGCAGTGGAAGCAGAGTCTTTGAATATTTGTAAGGCAGAGAGCTAGATAGATTCTTCATTAACAAGGGGACGAAAGGTTATCGGGGCAGGCAGGAATGGGGGGTTGAGGTTACAATCAGATCAGCCATGATCTTATGGAATGGAGGAGCAGGCTCGAGGGGCCGAGTGGCCTATTCCTGCTTCTAATTGTTCGGATGTAATCCAGTGACGTTACCGCTTTGTCACCATCGTCACCATCTCCCAATATGTCTTACAAACCCTTTCATTGGACACTGCACTTCTGGCAAACATAACGTTACAGGAATTGTCACACGATCACGTCCAGCTTACCAGCAACTCCATGTTCCCCACTACTTCAGGTCAAAACGTACACTCGTGTTTTCCTGGATATGATTAATATCAGCAAAGCACACGCCCCTTTCCCGAAATCTACAAGAGCCCTGTTTGTTCTGTTCCTTTATTTTGAACAGGAATCAATCTCACATCACCATCCTGCTTGGTCGGTAGAACACAACAGTCCACCTGTTTCTCCACAGCAGTTGCTTCTTGGTCCCCAGCAGCTGTACTTTTCTTGTGAAAATGTTGAAATTGGCACCTGACATTTCAATAAGTTTCTGTTTGGCTTTCTCGCCCCATGGCAACTGGATCACATGGGCATGTCTCCGGGCGGATATGTTTATCCAGAATTCTCTGTATTTTATTTTGAGTTAAACTTACATTTCAAAACTTAACTACCTTATGAAATTCAGCATTCATTTAAATTTATCTACATTTTTATGCAATTATTATCTGTCAAACACAACAGCTTACATTTATATAGCACTTTTAACAGCGTGCAATGTCCCAAGGTGCTTCACAGGAGCTTTATAAATCAAAATATGACACTGACCGGAAGAGAAGATGCGAGGTCAGATGACAACAAGCTTTGTCAGAGAGGTAAGTTTTAAGAAGTGTGTCAAAGAGTGAAAGCAAGGTAGAGGCAAGGGCTTAGGGCTTTAGTAGGTGAAGATATGAACACTAATGATGGAGCAATTAAAGTTAGGGATGCTCAAGAAACCAGAATTAAAGAAGCACAGGAAGGCTGTAGAGTTGGAGGAGATTACAGGGATAAGGGGGGGATTTGCTTGACCAATGTAGGTCAGTGTGCACAGGGGTAATAGGTGGATAGGGACTTGGGGAGCGTTAAGGACTGGGGAAGCAATGGTTTGAATAACCTCAAGTTTACGGAGGGTAGAATGTGGGACAGCAGCCAGGAGTGTGTTGGAATAGTCAAGTCTAGAGGCAATGAAGGTATGGAATGAGAGTTTCTGCAGCAGGCGAGTTGAGCAATAAGTGAGAGTCGGCGATGTTACGGAGGTGGAAATAGGTGGTCTTAGCGATGATACAAATATATACAGTAATAATATATTGGATGCTATGCTTTAGCTATTCAGGTCATTGGTAAGACCAAGGGCTGAGTCATCCGGTTCCCCAGCCGCGTGTTTTTTGGCGGTGCACCGTTCGCTGGTGGCAGGATTACCTATTCCCGCTGTGTGTCAATGGGATTTCCCATTTAAGCATCCCCACACTATGGAGAAATCCGCAGGGTGGGGCATGCTGCCAATGGGAATAGAGAATCCCAACGGTCAGAGAATTCCGGCCACATCTAGAATACCGTATGCAGTTTTGGTCTCCCTATTTAAGTAAGGATGTAAATGCTTTGGAGATGGTTCAAAGGAAGTTTACTGGATTGATACTTGAAATGAACCGATTGTAGGCAAGAGAATTAAAAATTATCAGGGTGGATGGGGAATGTGGAGCTCAACAGATATGGATCTACCATGATCTTATTGAGTGATGGAGCAAGCTCGAGGGGCTGAATGGCTGACCGCTCTCTAGCTGAAGAAATTTCTCCTCAACTCTGTCCTAAATGGTCTACCCCATATCCTCAGACTGGCCCCCTGGTTCTGGAGACACCCACCGTCAGGAACATCCTTTGTGCCTCTACTCTGTCTCATCCTGGTAGAATTTTACAGGTTTCTATGAGATCACCCCCCCTTCATTCTTCTGAACTCCAGCGAACACAATCCTAACCAACTCAATCTCTCCTCATAGGCCCATCCTGCCATCCTAGAAATCAGTCTGGTAAACCTTTGCTGCACTCCCTCTAGAGCAAGAACATCCTCCCTCAGATAAAGAGACCAAAACTGCACACAATATTCCAGGTGTGGCCTCACAAAGACCCTGTATAATTGCAGAAAGACATCCCTGTACTCGAATCCTCTTGGTATGAAGGCTAACATACCATTTGCCTTCTTTACCGTCTGCTGCACCTGCAGTGACTGGTGTATGATGACACCCAGATCTCATTGCACATTCCCCTCTCCTAATTTATGACCATTCAGATATTAGTCTGGTTTCCCGTTTTTGCTACCAAAGTGGATAACCTCACATTCACAAATGATACTGCACCTGCCATTCATTTTCCCATTCTCAACCTGTCCACATCAAACTGAAGGATCTCTGCATCCTCGTCACAGCTCACCCTCCCATTCAACATTGGGTCATCTGCAAATTTAGAGGTATTACATTTTGGTCCCTCATCTAAATCAATAATATATATTGTGAATAGCTGGGGTCCCAGCACGCTGTACCCCACTAGGCATTTCGAAAAAGACCTGTTAATTCCTACTTTTTGTTTCGTGTCTGCCAACATCTTTACTATCCATCTCAATATGCTACCCTTAATCCCACGCGCTTTAATTTTGCACATTAACCTCTGATGTGGGACTTTGTCGAAAGCCTTCTGAAAGTCCAAATAAACCACGTCCACTGCCTCCCCCTCGTCAACTCTACTAGTTACATCTTTGAAGAATTCCAGTAGATTTGTCAAGCATGATTTGCCTTTCAGAAATCCATTCTGACTCTGTCCGATCCTTCTAAGTGCCCTGCTATAAAATCTTTGAGAAGGGATTCCAGAATTTCCCCCACTACCGACATCAGGCTGACTGGCCTATACTTCCCTGTTCTGTTTTTGCTGTACCTTCCTATTTAAATCGTGGGGTTACATTAGTTACCCTCCAGTCTGTTGGTCCTGTTCAAGAGTCGAGAGAATCCTGGAAGATGACCATATGTTATTTCTAGAGCCACTTTCTTTTTTAAAAAAAATATATTTTATTCAAATTTTTTGGCCAAACAAAACAATACAAAGGTTTTCCCTTTTTACAACAGTAAAACAGTATAAATAACAGTGGCCATTTTTAACAAATAAATAAATAATATATAAACTAAATGGTAACTGCCCTATCAAAAATAATAACTCTCCAAAAATAAAATCAAGTAATCCAATATACATAGCCTAATACAAATACTTATACAAAAAAAAACCCTGAGGACCTGCCCGGGCCCCCCCCCCCCCCCCCCCCCCCCCGCTCCTCCGGGTTGCTGCTGTTACCTTCCCATTTCCTTTATCGTTCTGCGAGGTAGTCAATGAACGGTTGCCACCGCCTGGTGAACCCTTGAGCCGAAACCCTTAGTGCAAACTTTATCCGTTCTAGTTTTATAACCCTGCCATGTCATTTATCCAGGTCTCCACGCCCGGGGGTTTGGCTTCCTTCCACATAAGCAATATCCTTCGCCGGGCTACTATGGACGCAAAGGCCAAGACATCAGCCTCTTTCGCCTCCTACACTCCCAGCTCTTCTGCAACCCCGAATATAGCCAACCCCCAGCTTGGCTCGACCTGGACCCCCACCACCTTCGAAAGCACCTTTGCCACCCCCACCCAGAACCCCTGTAGTGCCGGACATGACCAAAACATGTGGGTGTGGTTTGCTGGGCTTCTCGAGCATCTCCCACACCTAACCTCTACCCCGAAAAATTTACTGAGCCGTGCTCCGGTCATATGTGCCCTGTGTAAAACCTTGAATTGTATCAGGCTTAGCCTGGCGCACGAGGATGACGAGTTTACCCTACGTAGGGCATCAGCCCACAGCCCCTCCTCAATCTCTTCCCCCAGCTCTTCTTCCCATTTCCCCTTCAGCTCATCCACCATGATCTCCCCCTCGTCCCTCATTTCCCTGTATATATCCGACACCCTACCATCCCCCACCCATGTCCCTGAGATCACTCCATCCTGAACCTCCTGCGTCGGGAGCTGCGGGAATTCCCTCACCTGTTGCCTGTACCAAAATGCATTCCCTTGGGGCAACCCATATTTTTCCGTCAGCGCTCCCAGACTCGCAAACGTCCCGTCTACGAACAGATCTCTCAGTTGCACAACCCCAGCTCTTTGCCATGCTCCAAATCCCCCATCCATTCTCCCCGGGACAAACCTATGGTTATTTCTTATCGGGGACCGCACCGAGGCTCCCGTCCTTCCCCTATGTCATCACCACTGCCCCCAAATTTTTAGTGTTGCCACCACCACTGGACTTGTGGTGTATTTCTTCGGGGAGAACGGCAACGGCGCCGTCACCATTGCTTGTAGGCTGGTTCCCTTGCAGGACGCCATCTCCAATCTCTTCCACGCCGCTCCCTCCCCTTCTCCCATCCACTTACACACCATTGAGATATTGGCGGCCCAGTAGTATTCACTTAGGCTCGGTAGTGCCAGCCCCCCCTATCCCTGCTACGCTGCAAGAACCCCCTCCTCACTCTCGGGGTCTTCCCAGCCCACACAAAACTCATGACACTTTTCTCAATTCTCTTGAAAAAAGCCTTTGTGACCATCACCGGAAGGCACTTAAATACAAAGAGGAATCTCGGGAGGACTACCATTTTAACCGCCTGCACCCTACCCACCAGTGACAGGGGCACCATGTCCCATCTCTTAAAATCCTCCTCCATCTGTTCCACCAATCTTGTTAAATTAAGCCTATGTAAGGTTCCCCAACTCCTGGCTATCTGAATCCCTAAGTACCGGAAATCTCTTGTCACCTTCCTCAGCGGTAAGTCATCTATTCCCCTGCTCTGCTCCCCCAGATGCACCACAAACAGCTCACTCTTACCCATATTCAATTTGTACCCCGAAAATTCCCCAAACTCCCTGAGTGTCTGCATTATCTCAGGTATCCCCTCCACTGGGTCCGCAACATAGAGCAATAAATCATCTGCATACAAGGATACCCGGTGTTCTTCTCCTCCCCTGAGCACTCCCCTCCACTTCCTGGAGCCCCTCAGTGCTATGGCCAAGGGCTCAATCGCCAATGCAAACAGTAACGGAGACAGGGGACACCCCTGCCTCGTCCCTCTATGAAGACGGAAGTAATCCGACCTCTGTCTGTTCGTGACCACGCTCGCCACCGGGGCCCTATACAGCAGCTGTACCCATCCGATATACCCTTCTCCAAAACCAAATCTCCTCAGCACCTCCCACAGATAATCCCACTCCACTCTGTCAAATGCTTTCTCGGCGTCCATCGCCACCACTATCTCCGCCTCCCCCTCTGGTGGGGGCATCATCATTACCCCTAGCAACCTCTGTATGTTCGTGTTCAGCTGTCTCCCCTTAACGAACCCAGTTTGATCCTCGTGGACCACCCCGGGGACACAGTCCTCTATCCTCGTCGCCATCACCTTGGCCAAGAGCTTAGCATCTACATTTAAAAGGGAAATGGGCCTGTAGGACCCACACTGCAGCGGGTCTTTTTCCTTCTTCAAAAGGAGTGATATCATTGCCTCCGACATAGTCGGGGGCAGCTGCCCCCTTTCCCTAGCCTCATTAAAGGTTCTCGTCAGAAGCGGGGCCAGTAAGTCCATACACTTCCTATAAAATTCCACTGGGAATCCATCCGGTCCCGGGGCCTTCCCCGCCTGCATGCTCCCAATCCCTTTTACCACCTCCTCCATCTCAATCTGTGCTCCCAGTCCCGCCCTCTCCTGCTCCTCCACCTTAGGGAATTCCAGCTGATCCAAGAAACACATCATTCCCTCCTGCCCTTCTGGGGGTTGAGCCTTATATAACCTCTCATAAAATGCCTTGAACTCTCTCCGCTCCCCGTTCCATCTCTCCCTCCTCATCTCTCACCCCACCTATCTCCCTCGCTGCTCCCCTCTTCCTCAATTGGTGGGCCAGTAGCTAGAGCCACTTTCTTAAATACTCTGGGATGTTGATTATCAGACCCTGGATATTTATCAGCCTTTATTCTCATCAATTTCCCCGACATCATTTTGCTACTAATATTGAATAGTTCTTCCTTCTCACTAAACCCTGTGTTCCCTGGTGCCGAGGTCCCAGGTTCGATCCCAGCCCCGGGTCATTGTCCGTGTGGAGTTTTCACATTCTCCCCGTATCTGCATGGGTCTCGCCCCCACAACCCAAAAGATGTGCAGGGTAGGTGAAATAGCCACGTTAAATTGCCCCTTAATTGGAAAATTAATTGGGTACTCTAAAAAACCTGTGTTCCCCAACATTTCTGGTCTGTTATTTGCGTCCTCATTTGTGAAGACAGAACCAAAGTATGTATTAGGTTGGTCAGCCATTTCTTTGTTCCCCATTCTAAATCCCCCTGTTTCTGACTGGAAGTGATCGATATTTGTCTTCACCAATCCTGTTCTCTTTGCGTACCTGTAGAAACTTTTACAATCAGTTTTTATGTTCCCTGTAAGCTCAGTCTGGTACTCTATTTTCCCTTTCTTGATCAATTCCTTACTCCTCCTTTGCTGAATTTTCTGCTCCCAATCCGCAGACTTGTTTTAAAAAAAAAATCTTCATTGTCACAAGGGGGGCTTACATTTTCACTGCGATGAAGTTACTGTGAAGATCCCCTAGTTGCCACATTCCGGCGCCTGTTCGGGTAGAATTCAGAATGTTCAATTCACCTAACAGCATGTCTTTCCGGACTCGGTAGAGGAAACCGGTGCACCCGGAGAAAACCCACGCAGATGTGGGGAGAACATGCAGACTCCACAGAGACAGTGACCCAAGCCGGGAATCGAACCTGGGACCCTGGCGCTGTGAAGCAACAGTGCTAACCACTGTGCTACTGTACTGCCAGCAGCAGGATGCGAAGTTTAAAATTGACTGTCGAAAAAAAATCCCTTGCTGGTCCCATGGTACATTTTCCCTGAAGGAGCCGGTGATGAATTTACAAGGGAGTTGGATGTTCTTTTAAGCACCATTGAACTATGGGTGTTGCAGTCAAAATGAGAATTGCGAAAGGGCAGTTCAGTAAAACCAAGCACAGTGAGGAAGCCCTCTTTCCTGCCCCCTCCTCACTGTTAACTTCAGCCAGGTAATGCTGGGGAGGAGCACCGCCTCTTCCCATTTGCCTCCTGGCTGATCCGGTACCGCCTCTTTCATAGATTATTCAAATCTCCTGTAATTAAATATTCAGCATGGTACAGCCCAGAGGGATTTGCAAGGGAGCAGACGCCAGGGTAAAATGGTCACGCGTAAGAAAGTGAAAGATGGCAAGAAAAGCAGGGAATGAATGATTCGAGATCTGAGGACCACAACACTGAGACAATGGTGTTGGACCGCTCTCTGCTCGCTGCCAAGAGCGGCGACCTGCAGACGCTGCAGGAGTTACACAAACAGGGTTTGATCCACCACAAAGTGACCGACCATCTGGGAGCTTCTCCCGTCCATCACGCCGCTCGCTCCGGGAAACTCAACGCTCTGAAATTCCTGGTGGAAGAAGCGAAACTTCCCGGGAACAGGAAAGCCAAGAATGGGGCAACTCCGGCGCACGATGCGGCGGCCACCGGCAACTTGGTCTGTTTACAGTGGCTGCTCAACTCAGCGGACTGCCAGCTACAGGTAAGGGGGCACTGGGATAGGGGACACTGGGGTGGAATAGGGGGCACTGGGGCTGGGAGAGGGGGCTCAGTCAGGGGGCACTGGGGCTGGAACAGGGGCTACTGGGGCTGGGACAGGGGGCACTAGGGCTGGGATAGGGAGCAGTGGGGCAGGAACAGGGGACAATGGGGCAGGAATAGAGCACACTGGGCAGGAATGGAGGCAGTGGGGCAGAACAGGGGGCACTGGTGCTGGAACAGGGGGCACTGGGGCAGAATAGGGGCACTAGGGCTGGAGCTGAGGGCAACGAGGCTGGAGTTGGGGACAGGAGCTGGAGGCAATGGGGCATTGAGGTAAGAGCTGGGGAAATGGACCAGGAACTAGGGGAGGAGCTTGGGACTGGCAAAGGTGGTGCTGAGGGTTGAATGCGATTGCTAAGATATGGCTCACTGGAAGGGGAAAACTCATTCAAACCTTTCCAGTAAGTCTCTGATCGTAGGAGTAAGCGCTAAGTGACAACGATGGTTTGATTGATGGGAATAACTCCCTGCACAGTTCTGTTTCCCAATGGTCACAATCATGCTGGTTAGAATTCGAGTAACAGTACAATCATATGTTGGGTAAAGGTGAATTGTGCCAATGAAACTCAAACTCTGAGATGGATGCAAAGATTGGAATGTGCTTCAAACTAATTTTAACTGTGTCATGAATCATTTTTGCAATGTATAACCAGTGGAGCCTATGTGAACTTCAGAAGAGTTAGGAACATTACAGTGTGGGTGATTAATCCCTCACTTTAATCTCCCATTAATCTCATTTCAATAGAATAGTGTTTGTCTTATAAAGTGCAAAACAAATACATTTTGCCTTTGATAAGATAGAGTCTGGTCCTATAGGATGTGAGCTCCAACTCTGCAATGGAATATGGGAGAGCTGAATAACAGCTCCCATTTATTCTTCATACAATCTGCTGTTTTCCAGTATTTTTGTCGCTTTCATTTAGTTGATCTTTGCACAATTTTCTCCCATGCTTCATTTTTCCACGTGTAATTCCCTCTTGGATTCAATTTACCTCTGTGATTCCTTTCTCTGTCCTGTTAATCTCCATTTAATCATTCTGAATTTTATTTGTCTCCTTGTGGCTCCTTCTGCTCCCCTTATAAATGTTTCCTCATGGCGCCGAGGTCCCAGGTTCGATCCTGCCTCTGGGTCACTGTCCGTGTGAGGTTTGCACATTCTCCCCGTGTTTGTGTGGGTTTCGCCCCCACAACCCAAAAAGGATATGCAGGATAGGTGGATTGGCCATGCTAAATTCCCCCTTAATTGGAAAAAAGAGTGCATTGGATACTCTAAATTAAAACAAATAAAATAAATGTTTCCTCCTGCCTATGTGACGACAACCAGCTTTCCATGATTCTGTGTGCAGTTTTCTTTAGCCAATGAATGATCTCCTTCATCCTCTCCTACCTGTTCCTTGATTTATGCAGCTCCATCCTTCAATCTTTCTTCCTACCCCTCTTCGTTTCTCTATGTGATTCTCTCCTGCTTTTCCATGTTCTCTTTGAACCTCCCTCTTGCCTTTCTGCTCTAACTTCCTCCTCCTTCGCTTATTTATTCTGTAACTGCCTTCTATAACTAAGAGGATAAAGGGGACTCATTGAATAGAAAGATTAAAAAATGTATATTTAGTACAAGAATATGGACTGATTATAAATTAGACAGAATAACAGTTTTCACAGGACAGTAACAGACCACTCAGCCCATCTGGTCCATGCTGGGGTTCATGCTCCTCTCACTTTATTTCATTTAACCCTATCAATGTGGCCTGTGTTTCTCTCTCTTAAGCAGCTGATTCAGATTCCTCTTAAATGTATCTTTGCTATTCACCTCAACTCTACCGTGGTAGTAACTGCTCTCTGGGTAACCCTAACCCTAATCCAAACATATTCTCGAAACCTAACCTATCAAACTCTTCATAATTTTAAAGACCTCAATCAGGTCAGATGTCACCCTTCCCTTTCCTGGAGAGAAAACACACACAACCTCTGAGCTCTGGTATAATTTCTGGAAGCCCTTTCTGCATGTTCTCCAATGACTCCATATCTTCTTTTGTAATATGGAGACGAGACTTATGCAAAGCATTCTGCAGTTGAGGTCTGAAACATGTTGCCGTGTCAATGTATAGGGCCCTTTCCTCTGCATTTGGCCTTTTGGCTAAGATCAAGTGTCAGTTCGAGCCTAAGATGAGTTTCAATGCCGTTTCTTGTCAGTTTGGATCTTGTTTGTCTCTTTTGTGAAGACCATGAATTGGATTCAATTTGAATTGTTTTTTGGAGCAGGCAATGGGATGGATTATGGGCTGGCCCTGTCCATTCTGCGGACTGGCTTTGTAACTTGAAGAGTTTTTTTTTTAAACAGGCTTGCACGTGCTTGATGTTAAGAGATTTAAATCGGAACTCTATTTCCCAGCAACCCATTCCACCTTGACGATGAGCTATCTGCTCATCTATGAATGAGATTTACCGCAGAATTTAGAGTTTTACACATGCTTGCCCCATTTCCATAGGCACAAGGACAAGTGGAAGTTACTGCTGCTGGGTTATGTCAATACACTTCGGGCGTGAAATTTCGTCCCGGCCTCATGATAGCGCTGCCGGCCTGTGTGCCATTTCCCCGGCCCCATTCTGTCACTGGGCAGGTTGGGTGTGGGGTGGTGGCCTACGAGAGGCAGGTAGCCAATTTGATTGTGAAATACCACAAGCCCAAATAAAGGAGGCTGACTGGGATACTCCAACACAGCCTCTCGGTTCCGTGGGAGGCAGGGACCAGCTTAGCTGTCTCAAGGCAGCCTCCTAGCACCAGACAGGCGGCAGCCGGGCAAGTGTTCCAGGCAGGCCTCAGGCCTCCATGTTTGTTTGTGCACGTCACTCCGGAGAAGGGTTCCCCACCCAACCCAGTGGCCCTGCTCCAAAGCTCATGTTTTAAATTTAAGCTCTTAAAAAGTTGGAGGGTCCCTCCATTGTGAAGAGCCCTCGGCCCTAATTACCATCTAGGTACCATCGAGGGGCAGCACGGTAGCATGGTGGTTAGCACAATTGCTTCACAGCTCCAGGGTCCCAGGTTTGATTCCCGGCTTGGTTCACTGTCTGTGCGGAGTCTGCACGTTCTCCCCGTGTGTGCGTGGGTTTCCTCCGGGTGCTCCGGTTTCCTCCCACAGTCCAAAGATGTGCAGGTTAGGTGGATTGGCCATGCTAAATTGCCCTTAGTGTTCAAAATTGCCCTTAGTGTTGGGTGGGGTTACTGGGTTATGGGGATAAGGTGGAGATGTGGGCTTGGGTAGGTGCTCTTTCAAAGAGCCGGTGCAGACTCGATGGGTCGAATGGCCTCCTTCTGCACTGTAAAGTTTATGAAAATTCTATGAAATTTCAATCTGTTTTCCAGCTGCCAGGCCTCTTGTTGGCTCTCCAGATTCAAGAGCCTTAACTAGACTGCGAGCCTGTCCTTTGGCCATTAATTGGCCACCACAGGGAAAATCACGACCACTGTTCCCCACACAGTGCAGTTTCTGACCCACATTTGAACCTCACAGACGGCTTCAGAAGCACGCAGGAAAAATCCAGCCTTGAGTATGCTTGTACCAAATTCCTCTCTGTGCTGTTCTGAAAGAAGCATTAACTCCTTCAAAATAGGTTTAGTTGTGGAAACAAAAATAAAAGGCAATTCGGAATCACTCAAGATGCGTGAGTTTAAACATCGGTCTTTTATGCCTAGGGTATTGGATCAGGTCCAGGCTGTTTTCATGGAATGAAAATTTCCTTCATTCAGTGGCTGTAGGGATCACAGGGGAAAGGAATTTGGAGCAATTTTAACCCATGCTTTTTCAGGGTTGGGCCCAATGCACAAATCTGAATCGATCAAGCGTTAAGTTGGCAACTGCCTTTGATTATGTTCAGTGGATGGCTGGTATGGGAAATAGATGTTTGACATTGGAACTGGATGGGGTGGTGATCTGAAATTGGGAAAGAACATGACAGGCACTCTGGAACTCACTTTAACAAAAAAGCTGTGGGGGGGGGGGGGGGGGTGGTGAGCGGGGGTGGTTTTTCAATTGAAAATGCCAACATTGGCATTGATTAATATTTATTAGATAAGTGCATTGAGGGAACGTGGAACCATGGTGGGTTGACAGTAAGATACTGGTCAGCTCTTGATCTATAATTAAATGGCAGCAGGACGAGCATGAGGGGGTGAGTGACTTCCTCCTGGTCCTCTTTCCTAACAAGCTTTATTTTGCACCAAGCCTGATCTGGGAATGCTCGATTCTGACATTGCGTGACCCCAAAGGGAAAGCATTCTGTTTCACAATAGCCACATTCTCAAACATCGCCCCCCCCCCTCTCCCCCACTAAACTGGCTCAGGCCAATAGCCAATTTAATTGTCAAACAGCAATTTCCCAGAAAGCACAATGTGATAATTACCAGATAACTGATTTTGATTGGTGGACAGAAAAATGTTGACCTGAACACTGGGGATAACTCCTCTACTTTTCTTAAAAATACTGCCATGGGATCTTTCACATCCGCCTTAGAGGGAAGACAGGGCCTTTGTTTAACATCTCACCTGACAGTGCCGTTTTACCTCAATATTGGCGGTGGGAGTGTTGTCCTCAAATGGAAGCTCAGATTTCTGGAGGGGGGGGGGCCTAAACCAATACCTTTAGTCTCAGAGGTGAGAGTGCCACTTATTGAGCTACGGCTGACAGGATTATTTTGCGGAGTATATTTATTGACAGTTAAATCTGTGCTTGTGATTTTAGCCAAGTCATAAAGCACTTTAATGCATGCAAAAATCCGTGCAAGATCACTGCTGTAATTTTACCATTCTGAGCTATCTTCAGAGATAGTCCACTACAAGCCAGTCTTTCTTCACTGTCTTCATGGACTAAGGGTTAAGCCAGTCTGCAGGCCTATCCAAAATGGCCACATAGCACCAAATCCTATCCCTGTCTAGTGGCTGGTTGGAAGAGACCAGTCGGAGGCCTCGATTTCTTGTGCTTTTGTTTTCTATTAACAAAAGGATTTGATCATTTATACACCGGTGAAAGGGCAGCACGGTGGTGCAATGGTTAGCACTGGGACTATGACGCTGAGGACCCAGGTTCGAATCCCGGCCCTCGGTCACTGTCCGTGTGGAGTTTGCACATTCTTCCTGTGCCTGCGTGGGTTTCACCCCCACAACCCAAAGATGTGCAGGGTAGGTGGATTGGCCTCGCTAAATTGCCCCTTAAATGGAAAAAAATAATATATACATAATTATTGTGTACTCTAAATTTATATTTTAAAAAATAATGCACCAATGATGCTACCCTTGCTGTTGAAGGTGACCTGCAATGTGATAAAGAGGACATCATTGTATGACACAGGAAGGCTAATGACACAGTTGTAAAATGTGTAATGACACAGTTGTAAAATGTGTTGGACTGAGTGTAATTTGATGTCCCCGTTGAGCAGGCTCGATGGGCTGAATGGTCTCCTCCTGTTCCCATTTTAATCAACTAAATGCAGCTAGTGAAAGCATCAGTAGTGATTGCTTACCTGTTGTGCCTGGAACACTTGTGATTTCATAACATATTTTGCAATTGAAATCCCAATGGGATCTTATGACTTAGCTGGATTAGAAGCACTGCGGCCTAAACATAAAACACATAGTGAGCCTCTTTATAACTCATCGCCTGGCTCCAAAATATAATTTCAGAGAACACTTTACTTGCACCTGGAAAAAAAGATCAAGGGAGTGCGGCCCTGTTTCTGATGGCATAATTCAAATAAGCTGGCATAATTCAAATAAGCTATCTTACAAATATAAATGCAAGTCTTTATTTTCTTATGATGTCCCAGTCTCCTGTCAGCAGCTTTGTAATGACTGGAATACTGTAACAGTACAGGGTCTATGAAACAACACATTTAGAAACAGACGCTCCTACAACAGCTCCTTTCAAACCCACGACCACGACCATCTAGAAGGACAAGGACGGCAGCTACCTGGGAATACCACTACCTGGAAGTTCCCTTCCAAGTCACTCACCATCCTGACTTGGAAATATATTGCTGTTCCTTCACTGTTGCTGGGTCAGAATCCTGGAATTACCTGCTGAACAGCACCGTAGGTGTATCCACACCACAGGGACTGCAGCGGTTCAAGAAGGCAGCTCACCACCATCATCTCAAGGGCAATTAGGAATGGGCAATACATGCTGGCCTAACCTGCAAAGCCCGCATCCCATGAATTAAGTTTTTTAAAGTTGCTACAACCGGTAAGAATGGTGCAGCAGTCTCGATGGATGAATGGGCTATTCCTGACCCAGGGGCAGGATGGAAGTCTCCTCCAATGGGAGTGCATACCTGTGAATTATGGGAGATTTTATTCAATAAATGGAAATCATGGTCAAGAGTGCCCTCAGTCAGGGCAGCACGGTGGCACAGTGGTTAGCACATCGGTCTCACGGCGCCGAGGTCCCAGGTTCGATCCCGACTCTGGGTCACTGTCCGTGTGGAGTTTGCACATTCTCCCCGTGTTTGTGTGGGTTTCGCCCCCACATCCCCAAAAATGTGCAAGCTATGTGGATTGGCCGCGCTAAATTGTCCCTTAATTGGAAAAAATGAATTGGGTTCTCTAAATTTTTAAAATAAAGAGTGCCCTCAGTCCGTTGGCACAAGCTCGCGGTGGGCTCCCCCTACTGGGAGTGCAAATTGACAACATCAGCCCTGGTATCTGTACCTTCTGTGCCTATTGATGGCACGGTAGCACTATGGTTAGCACTGTTGCTTCATATCGCCAGGGTCTCAGGTTCGATTACCGGCTTGGGTCACTCTCTGTACGGAGTCCGCACGTTCTCTCTGTGTCTGCGTGGGTTTCCTCCGGGTGCTCCGGTTTCCTCCCACACGTCCCGAAAGATGTGCTTGTTAGGTGAATTGGACGTTCTGAATTCTCTCTCAGTGTACCCGAACAGGCGGCGGAGTGTGGCGACTGGGGACTTTTCACATTAACTTCATTGCAGTGTTAATGTAAGCCTACTTGTGACAATACTAAAGATTATTATTATTATGGGACTTCAAAGGCAAGATCGAAAACCTCCAGTGGCCAGGATAATTTAAAAAATGGTGTTTGTGAGCTAACAGTGTCTAAAAAGCCCAAACAAGCATTGCCATTAGTTATCTTGACTATATGACTAAGAAAGCAAGAAGTTGCA
Source organism: Scyliorhinus torazame (assembly GCF_047496885.1). Lineage (NCBI taxonomy): Eukaryota > Metazoa > Chordata > Chondrichthyes > Carcharhiniformes > Scyliorhinidae > Scyliorhinus > Scyliorhinus torazame. The sequence goes on along the minus strand of NC_092722.1, from coordinate 15,202,241 downwards.
TTGATACAGCACCTTTCACAATCTCAGGAGACCCCGAGACTCTACAGCCAATTAAATACATTTGAAGTGTAGCGGTTGTTGCCTCATAGCAGCAGATTTGCGCACAGCCAGCTCCCACATTTAAATAATAACTAGATAATCTGCTTTTAGTGATGTTGAATGAAGGACAAATATTGGCCAGAATACTGGGCAAAACTCCCTGCTCATCTTCAGAATTGGACAGTTGGACCCTTTAAACTAATTTGAGTGGGCAGAGGGGGCCTCGGATGAAGGTCTCACCTGAAGGCTGGCACGCTTGGCAGTGCGGCACTCCCTCGGCACTGGCACTGGGTTAGTCAGTGCAGGCTGTATGCTCAAGGCTCTTGAAACCACGAGTAACATATTGGAAGAATTGCGAAGCCTCCACACTTCCCTTGGTACATGCTTATTCTCACTGGGAAATATAGGGAGAAGCCATTAAGGAAGCAGACAATTTACAGAGGCAGAAATGAATGAAGGATCTGATCGTCACCCGGGAAATGCTGAGATTTGCTTCTCGTGTATAGTTATTTAATAAGCGTCGGAAAGCACAAGAACATTGCTCCCCTGCAATTAAACTTCTGCTTATTGCTGACGTAATTGGAACTGTTCAAATGCCCCCCTGGGGCCAGTGGAAAACACAAGATTAATTGGAATCTATTTGCGGTCTCGTCAAGATCTTAATTATATTTTTACGTGCTGTCATTTAAAGTTGTCGTTCCCTGGTGTGAAACCACTGTAATTACATCGTTGCCTAGTGAGGCAGGAATGCCAAAATGTTAAATGTTGTGACTGACTTGAATCCCTGAATGTTAACACCTTTTGATTCATTACTGTCTCAAAAATAATTTCAGGGATAGAGAATCAGTCAATCTTTTTAATTTGTTGAAGCTTCAGCATTTTTCAGATAAAAATGAAACAAATAATAAAATTCAGCATGTGTGCATGCATTTGTGTGTTTGTGTGTGGGCAGCACGGTAGCACCATGGTTAACACTGTTGCTTCACAGCGCCAGGGACCCAGGTTCGATTCCCGGCTTGGGTCACTATCTGTGCGGAGTCTGCACCTTCTCCCCGTGGGTTTCCTCCGGGTGTTCCGGTTTCCTCCCACAAGTCCTGAAAGACATGCTTGTTTGGTGAATTGGCCATTCTGAATTCTCCCTCTGTGTACCCGAACAGGCGGCAGAATGTGGCGACTAGGGGATTTTCACAGTTACTTCATTGCAGTGTTAGTGTAAGCCTACTTGTGACATTAATAAAAAATATTATTATTATGTGTGCATGTGTGTGCCTGTGCAGGGGTGTGTGTGTGCGTGTGTGTATGTGTGCATGTGTGTGTGAATGTATGCGTGTGTGAGTGCATATGTGTGTTTGAGATACCAAATGATTTTAGTCAGCAGCAGCTTGTAGATGTGGAGGACCTTTAGCATCGGAAAATATCCGAAAGGTGAGCTGTGCACTGCGGAGGATGGTTGGATCTATTTTGATAGGTCATTGAGCAATCAACAGATTTAATGTGTTCTTTTTAAAATTCATTTTTATGGGATGTGCGCTTCGCTGGCTAGGCCAGCATTTGTTGCCCATCCCTAATTGCCCATGAGAAGGTGGTGGTGAGCGGCCTTCTTGAGCTGCTGCAGTCCATATGGTGTAGGTACACCTACTGTGCTGTTAGGGAGGGAGTTCCAGGCTTTTGATCCAGCGATATTGAAGGAACGGTGACATATTTCCAATCAGGATGGTGAGTGGCTCGGAGGGGATTAGATACACTGAGCGATAAAGCAATATCAGGCATAGCTTGTCAGTTTGCGTAATCCAACAATAAACTGCTGTCATGTTGCGGCAGATTTATAAGCATCTATATTTAGTGAAAGTAGATTACAGACAATGCAATAATGTAGCATCAGTACATTGGATGGACTAGAATATATCTAGATGCTGGGGTATGGGCATTTTAAAATTGTAACAGATCTCATAAAGCCTGTCATGTACCAAAGTCTGGTTGTGTCTGTAGGTCGATGGTGCTGGGGGAAGCATTGTGGATTTAAGGTGTGTCAGTGAGACTAGGGGGTGGGGTTTTATGGCTGCCAGATTTGATCCCCTCTAATTTTGTGGCCTGATCTTCAAAGATCCCTGAAGTGGTTTGTCTTTGCAGTTAAAGTGTTAAGTGCAGCCCATATCGAGTGAGAGTGTGTCTGGAGGACAAGGTACTTCCCAATTTGTTTGGCATTTTATTTGGGTCTTGCCACCCAATTTACAGCCCAGAGGGTCGAGCTCCTGCATTGTGCATAATCGGGAAATTGCATCCAAAATGCACTTTCCCTTTTACTTAATGGACAAACTAACTCACAGTTCAAGTTTTAGGTAAAACTCACTCAAGTAATCACAAATGTAAATTTTCCCTTTAATCAATGTAGCTGGACAGCCTAATAGAACATAATAATTTCATTTTTTTTCATTAGAAAATACTCCTAGATGTATTTAAGGTACAGTCTTAGCACGGCTAAATCTTATCTCCAAATTAATGATAAGTCTCCCCAACGTATCTCCAAAAGTAAATGTTTTTGAAAGGCGTGCTCAGCCCTCAGTCATCGGAAATAAGAGCAGTGAAAATTACTTTAGCGAACCATACTGAACAGTTTAATGGTTTCATTGATGTTCACTAATCAGTTACTGAGCAAACTAAATACTTTGTAATGGAGGACCTTTAAGATATACTTATCAGCGCCTGTATGCATAAGAAAATTAACTTTCTGAGCCAGTGCAATCTGTGAAATCTGCTCACGCTGACCTGGGGGCCGTGCCGGTTTGGTGGGTAGGGCCTTATCCAAACAAAGTAAATCTTTCACCAACGTCATGGAAAATAAACAACAGTAATTCTGGCTCTAGCTCTCTTACCTTCAAAATTCCACAACTTTTGGACTGGTTCAACCAATTTCCCATGGATTGTGCTGGTGTAACTATAATAAATGAATGGGCACTCTACTGGAATAAGTGAATGGGCTGCATGGTAGCATAGTGGTTAGCACTGTTGCTTCACAGCGCCAGGGACCCGGGTTCGATTCCCGGTTTGGGTCACTGTCTGCTCGGAGTCTGCACGTTCTCCCTATGTCTGCGTTCTCCCCGTGACTGTGTGGGTTTGCTCCCGGGCGCTCCGGTTTTCTCCCACAAGTCCCGAAAGACGTGCTGTTAAGTAATTTGGACATTCTGAATTCTCCCTGTGTGTACCCGAACAGGTGCTGGAATGTGGCGACTAGGGGCTTTTCACTGTAACTTCATTGCAGTGTTAATGTAAGCCTACTTGTAACAATAAAAATTATTATTATTACCCTCAGGTTTCTATCCCTTACCAACATTGAGCTGCTGAATGCAACTTTAAATCCTGTCTCTCAATTTTTAAAATTTACTTTGGTACCATTTTGCGCCCCCTGTGGTGTTCTTTGTAATGCTGTTATCAGGATGGATGTTGTAGTGTTCACAATGACCGCAGAAGCTAAATTCATTAACAAAGCTAACTTTTATTTACACAACTTAAATTAAGCTCGACCACTTACTTACTCCTGTAGTAAACAATAATTATCATAATCTACACCCTACGAACACTCGTCTCTACATTCTAACTCTAACTGTACTCTATCCTCTCTAGACCTCTCCTATGCACTCTACTCCAGCCTTCCCTCTCCCAGAAGCCTGAGAATCAGTGCATTATATAATATTGCATCTAGCTCCATCTAGTGGTTAATTATGATATGACATTAACCCTTTGCATACTGAATATTTCTATAATGCCACCCCTCCTTTTTTTTTCAAAAGCTAGTTCAAACCCCACTTCCTATGCTTTTAAATTCCTCTCTAAGGGTCTCTCCCTCATACAGGAATATGTGGAGAGAAGGAGGCAATTGTAAATTGTCATTAAGGCCATTTGGCGAAGTTGCCAGATTGTGGGATGTGTTGTCCTGCCTATAAGAACTTAAGATATCCAAAATTATCTTTTGTAGTTCTGTTACAGTCACAAGAGAAGAGAGATTTATTTTTCCCCAATATATAACATTTATAGAAGTCCATGACGTAATAGTTCAAATTGTATCATAAAGTGCAACACAGAGTAGTTTCTATCAGTGCAGAATCTGAGGTGTCTCACTACACTAATCAAATGTTATATTTGCAATGTAATTACATTTGATGTCAAATGTTCTCTGGTGCACACAACCCGAGGGGTTTCATGTGGTTTCTAGCCCCTCTAACCTTCCTAACCCTAAACCTCAGATAGTGGCCTTTCCCCGATGGCTGCCCCAAAATTTAGTGGGTCCCCTCAACATGTGGTCCTGGACCTTGGGCTGTGCCAGTCTGCAACACCCAGTCATCGACAGCTCTTTGCATTGGAGAGGCAGCATGTTTCCGGAAAGCCAAAGAGGGTCTTCCTCCATGCTGATGGGCAGCACGGTAGCATTGTGGCTAGCACAACTGCTTCACAGCTCGAGGGTCCCAGGTTCGATTCCGGCTTGGGTCACTGTCTGTGCGGAGTCTGCACATCCTACCCGTGTGTGCGTGGGTATCCTCCGGGTGCTCCGGTTTCCTCCCACAGTCCAAAGATGTGCAGGTTAGGTGGATTGACCATGATAGATTGCCCTTAGTGTCCAAAATTGCCCTTAGTGTTGGGTGGGGTTACTGGGTTATGGGGATAGATGTGGAGGTGTTGACCTTGGGTAGGGTGCTCTTTCCAAGAGCCGGTGCAGACTCGATGGGCCGAATGGCCTCCTTCTCACTGTAAATTCTATGGTAATCTATGATGGTTCTCCGGCAGCAGTTGAGGGGAAAAGGCCACGGAGCATTGAGACCTTCATTACAGAGCTGTGGGGGATGAACCTCATCAAAAACTAATGCATCTCTTTCCAGACATGCTTTGCAAATGCACGTTCCAGAAGGTGCCACTGCGGTGGCAGTCTCATCCCTCACCGCAGTCATCTCAAGGGCAGAAGAGAAGAGAGTTTCTTCCCATCAGCCTGAAATACTCTTGGAAGTGAAACAATGCCGTAGCAATCCCAGTTGCACCTTGACTCCATCGACTCCCATTTTAACTACACTTACAATGGCTGTGTGTCAGCAGTGCTGAAGTACTCAACATAGTGACGGGCAAGCTGATGGGGCTAAAGGTAGACAAGTCACCTGGCCCTGATGGAATGTATCCCAGGGTACTGAAAGAGATGGCGAGGGAAATTGCCAATGCTCTAGTGATAATTTACCAAAATTCACTAGACTTTGGGGTGGTCCCGGCGGATTGGAAATTAGCAAACGTTACATCACTGTTTAAAAAAGGAGGTAGGCAGAAAGCGGGTAATTATAGGCCAGTTAGCTTAACTTCGGTAGCAGGGAAGATGCTGGAATCTATCATCAAGGAAGAAATAGTGAGACGTCTGGATGGAAATTGGACAGATGCAGCATGGGTTCATAAAGGGCAGATCATGCCGAACTAATTTAGTCAAAAATTTTGAGGACATTATCAATGCGGTAGACAACGGGGAGTCAATGGATGTGGTATATCTGGATTTCCAGAACACTTTTGACAAGGTGCCACACAGAACGCTGCTGCACAAGATAAAGGTGCATGGCGTTAAGGGTAAAGTAGTAGCATGGATAGAGGATTGGTTAATTAATAGGAAGCAAAGAGTGGGGATTAATGCATGTTTCTCTGGTTGGCAGTCAGTAGCTAATGGTGTCCCTCAGGGATCAGTGTTGGGCCCACAATTGTTCACAATTTACATCGATGATTTGGAGTTGGGGACCAAATGCAATGTGTCCAAGTTTGCAGACGACACTAAGATGAGTTGTAAAGCAAAAAGTGCAGAGGATACTGGAAGTCTGCAGAGGGATTTGGATAGTTTCAGTGAATGGGCTAGGGTCTGGCAGATGGAATACAATGTTGACAAATGTGAGGTAATCCATTTTGGTAGGAATAACAGCAAAAGGGATTATTATTTCAATGATAAAATATTAAAACATGCTGCTGTGCAGAGGGACCTGGGTGTGCTGGTGCATGAGTCGCAAAAAGTTGGTTTACAGGTGAAACAGGTGATGAAGAAGGCGAATGGAGTTTTGTCTTTCATTGCTAGAGGGATGGAGTTTAAGACTAGGGAGGTTATGCTGCAACTGTATAAGGTGTTAGTGAGGCTGCACCTGGAGCTGAGTCCACAAAAGATCAGCCATGATCTCATTGAATGGCGGAGATGGCTCGAGAGGCCAGATGGCCTACTCCTGCTCCTAGTTCTTATGTTGTTATACTGGGCCGGATTTCTGAACATGCAAACAATGTCAAATGGGAAATAATCTATTGGTTAATGCAACATGTCTCACACAATGAGCATCACAGTATGTACACTCACTAACCCATCCAAAAACATGGGAGCTTCTGAAGCAGGCAAAAAAACAAAAAACAAAATTGCTATCCCATATAGGGGTGAGTCGGACAATCAAATCTGGAAAATTCCTCTCCTACTCCCTTTGATGATCGAAACTAGTCTGAGAAACCACTCTGCCCCAGGATTTTATGTTGCGCCTTCTGTTTTTGAAAACGTAATTTCTGCCGCATTCAGAAACAGGGTCTGTGTTTCGCTTGAGTGTTCTTGCGTGACAACCAAAGCTCAGTTGGTAGCACACTTGCCTCTGAACCAAAAGGCTCCAGATTTAAGTCCCACTCCAGGACTGGAACACAAATGTCAAAGTTGATCCTCTGGTGAAGCAGTGAGGGAATATCGCACTGTTGGAGGCGCTGTCTTTTATAGAGTCCTCCAGCACAGAGAACGCTCTTTAGCCCATTGTCTCTGCGCCAGTCAAAAACAACCACCTAACTATTCTCATCCCGTTATCCAGCACTTGGCCTATAGCCTTGTATGCCTTTGGATCACAGATGCACATCTAAATACTTCTGAAATGTTGAGGGTCTCTGCCTCCACTACCCTTTCAGGCAGCGAGTTCCAAACTCCCATCACGCTCTGGGGGAAAAAGTTTTTCCTCACATCCCCTCTAAACCTCCTGCCCCTTACCCTAAATCTGTGCCCCCGGTCATTTTCACAGTAACTTCATTGCAGTCTAAATGTAAGCCTACTTGTGACACTAATAAAGATTATATTATCTCTCCACCTAAGGGAAATGTTTTTTCCTGTCTGATCTATCTATGCCCCTCACAATTTTATACCTCTCAATCATGTCCCTTTTCAGTCTCCTCTAATCCAAGGAAAACAACCCAAGTCTATAACTAAAACTCTCCAGCCCAGGCGACCTGGTAAATCTCCTCTGCACCCTTTCCAGTGGCTATCACATACTTCCTAAAATGTGGATTCCAGAACTGCACACAATACTCTAGCTGTGGCCTAACCAATGTTTTGTACAGTTCCAGCATAACCTCCCTACTGTTAAACTCTATGCCTCGGCTAATAAAGGCAAGTACACCATATGCTTTTAGGGTGGTACGGTAGCACAGTACCGACCCAGGTTCTATTCCCGGCTTGGGTCACTGTCTGTGTGGAGTCTGCACCTTCTCCTCGTGCCTGCGTGGGTTTCCTCCGGGTGCTCCGGTTTCCTCCCACAAGTCCCGAAAGACGTGCTGTTAGGTGAATTGAACATTCTGAATTCTCCCTCAGTGTACCTGAATAGGTGCTGGAGTGTGGCGACACGGGGATTTTTACAGTAACTTTATTGCAGTGTTAATGTAAGCCTACCTGTGACAGCAATAAAGATTATTATTAACCACTGTATCCACCTGCTCTGCTCCTTAAGGGACGGGTGTACATGCACACCAAGGTCCCTCTGATCCTCAGTGCTTCCCAGGGTCCTGCCGTTTATCATGTATTCCATTCCCTTGTTAGTCCTGCCCAAACAAATTAGAGATGTTTTTAAAAAATCATTTATGGGATGTGGCCGTCGTTGGTTAGGCCAGCATTTATTGCCCATCCCTAGTTGCCCTTCAGAAGGTGGAGGTGAGTTGTCTTCTTGAACGTCTTCAGTTCCTGACGTGTAGATAGACCCACTGCCTTTGAGGAGGAAGTTCCAGGATTTTGACTCAGCGACAGTGAAGGAATGTTTGGAGGGGGAGGTGGGGGGGGGGGGGGGGGGGGGGGGAGAGAGACCCACGCAGACACGGGGAGAAAGTGCAAACTCCACACGGACAATGACCTGGGGCTGGGATCGAACCTGGGTCCTCAGCGCCGTGAAGCAGCAGTGCTAACCACTGCGCCATCGTGCCGACCAACCATACCCTGATCTAACCTAGATCTTCCCTGTGTTCAACTTAAAATTGTGTCCTAGTCCTCCCAATCTTATTTACATTGGCACAAGAGGTCAACTGAAAAACAATCTCTCCATAATCTCGAACAAATCACCCTTGAAGCCTACACATCTCCACAGTGTAGAGTTCCAAAGTCATTAGCGCAGCTTTATATGTAAGGTTATTCAATTTAGAAATTAATCTCATGTCAGCAAAAGTGGAGACATATTCTGAGACCACTAGTCAGCATTTTGAAAATAGCTTTCAAACTCTGCATGGATCTGAAAGACTGATGTATTTCCCTTTTCCATGTCCGCAGGATAAAGACAGTTCCGGAGCTACGGTTCTACACCTCGCTGCATGGTTTGGACATCAGGATATCACGGAGTGGCTACTGAAAGGTGGAGGCAGTGATCCAGCAGCAGCGACAGACACCGGAGCACTTCCCGTGCACTATGCTGCGGCCAAGGGCGACCTCCCATCACTGCGGCTGCTGCTTAAACACCGTCCAAAGTAAGTAACAAGAAAGCAGAGCTGTGTTGAGATAGTGGCTCGGTGCAGTGTGTTTGAAACAGGCCATTGGTTGCAATGTCCGGGCAGCTTTTTCACACCTTTGTGGCGAAGTGAGCTCAAGTGGAACTATTTCTGGATGCTTCAGATTTGAGATCCATTCCGAATGCCAATTATCCAACGCAGGATCCAACGCAGAAAATGGAGAAACATCAGTCAGGGTGCCGTGTCTCTCAGTGCCTTTAGCTTTCTTGATGTGGTTGGAAGATCAGCTTTATTTCGAGAGGGATAGAATTAAAAACTAGTAAAGTTATGCTCACCCTACATCAAACCTTGGCTGGGCAACTCTCTGAGCACAAGAAGAAAATGGAGGCATTGGAGGCATTGGAGAGGGTGTGGAGAAGGTTTATAAGTATGATATCGGAAATATATGGATGTACATATAAGGAAAGGATTGACAGGCTGCGTCTTAGCACTGCTGCCTCATGGCTCTGAGGACCCGGGTTCAATCACTGTCCGTTTGGAGATTACACATTCTCCCTGTGACTGCGTGGGTTTCACCCCCACAACCCAAAGATCCGCAGGGTAGGTGGCACACTAAATTGTCCCTTAATTGGGTGTTCTAAATTTCAAAAAAATTCTGTAAGGTTTTGCTAGAGTGGAGACAGAGAGGATAGAACCATAGAATCCCTACCGTGCAGAAGGAGGCCATTCAGCCCATCAAATCTGACCCTCCGAAAGAACACCTCACCTCGGCCCTATCTCCGTAACCCCACCTAATCTGTACATCTTTGGACTGTGGGAGGAAATTGGAGCACCCAGAGGAAATCCCCAGGGAGAACGTACAAACTCCACACAGTCACCCAAGGCCGAAATTAAGCCCGGGTCCCTGCTGCTGTGAGGCAGCGGTGCTAATCACTGTGCCACCATGCCGCTCAAGAGGAATGTTTCCTCTTGTGTGGGGAACACCAATTTAAAATATTTACATCTCTTACGTTACTGCTCTGAACACTGTTCCCATCAGAGTGAGTAAGTAAAGACGCTGAGCTATGGCGGGAGAAAGATAAGGCTTCACCCAGCGTTGGTTTTGTGGATTTTCAGGAGTGGTCGCTTTATTTTCACCACCAAATTAAAATGAGCAATTACCTGTGAGAAAACGGACTTAAAGTAAGTTTAACTTCTGAGGTAAGGAGACAATGTAACTTTTCTGAGAATCAAAACAACGATGGTCATTGATCCTGAAACAGACTGCGCCGGGAATCCTCCAGAAGAATTCTCCAGCTGTCGGCCCCATCACTGTTACTCCACCAGAAATGCACCTAAACAGCCTTCAGCTAAACCTCCAGTGAAGTTACCATGGCAAAGAGCGGGATAGCTCCAAGGAAATTCCTGGCTGTTGCTTCATTTTTAGACTTTTACCTCAAATATTTTCCTCAAAATCCAAACTTTCCAGAGGCAATTGAAAAGATACTTGAAGGAAGAAAAAATTGCAGGCCTTTGAGGAAAGAACAGGTGTGTGGGACCCCCAAGAGCCCCAATGTCGTATTATGCTCTAACGAGTGGTGATTGATGCATGGCGAGATATGCACCCTCGCTGGAGAGGAAGTCTCGCCTTGGAGAATTCTCCAGCCCTTCCAGGCACAGCGCTGCAGTGGCCAAAAGAGGTACTGCAGGGCGCTCCTTGGAGCTAAATCCTGGGCCCTGGAGGACATGTGAGTGGCACGAGTCCCACGAGTTTGCACATTGGTGTTCTAGTGAACCGATGAATATGTAAGTGACAGACAGGTATCTGCCTATTTGGTCGAGGCCCCCATTTAACGGAGGGAAAAAGGGGTCAAAAATGTCAAATTAAGCAAGGCATCGTAAGGAGATGGGAAAGATATCCTATCCCGTAAACCTTGTGAAAACCTGGTTAAAGCCCTGCAGCTAATCTGTCAAGATTTTTGGAGCTGACAGCAGGACACCTGCCCAAGAAAAAAGTAAGAAGGCAGAGAATTTGTTAAGTGGTGAGTGGTTGGAAAGTGAGAGTGTACAAAGGTCCTGGGTGTCCTTGACTATGAGTCGCTAAATTTAGCATGCAGGTACAGCAAGCAACTAGGAAGGTACATGGCACATTGGTCTCCATTGCGAGGGGACTTGGCCGCAGGAGTAAAGATATCTTGCTGCAGTTATATGGAGCCTTGGTGAGATCTCACCGTGAGTATCGCTCACTGTTTTGGGTCCCTTATTTAAGGAGGGATATACTTGCAGAGAGGGAGTGCAACGAAGGTTCACCAGGTTAATCCCTGGGATTAGGGCAGCACGGTGGCACAGTGGTTAGCACTGTTGCCTACGGCGCTGAGGACCCGGGTTCGATCTCGGCCCTGGTCACTGTCCGCGTGGAGTTTGCACATTCTCCCCGTGTCTGCGTGGGTTTCACCCCCACAACCCAAAGATATGCAGGTAAGGTGGATTGACCACACTAAATTGCCCCTTAATTGCATAAAAAATAATTGGGTACTCTAAATTAATTTTTTAAATGGTTAGTCCCTGGGACGGCAGGATTGTCCTATGAGGAGAGATTGAGGAGACTGGGTCAGTATTTCCTCGAGTTTTGAAGAATGAGGGGTGGCCTCATTGAAACCTACTAAATTGTTACACTGCATGACAGGGTGGATGTAGATAAGGGGCGGGATTATCCGACCCCCCCGCTGGGCCGGAGAATCGCCCGGGGGGGCGGCGTGAATCCCGCCCCGACGCCGGCTGCCGAATTCTGCGGCGCCGGTTTTTTGGCGGGGGCAGGAATCGTGCCGCGCCGGTCGAGGGGCCGTTGGCAGTGGCCCCCCTGGCGATTCTCCGCTCCGCGATGGGCCGAGCGGCTGCCCGTTTTCGTCCAATCCCGCCGGCGTAGATCACATAAGGTTTGTACCGGTGGGACCTGGCTCTGCGGGCGGCCTGTGGAGTCCTCGGGGGGCACGTGTGGATCTGGCCCCGTGGGGAGCCCACCGTTCCGTGGGCGGGCCTGTGCCGTGGGAGCACTCTTTCCCTCCGCGTTGGCCTGTGTAAAGCCCCGCCATGGCCGGCGTGGAGAAGAAACCCCTGGCGCATGCGCAAGAATCACGGCAGCGGTTCTGGGAACACGCTGGCGCACCTACACATGCGCCAATTCCCGCCGGCCGGCGGAGGCCCTTCGCCGCCAGTTGGCGTGGCGCCACCCATTCCAGCGCTGGCCTAGCCCCCGAAGGTGCGGAGGATTCCGCACCTTCCGGGCGGCCTGCCGCCGGAGTGGTTCACGCCGCTCTTTGGCGCCGGTACGACCCGCCCGCCGGATACCGGAGAATCCCGCCCAAGATATTTCCCCTGGGTGGTGAGTCACGAACCAGAGGACAAATTCTCAGGACAAGGGACAGGCCATTTACCACTGAGATGTGAAGGAATTTCTTCACTCAGAGGGTGGTGAGAATCTTTGGAATTCTCTACGTCAGAGGGCTGTAGAAGTTCAACCACTGAGCATGTTAAGTTAGAAATCGATAGATTTCTGGATGGTAATGACATCAAGGGATATGGGAATAAGCGCAGGAAAGTGGTGATGAGGGAAATGGTCAGCCATGATCTGATTGAATGGTGGAGCAGGCTCGTCGGGCCGAATGGCCTCCTCTTGTTCCTATGTTCTTAGGTCCACTGGGGTTCTTTTTAGAATGTTTGTAAGTTTTTCTCCAAATCCAGAGATGACAGATCTGTTCAGTGTGAGAGAGTGCGTAGCAAAGCGTGTATCTGTTTTAAAAAAAAAATTTTTTTTAGAGTACCCAATTGTTTTTTCCAATTAAGGGGGAATTTAGCGTGGCTAATTGCCCTACTCGGCACATCTTTTTAGGTTGTGGGGGTGAGACCCACGCAGACACAGTGCAAATGTGCAAACTCCGCACAGAGTGTGACCCAAGGCTGGCATTGAACCAGTGCGCCACCATTCCACCCCTGCAAAATGTGTATCTGTGATGGAGAGGAGATGGATATCAGTGAGAGACAGAGTAGCAGCACTTCTGCCTTACTCCGCCAGGAACCCGGGTTCGATTCTGGCCATGACTGACTGTGTGGAGTTTGCACTTCCATCCCGTGTCTGCGTGGGTTTCCTCTGGGTGCTCCGGTCTGCTCCCACAGCCCAAAGGTGTGCAGGTTAGATGGGGTTTGGGGGATAGGGCGGGGGAGTGGGCCGAGGTAGATGTGCTCTTTCAGAGGATCGGTGCAAACTCCATGAGTCGAATGGTCTCCTTCTGCACTGTAGGGATTCTATAGATTATAAATGAGAGATAGAGACAGAGAGGAAGGGAGAGCAGAACCAGAACACGTGTGTGTGTGTGTGGTTGTGGAGAGATAGACTGTCAAGAATGTGCATGTGTGAGAGATGGAGAGGGGATGTGTGTGAGTGAGAGAGCGATTGTACGAGAAACAGAACTGGAAAATTCCAGTTGTCAGCCAGCCAGAGGTAAGCTACTTTGCCGCTTTGCTAAGCTGCAACACAAAGTGATTCACTCGCTCACAAGTGACACCAGCTTTGCATACTGCATCTAATTCTCTTACCGACAGGCAAAGCTTTTCACAGGAACGTGGATGGCATCCTCAGAATATGGCAAAAAACAGAAATGTTCTCAATAAGAACAAATTTGATTTATCCATTCAACTTGTAATATTGGCCTGGTCCCACTGACCAGCTCCTTGATTGAGAAGGTAGACACCTCTCTTTCATTCCTTTTTATGATTCATTTCCTTTGGGAAAGCTCAAGTTCACATTCAAAAAAATGTAGAGTGGGGATATTCCCTGTTCAAAGTGTGTCTGTGTCGACTCCCAAGGGGTTTCAGTGAGGGTTTCCAAATCTTATGCCCGGATTTTGACAGACACCCCAGAGATTTTTCAACCATCTACATCCTGGGCTGGATTCTCTATGTCTCCACGCTTTCGTGAAAACTGTGGTCTTTAACGGCAGGAAAACTGGCGTCAAATGGCCACAGATTCACTGCCTTGCAGGGGGCTAGCAGACAGCTGTCGTGGAGCTTGCAGCTCCAGCTGCCGTTGCGGCCCCCCTGCACTTCCGGGTTAGAGGCCACGCTGCGCTCCATGGCGGACTCAGACCGTGGACCAGGACTGCGGAAATAGTGCCTCGCATCGGCCGCTTGCTCAACCCGGACCGCCCGCGCACATACCCACAGTGCCGAATGAGGCCCTCCCTATCCGACGGCCCTCCCCGACAGGGGCGGCCGCGGACCGAGTCCACAGTCGCCTCGCGGGTTTCCCGAACGGCAGGACCAGATTAGAAACACGCTGTTGGGAATTCGGCCGGTATGGGGAATAGCGGGGTGGGCCTCAGGCAATGGCCTGAGGCGGTGGATACTCGGCGCGGCGTACTCCCCGAGAATAGCGGAACCAGTGGTGGTCCCGATTCTGTGCAGGAAAATGGATTCTCTTCCCCGTCGCCAAACGCGATTTCGGCGTCAGAGTGCGGAGAATCCAGCCCCCCATTTCTCCAGGGTTTTCACGAAAGCTACTCTGGACAGTCAGGAGAATCCTTGTAGAAGCTGATAGTGAATGTGTATCTGTGACCTGTTTCAAATGTATGTCTCTATTCAGATCAGTCCCTTCAATCGCTCCAGTGACACCAAAAACAAGAATGGTGCATACCCCCTTCATTTCTGTTGGTCATCCTGGGATTTGACCTGGAATACAATCTTGAAGAAGAAAATTAAAGATCACTGTATTAGTCAATTAGTAAAGGATTTACTAGACTGACATTCCAGCACAGTGCTGAGGGAGTGCTGCTCTGTCAGAGGTGCCATCTTTCAGATAAGGGGCGGGATTCTCTAAAAATGGGGCTATGTCCCCACACCGGCAGCAAAACCGGCACCAACGACTCCGTTGTCATCGGCCCCCGTAAGTGAGGAATTCTCACCTTTCTAGGGGGCTAGGTTGCCGCCAGAGTAGTCCCCACAGCTCCAATTGGTGCGGAACAGCCTGCGCGAGTCAGCGCATGCACGGAACGGCCGTCGTGATCTTGCGCAGGCGCGCAACGGGCAGCGTATTTCCGCGCATGCGCAGGGGGTTCCCTTCTCCGCGCCGGCCCCCGGGCAATATGGCGGAGCCCTACAGGGGCCCGGCGTGGAGTAAAGTAGGCCCCCACGGAACCAGCCTGCCCGCCGATCGGTAGGCCCCGATCGTGGGCCAGGCCACCGCGGCCCCCCCAACCCCCCCCCCCCCCCCCCCCCCCCCCCCCAGGACGGCCCCCGCACACTTACCTGCCAGGTTCCGCTGTGTGTGAGGTGAGTAATCCACGCCGGCGGGACTGGGCAAAACTCGTCGGCCACTCGGCCCATCGGTGCCCGGAGAATCGCCCGGGGGGGTGCTGTCAACGGCCCCCGACCGGCGAGGCGGCGATCCCATCGGCGCCCCAAAAAACGGCGCCGGACAATAGGGAGGGGGGCGCCCCCCTCCGACTGCCAAGATGTTAAACTGGGGCACCATCAGGTGGATCTAAGTAGTCCGATGGTATAATTTTGAAGATGAGTGTTGTCAGGGCCAATATTTATCCCTTGATTAACATCACTAAAAACAGGCTATCTAGTGATAATCACATTGCGGTTTGTGGGAATTTGCTGTGTATAAATTGGCCTCCGTGGTTTCCACATTGCCCCATGTGACTGCATTTTAAATATGCTTCATTGACTGGGAAGTTTATTGGATGTCCTGCAGTTGTAGAATCTTTATTTCTTTTTCCCGATCTGGGTTAATGTGTAGAGCCACATGGCACTGAATATGGAGCTCATGGTGACCCCAATTAAACCCTGCCTTATTTGCCGATTCTGGCCACTCAGAGACCAGTTTTATGCTGGGTCAGATCTCGGCTTGATTGAATGTGGCAGCTTTCCTGTGTAGTTGCTGGCGGCTAAACGTAAACCATTGCCGGGACTCTGCAGTGCAAACGCCTCACTGACTCCAGATAATAGCAACTTCTGTGTTTCAGCACGCCACCTTGGGAAGGAAAGAGTGGATGGGAATATCTCCTGTTACAGTCGGAAGCAAACAACATTGTTAATGACTTCCTGGACATCAATATTCCCACTGCAGCAGTCCAGTGCTGATTAATCTGCGATCAGCGACTGCTGAGCGCTTGTGGTGCAGGGTGATAACAGTACCCTCTTTGTTCATGCTTTGGTTATGTAAACAGCTTACTGCTTCTGCGGGGAAGGCACTACTTGAATACTTGAGAGGTTCAACTTTCTCACAGAACTGGGATCCACTGTCGAGGACTGAGTGCGGACAATTCCATTTCACAAACCCTTGACCTGACAAATGCAGATGTTTAATTTTGGTATATTGCAGAACTGAATGGATCCACTTTCATTCAGAAATATCCACTTTACAATAGTTACTTAGCAATTCGGTGTCCCTTTCCAAGCCGCTAATTGTATCCAGACCTGGTACCCACTGTGAACTGGAATCATTGATTCGCTACAGTGCAGAACGAGGCCATTCGGCCCATCGAGTTTGCATCGACCCTTCAAAAGAGCACTAGGCCAAATCCCCACTCTAGCACTGTATCCCCACTGAACGTTTGGACACTAAGGGACAATTTAGCACAGCCATTGCACCTAACCTGCCCATCTTTGGATTGTGGGCGGAAACCGGAGCACCCGGAGGAAATGCATGCAGACATGGGGAGAAAGTGCAAACACAACACAGTCACTCGACGTCGGAATCAAACCCGGGTCCCTGGCGCTGTGAGGCGGCAGTGCTAACCACTGTGCCACCGTGCCATCCTGACTCTTGTGATTGCCAGCCCTAACCTGACTCCCATCCAAAATGATCAGTTTGAACCTGAATTCACATCCCCACCTCAACACTGTCAGCAATCTACTTTCCTCCTGCTTTCTCGGTATCTCTTAGAGGCCTTCAGCACTCATCTTCTGGAATGCAGGGAGGTGTGACTTTCTACAATGAACTCTTTCCAGTTTGTGGATGTGAGAGCAAAATGGGGAGACCCACGTCAAGACGAGACGTGTTTAGATCCGTGGCGGACTTAAACTTTGTGGGATCCTCCGCTCACCTTCATTTTAGCGCGCCCCCCATGACGCTATGCCCCTGCCTCCCAATGACGTCATGCCCCCCCCCCAATGATGTCACGCCCTTCCAGGCCCCACCTACCCTCACCCCACAGAACACAAAGGCACAAGCCCCCAAAATACACAAATTGATCACTGTTTAACTGCTTTAGTGCTTTTTAACTTGTAAAAACATATCTGTATGGGCAGCACTGTGGCGCAGAGGTCCCAGGTTCGATCCCCGCTCTGGGGTCACTGTCTGTGTGGAGTTTGCACATTCTCCCCGTGTTTGCGTGTGTTTCGCCCCCACAACTCAAAGATGTGCAGGTTAGGTGGATTGGCCACGCTAAATTGCCCCTTAATTGGAAAAAATTAATTGGGTACTCTAAATTTATTTTTACAAAAACATATCTGTATGAACAATTGCTGAATTGAAATCCAAGCTTACCTCTTGTCGGAATTAGGGTAACGATGGTGAGTATTGCGATGTGTGTCATGGGATGAGAAAACGTGGAACTAGCTGATGAGCAACAAGATGGGAAAATCAGCCGATGACATCATTCCAGTGCAGTGCAGTACAGGACAGAATGAGCTAGTCCAGTGCAGGAGTAAATTTGCATGTATATTTCAGAGTGTCAGTCAGTTTCAAAAGTTTACTTCTCTACCTCCTTTGACAAAATCAAAATTATTACCGTATATTCATGTGAGTGGAGTGCCCAGTGCATCCAAGTCCAATATCAGTGGCTCTGTCTGCAGGAAACCAACCTTTGTCCGAGAGGAGACTTCTTCAGTGCCAGTCTTGAGAACGATGGTGATTAGAACTATCACTATGTCCAGCTGCAGCCATTGTATCAGACCAGCAATGGATCATTTTGAAAAACAGAATTTTAACAAGAGAATATGGAAGACTGACTGATTTTTGAGATTTTCTTGCCTCATCCTTTGCTGTCACGGCAATTTAGATGGCTTTTCTTCTATACCTTTTCTTCACAAAATGATCAATTCCATCATTGTAGGTAACATTTTGTTATGATTCACTTTCAATTGTCAATATTCCTGAACTTGTCAAATGTTACCGACTCATCGTACTTCTCAAATAATTTTTAAAAGTCTTTTCTATACAGAAAAAGAGCGTTCACTGGAAGCATTTGTGACAGGTATTGTTGACAATATTTTCAGAATAGTTTCCACATTTCAAAAGGTTGCCTGCAAACCATCACATACAAGTCTATAGAAATCAGCTGGTGATCCCGAAGCATAAAACTCATCGTTATCGATTAAATGAATGAACTGTCCTACTTCCTCTTCAAAACGATTTGTGTCCATCTCCTCCCAGTAGAATTCACTTAATTCCCTACTGCATTGGCTTTTAGCATTCTCACTCAAACTTGTCAAAAAGCATGCAAAATATGTCAACAGTTTCCTTCAGAGATTCACTTACACTCTGCAATTGCATCATTATTGTGTCACAAATAGCATTGACAGTCTCAACAATGATCTTCTCTTTCCATTTTAAAGTGATTTAATTATCTCTAGTTTCATCAAAAAATAACTTCCTGTGTCTTGTACGCTTCTCATCATTAGAGGGACAGGTATTTCTTTGCCAATGCTAGTGCCCCTGCTTCCACTGAGTTATGGCCATTTCAAACTTCCATGACAAAACGTTTAACTGAGGCTAACAATTGTGCAACATTCAATAAAATTGGACTGACATTTTGCAGTAACTTCTTTGAAGTAAACGGTTCCACAAAATCTCCAAACCTAAATTTGCAATGATTTCCAAAAGAGTTGCCTCCAACCCCTCAGAAGTGCGAGATTGTAGCTGGACAAAACAAAGAAATCGCTCTACAATTTCACCATCGCTGGTCACATATCTTAAAACTAATGTTAATTTGTCCACATGACTCATATCTGGTGTTGAATCAATGATTATGGATAGTATTTGGGATCTTTTACTTGGTTTCTGAGCTGCTCTTCCATGATAGCGATTAAGTCATCGTAAGTTCTGTGCGTTATAAAATTCGGCTTCCTTGGGCTACATTACTGATAACTTTTCTAATGATCTTCGAGGAGCTCATCTAATTCACTGAGATATCCAAGGAAGGCTAAAAAATTACCTCTTCGAGTTGACAATGATGACTCGTCATGTTCTCTTAGCGGTAGTCCCAAAGAAGGCAGCAGTTTGACTGTGGCAGAAACACATCTCAGCACTTTCCTCAAATAAGAACACTCCTTTTCAAACTGAGCCAATAACACAGAATCAATTCTTCCAGATAATTCACATCTTTGAATGAATGACCACATAGCCATAATATGAACTTTGGAAGTTTCATGATCAGCAATATCTCTTCCAACATTTCTCCAGTTAGAGTCCACATCGATTAATGCTTGTTTTCCTTAACTAGGGTCAGGGGTAATTTGCAAACATAACAACCTTAGAGATTTCTGAAACAAAACAACTGATTTCTAATTTCCTTCAACCCATTTCCCTTCACCCTCATAAAATGGGACTCTGAAAACTTCTAACCTGCTTACAGCCTCCAGCCTCAAACGGTTTTCTCACATTTTCCATATGATCTATGTTTTCTGGTTTACTTAGGACAAACTATTCAAACATACCCAGTGGACAAGATTTTGGCCATAAGGAATATCTTCAGGGTAGGCGTCTTCCCTCACTTCAACAGGAGAAATAGCCTGTAGCACCATTGCCATTTCAGATTCCACCTCTTCAACTTTTTCAGGCGATGTGGTTCCTCCAGAAATTCGCAAGCCTAAGTTATCAGATAATTCACCCATACCGTTGGCGGGTGAGGATGAATGTGCAGCTTGTGCGCTGTTCAATACTTCAAACTTTTTAAAGTAAAATGACAATCTGTCTTTTTTCCGGACTTCATCCGCTTGCCTCACCCTCCATGATCTGCGTTTTGACCGTCAGATTGATAGTGTCACTTCATACTGACCGATCTTTCTTGATTTTAATGAATATGAATTTTCTGAAAGAGCAGGGTTTTTTTGCACTCCTCAGCCCTGGGGCAAAGTCGACTGTTTCCCCTCGTTGTTCGACGACACCCGCCCTAAGTCCCGACCAGCTGGCTGGCTGAGCACCTCCCTTCTGGCTTTCTTCAACAATTCACCTCGCTGCTGGCTGCCTGGCTATGGCCTGCCTAGTCTTCCTCAGATGTGGCCTGGGGGTCGCGTCGCCCCTGTTCCCTCGATGACAGAATGCTTCTGAATCCCGGCAGGCTGGCTCGCCACCTCCCTCCTTCTGTCAATTCGCACAAAACGTTAGTTAAGTGAACAGAGGAGATCTTGGCCTTGACTGCTGCCCTCTACCCCTCCTGGTCACCCCAATGTTCACTCGTATTTTCCCACTTTAAGAGGACTTGACTAATCAGTCTCTTCACAGCTCAAGGGACCCGGGTTTGATTCCCGCTTGGGTCACTGTCTGTGCGGAGTCTGCACGTTCTCCCCGTGTCTGCGTGGGTTTCCTCCGGGTGTTCCGGTTTCCTCCCAGAAGTCCCGAAAGAAGTGCTGTTAGGTAATTTGGACATTCTGAATTCTCCCTCTGTGTACCCGAACAGGCGCCGGAATGTGGCGAATAGGGGACTTTCACAGTAACTTCATTGCAGTGTTAGAGGTATTAAAGGTATTTGATCCAGTGTGCCACATTACAGTGAAGAGCATCTGGTGGATTCAATCACTTTTAGACATCCATCCATTCATCCTTATGCAAGATTCCTGATATTAAGCATTTTAAAGCCCTTTACAAGATCCTCTGGCTGTGAGAGGTGAGAAAGAAATGCAAAGCTTTTTCCGCTTTTAGATGGTGTGCTAAATCCAAATGCCATGTCCAACTTAGTGTGTCTCTTACATGTGACAGATCGAGTCTTTCTGGACCTCCATGAAGGAAGCAAGAGAACGAAAATCATAATATCAGTGATTTTCCTGAAGACGGTGACGAAGTTATAGCCTCAGTTATCAACAAGTCTGCTGCCTTTGGCAAAAACAAGCAAAACTGCAGAATGCAATTCCCAAAGCATAAACATATTGGAATATTACTCATTCAGTCACCATACATGGGAAACAGGAGCAGGAGTAGACCACATAGCGCATTGAGCCTACTCCACTATTCAGTATGATCATGAGTGATCTTGAGCTTCATTCCATTTTCTTGCCCACTCCCCATATCCCTTGATTCCCGGAATGACCAAATATCTCCCAGCCTTAAATATATTCAATGATGGCACATTCACAACCCCTGGGTAGAAAATTCCAAAGGTTCCCAACCCTTTGAATGAAGAAATTTCTCCTCGTCTCAGACCTAAATGATATGCCCCTTATCCTCAGACTATGTCTCCTTGTTCTAGATTCCCCAGCCAGGGAAATAATATCTCAGTATTTCCCTTGTCATGCTCCTTCAGAATCTTGAATGAGATCACCTCTAATCTTTCTAAATTCCAGAGAATATCGATCCAATTTACTCAGCTTGTTATCATACAACGGCTCTCTCATCATGAGAACCAATTTAGCGAACCTTAGATGCACTGCCTTCTTTGCAAGTATATCCTTCCTTAAATATAAAGATCAAAATTGCCCATTGTATTCTCGGTGTGGTCTCACCAAAAGCCCGCACAATTGTGGCAAAACTTACCTATTCTTAAACTCACTCCAATCTTCTTGCAATAATGGCCAACATGCCATTTTATTTCCTAATTGCTTGTAGTAACTGCATGCTAGCTTTTTGTGTTCCTTATGCGAATACACCCAATGCTCTCTGAACATCGACATTTACAAGTTTAATGCCTTTAAAAAATATATTCTGCTTCTCTATGCTTGCGGCAAAATGAATAACCTCACACTTCCCTGCATCATACTCCATCTGCCACTTTGTTGCAACTTACTTACCTCTATATACCTCTTTGCAGCCTCTTTGTGTCCTCCTCACAGCTCGCATTCTCACCTAACTTTCTATTGTCAGCAAACTTAGATACATTACTCTTTGTCTCTTTATCTAAGCCATTAATACAGATTATAAAGAGCTGAGAGCCCAGCACTGATCCTTACAGCACCCCACAACTCACAGCCTGCCAACCTGAAAATGTCCCATTTATCCCTACATATCTGCTTTCTGTCTGTTGAACAATTCCCTATGCATGCAAATATATTACCCCAGCTCCGCAAGCCCTAATCTTGTGAATTTTGTGTGGCATCTTATTGAATGCCTTTTGAAAATCATACCACATTTACTGTTTCCCTTTTATCTATCCTATTACATCCTCAGAAAACCCCAAATAAATTTGTCAAATAAGTTATCCCTTTCATAAAACCAAGCTGACTTGTTCTAATCGTCTTATGCTTTTGTAAGGACATCCTTAGTAATAGATTCCAACACTTTTCCAATGATTGATGGTAGTATAGGCAAAACGGCAGTAGTTCCCTGTTTTCTAAATCTCACCTCCCCCCCCCCCCCCCCCCCCCCCCCCCCCTTCTTGCATAGCAGTTTCATGCTCGCTAGCTTCCAATCCGCTGAGACGGGGAATTTTGGAAAATCATAAACCATAAACAATTGCCCTTGATTATAAGTGAAAGATATTCACATCAGATATAATTCAAAGAATAGATTAGCACAGTGGGCTAAACAGCTGGCTTGTAATGCAGAACAATGCCAGCAGCGTGGTTCAATTCCCGAACCAGCCTCCCTGAACAGGCGCCGGAATGTGGCGACTCGGGGCTTTTCGCAGTAACTTCATTGAAGCCTACTTGTGACAATAAGCTATTATTATTATTAAAAAGAATTAGACAGATTATTATTGCCACAAGGAATAGAGGGGAAATGATAGCAAGGCAAGAGGCAGATAGCGTGAGATTTTTGAAATTTGAATACGCTACTAGCTAAGCTCAGGTATGGTTTAATCTTATTTTAGCTTGTCCCTTGGTAAAGAAATTAGATAAATTATTCAAAGATCAGTCAATTCTGCTACTTTGAGCAGCTGAAATGGAATAGCTCCAGTTACTAGACCAGGAAATCCGAGCTTGGTGCCTCTCTCTTTGCCTTGTGTTTACCAATAGTTGTGCAAACAAGTGTGTGATCACTTAATCTACTCGGCGTAGTTTAGGTTTATGTGCCGAACATGCTGGGAGTGACGCTTAATTAAAATAGGTTAAGCTGCTTGAGCTGTATTTGGAAATCACTTGGGCGTATATCACAAGAGGAGCTTGTAGCATTTATTAATGATTTGGCATCAGTGATAACTACACTTTTTCTTCGTTGTATAATGGTGGCGCCTTGCACTGCAATCTAGCTTGGATGATTAAGGTGGGTGAATCCAGTCTTCAGTCTCTTTAACAGCAGGCAGGCTGTCTGCCATCCATGTTGACTCGTTAACAATTAATTAGCCTAGCTGGAGGTTTGCAGCTTTTGGTGGAAGCATTTTCTGCCTGGTATTGTTTGCTGAGGTTGCTATAGCAACCAGAAGGCCCTTGCCTGGTGAATCAAATTCAGGTTGTCCATCTATCACCAATCTTTTGTGTTCTGTTCAGCGCAGAGAGAAAAGGGAGAAAATGATGACATTAGAAAGTATTTGTATCAACAGACGTCCCGGGCGGGATTGTCCGTCGACCAACGCTGAAATCAGATAATGCGATTGGATGGAGAATCGCACGCGAGACGAAAATCATCGCTGGCGTCGGGCGCCCGAGAGAATGCCATGCTCCGATGCCGCGACAGCAGCGTCAATGCGTTCTACTCCGCGAGCACAGTAAACTCCGTTGGCATATCATTCGCGGACCTGACCCGGTATTCTCCGGGGCTCCGGTTATGCTCTGCCTCCGTCAGGAGGAATTACCGACGGCGGGTTTCACTTGTGGTTTTAAAAAGCAGGGAACAGGCACCGTGGCTGCTGAGGGAGAGAGAGGGGGTACGAAAAGTGTCCCAACATTGCTATAGTGTGCTGACAGTTGTTCCGCTGGCCATGGGAAGACGCCTGCCAGGGTCGGTGGGAGTAGTGGAGGAGCGACCAGGTAGTGGGCCGTGGGGTCGGGGTGGACGACGCTGCGCACGCCTCTGAATCCTCACTGTGAACTTAGTGCCACGGGCCGTATAGGTGTTCCCCCAGGCTCCTCCCCAGGTACCCTCTGGCCCCAGCTGACCCATCAATGGGATGGGCGTGCTCCAGCGTAACCTTGGCCATCTTGTTGAATCCAGACCCCTGTCTCTAAACGAGGGCAAGGAACACTGAACACCGATCCATTGGCATATCTGGCAGTGCAGTATTTTAGGAGTGATGCATTGTAGGGGGATCCATCTTTTTAAATGAGATTTTAGATTCTGCCGGGTGAGGTAGAGAATCCTGTAATATTATTCAGAGAGCCTGGTGGCTGGGTCACAGTTTATCCCTGAACTAACACCACCAAAACAGATAGACTGGCATTTCATCTCTGTGCTGTTGGTGGGAGCTTGCTGTGCATAAACAGGGTGCCGTGTTTTCCCACAACACCACAGTGCCCAATGTCATTAACCGGCTGTGTGGTGATTCGAGCTGTCCCAAGGACATTAAGGATATCGTCGACATACAGGTTCTTTCAAGTTCATGCTTTTGAAATGTTGTTACTGCTCTTGTGAATTTTCAGTTCAACAACGTGTGGGAGGTCACTGTTCAGGAGTGGAGTTCTCTTCTCGTTACAGGCACCAAGTGTGGGCAGATATCATGGCTGGGTCACATTCCTGACCCAACTGCATTGGCCTAACCCTTCCTAACTGCACTGTGGGAGTACCTTCACTACATAGCCTGGAGGGGTTCAAGAAGGCAGCTCACCACCACCACCTTCTCAAGACTAACTAAGACTAACCAATAATGCTCAGAAGAGAGATACATGTGGCCAACATTCTTCACCTTGCCACTCATCAGGACAAATGTAAGAGTGCCAAATTTCAGACAATCACAACAATTTATACTACAGGAGAGAAGGGTGATGATTTGTTGGCTATTTGACTCAGATTGGCTGAGGTGTTGCAATGGGGTAATCTCGGCTCCCAGAACTCCAAAATAATTCAAAATGATCTCAAGGCAATCATTTGCGCTGGTAGTGTGGCTCATTGACGCGGGCTGCAAGTGACAGACATTCCTAAACAGGGACCCAGGGCGAAATTCTCCGGAAACGGCGCGATGTCCGCCGACTGGCGCCCCAAACGGCGCAAATCAGTCGGGCATCGCGCCGCCCCAAAGGTGCGGAATGCTCCGCATCTTTGGGGGTCGAGCCCCAACCTTAAGGGGCTAGGCCGGCACCGGACGAATTTCCGCCCCGCCAGCTGGCGGGAAAGGCCTTTGGTGCCCCGCCAGCTGGCGCGGAAATGACATCTCCGGGCGGCGCATGCGTGGGAGCGTTAGCGGCCGCTCACGGCATCCCCGCGCATGCACTGTGGAGGGAGTCTCTTCCGCCTCTGCCATGGTGGAGACCGTGGCGAAGGCGGAAGGAAAAGAGTGCCCCCACGGCACAGGCCCGCCCGCGGATCGGTGGGCCCCGATCGCGGGCCAGGCCACCGTGGGGGCACCCCCCGGGGCCAGATCGCCCCGCGCCCGCCCCAGGACCCCGGAGCCCGCCCGCGCCGCCTTGTCCCGCCGGTAAGGTAGGTGGTTTAATCTACGCCGGCGGGACAGGCATTTTAGCGGCGGGACTTCGGTCAATCCTGGCCAGAGAATCGCGGGGGGTGGCCCGCCAACCGGCGCGCTGCGATTCCCGCCCCCGCCGAATATCCGGTGGTGGAGAATTCGGCAAACGGCGGGGGCGGGATTCACGCCAGCCCCCGGCGATTAGGGTCGGAGAATCTCGCCCCCATTCTCTGAAAAAAAAAAAGGAATATGTTCAAACCTGAATCTTTTTGAATTACCTGGGAGCTTGGGAATGGCAGCCAACCAGAGTCGACTTGCCAATCAACAACCTCGCAGCCCAGAATTGGCAAATTGTGGCTCCATAAAATGGAACTTAATAGCACCTTAAACTATGCATATCAGCTGCTGCCTGCTTGAAGGGACTCGGAAAGCTCTCTGGCGATGGGACTGCATTAGGGAGCCGAACTGACCTGGTTCTCGGTTATTTCACCGTTTCACCGTCCCATCAAATCAGGGCTTTTTCTGAAAACACTGGACAATCTCAGCAGGCCTGACAGCATCTGTGGAGAGAAAACGAGCTAACGTTTTGCGTTTGGCTGACTCTTTGTCAAAGCTGAGAAAGAGTCATCCAGACTCGAAACGTCAGCTCCCTTTTCTCTCCACAGATGCTGTCAGACTTGCTGAGATTGTCCAGTATTTTCTGTTTTTGCGTCAGATTCCAGCATCTGCAGTATTTTGCTTTTATCAAGGCTTCATCTGCCTGTTCTTGGGCCTAAACGATCCGGTGGTACCTTCTCGCAAAGAAGAATAGAGAGCTTTCTCAGACATCTCAGTCAACAATTCTCCCTCAAATAATACCAGCGAAAAGGCCAGGTGGACCGATCTCTTTGCTGTTTGCTGGGCCGCGTTAACTGCAAAATGGATGCTGTCGTTTTCTACTTGGCAGTGACAGGATTTCAAAGGGTAATTAATTGGCTGTGGGGCACTTTGGAGTGTTCTAAAGACATGAAAGACCCTCTATCAAAACAGGTCCTGCTTCCAGCAGTTATCAACGGTCAGTTGAATATTCAAACACTGGCAGATGCTAATGCAACAGATTAACTGTTTTTTTCTATCCAATATGTTGACAGTTCTGTTTCTATTGATAACAGTTAAGTAGCAATGATTCTACTGTGCTCAGCCTTATCTGTATCTGTAGAAAGAATTAATGGTCGCCATAAAGCAGAGAACAAAACTAACAAATCTGATACAACAGCAAATTGTTTGAAAACACCAAATTCAACAAGAACAGCCAACGGGATATCGCCATCCAACAGTTGCTATTTAATTCTACGAGTGATTTGGACATTATCTGTTCTGAGGGCAACAATCAAACAGTAAATGCTGTCAATTAATGGGACAAGATGGTTTATAGCCCAGGCTAAGCTGCACAGGGCTCATAAGACAAAAAGAAATAAGTTCCATTGGCAACCTCTGGCTCCATTCCAGATTCCAAAATGTTTGGATGTGCCATGCAGTTCAGAATATTCCTGCACATTCTGCATTGTCAAGTGGGTGCCTACAGAAAGCACTTTTGGAATAATACAGCACGGTAGCATTGTGGATAGCACAATTGCTTCACAGCTCCAGGGTCCCAGGTTCGATTCCGGCTTGGGTCACTGTCTGTGCGGAGTCTGCACATCCTCCCCGTGTGTGCATGGGTTTCCTCCGGGTGCTCCGGTTTCCTCCCACAGTCCAAAGATGTGCAGGTTAGGTGGATTGGCCATGATAAATTGCCCTTAGTGTCCAAAATTGCCCTTCGTGTTGGGTGAGGTTACTGGGTTATGGGGATTGGGTGGAGGTGTTGACCTTGGGTAGGGTGCTCTTTCCAAGAGCCGGTGCTGACTCGATGGGCCGAATGGCCTCCTTCTGCACTGTAAATTCTATGATAGTCACAGGATGCCTCACTGGCCTGCCTAAATACGCACCAATGTCTGCACTTAATGCACAATCGCCACTGTCAGATGTATGTTTTTTTTTAAATTTAGAGTACCCAATTCATTTTTTCCAATTAAGGGGCAATTTAGCGTGGCCAATCCACCTACCCTGAACATCTTTGGGTTGTGGGGGTGAAACCCAGGCAAACACGGGGAGAATGTGCCAACTCCACACGGACAGTGACCCAGAGCCGGGATCGAACCTGGGACCTCGGCGCCGTGAGACAGCAATGCTAACCCACTGAGCCACCGTGCTGCTTCTACTTTCAGATGTATGTTAATGTGTAGAAATTATATTAGCTCCCAGTTTCTCCCCTTAGAACCATTCCTGCCACTATCCCTCTCCCACCCCTTAGCACCATTCCTGGCTGTTCCCTCGGCATCACTCCTGGCTTCTCCTCTCTGCATTACTCCTGGCTGCTCCCTTCTGCATTACTCCTGGCTGCTCCCCTTTGCACCACTCCTGGCTTCTCCTCTCTGCATTACTCCTGGCTGCTCCCTTCTGCATTACTCCTGGCTGCTCCCCTTTGCACCACTCCTGGCTTCTCCTCTCTGCATTACTCCAGCTGCTCCCTTCTGCATTACTCCGGCTGCTCCCTTCTGCATTTCTCCTGTCTGCTACCCTCTGCATTACTCCTGGCTTCTCTTTGCATTACTCCTGGCTGCTCCCTTCTGCATTACTCCTGCCTGCTCCCCTCTTTGTTCCCAGAAATGGATCATTCTGCCTACACTCACCATCTAGGTTTATTCAAGAAGATCAATGAGAGTCAGTGCCTTGCGGTGAGGAGAGGGGAAACCTTGGGGGGGGGGGGCAAAGGGCATTTCTGCCCTATGTGAGGTAGCTTGGCATTCTGACTCTTGAGAGGTGGCATTGATGACTGTTTGGGGAATAGACATGTTGTGCTGGGGCAGGAGGGAGTGCCCTTCAGAGCTTGAGATCTGACTAAGTTTTTGGACCATTCAAGCTCTCGTATGCATGTGTGAATGCTGCAGGAACTAGTTGCTTAAAATAGCGAAGTATTTTGCATTCTCACAGATAAACACAAAAAAACATTTCCATTGATGTGTTTTGGTCCCCAGTTAGTCAGGTTAGCACTCCCATGACAATAATGATCAAAAATAACAACTATTGTATGCTGTGTTCAGCAAACCTTCTGAAAGTTGGAATTGGAATTGTGGACGAAAGTGATTCTCCGGCATAATGAGCATTCCTGTGAATACGGAGACAGGAGGTCACTTCACTCCTGTGAATTAGCACAACAGCTAGCAAAGTATGGCAATGGGACTGTTGCAGCGTGGTATCAAACTTCAAACTCACCATATGGGAATTGGCCCGATAGTGTGTGTCGGTCTGTAGATGTCTATAAATTGCTATTAAACAGAAGAGCTAATTCACAGCCTCAGATGTAGAAGCACAGAGCACAACGCAAAGAGGTTATACTGAACTTTTATAAATCACTGGTTAGGCCTCCTTCTGCACTGTAAATTCTATGATTCTATGATCACTGGCTTTCTTGAAGTTTATAATTCTTGGTTTGTGATTGGGGTAAAGAGCGAGGGACGTGGACTAATTGGGTAGCTCTTTCTGAGGGCCAGTACACACCCAATGGGCCAAATGGCCAGGTCGATCCTCTGAATTATATCCTTTAACTTCATGGCAGATGCAACACAGATGAGGTCAATAGCATTTTAAACTTTGAAGTATGTAGCCCAGTATGAACCAAAACCAAATAGATTATGAAAGGCCCAGATTCAATTACTGGAGCTGTTAGCTGACGTTTGAAAGGGCTTAAGAAAGGTTTACTCAGTGCTCCTGCCCCAGACTGTCATTCCGGCAGTACCTGCTGCTTTTAAATGCTTGTATGAACGTTTTGTGAAATATTATTTAAGATTCAGCTTGGCACACAGAAGCTTGTGGGCTTAAACCCCTTCTCAGGGCTGAAGCATCTAATCTATACTGATACTTCAGTAAAGTAAAGATACCATAGTCCCAGGTGACCATAGTCTGCTTTCCCCATAGAGGGAGAGAGCTGACAGGTGGTGGTTTAACCTGAGAATCACCACACCTCAGGCGAGGGGTAAGGTTGAGAAGGTCGGGTCTTCACGAATAACCTCAGCCGGTACAGGAATTGAACCCGAGCTGTTGGCCTTAGCTCTGCATCGCAAACCAGCTGTCCAACCAACTGGTGGAATGCCGATGGATATGCTGGTTAATAATGATATGTAAAATGTATGGAGTGTAACAGGTTAACAAGATGATGTTCATGTATCTCAACACTAGATGGCACCACAGAGTAGTCTTATAAAAGGCTGCGTCTCTAGGTGTTCTGGGAGAAGGTTGTGAAGAAGGATAGTGAGAGGTTGAGATAGAGTGTTAGTTGTATTAAAAAAATATAGATTTCTGTAATGTAGATTTTATACTGTTTTATTAGTTATTACTTAGTGAAGTGTGCATACCATTTGAAGCAGTGTAAAATAAACCAGCTTTGTTTCAAATACATAGCTTGATGTTCTTTGTCAACACTACAACTTTTAGCCATCTTGGAGGACTATACAAGGAACATCACAAATGCTGGTGAATCCTGGTGGAATGCTGCATTGCCAGTTATGCTATCTTTTGGCCGATCTCCCGGTTTAAGATTTAACGTCACTGATAAACCCGATAAGAAATACAGTATAATTTCTTTATACACAGTTGAGAATGTAGAACTCACGACCACATGGAGTTGTTGAGGCAAATGGCAGAGGTGTATTACAGGAAAAGTGAGGTAAACAGGTGAGGTAGAATGGATAAGAAGAATATGTTAATGGAGTTAAACAAGAGGGGTGGAAGGAAGCTCACATGGAGCATAAACCCTGCAGAGACCAGTGGGCTGAATGGCCTGTTTCCACGCAGTACATGTGATGTAATCCGATGTAAACAAAGCAGTATTATAAACAGAATTATAAGTGGCTGATAATAGAGTAGCAATTTGTCACCAGGTTCATTAATTTACATATATCTTTACACAATCATTTTCCTTGAACAACTAAGGAGATTAAAAAGACTGGAATATAACATTACTGCTTTCTCTCCTTACACTTTATGCTATTTTTATTCATGCTGTAATTCCTGAGCACTTATTCTACCTGTAATAACTGAATCTACTTTGAATCACGTTAATCCACATCAATCCATTTGATTTTGCTGTAGATTAATGCAGCATAAACTAATAACTAAAGAAACAGCATAAATAATTTGGAGAATTGAGCCGTATTTCAGCACACTCATTGACTGATTAATCATTCAATGCCATTGTTGATAGGGGATAAAGGACTGTCACTGTCTGACCGTCCAGTGCTCGTACTGATTGGCCAATTAGTGTCCATCGTCAATCAGTCACAACACTGACCAGCCATTCACTATCTTATTATAGGCTGACCAATTAGTGCACACTGTTGGTTGACCAATCAGTGTCTGCCACCGACTGACCAATTAGCGATGCAACTGACCTGCCAGTCATTTCTTTGAACAAATTAATCAATTAATGCATATTACGGATTTAGTGCTGTTAACTGATTGACCTTTCAGTGTTGTTAGCGATTGGTCATCCCGAGGAAGCATCAAATATTCAATCAGTGCTGTTACTGGTGCTCAGTGTTCCAGCTATATATATCTCATTTCACAAGGGAACGAGTACAACGTGCGTTTCTGAGTCCTTTATTCTGAAAGATCTCCTCAGTGCCGCTTTGCTTGAATGGGGCCAGCGCAGGGGTCAATGCTCCTTCACAATAAGACACAGTTTCAGAGTGTAACAGATTTCCGTTACCTCCTTGAATTATTGAACGGTTTGTGCTCATTATCAGAGCATGATAACTAATAGCTCTACTGGCTAAAACATTCAGCTAATTGTGTTCTTATTTTGGCTGGTAGCGTTTGCACGTTCTATAGTAACTAACTTGGTGAATTGTAGGATTGAGGCTGTTTACGTACGGACCCTCAGATATATTCACAGATAATGATTAAAATTATTATTATTATTAAGTACAGAGACTGCATTAACCTCACAATTATACACAGGAACATACATAGAAAATAGAAGGAGGAAGCCATTCGGCCCTTCGAGCCTGCTCCGCCATTCATTATGATGATGGCTGATCATCAAGTTCAATATCCTGATTCCGCCTTCCCCATAAACCTTGATTCCTTTAGCCCCAAGAGCTATATCTAATTTCTTCTTGTAATTACACAATGTTTTGGCCTCAACTACTTTCTGGAGTAGTGAATTCCACAGATTCACCATTCTCTGGGTGAAGAAATTTCTACTCACCTCAGTCCTAAAAGGCTTATCCTCAAACTATAATCCTGGTTCTGGACTCCCCCTCCACCAGGAACATCCTTTCTGCATCTATCCTATCTGTTCTCCCTGTGTCTGCCTTGGTTTCCTCCGGGTGCTCCGGTTTCCTCCCACAAGTCCCAAAAGCCATGCTGTTAGGTAATTTGGACTTCCCTCTGTGTACCCTAACAGGTGCCGGAATGTGACAATTAGGGACTTTTCACAGTAAGCCTACTTGTGAGAATAAAGATTATTATTAATCCTGTTATAATTTTATAAATTTCTATGAGATCCCCTCTCACTCTTCTAACCTCCAATGAATATAATCCTAACCAATTCAGTCTCTTCTCATATGACAGTCCCGCCATCCCAGGAATCAGCCAGGTAAACCTTCGCTGCACTCCCTCCACAGCAAGAACATCCTTCCTCAATAAGTGCACCAAAACTGCACACAATACTCCAGGTGTGGCCTCACCAATGCCCTATTCCTATACTCAAATCCTCTTGCAATGAAGGTCATTTGCCTTCTTTACTGCCTGCTGTACCTGTGTACCTACTTTCAGCGACTGACGAGGACACCAAGGTCTCGCAATTTACACCCATTCAAATAATAATCTGCCTTCCTATTGTTGCTATCAAAGTGGATAACCTCGCATTTATCCACATTATACTGCATCTTCTATTTCTATTCTTCTTTATTTTAATTTTAGAGTACCCAATTTTTTTTTTCCAACTAAGGGGCAATTTTTAGTGTGGCCAATCCACCTAACCTACACATCTTTGGGTTGTGGGGGTGAAACCCACGCAGACACGGGGATAATGTGCAAACTCCACACGGACAGTGACCCAGGGCCGGGATTCGAACCCGGGTCCTCAGCGCCGTAGGCTGCAATGCTAACCACTGTGCCATTCTGCATATTTCTATTATACAGGGTACATTACTATATAATGCAGTGTTGTCAGTACTGCTTTTGAAGCTCATCTGAAAGCATATTACAACCATTCAAAAACTCAATTATTAATGCGCCGTGATCCATACATTCCATCATAGAGTCATAGATTCACTACAATGCAAAAGGAGGCCATTTGGCCCATCGAGTCTGCACCGACCCTTGGAAAAACCGCCCTGCCCAGGCCCAATCCTCTGCCCTGTTCCTGCAACCCCATGCTAAGCAAATTTAGCACGGCCAATCCATCTAATCTGCATATCTTTGGACTATGGGAGGAAACCGTAGCACCTGGAGGAAACCCACGCAGACACGGGGAGAAAGGGCAAACTCCAGGTTTCTTTGATACATTCGTTGTAGCGGTTTTCTGCTCGATAACTAGGGGGTAATTTGCACTCTTGCTGCCTGGGGGTTAACCCAGCAGGGAGAAACTCACACCTTTTATAGAATCATACAGGATAATCATGCCATTGAAAATGCACTTCCCGCAGGGAACATATGTTTCTAATTGAAATGCCGCTTCCAAGCTCTTTAAACATTGTTCAAATGTTCTTCAGCATTGTGTGCGAAGCAGTTTTGCTTTACACTGGCACCACAGGTTGATTGTGTCCAGAGAGAGTGCCTTTTTCCAAGGAATCTTATTGTGCTTTGTGTTGGGGTTTGATTGGGTACTGCAGGATTTACAGTGTAACCTGGTACAAAGCTAAAATGGTTGGAAAGATGTTCTTGATATGGAGGGAGTGCAGCAAAGGTTTAAAGCTAAAAGCACTCCCTATTGGCGTGAAAGTAATGTACATTCAACATGAGTGAACACGCAAAACAGAGTTTAGAGACTGGCGTTTCTACTCATATTCTTTTCTCCGGAGGATTCTCACGACATTGCTAAATATTCCTTTTCTTTGGGACGATGACAATCAGCGAGATAGGTGGAGTCTCAACGTGGACAGGGCATGTTGGGAGCAAACACCTGAACACTGGTGATTTGAGGGGATTTGTGTTAACTGGCGTGGCAGCAAGTAAAAGAATCTCTGTAATCCAGGCCATCTGGAATATTCTTCATCTGCAGCTGAGAATTTGTCCGCTGCAATGCGTAAGAAGATTATAATTGCTCTGAGTCAGAGTTGCTGAGTGCTTGGTTAATGCCGAGTCTCAGTTGGAGGTCATTGTGCCAGATACATGTGGCTTGATTCTCCGTTTTGAAGAATAAGTCCCCACGCCATCGGGAATACTGTGGTCTTTTACACCGGAAAAACTGGCGTCAAAAGGCCACAGATTCCCCGTTTTGCTGGAGGCTTGCAGGGAGCTGTTGTGGAGCTCGCAGCTCCAGCTTCCGATATGGTCCCTCTGTACTTCTGGGCCAGAGACCGCGCATGTGCACGGCGACAGCCTGCTGCGGCTGCGGCATGCTGCACGGTGGACTCAACTCGCGGACATGAACCGCCAAAATAGTGCCCCGCATTGGCCGCTCGCGTGCCCTGGGACGCCCGGCCAAATTGCCCCAAGCCCCGAATGAAGCCCCCCCTCCTGCCCGCCGATCGGCTCTCCCCCGACTGTGGCAGCCCTGGACTGAGTCCGCAGCCGCCGCTCGAGGATCCCGGACAGTGTGCGCACACGTAAGCAATGCTGTAGGGAATTCAGCCGGTTGGGGGCGGAGCATCGCGGGGCAGGCCTCCGGCAATGGCCAGAGGCGGTGGATACTCGGCGCGCCGTACTCCTCGAGAACGCCGATTGTCAGGGGGCGGAGTATTTAAAAACCGGCGCCGCTCCCGATTTCGGGGCCAAAAAAGATTCTCCGCCCTGTCGCCGAATGTGATTTGGGGAGCGGAGAATCCAGCCCACTGTGTGTAAACATCACCAGGAATCCTATAGTCAACAATGAAAATGGTCCTTCAATAATTAATTAACCTCATGTGAAAGAAGATGTTAATCAGGGGCAGCTCCTTTACCCAGAGACTATGAATACGGAGCATGGAGTGGGTAGTTGAGGAAAATAGCAAGGATGCATTAAGGGAAAGCTGCATGAGAATGACGTGAGGTGGAAAGGTTTAGAAGGTTACGTTGATGGGTTGAGATGAATGCGTGTGAAACATGAACTCCAGCAGAGATCAGTTGGCCAGGGACAAGGACCTGGAATGACAAGGAACGGTGGTGTCCCCTTAAGGCCAACACAGCAAAAAGGGTCAGATTGGCTAATCACCCAGGGGGTGAAGCCCTCTTAGGCAGCAAACACACAGGGAGAAAGCTGCAGGCATGAGGCTGCTGAACAATTCTTAACAATAAATACCTTTTGTGTTCATTAATGAAGTCTGAGAAAGTGCATCTTCACACCATTGTTTGAAGTTGGGTTTTCCCCACAGTGATGTTACAATGGGTTCTGACCTTGTCACTGGAGCTCTCACATGGAGATATCAGTTCATCAAGTAAACCGCAACAAATGGAAGAAGAACAGTCAAAAGTCGTAACATCAGCTCCTCCCTCGCATCAGCTGGTCTCAGTTTTGACATGCACTTCCCCAATTGCCCCTTCATCTCAGCTCTGCAAGCATGCTTCAAGCAACCGTCTACAGTGAAGCCTTGGGTGGAATCCTCCACCTGCTCATCGCAGCCGGATTCTCCGGTCCCGCTGAGGTGAATGGGAGATTTGGCTGAGCGCCAAATTCTCCGTCCTCGCTAGCTACGGTAGTGGGGCCGACTCGCAACGGAGAATCCCGCCCCTTGTGAAATTACCTCAAAATGTCTCCCCCGATCCTGCCTCTGGCATGCCGAAACATGACACCAAGAGATGGCTGAGAGACACAAGTGCTGAATTTTCCTGGTCATGCGGGTATGGATTTGGAGGTAGAACCAGGGAACGAAACGAGAGAATTCCACTTGGAGGCTGCTCCCCGAGTGCTTTTTGCCGGTGGAGGTGACTGACCAGAACTAGCGACCTCCATCTTATGGTTTCTTTAGGTTCTCCTACCAACATTAGCAACGCCCTCCTCTCCCAGTTGATTCTACCCTCGGACCCCCCATCTGCTCCCCTTCCATCCACCACTTTTTGCCCTTTCAACCTCCATGCCAACTCACCAAGTCCCCACCGTGGGCATACCTCAGGACCATGCTGAATACAATAAAATAAAGTTCTAAGTGTCTATGGCAGACATTATTTTTTTTTAAACCCTCTCATTCATAAAAGCCCATTCATTACATTTACACTCCTTCGACTACATAATTCCTTATAAAACCAAACATTTCTTTTAAATGCAAATTTTCTCTGATGAAAACAAATATTGCAATATAGTCCAATTTTCAAGAGTGTAGAACCACATATTGCTGGCAATCAAACTGTGAAATGGCACACACCATTTCAGTAATGGCAACCCTCAGGCTTGTGTCAACAGAAAGAGTGAAATAGCAAGCAATTTATTTTTTAATTCTCCACACAATTTTCGCTAAGTTTTAAAGGGCAGGAATTTTAAATGCCTTGACAGGTT
This sequence comes from Scyliorhinus torazame, assembly GCF_047496885.1. Taxonomy (NCBI): domain Eukaryota; kingdom Metazoa; phylum Chordata; class Chondrichthyes; order Carcharhiniformes; family Scyliorhinidae; genus Scyliorhinus; species Scyliorhinus torazame. Next base: position 15,166,067 of record NC_092722.1, on the reverse strand, counting down.
GACAGTGGCTTTTTACAATTGCTTTTGGAGTTTGTGACAGTTACTTTTGACCTTTTGTTTAGACATTTTGGACAGTTCCTTTTGATACTATTGACAGTTGCTTTTGACAGCTCTCCTGGCAGTTTTTCAATGAGTTATACAGACATATGAACGTAAATACAAACATGTGAATTAGCAACAGGAGTAGGCCACTTGGCGCCTTGGGCCTCCATTCAATAAGATTATTTCTGATCTGATTGTAGCCTCTACTCCACATTCCCACCCTCTTGTTTTATCAAGGATCTATCCAGCTCTGCCTTTAAAATATTCAAAACTTCTGCTTCCATTGCCTTTTGAGGACGAGAGAAAAAACATGCTCACAACTCTCGTAAATGGGCGACTCCTTATTTTTAGACAGTGACCCTGATTCTAGATTTTCCAACAAGAGGAAGCATCCTTTCCACATCCACCCTGTCAAGTTCACTCAGGACATTATGAGCTGGATTCTCCATCCCGCCGCCCCAGATTTCTGGTTCAGCACGCCGGCGGGATGCTCCGTTTCACCGACTGTTCAATGGGGTTTCCCATTGTGGGCAGCCCCACGCCGTGGGAAACCCCTGGGCTGACGGCAAAACGGAGCATCCCGGAAGTGGAGAACCCAGCCCAATACGTTTCAACCAAGTCACTTCTTACTTTTAAAAAAAAATTTAGAACACCCAATTATTTTTTTTTCCAATTAAGGGGCAATTTAGCGTGGCTAATCCACCTAACCTGCTCATCTTTGGGTTGTGGGGGTGAAAACCATGCAGACACGGGGAGACGGTGCAAATTCCACACGGACAGTGACCCAGGGCCTGGATTCGTACCCGGGTCCTCAGCGCCTCAGTCCCAGTGCTATTCACTGTGCCACATGCCACCTCTGCGCCACATGCCTTACTTTTCTAAACTCCAGTGGATACAAGCCCAGCCTGGCCAATTGTTCCTCTTAAGCCGACCCACCCATTCCAGGTTTTAATCCAGTAAATCATTTCTGCCCTGCTTCCAATGCACTTACATATTTCTTTAAATAAGGAGGCCAATAATGATCACAGGACTCCAACTGAAGTATAACCTCTCTAATAATGTACACAGGACTCCAACTGAAGTATAACCTCTCTACTTTTCTTTCAATTCCCCTCGCAGTAAAGAATAATATTCTATTAGTTTTCCTAATTACTTGTTGTACCTTAACTCTGTGATTAATGCACAAGGACACACAGATTATCTACATCCAAGCGCTCTAGAAACTTTCACCATTTATGTAATCTGCTTTTTAAAGTTTTTCCTGCCAAAATGAACAGTTTGATGTTTGTCCACACTATGCTCCATTTGCTAGATCTTTGCCCACTCACTTAACTATCCATATCCCTTTTTAACCTCCTTATGTTCTCTTCACAACTTACTTTCCTACCCATCTTTGTATCATCAATACATTTAGCAACCATTTCTCTCAATTATAAAAAGTTGAGATCCCAGCACTGATCCCTGTGGCACACCACTTGCAACATCTTGCCAACTGGAAAGTGATCCCTAGTTTGTTTCCTGTGAGCTAGCCAATCTTTATCCAAGTCAATATGTTACCCCCTACACCAGATTGCAACCCAGAGCTTTTACTTTCTGAAATAACTTTTGATGCGACACCTTATCACATTCATTCTGGAAATCTAGGTGTAGTACATCTACTTGTTCCCCTTTTTCTACAACACCTGTTACTTCTTCAAAGAACTCCAATAAATTTGTTAAGCATGATTTCTCTTTCACAAAACCATGTTGACTCTTCCTGATTGAATTTTAAGTGTCCTGCTATAACATCTTTAATAATAGGCTCTAATATTTTTGCTATGACGAATGTTAAGCTAACTGGCCTGTAGCTTCCTGCCTTCCGTCTTCTTCCCTTTTTGAAGAAAGGATTTATATTCACTTTTTTCAATCTAATGGAACTTTTGCAAAATCTGGGGAACTTTAACATTGGTTGCAGTTGACCTCGGAGTAGGTACTGTGATGATTAAAGGCAATTAGAGAATCACCGTAGCTATTCTTCCCAGCAAGAGCCTCTGTCCTGGGGCAGAATGGACACAATGGACAGAAGTAGCTGTTGCAACTAATTTAGTTGCAGTGTTTAAGAAGTTATTAGATAGCGACTTCAAATTTTTGATATTACAAATTAAGGAGAAACGGAAAAGGAATGGGATTAAATCTAATGTGAAACTGCACCACACGACAACATGGGTGAGTGGCCCTACATCTGTACCTCAATTTTGACGATAGTGCCAAAGAAATTGCTAAAATGACATTTTTTTCTCCTTTCAGTGTTGTAAATACAAAAATGAAAAATGGTGCCACTCCCCTATATTTGGCTAGCCAGGAGGGCCACCTGGAGGCTGTGCAATACCTTGTGAAAGAATGCGGAGCAGATCCACATATACGAGCCAACGATGGGATGACTGCGCTCCATTCAGCTGCACAGATGGGACACAATACTGTAATTGTCTGGCTGGTAAGTTACATTCTTGGAAAACCTGGCTGGGGTGGGACAAACTGGGCTGATGAACCACTTTAGCTTAAACTGGCCAGGTTTGAGTGTTCACCAGCTTGGTGTTCCAAGGTGTGGATCTTTACAAAATGTCCGGATGAATTTTCAATCTGTTACAAGTCGTTCAAATGCATACACCAACCACTATATAGTGCCTTTAAAGAAAAGCATTTTCCAAAGCATTTCTTCTTCCTCAGTTTTGTGCCTGAAGACAGGTCCAGCCTACAACACCGTGACCTCCACCACAGGTAGGGCAAGGAGGCAGGGCAGCCTAACCAGGGATTGAACCCCATGCTGCTGGTACCAATCTGATTCATGCCGGTCATCCAGCCAATTGAGCTAGCTGGATCCCAAAGAGTCAAAGTTGCTGTGGCACATACTGTTTTACATGTATGTTGTATTCCGGTGCTATGGATTGTGATGGTCGAGGCTCCAATAACGTCTATCATATGGTTGACCAGGAATCTCTCCCGCTTTTGCCACCGGCCATAGGTATATGTTCGAAGGATTTTCACGTTGTTACTCAACCTGTTTGACCACGTTATGATCGCACCTTCCTTGGCCATGACGTCCTGGAGCCAGATTGCAACCCAGAGCTTCTGGCTTCAGAGGCTGGGCTGCTTCTCAGTGAGCCACAAGATCTCCAAAGCATTTCCTGCAGAGGAAAATGGATCTTGAGCCCAGAATGTTGAAATTTGAAAGAGTGACTGAAGGTTTTCAAAGGAAGAGGGAGGAGAGTGGAAAGGTTTAAGGAAGGAATTCCAAGTTGCGTGGCTCAGGCAGCTGAGAGTTGTTCCAGCAATGGATGGATGAAGGAAGTTAGAAGTTAAACAAAAAGGCACAAGCCAGAGAAATGGAGAGTTGGGAGGAGGGCATTGCGGGCCGGAGCTTGCGGAGGTAGAGTGGGATGATGCCATAGATGGAAAGATTTAAAAGTGAGGATAAGAATTTTAAATTGAATGTGTTGAGTGATGGCAGGCTAATGTAGTGAGGACATGGGTGATGGAAATGACCACTGGCATCTTGTGAAGAATACCCATTTTTGAGTCTCAACCCATATCTTCATTTCAAATGCAGCTGACCTCCGTGTACATCTCGATCAGTGCTGGCGTGCGGAATATCAAACAATTCCATTTCGGGGAACACATCAGGAGACTTCTCCTGCTCCATGGGGTGCTTGTTTGTTCTTGAAGTGCCTAATGCTATGGTCACTGCTTAAGGAGGAGTTCTTGGTCCAGATCATTGCTTGCTCTAAGCAGAGAGGGCTACAGGTTGAAAGACAAACTGGTACTGAACTCTGGGAGTGAGCATAACCTGACCAGTAAGTGAAACCCAAGAGGATCTCCCTAGAAGCAGCAATTTACAAGGGGCAAAGATAATAACTACTTCCATTTGTAAGGTTCCCTCAACCAGAACTGATTGAAATGAGAGTGGAAAGAGCAACAGAGGGCACCATGGGATCATCGGACATTAATTTGTGCCGACAACTGGCCAGATATTGGTCAGTGCCTGGTGTTAGATGATGGAGCACAAGGGCTTTCCCTGCGTAGAGGAAGGATACATGAGAAGGCTGACCAGAACCATAGGTTCCTCTCCTGTGCACTCCTGGGGCTGTTTGTGGGCTACCACAGGCATAGAATTAGGAATCCGCTTGCTTTCCTGCTTGACATGCAAGGCATTGTTTGGGAAACCTGGAATTCGGGAAAAGGAGTAACGTAGGAAAAGGAAACATCAGGGAATGTTTACATTTACTGTATTGTCCCATGGCTACTCCAGGCCTGGATCTGAACTCCAGCGAATTCCCATGGGGCTGATCAAAGATTATGACCATCCTTTCTTTAACACCAATCGAGTGAATGAACAAATATTGTTGCAATTTTAACACGGCTCTCCACATCACAGAGTCATAGAATCCCTACAGTGTAGAAGTGGGCCATTTGGCCCATCGTATCTGCACCGGCCCTTGGAAAGAGCACCCTACCCCATGTTCCCACCTCAATCCCTTAACCCATTAATCCCATGTAACCTTTTGAACAAAAGGGGCAATTTAGCATGGCCAATCCACCCAACCTGCACATCTTTGGGACTGTGGGAGGAAACTGGAGCACCCGGAGGAAACCCCCGCAGACATGGGAAGAAAGTGCAAACTCCACACAGGCAGTCACCCAAGGCCGAAATTGAACCAAGCGCTGTGAGGCAGCAGTGCTAACCACTGTGCCGCCATACTGCCCGCGTCAGGTGGACAAATTGTTTTTCTCCAGATCATTTTGCTGGCTTACATTTCCTTCCATCTTCTCCGCACAGGTAAGCTTTTCAGACATTAGTCTGTTAGACCAGGATGACGAAGGGGCCTCAGCGATACACTTTGCTGCCAGTCGAGGCCATGCCAAGGTTCTCAGCTGGCTATTGCTACACGGAGGTGAGATCGTCACGGACAACTGGGGTGGTACCCCGCTACACGATGCTGCAGAGAATGGGGAATTAGAGGCAAGTTTTGCAACACGGCATGCATTTTGAAGTGTCGAATAACAGATTATTGAGTGTCAGTTAAACACTTGAAAGTATATTTAATGCATGCTTTCTAAAATCCATTACGCTAGCACAGTGTGTTTCAGGGAACATTCAAATGTGTCCTTGACCAAATTCAAAAATCAAGGGCACTTTTCATTAAAATATCTTTATTCAGGATTACATAAGATGTAATCAAAATATAATAACATGTATGTGTGTTATGAGGTAAAATATTAAAGATGTGTCGTACAGATCACCCCCTCCAGGTTTAGTTGTTATAAATACATTGGATGGTATGGGATAGGGGAATAGAATCCCAAATTAAATTCCTGAATTCACTGCATTATTCAATCTCTGGTAGGACAGCAGTGAGCAAACTGTCATTTGCCCCAACATGTCTTGAGGGGAGATATCCCAAATGGTTTCTGCTCTTAATTACTCATCCAGCAAGGTCTGGGAATAGTGAATGCAGACCGGGTTGTCCAGTGATGGTGATTACATTCATAAAGTCCAACAAAACTCACTGGCAAGGTCCATGTGTGGAGGGTGGATTCTCAAGTAGTTATTGGAGAATTGCCAGGTCTTGTGGAATCAAACTTTGTGAGAAGGCAGGCAAAGATACAAACATTTGTGATGTGTTAAGAATCCCACTGATGTTAGATGTAAGCAAGGGTATTCCGGAACCCAGATGGAAAAGCTTGGAACGCCTGTTCTTAGTTATTTATTTTGCAGTTCGGCATAATTTGAGAAAGGATATGCAAACCAGCGAGGAAAGGTCCAGTCTAGTCGTAATAAATTAATGTTTATTAAATTATAAAAACACACAAGAAAGACCACAGTACAGAGCAAAGGTACACTACTTAACTACAATATTGACTACACACACACAAACAGTGTCCTTGGATTAATCCCGTTCCACATCTATCTACATTCCTAATCTCTGAGCATGTCCCTTGTTCCAAAACGACATCACATATGGTATAACTGCATCAGCCAAATGCAGCAAATAATACCATACGCGAGCTGCATCTTTAATTTTGGGAAGCCTTTCTTCTGATTCAGTATAGACTTTGTGAGGTTTTCGAACAGCAGCCTGTAGTATACAATCCTGCTTTCGGGAGATCTCCTGTTTCCAGTCGGGCGTGGCTATGACGTTAGCTGTTCAATCATCTCTTCTTCTCCCGCAGTACAGAGTTAACCCTGCTACTTATATGTCGTTTTCCCTTTCAAACTCACCCTGCCTAAACAACTCGCCTTAGAAGTCACACTTTCAGTAAGTGTGAAGACCGTAAGACCATAAGATATAGGAGCAGAATTAGGCCACTCGGCCCATTGAGTCAGCTCCGCCATTCAATCATCCCCATTCTCTTGCCTTTGCCCAATAACCCCTGACCCCCTTATTAATCAAGAACCTATCTATCTCTGTCTTAAAGACACTCAGTGATTTGGAGTTAGCCTGTGCCTCCATTCTTCCAAACCAAAGTGCATAAGCTCACACTTTTCCACATTGTAATCCACCTGCCACTTCTTTGTCTACTCTCCTAGCCTGCCCACACCCTTCTGCAGCCTCCTGCTTCCTCAATACTACCTGTCCCAATGCATATCTTTGTATCCTTGAAATGCATTCTTATGTCTCCACTTTGAACTCACGTTTTCTATAGTTTTAACACTTACAATTCTATACCCTATTGTTCTCCACTTTACTTAAGTAAATATCTGCTCTCCTTGCTGCTGAACGAATTCGCATTTGAAAAACCCTCCAGGAAGCTGCACTCTCATCAATTCCCTTTCATCCAATTCTTTCAACTTTATTTTACACAAGCTTTTTAATTTTTATTTTATCCAATTCTTAAAACTTTATTTGATTCAAGCTTCTTGACGGATGGAAGCAGCATTATTCACATATTTCACTCAGCATGCACGATGATGCAGTTATTTCAGCGGAAAGGCTGTTTCTGTATTTTCCTTTCATTTTCATTTGTTCATTGGGATGTGGGTTCCTTTGTCAGGAACAGCATTTATTGTCCATCCCCAATTGGCTTTGAGAAAGTGCTGGTGAATCTTCATCTGGGAGAGAGTATTGAGCCACAGTATTATCTATCGCCAATGGATCTGGGCTGTGATGGGGCCCAGAGCTTTCAGCTTTAGAATGGTTAACAGATCAGAGAGATAGATGAAAAAGAAGGTGGACTGGATTTGTTTGGATTGGATTTGTTTATTATCACGTGTACTGAGGTACAGTGAAATGTATTTTTCTGCGAGCAGCTCAACAGATCATTTGTACATGAAAAGAAAATATGTAATAGGACAATACAGAATTCAAACTTTCTCCAATGTTGCTTCCAGTCAATTCAAGGTTCTTACATTAGCAATTAAACAGTTATTTCTTTTACACTGAAATTCTTCGGAAAACAGAGACACAAGACAATAAGTCTTTCAGCCTCCAAACCTGCTGTGCCATCCAGTTAGATGATTGTTGATCTGACTCATAATGTCATTCTGGAGCCCTGCTCTGGAGGATATAATCTCTCTTTAACTACCCTATCGGATCATTTAATCATTTTTAAAAACTCTCAATGAGACCATCCTTTAATAGTTTATGCAGCAGGGGAATATTACAGGTGGCACAGTGGTTAGCACCGTTGCTTCACAGCACCAGGGACCCGGGTTCAATTCCGGCCTTGGGTCACTGTCTGTGTGGAGTTTGCACATCCTCCCCGTGTGTGCGTGGGTTTCCTCTGGGTGCTCTGGTTTCCTCCCACAGTCCAAAGATGCGCAGGTTGTGTGGATTGCCCATGATAAATTGCCCCTGTGTGTCCAAAGGTTAATTGGGTTGCAGGGTTATGGGGATAAGGTGGGGGAATGGGCCTACATAGAGTGCTTTTTCAGAGAGTCAATGTAGACTCGATGGACCAAATGGTCTCCTTCTGCACTGTAGGTATTCTATGATTCTATGATCCATGTGACCTGTCTTCATAATTTAACTCTTTATAGCCCTGCATCATTCTAGTGAATCGGAGCTGCAGCCCGTCCAAGGTCGACAATTCTTGGCTCTTAGCGTACAACCAGCAACACGTTAATGATGCACGGGATCTCTGTGCGTCCCTGAACCACTTTGACCATTCGCTCGGGCAGCAGCTACTTTGGACCAACAATCCAGAAGTGACCCGAGCAAGAAAAGCTGGAGCCAGCCCTAAAGTACCCAGCTGGCATTGGCAAATCCTGGCACAGAGGAAGCGAATTAGTGAAACAAAGAGATGTTCTTTATTTTAATAACACGGATGGCACAGCACGTTGTACTCCCCCAGGCCTCCCTTCACCTTTAGAACTCTCACTCTATGGCCTGTGCCAGGTTAGCTATGCACATCTGTGTCATCCTCCTTCCCACACTTCCTGTCGCATACTTCCTGCTGTGATCTTGTAAATTACTGTCATCGAGCTCCACGGCAACAGGTGGCACTTCCATAATTGGGCAGATTCCAGTTACATAATATTCCCGGTGGAGTAACACTTGGGGACCGACTGTTTTCGGGAAACAGATGATAGAGAACACATTATAAAACATCCAGAGCACACTCCATCCCTGTAATAGTTTCTGAAATAAAGCACAGTGCTGAAGGTGGACATAAATGCCGCTCGTAAATTCAGTAAGCGATAGACGGTGTAACGTTATTGCTGAGCAGACATTGCAGACTGCTACACAAGGCACAATGTGACTCGTTTGAGCCATGTGGCACAACATGACTTTAGTATGAGTCATCTAGTTGGGTTTCACTGTCTTGTGATTCGGTGCGCCTGTACTTAATGTATTTGCATTTTTAAAAAATAAATTTAGAGTACACAATTCATTTTTTCCAACTAAGGGCCAATTTTTTTTTTAGTGGGGCCAATCTACCTAGACTGCACATCTTTGGGATTTGGGGGCGAAACCCACGCAAACACGGGGAGAATGTGCAAACTCCACACGGACAGCGACCCAGAGCCGGGATTCGATCCTGGGACCTCGGCGCCGTGAGGAAGCAGGGCTAACCCACTGTGCCACCGTGCTGCTCTCCAGCGGCCACTTTTAAGGAGCATCTAAAGGAAGGAGAGAGAGGTGGAGAATTTTGAAGGGAAAATTCTCGATCTTTGCGCCGAGGCAGACAGATGCATGGCCGGGCAGTGTGAGTCAGTAATAGACCGGGGGAGATCATTAACCTGGTAAACTCCAGAGGGCGCGGGTGGACACTGTAATTGCCAGGATTGTGTACAGTGTGTTTTCTGCCCCATTGTCTCAAGGTGAAAACACCCTTCAGCCATGCCGAGAATTCCAATGTGAGGAAAAATCTGCAAAGGCACTTGATGGGTGAAATCTGCAACCTTTTCGGCCGGAGACGGGGTCCATGTCATGGACAAGACATCTGCATTTAGACTGACCGTCTGCACATTTCTACCAAAAGCACATTTTAAAAAATCCACAGTCGGTGTATAATTAGGGAGACAGTGGCGGAGTGGTATTGTCACTGGACTGGTAACCCAGGGTAATGTTCCAGGGACCAGGATTCAAACCCCACCACGGCAGATGGTGGAATAAAATCTGGAATTAAGAATTTTGTACTTTGTTGGCGCAAAGAGAAAAGGTATGGAGGCTTGTCAAACACGATGAGAGGTTTATTTAGGGATGTTGCTCAGTACAGTCAAGGTGGTGATCTGCTCAAAGCCCGCGCAAACACTCTGGTGGCGTCACTACACATCACGTGACGCATAGCCAGCAAGAATATATTCCCAGATACATATCACCCCTCCCTCATTACCTCATTAGTGCAACAACAACAATTAATATTTATGCAACAGGTCCCTTGATGTGTTATTTCTATACATATATACAATTCAATAACAATCTCTGAGGTGGACATCTCTTCCTTTTAAAAAAAAATGTTTTTTAAAAATATAAATATTTTTATTCTCCTTTTTCACATTTTCTCCCGCATTTACACCAATCAACAATAAACAATACATCTCTTCCTTTTGATAGAATTTGTCATTCTAGAACCAGGATGCTTTGGGAGGGACCTCATTCCTTTCTGTAGATGGTAGTTCTTGAGTCGTCATTTCAATACCTGTCACTACAGGCATTGAAAAATCCCCAGAAACAGAATCTGAACTCATCGCTGTCTCTGGTCTCTGTTCCAAAGTATAGCTCTCCAGATCTTCAAGAGGTAGAACCCCTTAAGAAGTTTTCCAAACTCACTTTGTGCAGAAGCTAACTGATCAACATGATGTCGTCAAACTCTTTCAGCATTGTCTGTGCGGTGTGTGATATCGGACCTGTCTTCACTAGGATCATAGCTGGTACCCATTTCTCGTGAGTGGTGTAATTCCTGGCTAACCCTCTCTCCCCCTGGTTAAATACCCGTCTTTCAGAGATTTTCTCCCTCCTAGCAATTTGTACTTGTTGTTTGCGTTTAACAACCTCTGAAGTCTCAGGTGAAGCTAACAAGTCAAACTGTGTTCGTAGTTTTCTCTTGAACAACAGCATTGTCAGTGAATTCGTGTGGTGACATGTACAATATTCCGCTAAGATATTACAAACTTGTTTACTCTTCTTGATAATGTTCCCTGGTCCTTCGATGCCTCGATAGAATGCGTTAATGATTGCACAGAACGTTTGGCCTATCCATTAGTTGCGAGATGATAAGGGCTGACTTGTTATGGTGTACACCTTTCAAGTTGTCCTCAAATTCCTTCGAAGTAAACTGCGGACCATTATCACTGACAATCTGCTCTGGCGTTCCAAATCTTGCGAATACTTCATCTAGTTTCTCAATGGTCTGCTCAGTCATCATTGACTTCATTCGCACAACTTCTGGCCATTTCGAGTGCGTGTCCACAATCACTCAGAACATGTGACCCTCCAGTGGACCAGCATAATCGATGTGTACTCTCTGCCATGGCTGTGTTGGCCGTTCCCACGGATGTAATGGTTGTATTGGTGGAGTGTTCCTTAGTTTTGCACAAAATTGGCATTGCCCAATTTTCTCTTCAATTTGAACATCTAATCCTGGCATGCTAATTCTTTATCTTCACCACAACAGGATATGTGCACTTCCATTTTAAATTCATGAACTTCAAGTTTTGGATATGCTCAAAATGTTGTTCCTCACCCGGCATTTAGCTTTTGCTGTAGCTCAGTTTTGTTGTCGTTAGAGTGATCTTGAGCTTCATCCATCAATTTGTAGACATAACTAGCTTGTTTACAAATATTGTTCTTCTTGCGCTTTCTTGGTGTAGAAGAGGTTTTCTGAGTCCGACACACCTTAGTAGTATAGCCCCTCTTGCCACAGTTCTTGCATGTATTTAATTTACTCCAGTATTTCCCTGTTAAGTGTCCAACCTGTGTACAACGGTAATATGGTTGCACCTTTTCAGCCTTGTTCCTTGAGGTATCCATTTTGAAGGTCTTTGTTCCAACCCCCATCTGCGAAATGTCTCTCATAGCAAGCTCTATATATGTGGCAACTTCCACACCAGCTTTCAAAGTTAAATCATCACTTACTGTAAGCAGCTTCCTCTGAATTGCATCACTGCATAATCCACAAACCAGCCTGTCTTGAAGAGTATCATCACATGTTGTACCAAATTTGCAATTTTTAGCTAATCATCTTCAAGACGCTATAAACTGTAAAATGGGCAGGGCGGGGGGTTCCGGCGTAATGGAGTGGCGGGAACCACTCCAGTGTCGGGCCGCCCCAAAAGTGCGGTTCCGCACCTTTAGGGGCCAAGCCCTCACCTTGAGGGGCTAGGCCCACGCCGGAGTGATTTCCGCCCCGCCGGCTGGCGGGAAAGGCCTTTGGCGCCACGCCAGCCGGCGCCGAAAGGACTTCGCCAGGCGACGCATGCTCGGGAGCGTCAGCGGCCGCTCACGGCATCCCCGCGCATGTGCAGTGGAGGGGGTCTCTTCCGCCTCCGCCATAATGAGGACCACGGCGAAGGCGGAAGGAAAAGAGTGCCCGCACGGCACAGGCCCGCCTGCCGATCAGTGGGCCCCGATCGCGGGCCAGGCCACCGTGGGGGCACCCCCCGGGGCCAGATCACCCCGGAGCCCGCCCCCGCAGCCTGCTCCCGCCGGTAAGGTAGGTGGTTCAATCCACGCCGGCTGGCGAGGGTTGACAGCGGCGGGACTTCGACCCATCGCGGGCCGGAGAATCGCCGGGGGGAGCCCGCCGACCGGCGCGGCGCGATTCCCGCCCCCGCTGATTCTCTGGTAGCGGAGAATTCGGGACACGGCGGGGGCGAGATTCACGCCAGCCTCCGGCGATTCTCCGACCCGGCGGGGGGTCGGAGAATCGCGCCCATGGTTTGACCTTCTTCCTGACTACAGTGGTGGAATCGGAACCATTCTACAATCAATAATGGTTCAGGAGAGGAATTACCCTCAAAAATGTTCATTAATTCACTGAGGGACTTGTCTCTTGGATTTGCTGGGTGAATAAGATTCTGTAACAGCATGTTTCATAGATACATAGCAGGAGGAGGCGTTTTGGCCCTCTTGAGACTGCTCTGCCATTCATCACGATCATGGCTGATCATCCAACTCAATAGCCTAATCCTGCTTTCTCCCCATAACCTTTGATCCCATTCTCCCCAAATGCTCTTTCCTGCCGCCTCTTGAATATATTCTAAGTTTTAGCATCAACTACTTCCTGTGGTAATGAATTCCACAGACTCACCACTCTTTGGGTGAAGAAATGTCTCCTCATCCCTGTCCAAAATGGTTTACCCTGAATCCTCAGACTGTGACCCCTGTTTCTGGGCACACCCACCATTAGAAACATTTCCCCTGCATCTACCCTGTCTAGTCCTGTTAGAATTTTGTAAGTCTCTATGAGATCCCCCCTCATTCTTCTGAACTCCAGCGAGAACAATCCCAACCTACTCAATCTCTCCTCATATGACAGTCCCGCCATCCCTGGAATCAGTCTGGTAAACCTTCGCTGCACTCCCTCGAGAGCAAGAACATCCTTCCTCAGAGAAGGAGACCAAACCATGGCGAAGGCGGAAGGAAAAGAGTGCCCGCACGGCACAGGCCCGCCTGCCGATCAGTGGGCCCCGATCGTGGGGCAGGCCGCCGTGGGGGCACCCCCCGGGGCCAGATCACCCCGCACCCCGGAGCCCGCCCCCGCAGCCTGCTCCCGCCGGTAAGGTAGATGGTTCAATCCACGCCGGCTGGCGAGGGTTGACAGCGGCGGGACTTCGGCCCATCGCGGGCCGGAGAATCGCCGGGGGGAGCTGCAAAATGCTGCGATCTTTTGGTCCTCCGGTGTCTGATTAGCTGTTAAAAATAATTGGAATCTTTCTTCTTATGAATTCCATATTTCATAATCCTAATCAAATGTGTCCATGGCCCTTGTTTTCCCCCTACATTTTTGAAGCCCAGTTACGAGGGTCTACACTTCTTCCCTTCTGACTGTATTGGAAAGTCTGGCACAAACAGTTCCTTCCATGTGCAACTGGGAAATGCTTCCCCTTTTTGTCTGAGTATTTTGACTTCACTACCGCGTTGTGGCCCGTGCAGAGTCTGCAGACTTTGAAATCCCTGTGGCCCGCTGCTTCGCCATGTGCGCGGTCCCTGCACTCACTGCAAGACCCCACTCACCTCAACGCATGTCATCCCCGAATGTCGGTCTAGTCACTCGCAGTTGCCATCGAAAGGTTTTGTTAAACCTTGGCATTGATGGCAGTGCTTCACCCCACGTCTGTGTGGGCGCGAACCTGGTCCAGAGAATCTCCCGTTGCTCCCGATGCCGTCCCACAATTAGTTGACGAAAGTCTTCTTTCCGGTGAGTTTGCTGCCTCCATCCTCGTCGCCAGTTCTCTCCCCTGTTAAATTTCTTTGTTGCCGCAAAGAGAAAAGGTCTGGAGGTGCCCACACTCTGGATTCTTGTCAATCACGATGAGAGGTTCATTCAGGGTGTTGCTCAGTACAATCAAGATGGTGATGTGCTCAAAGCCCATGCAACGTCACTACACGTCATGTGACGCATAACAGCAAGAATTCCCAGATACGTAACGAAGAGTCTAACAAAACTATTGTTATAAAAATCCATCAGATTCACCAATGCCCTTTCGGGAAGGAAATCTGCCATCCTTACCTGGCTTACATGTGGCTCCAGACCCATAGCAATGTGGTTGACTTTTAAATACCCTCAGGAATGGCCCAGGAAGCCGCGCCGTTCAAGAGCAATTAGGCCGAACCAACGGCGCCCACATCCCATAAATTAATTTTAAAACTTGCTCTCACTAAGTGAGAAGTCGGCTCTTAATTTGGGCTGACTATGGGCCACAGATACAGGTGTGAGAGACTGAGATCCAGCGCGATGGCCAGAGACTACGGGGCACGATTCACCCGGAACATTTCTGCGTCCTGTTTTGGGCGCCCTTGGTAGGGTCTTTATCAGACACTGCAGCACCAAGATTGACATCACCATACAATGGCACTTTGCCATTTTTGGGGATCTTAGGGAGTTTCTCCCCATCTAGGCCGCACTTTGGCAGTTTCCCTGCAGTGGGGAGCTGGGCTCACCAACAGGAATGGCTCCCAGAAAATCGGGGCACCATTTTGAATGACTATCCCAATCACTAAACACCACCCCTGTTTTGTTATTCTCTTGACGTAGTATAAGCTGCTTCCTTGATGTGCACTCTGACAAAGGAAGGTTCAGACTTGGAGATAACTTTAACACATTTATTAAACTGTTAAAAATTCTCCTACTTGGATTTGACTCTCCTGTTAATCCTGTTATAGCTACTCAGACTGACGAACCAGTCTGCTACAATCCACGTGGTGGGTGTGATGTGTTGAATCAACCCTGTGTCTGTACTCACTAAGTGTCTCCACTGGAAAGAGACTGAACATGTGTGCTGTGTCCTTTTATATGGGTTGGTGTAATGCCCTCCTGTGGTAGTGTCACCTCTGTGTGTATCGTGACTGCCCATTGGTCGTATCCTATCTTACTGGCCTATTGGTTGAATGTCTGTGTGTCATGTCTCTGGTGCTCGCGCTAGTGTCTATCTAGTCTACATGTATTTACATGAACCCCTTGTGTATTCACAGTGATGCATATCACCACAACCCCTTTTCAGGATCCCCCGTTTTCAGAATGCCCCCCTCCACCCTTTTCAGCCCCCAAACCTTTTTTTGTCCCCTCAAACCACCCCCTCCCCTCACCTCCCATTTCATGGGCATGCCCCCCCCCCCCCCCCCCCCGCCCCCCAACCAGGCACTCTGGCAGTGCCCATGATGCCTGGGTGCCTAATGGCTCATTTAAATATCATTATCTGGATCATGCCCAGCGAGGGTGTGATCCAGATCGCGGCAGAATGAATCAGATGACTCGTGATCAGCCTGACACGAAGCCTGATTTGAGGTTTCAGCCGTTGCTCTGCACTGTGGCTGAATCACGCCCGATGTCAATCTGGATAGAAATGATAGCGGGGAAGTGCCAGGAGTGCGTGAACATCGGGACTATGGAAATGGAACTGGCGCATTCAGAGAGCAAGATGTCAAATACTTGGGCAGCACTGGAGATTTATTCGGCATCTGGGTGATCTGAGAGAATTTGACAATCAGGATTAAAACTAGGAAATAATTCCTCAGCTTCGATTTGGTGTTCAATCTGATGCCCCAATGAAAGAATGAACCTCTCATCATGAAACAATGAGTCATCAGTCTCGAAACGTTAGCTCTTTTCTCTCCCGAGAGATGCTGCCAGACCTGCTGAGATTTTCCAGCATTTTCTCGTTCTTTTCTTTCATATAATTGGTTAGTTGGCATCTTTTTTTCAATGCGAAAGCGCAATGAGGCACGGAAGATATTGTTCATCTCACCTTACAGAGGCCCAGACACAAATATGTTTGTTATATTACAACAACTGATTGGACAGAAGGTCAGCACGGTAGCACAGTGGACCAAAAGCACATGCATAAAATCCTTTGTGGAATAATGTACAAGTGTGTTTCAGTCTTTGAAGCCATTATGCGAAATTTGGAGAGAAGACGAGGCAGACCCGGAAGTAACATTCTAGCGGGGTTGCTATGGCATTTTAAAAGATGGTCGGTTGCAGGGGAAAGGGAATACTGAGGGGGACAAGAGGTTTGAGGTTACTGGAAAAGAAAAAGGCCACGGGGCAATATGGTGCACCTCAAAAGGGAGAGTTTGCAAGTGTACTTTTTAGGAGCATAAAAACGAAGAAGAGAGGAAAGAATTATTTAAAAAGGGAAATAATAGGTTTCCCATGGAGGGAGATTAGCTAATCGTGAGAGAAGGAGTGCACATTAGATGTGTTAAGCAAAATGACACAACCATGTATTTATAGAATCATAGACTCCCAACAGTGCAGAAGGAGGCCATTCGGTCCATCGAGTCTGCACTGGCCCCTTGAACGACCACACGATGTAGGCCTAATCCCCCGTCCTATTCCTGCAATCCCACCCTAAGGGGCTATTTATCACGGCCAATCCACCTAACCTGCGCATCTTTGGGCTGTGGGAGGAAAACGGAGCACCCGGAGGAAACCCACGCAGACACAGGGAGAATGTGCAGACTCCGCACAGACAGTCACCCAAGATCCAAATCGAACCCGGATCCCTGGCGCTGTGAGGCAGCAGTGCTAACCACTGTGCCGCCATGCCGTGACTCAGTTACCACACGGGTATACAATGTATGCAGCGCACTTGACAATATTCAGCATTACTTTGTCATTCTCTAGTCTGAATACAATAACTGCATTCCGTGCTCAAATAGGGACCGAAACTAATAGTTATCTGTGTGGAGAATTATCAAGCGTTGTGCTGTCGTCAAAGCAGCAACATCTGTTATACGTTTCTACAGGTGTGAGAAGTACTTACTATTCCACTTGTTTCCCCAGTGCTGTCAAATCCTCGTGGTCAATGGTGTGGACCTGGCTGCTCGTGACCATGATGGCTGCACATCCGCTGACCTAGCCGAGTACAATGGACACAGTCAATGCGCCAAGTACCTCAAGACAGTTGAGAACATGGTAAGAAAAACAAGAGAGAACTGCAACCATATTTATATATTTATGAGGGAGTTCCTGTGCTCAATGCCACAAAAGAGCACAGTTCCAGTTTGAACAACAAATTAATCGTACCTCCTTCATTTTTCAGTTTTTCTCCTCATCGTAGCACCGTGTTTTTGGGTACAAGTTTTGCCTGATTCAAAAGTCCATCCTGAGCAGTGATGATTCAGCTGTGAGCCATGAGACGTGTCCTCTCTGGAGTGTTCACACGCGTCCGTGACCGGTAGAAGTAACTAACTTTGGCCAATGTTTTCTTATCTTGTCCCTCCTGCATTGTTTTCGAATTGAACTAGCACTTCAGCTGAAATCAGTCACCTCAACATTAATACAGAGAGGTCAGTCCTGAGATTGGTCAAGACTTTTATCGTTTTCTAAATTTTCCCAGTTGGCTTATAATTAGAAATCATAGAATCCCGACAGAAGGTGGCCATTCGGCCCATCGAACCTGCATCAACCCTTTGAAAGAGCACCCCACCCAGGTCCACTCACCCGCCCTATCCTTGTAAACCCACCTAACCTTTTGGACACGAAAGGGGCAATTTAGCGTGGCCAATCCACCTAACCTGCACACCTTTGGGCTATGAGAGGAAACCGGAGCACCCGGAGGATGCCCACGCAGACATGGGGAGAACGCACAAACTCCACACAGACAGTCACCCGAGGCTGGAATTGAACCCGGATCCCTGGAGCTGTGAGACAGCAGTGCTAACCACTGTGCCACCGTGCCACCCATCCCGATTAAGGGATATGGGATTAAAAATAATTTAAATCCCATTTATTTTACATACAATTATTAATCCTAAACATTTCTTCAACATTTCCAAAACCTGTAGGTACAAGTGCCATTTCCTTGTTTTGTGGCAGTATCAGAACACAGTTCTATCTGAAACTCACAGAATTGGGCAAATAATGAAGTTGTTTATTTACTATTGAAGCCTAATATAATAGTTTATTTACTATTGAAGCCTAATATAATGCTCTCTCCAGCCTCTGGTATATACGGATAGTAACAATTGCACAGCCCAGAGATCCAGTTATAGCTGCACTTGTGTGTTACACACTTGGTGCTTTGTGGGATCGGACTCAATCAGCCAGGGTCGGTTTGCACATTTAGGCCGAAAACTAAGGCCTTTATTTTACCACAAGAAAGACCATTCTCATTCTGTACAGCTCAACTGTACATTGAAAGATGTTTGTGTCGCCATTGCATATTTTGGGGATGAGAATCCCTTGTTTCATTGAAGATTCTGCCATTGCTTTGAGGGGGAGATTTTCTTTCCACACGGAATAGGTGAGGGATCTTAGGATTAAGGACTGGTTACCAACATTGATTAATGCTATGCAGTGGATGGAGAGAATTGGCTTCTTCTGCCTGTCATTGTGTCAGTTTAGATGGTTGCGCAGTCAGTTTTGTCAATATTGGTGAATAAATGCATCAGAAGTTTGGAATCGAGAACTCACAACTAGCCTCCTATTAATGTGTTATTTTGAATCAATTGGCTGGCTCGAGGTTAGTCTAGGTGAGCAAAATTATTTTAAATGCAGCCATTATGATTCCATCAGCCACTGTGAACAAACTATTCTTTTCATGTCGGACAGTAAAGATCGTGCAGTGGTGAAAACCATTAAAGGAGCCACACCACGGGTATTAGCGCTCGTTGGTCACTTCTCGGACCGAATTTGGTGTGACAAAGAGCTACTTCAGGACAGCATTTGTATCGGGTTATTTAGACCAGAGATGAGAACAGAGGGTATTACTCCAGCTTCTAACCATGGCGATAGCCTGGCATCCTATGCATGGCATCACCCAAGACGTGGAAAGCACTTTGCCTTGGCATCAGCCAATTTTCAGTTAAAAAAAACAAAGTTTTAACTAAATGTCCCCAGTGAGCTTCAACAGTAACCATGACTGGGTGAATAGTGAGGTGTTAGCCCACGCTTCTACCCTCCCTCCTGGGAGCCACCCACCCTCCGGGGAGCCACCCCTCCCTCCGGGGAGCCACCCCTCCCTCCGAGGAGCCACCCTCCCACCGGGGAGCCACACTCATAGTGAAGATCAGAGGTGGAGCGAGGGCATGGCCGTTCTGATTCTTCAACTCAAAATCACTGGGACCTGTTTTTGAAAACTCACCACTATTCTTAGAAGTCCCCCTATACCAAAAAGGGCCGACATTCTAAATGGTGATCAGGGATTCTCACTCCTCGACTCCGATGCAAGCTTCAGTGGGTGCTATTCAGGTCAAACTATGTTTTCAAGTTATCCCTTGGTATAACCCATACCTTCACCGAAGATTTCATCTACTTACCACTTAGTAGCATCGAAGCTGGGTCCCGCATTGCTAAGTAAGTAAAGTAGACTTTGGAATAAACACTATTTCAGGTTAAATTACGTTATTTTATTATTATATTTCTTTTAAAAGCAAAATACTTTCTTTACAGAAAGGAAAAAAGATCTTGCTTCTGGATCCTTCTAGTTGGTTGAAGGGACCTTCAGGCCCAACTTGACAATCAATCTTCTTTAAAGTCTGGTCTTCTTTAGATGTATTTGCTGGTTAGCTCTGTTGCTGTGTCCTGTCTTTCCCATGTACCGAGCTGTGAGAGCTGACTCTGCTGGCTGTCTCTGAGCTGACTCTGAGCTGACTCTGCCTACTCTTTAAATTCTAGTCTTCATTTGATGTATTAGCTGTTTTAGCTCGGCTGCTTTCCCATGGCACTGTCTCTTTCCCATGGCCGAGCTGACTGTAATCTGACTCTGACCTGCTTGTTCTTTCTCTGCTTCTCTCTCTCTCCCTCTGAGTTCTGGTTCTCGTAGTTCCTGCCATGGTCTCTGGGTTTATATATTTTTCTAACAGTTACCTAGTTTTTATGACTTTATTGTAAAGTAACTTATTTCACTTTGATTGTAAAAAGTATCTTTGATCTAAACATTCTAAGGCAACTAAGTATTCACTTTGACATGACTTCATCTCATAGATCTGATTACATTGTGTCCTTTGTGATGTTCAAAATGCTTTGACTTCAAGAGGTGTTACTTTTAATTCCTGTCATTTCTATAGTTTTATTTTCCAATTGTGTCCTCAGCTCATAATTTTGACTTTGATTTTGGCTTTGAATCATGTTTCTCGTAGACTGATAGTCTCCAGTTATCTTTAATTTACCTGGTGTCAGCAAATTTTCACACCTAGAATTATCACCAAATTCAACTGAACCTCATCCATTCTTTTCCAGCTGCTCACTAAGATAGTTACTTTCAATGAAGGTGTGAGCCATTGTTTTTGGCTTCATTCAAAATCCTGTTTGTCTTGTTTTCTAAGCCTGCTTGACTGAGGCTACCTGCATTTTACAATCCTGCCCTGGCAGCTGCTGTTAACCCTTGATGGGATATTTTCCTGTATCCCCTCATGTTTCTCTCAGACCAGATATTGCCAGACTTCCATGTTTCAAATTACACATCTTTCCATATTTTCAATAACAGACCCCACTGATGTCCTTTAGAGAAGGAAATCTGCCATCCTTACCTGGTCTGGTCCATAGGCGACTCCAGATTCACAGAAATATGGTTGACTCTTAAATGCCCTCTCTGTGGCCCAGGCCACTCAAAGAACAAAGAACAAAGAAATGTACAGCACAGGAACAGGCCCTTCGGCCCTCCAAGCCCGTGCCGACCATGCTGCCCGACTAAACTACAATCTTCTACACTTCCTGGGTCCGTATCCCTCTATTCCCATCCTATTCATGTATTTGTCAAGATGCCCCTTAAATGTCACTATCGTCCCTGCTTCCACCACCTCCTCCGGTAGCGAGTTCCAGGCACCCACTGATACAGTTGTATCAAACCACAAAAACATCCCAAAGGAACTAAGTCGGGCGGAACACCTGGCATTGACCTGGGCGCCGGAGACACGACAATGGAAAACCCAGCCCTTAGACCCTGCAAGGTCGTCCTTACTAACATCTGGGGGCTTCTGCCAAAATGGGGAGAGTTTCCCCACAGACTATTCAAGCAACAGCCTGACATAGTCATACTCACGGAATCAGAACCTCACAGGTAATGTCCCAGACACCATCTAACTCATGACCCAGCCATATCCCCCAGTCTACCATAACCACCAAGCTAGGGGACCAACTCTGGTTCAATGAAGAGTGCAGGAGAGCATGCCAGCAGCAGCACCAGGTATACCGCATAATCAGGTGTCAACCTGGTGAAGCTACAGCACAGGATTACCTGTGTGCCAAACAGCAGAAGCAGCAAGTAATAGACAGAGCTAAGTGATTCCGCAACCAACCAATCAGATCTACGTTCTGCAGGCCTGCCACATCCAGTTGTGAATGGTGGTGGGCAATTAAATAACTCACTGGAGGGGGAGGTTCCACAGATATCCCCATCCTCAATTATGGAGGAATCCAGTACATCAGTGCAAACGATAAGGCTGAAGCATTCCCAACAATCTTCAGCCAGAAGTGCGGAGCGGATGATCCATCTCGGATTGCTCCGGAGGTCCCCAGCAACAGATTTGTCCGCCTTCAGCCAATACGATTCACTCCGCGTGATACCAAGAATAGGCTGAAGACACTGGATTCTGCAAAGGCTCCGGGCCCTGACAATATTCCAGAAACAGTCACGAAGGCTTGTGCTCCAGAACTTGTCACACCCTTGGTCAAGCTGTTCCAGTACAGCTGCAGCACGAGCATCGACCCGGCAATGTGGAAACTTGCCCAGCTGCATCCTGTGCACAAAAAGCAGGACAAATTCAACCCAGCGAAATACACCCCATCAGTCTACTCTCGATAATCAGTAAAGTGATGGACAGACTCATTAACAGTGCTATCAAGCGGCACTTACTCAGCAATAACCTGCTCGCCGACGCTCAGTTTGGGTTCCGCCAGGGTCACTCAGCTCCTGACCTCATTACAGCCTTGGTTCAAACATGGAGATAAAAGCTGAACTCCAGAGGTGAGGTGAGAGTGACTGCCCTACATCAAGGCAGCATTTGTCTCAGTGTGGCAAAAAGGAACCCTAGCTAAATTGGAGTCAATGGGAATCAATGGGAAAACTCTCCGATGGTTGGAGTCATACCCGGCACAAAGGAAGATGTTTGTGGTTATTGGAGGTCAATCATCTCAGCTCCAGGACATCACTGCAGCAATTCCTCAGGGTAGTGTCCTAGGCCCAACCATCTTCAGCTGCATCATCAATGACCTTCCTTCCATTATAAGGTCAGAAGTGCGGATATTTGCACAATGTTCCAGCACCATTTGCGACTCCTCAGATAATGAAGCTTCAAATGCAGCAAGACCTGGACAATATCCAGGATCGGGCTGACAAGTAGCAAGTAACATTCACGTCACACAAGTAATGAACATCTCCTACAAGAGCAGACCTAACCATTTGAAGATGGCGTTACCATCACAGAATCCCCCACTAACAACATCCTGGGGGTTACCATTGACCAGAAACTTAACTGAACCATAAATACTGTGGCTACAAGAGCAGGTCAAAGCTAGGAATCCTGCAGCGACTAACTCACCTCGTGACTCCCCAAAGCCTGTCCACAATCTACAAGGCACAAGACCGGAGTGTAATGGAATACTCTCCACTTGCCTGGATGAGTGTAGCTCCAACAACACTGGAGAAGCTTGACACCATCCAGGACAAAGCAGCCCACTTGATTCACACCCCATCCAAAAACATTAACTCCCTGCACCATCCACAGACAGTGGCAGCCATATGTACTATCTATTAGATGTATTTTAGGAACTCACCAAGGATCCTTCGGCAGCATCGTCCAACCCCGCGATCACACCCATCTAGAAGGACAAGAGCAGTAGACACATGGGAACCCCATGTTGGAAATTCTCCTCCAAGCCAATCACTATCCAGATTTGGAAATATATCCTTCACTATCGCTGGGTAAAAAATCAGAGAAAAGAACCATAGAATTTCTGCAGTGTAGAAGGAGGCTATCGAGTCTTCACTGACTCTCCGAGAGAGCACCCTCCCTAGGCCCACTCCCCCACCCTATCCCCGTAACCTAACCTATCCATCCCTGGACATTACGGGGCAATTTAGCATGGCCAATCCACCAAACCTGCAAATCTTTGGACCATGGGAGGAAATTAAAGCTGACACGGGGGAGAAAGTGCAAACTCCACACAGACAGTAACCCAAATCCTGGAACTCCCTACCTATCAGCATTGTGGGTGTACCTACGCTACATGGGCTGCAGCGGTTCAAGAAGGCAATTCACCGTGACCTTCTCAGGGGCAGTAAATGCTGGCCTAGCCAGCGAAGCCCAAATCGCTTGAATGAATACAAAAAAGGGAGGAATGGCGATCTGGTTCTTGCATTTGGGATCGTGACAGCTGCTCCTCACGGAATCATGGAAGAGAGAACAGGGAGCAGCCTCGATGGGATACATTGCCCCTTCTTTGCTGTTCGTAGTATATATCAATGATTTGGAGGAAAATGTAACTGGTCTGATTAGTAAGTTTGCAGACGACACAAAGGTTGGTGGAATTGCGGATAGCGATGAGGACTGTTGGAGGATACAGCAGGATTTATATCATTTGGACACTTGGGCGGAGAGATGGCAGATGGAGTTTAATCTGGACAAATGTGATGTAATGCATTTTGGAAGGTCTAATGCAGGTAGGGAATATACAGTGAGTGGTAGAACCCTCAAGAGTATTGAAAGTCAGAGAGATCTAGGTGTACAGGTCTACAGGTCACTGAAAGGGGCAAGACAGTGGAGAAGGTAGTCAAGAAGGCATACGGCATGCTTGCCTTCATTGGCCGGGGCATTGAGTATAAGAATTGGCAAGTCATGTTGCAGCTGTATAGAACCTTAGTTAGGCCACACTTGGAGTATAGTGTTCAATTCTGGTCGCCACACTACCAGAAGGATGTGGAGGCTTTAGAGAGGGTGCAGAAGAGATTTACCAGAATGTTGCCTGGTATGGAGGGCATTAGCTCTGAGGAGCGGTTGAATAAACTCGGTTTGTTCTCACTGGAACGAAGGAGGTTGAGGGGCGACCTGATAGAGGTCTACAAAATTATGAGGGGCATAGACAGAGTGGATAGTCAGCGGCTTTTCTCCGGGGTAGAGGGGTCAATTACTAGGGGGCATAGGTTTAAGGTGCGAGGGGCAAGGTTTAGAGGAGATGTACGAGGCAAGTTTTTTACACAGAGGGTAGTGGGTGCCTGGAACTCGTTGCCGGAGGAGGTGGTGGAAGCAGGGACGATAGTGACATTTAAGGGGCATCTTGACAAATACATGAATAGGATGGGAATAGAGAGATACGGACCCAGGAAGTGTAGAAGATTGTAGTTTAGTCGGGCAGCATGGTCGGCACGGGCTTGGAGGGCCGAAGGGCCTGTTCCTGTGCTGTACTTTTCTTTGTTCTTTTGTTCTTTTTTGTTCTTGTTTAAAGACTTCTCTAGGTTTTAGCATGCAAAGCAGCGTCGCAGTCTGTACTAATGTGCCAAGTTTACTGTTTGATTGTTCACAAAGAACTAAAACGAGGAGCAGGGTCACACCGAGTGCAGAATGGAGAACAGAACCGTTCTTTGCACTGACCAATTGAAATGTTCTATTGACAAGTAGCCAAGTTGCAATTTTCTGAAGGTACGTGAGAGAGTTAAGCCAGCCTCAAAAGGGCAAATTATTAAAAGTTAGTTCTTTAAACCGTGACAGCCACAGCCGGGAAGGTGTTAATGAACGGGGCTGGTCATGTGACATCTGAGAAAACTGCTAACAAAAGGCCTAATTATTTTGCCATGAATCCCTGAGCGAACATTATGTTCGCTTCCTGAGGATACCCAGGTGGCTGTAGCTTTCGCTCACACACACACACACACACACACACACATATATGGAATCTCTAACTCCAGCCTGGACCATACAAGATTGCAAAGGAACACAATCTTTCTTGCAAGCTTTCAGTATTCAGCAAGTTATGGGCAACGTAAGCAACTTTTATCTGAACTATTTTTGGGGGTAATGAAGATGATGGCACGTTTTGGAAATAGTTTAGTGGACACAGTAAAGGTAGGTCAAGTTAACTTTATGACT
Source organism: Scyliorhinus torazame (assembly GCF_047496885.1). Taxonomy (NCBI): domain Eukaryota; kingdom Metazoa; phylum Chordata; class Chondrichthyes; order Carcharhiniformes; family Scyliorhinidae; genus Scyliorhinus; species Scyliorhinus torazame. The sequence continues at coordinate 15,140,856 of NC_092722.1, read as the reverse complement.
TTCAGCTGGAAATGTGGGACTCTCGATTTAACATTTTTTGTACCTTAAGATCGAAAGAGCGAGAAGGTTAGTGCAAATTGGTGCTTGTGCAGTGTAATGATTTCAGGCAGACTCCAGCCTTGTAACAAAGCCTGCATTGATTTGTCGTTGAATTGCAGGCTGAGACACTGACAGTTCTAGGTATCTGGAATCTTTTACCATTATTCCGACTGTAGTAAGGCTTGAGAAGATTTTAATTTCAAACAGGTTTAATATTTTGTTTTCGGGTTGGAGGTGGAGATGGTCGGTGTGCCAGCCTGCAAGGGCTGTTTTGCGTCTGTTCACAGGGCAGTTAGCCGCAATGCCCTGGCCAATATTCATCACCAAAGCACACTGCCTGGTCGTGATCACATCACCGTCTGTGGGAGTTTGCTGTGCACAAATTGGCTGCCACTTTAAAAAAACATTTTTTAAATCATCTTTATTGTCGCAAATAAGCTTACATTAACACTGCAATGAAGTTACCGTGGAAAGCCCCTCGTCGCCACATTCCGGCGCCTGTTCGGGTACACAGAGGGAGAATTCAGAATATTCAATTTACCTAACAAGCACGTATTTCGGGGCTTGTGGGCGGAAACCGGAGCACCCGGAGGAAACCCACACAGACACGGGGAGAACGTTCAGACTCCGCACAGACAGTGACCCAAGCCGGGAATCGAACCTGGGACCCTGGCGCTGTGAAGCAACAGTTACCGTGCCGCCCAGTGTATGTTCATTGCAACAGTGACTACGCTTCAAAAGTCCTTTACTGCCTATAAAGGCACTTTGAGATGCTCCGGAAAAGCCTTTTCTAGTTTCGAAATAAGAGTTATGTTGGATTTGAACCATTAGCCGGGGTTTTCTGTGGCGTGGCCGAGGTGGGATGCATCACGGGGAATGCCGCTGGCCATTGACTTTCGCCAGGACCAGATGATTCTGGCGGCGGGTGGGGCTGAAACATCCCAACTTTGAACTCTGTGTCTCTCTCCACAGAAGCTGCTGGACCTGCTGAGTTTTCCCAGCACTTGCTGTTTTTATTTCAGATTTGCAGCATCAGCAGTATTTCGCTTTTAATTTTAACTTATTTGATTTTGAAAATGTAGTGTGGACATTTACACAGCTTCCTTTTCTACGAGTGGGAAATGGCGGCAACACCATGTATGTGGGGGCTTTGCTGTGTTATGTTTTCCAGCACCGTATCTAACTGTTTATTCCCTTCGCTATAGATGTATTAGGAACTTGCCTGCATTGTTAAATTTAAGTTCACAAAGTATGTGCCTGACCCACGGGTTTCCCATCAGGAAGATCCACGTTCAAACCTGGGCCTCTGCTCATTCGTTTTGAACTGCGTGTGGACAGAAATTGGCCTCAGTCAGAGGCCCACCTGAAAACCAATCAGGATCCTTGGTCACTATTTAATGGAATAATCATTCCTCTGCCCTGTCTGGACAGCTATCTAGTGAATCCTCTTCCCACCTCAGTGAGTCTTGTCAGAAGGTGGGGAACAGTGTAGACGTGAAGATTGGACCCAGCATGATTGGTATATTTAGGTAACAAATGAGGAATAAAACTCCTGTCAGGAGTAACTGGCCTCATCGAACAAAGGAAGGGAAGTAACCAAAGAAATGTTGAATTATACCTTTTTTAAAAAATATATATATTTATTAAAGTTTTTTAACACAATTTTTCTCCCTTACAAACAATAACTCCCGCCCCCCTCGTAACAAAAAAAAACGAGAAATCGCGCAGAGCAAGATATATACATGGCAAAATGATATATTTACACAGCTTTGTACACTGGCCCTCACCCGTACGTGCCCGTTTCCCCAACCCTTCATGTTATCTCTTGCTCATCCACCCTCCCAGGCAGTCCCCCCTCCCCCCCTCCCCCCTCCCGGGACGCAAAGGCCAGAATGCCGGCCTCTTTCGCCTCCTGCACTCCCGGTTCGTCCACTACTCCATATATTGCCAGCCCCCAGCTTGGCTTGACCCGGACTTTCACCACCTGAGATATTGCTCCCGCCACTCCTCTCCAGAACCCCTCCAGTGCCGGGCATGACCAAAACATATGGACATGGTTCGCCGGGCTCCCTGAGCACCTTCCACATCTGTCCTCTACCCCAAAGAACCTAATCAACCTCGCCCCTGTCAAGTGCGCTCTGTGGACCACCTTAAGTTGTATCAGGCTGAGCCTGGCACACGAGGAAGAGGAATTAACCCTACCTAGGGCATCAGCCCACAGACCTTCCTCGATCTCCTCCCCCAGCTCCTCCTCCCATTTACCCTTCAACTCTTCTACCAGCGCTTCCCCCTCTTCTTTCAACTCTTGGTGTATTTCCGACACCTTGCCCTCCCCGACCCATATACCCGGGATCACCCTGTCTTGAACTTCTTGTGCCGGGAGCAACGGGAATTCCCTCACCTGTCGCCTCTCAAAAGCCCCCACCTGCATATATCTAAAGGCATTTCCCGGGGGTATCACAAACTTCTCCTCCAGTGCCCCTAGGCTCGCAAACGTCCCGTCGATGAACAGGTCCCCCATTCTTCCAATCCCCGCCCGATGCCAGCTCTGGAACCCCCCGTCCATCTTCCCCGGGACAAACTGGTGGTTACCCCTGATCGGGGACCACACCGATGCTCCCATTGCACCCCGGTGCCGTCTCCACTGGCCCCAGATCCTTAGCGTTGCCGTCACCACCGGGCTCGTGGTATCCTTTGTCGGCGAGAGCGGCAGCGGTGCCGTCACCAACGCCCCCAGGCTCGTTCCTTTACAGGACGCCATCTCCATCCTCTTCCATGCCGCCCCCTCTCCCTCCATAACCCACTTGCGGATCATCGCCACATTTGCTGCCCAGTAGTAGCTCCCCAGGTTTGGCAGCGCCAACCCTCCTCGGTCCCTACTGCGTTCCAGGAACCCTCTCCTTACTCTCGGGGTCTTATTCGCCCACACAAACCCCATAATACTCCTGCCTACTCTCTTAAAAAAGGCCTTAGTGATCACGATGGGAAGGCACTGAAACACAAACAGTGAATTATACCTTACCATAAGACCATAAGACAGGAGCAGAATTAGGCCACTCAGCCCATCGAGTCTGCTCCGCCATTCAATCATGGCTGATATTTTCTCATCCTCATTCTCCTGCCTTCTCCCCATAGCCCCTGATCCCCTTGTTAATCAAGAACCTAACTATCTCTGTCTTAAAGACACTCAGTGATTTGGCCTCCACAGCCTTCTGCGGCAAAGAGTTCCACAGATTCACCACCCTCTGGCTGAAGAAATTCCTCCTCATCTCTGTTTTAAAGGATCGTCCCTTTTGTCTGTGATGGTGTCCTCTGCTCCTAGTTTTTCCTGCAAGTGGAAACATCTTCTCCATGTCCACTCTATCCAGGCCGCGTGGTACCCTGTAAGTTCCATCCTTACTGGCAGCGCAAATGATTTTCACCACAACCTTCTGTCTTCTTTCAGAGTGTGGAGCACCGGGTCTTGTCCCGAGACCCGTCCTTGGATCTGGAATACAAGCAGATCGACTCGGGAATGTCGTCCCCCAACACCACCGTCTCGTCGCAGCAGCACGCCGGGCTTGACATGGGTTCACCGTCCAGCACCCTGTCCAACTACGATTCCTGCCACTCGAGCCAGTCGAACACAAGAGAGAAGAGGAGCAGTCGTCAGGGGCAGAGCCAGGGTCCAGTACAGAGAAAAGGTGATCATCGATACTTTGCCAGAATTGAATTTATACTTGGAGGAAGACAATGTACGGGAAATGTATGGGAAAAGAGCAAGGGCGTGGATAATTCTATTGGAGAATGACCAGGCATAATGTGTTGAATGGCCTCTTTCTGTGCTGTTTGATTCTATTATCCAAAAACTTTCTTTGCAATCATTCAGGAATTAAAATGTGCCAATTACTGTTGGCAAACCACCTTGTCCTTTTGTGCCCGCTGATGCACATCAGTGCATTTGATTTGGGCGCGAAAGAAAGAATGCATTTAAAGGATCATTGAAATCTTACTCTGCAGGTAGCAAAGACAGTTAGAAACGGCTCTCTTCTGTGTATACCGTTACAAACAAGACCAAACAAGGGCAGCATGGTAGCATTGTGGATAGCACAATTGCTTCACAGCTCCAGGGTCCCAGGTTCGATTCCGGCTTGGGTCACTGTCTGTGCGGAGTCTGCACATCCTCCCCGTTTGTGCGTGGGTTTCCTCTGGGTGCTCCGGTTTCCTCCCACAGTCCAAAGATGTGCATGTTAGGTGGATTGGCCATGATAAATTGCCCTTAGTGTCCAAAATTGCCCTTAGTGTTGGGTGGGGTTGCTGGGTTCTGGGGATAGGGTGGAGGTGTTGACCTTGGGTAGGGTGCTCTTTCCAAGAGCCGGTGCAGACTCGATGGGCCAAATGGCCTCCTTCTGCACTGTAAATTCTATGATCCATGAAGTCGCGACTATGGTTGATAGTGAGGCTTTGGTTCCATCTAGTGGTGGTATGAAAGATTACAATCGCCACCATTCGCTCTTTGAGGATTCTGCTTGTGTTCGTTCAAAGTTGTTTGGTGCTTGAGAATAATTTGAATGATCTATTGTGAATTGAGTGATTTTTGGAACAATTTCCATTTAAATGAGCAACAACGTCGAACAGTGAATTGAGGTGCCGACCCTGTCACAGCATCTAACAAACCCATTCTCACAGATGTTAGGGTTGCACATACAAATTGAATAAGTTTCATTCATATTCTCTCACAGAGTGGATAACAGGGATTTCAGTATTCGAGTAATGTTATCACATCAAGCCTGGTGCCTTCATGATTCATTGTGATCTGGCAGCCAAACCTCTTTTTCCTCCTCTGATTTAACAAGAGCTCACAGTTACCGCGAAGTAGCCCCCCAAAAAGTAGAAGGTTGACTTTTTCACATGAAATCCACACACTTCCCATCGTCTTGCTGTTGAAGAATTGCCAGGTTGGAGACTGTTCCTGGCAACCCTGGCCCAAAGGTAGCTCAGAAAGAGCCTTAGCTGTGCAGAGAACTTCCTCCAATCTTCTCCGATATCTTGAATTCTCCAGCTGCTGCACAATGATTTGCCTGGTCTGCGGCCTCAGTCGGGCTGGGTGCCTCGCGTTCCTTCTTGGTACCATGTTGCCATATTACCAGAGAATTAGAATTGCAACAGTGCAGAAGGAGGCCATTCAGCCCATCGAGGCTGCACGGACCCTCCGAAAGACCACCCTGCCTGGGCCCACTCCCCCGCTGTATCACCGTACACCATAACCCCACCTAACCTGTGAGTCTTTGGACTGTGGGAGGAAACCCACGCAGACACGGGGAGAAAGTGCAAACTCCACACAGACAGTCACCCGAGGCCGGAATTGAACCCGGGTCCCTGGCGCCGTGAGGCAAGAGTGCTAATCTTTGTGAGGGTGGGATTGCTGGGCTGGTGGGACTAACATATGAGGATTAGAGAGTGGGATTGGCAGGAATGCAGCACACACCAGTGAGGTGGTAGTCTTGACATCCCGTGCTGGTGTATGCAGACACGAGGAGCTGAACAGCTGTCTTCGATGGTGCGCGATTGTGTGATTCTATCAATGAATAGGTTTGCAATGTGGCAATGATCCGTAAGTGGGTAATGGAGGGAGAGGGGGGCGGCGTAGAAGAGGCTAGAGATGGCGTCCTGTGTGGGCACGAGCCTGAGGGCGCTGGTGACGGCTCCACTGCCGCTCTCGCCGGCAAGGTACACCACGAGTCCGGTGGTGGCGGTGACGCTGAAGATCTGGGGGCAGTGGAGGTGACACAGGGGCGAGGTGGGAGCCTCGATTTGGTCCCCGATTCGGGAGAGTCATCGGTTCGTCCCGGGAAGGATGGATGGGGGGTTTCGGAGCTGGCATCGGGCAGGGATTAGAAGAATGGGGGACCTGTTCATCGATGGGATGTTTGCGAGTCTAGGGGTGCTGGAGGAGAAGTTTGGGCTACCCCCGGGAAATACTTTCAGGTACATGCAAGTGAGGGCGTTTGTGAGGTGGCAGGTGAGGGAATTCCCGCATCTTCCAGCACGTGGGATTCAGGACAGGGTGATTTCGGGTGTATGGGTTGGAGAAGGCAAGGTTTCGGCGATTTACAGTTGGGATTGACCTATACACAAGATCGACCTCTACTCGAGTATATATCGTGGTGCCTAAAATTTGTAAAGCTGGTGAAAGTTGCAACTTCGAATAAGGGTAAGAACAGGGGCGTCATTCTCCGACCCCCCCCCAGAGGGTCGGAGAATGGCCGTTGGCCGCCGTGAATCCTGCCCCCGCCGAAGTCTCCGAAGGGAGAAAAGTCGGCGGGGCGTTAATGTCGCCGCTGCCGCGGAGAATGTCACGGGTGTGCGCAAGGCAGCCGATTTTGGGCCTGCCGATATTCTCCCTTCTGGATGGGCTGAAGTCCCGTCGACGTGATGACCGTTCACGTCGACGTGAATCAAACCTCCTTTTCATCGGCGTGACCCGGTGCTCCAGGTTCACGCCGACCAGCGTGGAGGTGAGTGACGGCCTGGGGGGTTGGCTCTGGGCAGGCGATGGCGTGGCCGCAGTCTGAATGTGTGGGGAGAGGTGTGTCTAGGGTTGTGTGTGTGTGCGGGGGGGGGGGGTGGTTAGAGTGGGCTGGGCTCCGGGGGAGTGTCGGGAGGGGGGTCCGTGGGAGGAGGATGGGAGGTCCGTGCCGGGGAGGAGGATGGGAGGTCCGTGCCGGGGAGGGGGATGGGAGGTCCGTGCCAGGGAGGAGGTTGGGAGGTCCGTGCCGGGGAGGGGGATGGGGGGGTGGGGGTCCGTGCCGGGGAGGAGGATGGGGGGGGGTCCGTGCCAGGGAGGAGGATAGGGGGGGGGGGAGTCCGTGCCGGGGAGGAGGATAGGGGGGGGTCCGTGCCGGGGAGGGAGATGGGGGGGGGGGTCCGTGCCGGTGAGGAGGATGGGAGGTCCCTGCCGGGGAGGGGGATGGGAGGTCCGTGCCGGGGAGGAGGATGGGGGGGGTCCGTGCCGGGGAGGGGGATGGGGGGGGGGGGTCCGTGCCGGGGAGGAGGATGGGGGGGGGTCCGTGCCGGGGAGGAGGATGGGGAGGGGGGTCCGTGCCGGGGAGGGGGTTGGGGGGGTCCGTGCTGGGGAGGGGGATGCGAGGGCAAGTGAGTTGGTCCACCTGGCCAGGTGCCAGCCTCCAACAGTTGGACCCATGCGGTCCATGCCACCTGGCTGGGGGGAAGGAGGGGATATGGGCAATGATGACATGTCGTCGTTCCCACCCCCCCCCCCCCACGCCCCCCCCCCCCCCCCCCCCCAACCAGGCCGTCATGTTTTCTGATCATCCAGCGATGTTGGCCGCCGTGGCGGCAGCCTCTTATGTTTATGTTGCCCTGGATGAGGAGGAGGAGGAGGAGCGTGCCAGAGAGGCGGCGCAGGCTGCCACAGAGGGGCAGGCGGCAGCCGCCCAGGCTGGAGGGTCACCTGAACGACAGGACGAGGAGGGGGAGGAGGCCGTTGCGGCCCCACAGCAACGGAGGCACCCGAGGGCGCCCCGTGTGTACAGGCCCCGGCAGTCATACCAGGACCTCACGGACCGGGAATGCAGGAGGAGACTCCGGATGAGGCGGGAAACAGTGGCACACACCTGCCACCTGCTGGCACACCTGTCACCGCGTGGCACTGGCGGGGGACACCCTCTCCCCGTGTCCGTCAAGGTCATGGTGGCCCTGAAACTTTATGCAACGGAGTCATTCCAGGCACCGAGTGGGGACCTGTGGGGCATATCGCAGACATCGGTGCATCCGGGCAGTGACAGATGCCCTATATACCATGGCGCACCGCTACATCCGCTTCCCTGTGGACCGGGCCAGCCAAGATGCCCGGGCCGTGGGCTTCTCTGCCGTGGCCGGGTTCCCCATGGTCCAGGGTGCGATTGATGGGATGCACGTCGCCGTGCGGCCACCTGAAGATAACAGGGCCGTGTTCACCAATAGGAAGGGGACCTATTCGATGAACATACAGGTGGTCTGATGATCCTGCACGTCTGCGCCCGTCACCCAGGCAGTGTACACGACTCATACGTGTTGTCGCGGTCATCCATCCCCGGCATGTACGAGGGACGCCATCCCCGGCTGAGGGGCTGGTTGCTGGGCGACAGGGGCTACCCATTGCGATCGTGGCTGATGACGCCTATACGGAGGCCACACAATGAGGCGGAGAACCGCTACAATGATGCCCATGGACGCGTGTCCATTGCAGGCCATGGAGGATGATGACAACCCGCCCTGCGATGAGCTCCTGGCTCCACATCGTTGGACTATGTCTGACCCATGGCCACAGTACCACCATCCACCCGGACCATCCCTGCATGCGGCTGTGACACTGCAGCGCACGGTCCCGTCCTCTGCCCGGGGGGATGTTGATGGCGGCCCAGGGGGAAGGGGCAGACTCACCTGGGGCTGAGGTAAGACCACCCCTCACACACACACTTGCGCTCAACGTACATGACACCCCCGCGCGCTTTGGACAGAGCACAAAGGCAGCTTCTGTAGGTGTAACATTGACTTTAATAACGAAAGGAGTTCATGCACGTGCCCTAGCCCCTAAAACTCATCTGTGCCCTGCACCCGTGCCAACTTACTCAGTGTCTAATTGTTTGGCCTTACGGGCCCTTTGACTACGTCTACGTGGTTCCCCAGACGGTACAGCAGAACTGGAGACGGACTCCTGTGATTCCTGCCCTCTGACACGGGATCCCTTTGGCAGCCGTTTCCTGAGGCGTCCTGGCCTAGATGGGCCAGGCTGCGGCCTGGGCGACTGGGATGGCGAGCTGTCAGCCTGTCCTGCCCGTTGCCCACTCAATGCACCTGGGACGTAAGGGGGGGAGTCCGAGGTGTCGCGGTGTTCCGGGACCTCCCCTACAGGGGGAGCCGGGACGGACCACACCACCTCCTCCTCCCTCGGGGTGCCCGATGGCCCCCAGGCCTCTACATGGGTGGGGGATGCGAACGGACTGGCCATCCGACGCCCCCCCGACATCTGGCACTGCCAGTCCTGGAGGCCCGTGCTGGTATCGACAGGGGTCTGCAGGTTTGCAGCCATGGAGCCCAGGGGGTTGGCAAACCCTGTCTGTGACTGTGCGACGCCGGCTCACACATGGCCACTGGCGCCGCTGCCCTCAGCGATGGCCTGCTGAGACTGGGCCATGGCCTGCAGAGACTGGGCTATGGCCTGCTGAGACTGGGCTATGGCCTGCTGAGACTGGGCCATGGGCTGCAGAGACTGGGCTATGGCCTGCAGAGACTGGGCTATGGCCTGCTGAGACTGGGCCATGGCCTGCAGAGACTGGGCTATGGCCTGCAGAGACTGGGCTATGGCCTGCTGAGACTGGGCTATGGCCTGCTGAGACTGGGCTATGGCCTGCTGAGACTGGGCTATGGCGTTGAGCACCTCTGCCATCTGGCGCTGGCACTGGCTCATGGCCTCCTGTGAGAGGGCAGCCATGTCCTGGGCCACAGACGCCACCTGCACGAAAGCCCAGGCCTCGCAAACCGTTCCCCATGTCTGACACCGTCGCACCCATTGCCTCCACCGCGGACGCCACCCGTGGTGCAGCCGCCGCAAGCCGCCCGTCACCCTCTTCGCTCGTCTCCGGTTCGGTGGTTGCATCGGATCTATGTGTGGGTGTGGTAACTCCAGGAACCCGGGATCCATCTGGGCGGCAGATGTTCGCTTGGGCTGGGCTGCCCTCCGACCGCCCGGCCCCTCTGCTGCTCCTACCTCCACCTGCTGTACCGGGACGGCTGTGTTGTGCGCACCAGTGAGTGTACCAGACGCCTCATCACTAAAGTGCCCAACCGAGGTGAGTGTTTCTGCGATGGTGGAGGGTGTTGGTGACAGCAGTGGCGTTGTGTCGTGCTCTTCGTCCCACTCTGACTCCATGGCACTTTGGGGTGGGGGTTCGTCTCCACCCATCCACTCTGAGTCACTGTCCGGTATTTCGTCTTCCTGGGTAGTGCTGTCCCGGGTAGGGGTGTCCCGGGTAGTGCTGTCCCGGGTAGGGGTGTCCCGGGTAGGGGTGTCCTGGGTAGTGGTGTCATGGGTAGTGGTGACCTGGGTAGTGGTGTCCTGGGTAGTGGTGTCCTGGCTCGGCTGTGACGGGGGCCTGTGGCTGCCCCCCTCGTCGCTGGGTGGCACATGCCTGCGTCGTCGCACCCGCACGTGACGGGGGCGTCGTCTCCCTGTTGCTCCAGGTCTCTCCGTCTCCCGTGGTGTGCGAGGGGCATCCTGCAGGCGTCGCATGCCAGAGGGTCCGGGTCTCTCTGTCTCCCGTGGTGTGCGAGGGGCATCCTGCGGGCGTCGCATGCCGGAGGGTCCGGGTCTCTCCGTCTCCCGTGGCCTCCGAGGGGCATCCTGCGGGCGGTCTGCATCTGCGGGGATGGGTGCCTCGACGTTTGCTCCTGCGATACACAATGAAGCATGCATGGTTAGACACGCAGGCAGTGATCAGGTGGTATGGGGGAGGGGGGATATGGGGGAGGGGGGATATGGGGACGGGCTGTCGGTGGCTCACTTGCTAGTACGCCCCCGACCTCTGCATCAGCAACCTCCCGGTCATCAGGTCCGCCAGCCAGTTCCAGGGCCCTTTCCTCGTGTTCGGTCAGTGGCCTCTCATCAGCGGGGCCTCCTCCAGTCCTCACATGCTCCCTATTGTTGTGCTCGCTTCTCCTGTGGCGGGGGTGGCGGGGGGAGGTGGGGGTGGTGGCAGGGGTAAAAGGCAACAGTGTTAGGCAGGTATATGAATGCACGCCATCGGTTGCGCGTGTTTTGCAGAGGTTAAGGTTCGGGCTGGATTCACTTGGGGATATGGGGGAGGGGGGATATGGGGGAGGGGTGATATGGGGGAGGGGGGACATGGGGAGGGGGGACATGGGGAGGGGGGACATGGGGAGGGGGGACATGGGGGAGGGGGGATATGGGGGAGGGGGGATATGGGGAGGGGGGATATGGGGAGGGGGGATATGGGGGAGGGGGGATATGGAGGATATGGGGAGGGGGGGATATTGGGGAGGGGGGGATATGGGGGAGGGGGGTATATGGGGGATATGGGGGAGGGTATATGGGGGATATGGGGGAGGGGGGATATGGGGAGGGGGGATGTGGGGAGGGGGGATGTGGGGAGGGGGGATATGGCGGAGGGGGGATATGGATATCGGGCGGGGGGAGGCTCACCCTGCCTGCTCTGACGAGTTCGTTCACCTTCTTGTGGCACTGGGTGCCTGTCCGTGGTGTCAGGGCCGCAGCGGGTGACGGCCTCTGCCACCTCCCTCCACAGACGCCGGCTGTAGCGTGGGGCAACTCTGCGGCCGTGCCCGGGATACAGGGCCTCCCCCCTCTGCTCCACTGCGTCCAGGAGCGCCTCCACATCCCGTGACTGGAACCTCGGGGCTGAGCGGCGGCCAGCCATCCAGTCGGGTGTTCCGGTCGGGTGTTCCGGTCGGGTGGGGGGGGAGCAGTGCGTCCTTATGAGCCGTCACGCAGTGCGGTGTGTATGACGCTGCACGGCGTGAACCATGTGCGCAAGCGCGGATCCCGTCACGTCGCTGCTCGCCCATTTCGGGCCGGAGACTTTTCAACCATTTTTCCGGCGTGACGCAAGTCGGATTTGCGCCGTTTTTTGCGCCGATCGGCGGACTTTGCGCCGATAACGGAGAATTTCGCCCCAGATCTCTAAAATCTTTCCATTCGTATTCACACAGAGAAATGTTCAATTATTTTTTTTCCCAATTCAGGGGCAATTTAGCGTGGCCAGTCCACCTAACCTGCACATCTTTGGGTTTTCATATCATAGAATTTACAGTGCAGAAGGAGGCCAATCGGCCCATCGAGTCTGCACCGGCTCTTATGGGGGCGAAACCCACGCAGACACGGAGAGAATGTGCAAACTCCACACGGACAGTGACCCAGGGCCGGGATTCCAACCCGGGTCCTCAGCGCCGTAGGCAGCCGTGCTAACCATTGTGCCACTTGCTGCCCCGAAATGTTCAATTGTTGAACAGGAAACATATTTGTCTGAATGAATAGTCATTTTAGTGTTGGGAAGAAAGTTTTGTTTCTTCCATCATTTGTTTGCTGGTTTTTTTCTGGTATGTCTATTCCACTGATGCCCCCCCCCCCCCCCCCCCCCGGCCAACACTCCCACACTATATTTTCTAGTTCAGGACTGTATGAGGCTATTTTTAAAATGTACTCATTTACAGGATGTGGCAGTGCCAGCAAGGTCACAGTATATTGCCCATCCCTGATTGTGCTTGATAAAGTGATAGCAATCTGCCTTCTCGAACCGCTGCAGTTGGTGTGGTGAAGGTACCAGCTCCCTCATGATTTTCAACATCTCATCTGCTTTTAACCTTCTTGTCTCCAAGGGGAACAGTCACAACTTTTGCAATCTATCCTCATAAATGAAGTTTCTCTTTTGCTGTGAACCTCTTGTAAACCTCTTCTGCACTCTCTCCAATGTGTCCACATCCTTCCGATAGTGTGGGACGCAGAACTGTACACAATACTCCAGCTGAGGCCTAACTAGTAGCTTGTGTAAGTTCAGTATAGCCCCCCTACTCCTGTGTGCTGTCCCCCTGTTTTAATACAGTCCAGAATACTATCTGCTTTATTAACTTCTCTCTTCACCTGTTCTGCCATCTTCAATGACCTTTTATGTACATATACACCCAGATTCCTCTGTCCCTTGAGAATCTTAACTCTTTTTTACATTGTCTCTCCATGTTCTTCAGACCAAAATGTATCACGTCACACTTCTCTGCAATGAACTTCATCTTCCACCTATTTGTCTGTGTCTTTTTGAAGTTCCGAGCTGATCTCTTCACAGTTTAGAGTACTTGCAAGTTTTGTATCATTTGCAAATTTTGAACTTGCCCCGTGAACATCAAGACCGAGATCATGTATAAACATCAGGAAAAGCAAGGATCCCGAACAGACCCCATGAGAACAACTACTATAAACCCTCCTCCAGCGGGAAGAAATATCCATTCATATTATTCACCCAAATTTGAATTCACGTTGCTGCTGTGCCTTTTATTCCACAAACTATAACTTTTCTCACAAGTCTGTTGTGTGGCACTGCATCGAATGCCTTCTGAAAGTCCAAGTACTCCACATCAACAATGTTATCCTCATCGACCCTTTATTTAACTCTTCAAAAAACTCCAGCAAGTCAGTTGAACACGATTTCCCCTTTAGAAATCCATGCTGGCTCTTCCTAATCAACCCACATTTTTCCATGTGACTCCTAATTCAATCCTGAATAATAGTTTCTAGGGGCATGCCCACCACTGACATTAAACTGACTGGTCTGTGATTGCTGGGGCTATCCTGACAACCTCTTTTGAACGAGTGTGTAGGGTGTTACATTTGCAATTCTCCAGTCTTCTGGCCCCTGCCCTGCATCTAGTGAAGACTGGAAGATCATTGCCAGCGCTCTTGCAATTTCCATTCTCACTTCCTTCAGTATCCTCGGATGCGTCTCATCCAGTCCCGCTGCCATGCCAACGTTAAGTAACCCGTTTCGGGGACAGAGTTTCCTTATCCATTGCCGTGGCCTGGGTAGATTCTACCTCCTTGATAAAAAAACAAGTATTAATGTAATACCTCAGCCATGCCTCCAGCCTCCATGTATAACTTCACATTTAGGCCCCTATTTTTTACTCCACCATTTACCACCCTTTTGCTATTTATGTGCCTCTGGAAGACTTTGGGATTCCCCCTTTCTGTTGGCTGCCAGTCTTTTCGCACAATCCCTCTTCACTTCATTAATGAGCTTCTCTACCTCCCCTCTGATCTTTCTGTACTCCTCTTGGTTCTCAATTGTATTTTCTGCTTGACGCCTGTCACAGCCACAGGTTTTCTCCCTTATCTTAATTTCTATCTCCCTTTTCATCCAGGGACCTCTGGATTTATTTCTGGTTGACCTTTCAACTGTCCTCTGACTTGACCTTGTAGACCACTCAGTTCAAGGGCAATTAGGGGTGGGTGACAACTGCTGCCTTGCCAGCGATGCCCGTGAAAGAATAAAGAAAACCAAACACAGATAGATTGACAGACTCAGTATGTGCAAAGTGATACCACTCACTGCATTTCAAGCAATTAAGATGAAGTCCTTTCAACTCGGGGAAATAAACACAGTTCTTAGAATCCCTACAGTGCAGAAGAAGGCCCATTCGGCCCATTGAGTCTGCACTGACCCTCCGAACGTGCACCCCACCTAGGCCCTCACCCCCGCCCTATCCCAACCTACCCATCTTTGGTGGATCCCGCGTGCAATGATAGCTTCTAATCATAGTTTGTCTTTACCGTGGCATCCATATTTCTCCTGGATTCTGACTGAACTCCCTCGTTCACAGGGTCATCAGACATGGACACGTACATGGACATGTTGAATCCAGAGCTGAGCAGAAGAAGAACAAGGCAGCCGGGGGCAAGGCCCCTCCGCCGCCTCCCACCTTTCCTGCACCGCCTCCGCCAGTGACCTCCGACCCCCGCCGCCGCCACCCCCAACCATATCCAGCGCCAATTCCTCCAGAGGCAAACCCTCCTTCAGAAGTAAACGTGCAGGCGAAGAGTAATCTTCGCCATGTCGACAACGAAGCGCAAAAAGACACGAGGTGAGGGCACTGTATTAGTTACTATGGCAACCAGACAGGTAAGCATCTGTTAATAAAGAAATATGTTGTGTTTAGCCGAATAAGCTGGGGGTTGACACACGGAAACAATATTTAGAAAAATGTGTAAAGTACACGATTATTGTCTAACCAAGTACCGAAACACAGCATTAATCACAGGAACAAAAGAGTAGCTTGAAAAGAGGTTCAGTTGCAGGTAGAATACCCGAGGGGGTCAGGCAGTTCTCAGATACTGGCTTGAATAATCATCCCGAGGGGGGTAGAGGGCAGAGGAGGCGGCCACGGCTAGATCGCGGTCACAGTGCAGGAGGCACAAAGCAAAGCCATTGCTGGAAATGTTCTGACCGCAGTTACATGGATCAGAGGTCACCCTGCCTGAGCTAGGCACCAGGAAGGCGGGGCCAACTGTGCCAAAGGTTATAGAGAGGTCAAAGGGGACGATAGAGCATCATGTTTGCCTTCACATGGGATGCCGTTTGCCACCTTGGTCAGGGCCCTTCCAGGGCTGCGGCAGCATCAGAAACCCGGTTGTAAGATCCTGACAGTTGCCGGAAAGCTGGAGACGGGATTTTGAGAGGTGGCAACACTTTCATGGAGTTTGGAGAGGAAAGGGGATGAGCCAGTACTTTGCACGGATAGAAGCGCCAAGGGTGCGGATGTTGAGGATGATGGTGGTTTGGAACACAGGGAGGGGGGTTTGGTGGGGGGGGGGAGAAGTGGAAACCATTTACAATATCAGCCGGCACGGAGGGGTGAGTCAGGAAGGGGCGTTGGGTGGCCAGCAGATTTGTGGGAATGGAGCGAAGGTGGTGGGTCTGGTGGACCAGATAAGCTCAGAGAGAGCATGAGGGGTGGGGGGTGGGGGAGAAGGGAAAAATTGGAGAGGGATGCATCTTCGCACAGAGGGCATCCTGTGGGGCACTGTCACTGTATGGACAAGGGGAGGCAACAGAGACGGCTGGATAGATGATTCCAACCTCAGCTTCTGAGCTCCGTGTATGTTGTTGGAGATAAGGGTAGAGGGGAGCAGAGGAGGGAGGTTGAAGGGGGGCAGTTGATACTGGGGAAAGGACCCTGGACCTGGATTTAAATAGTCTAGGGGATAACTCTGGAATAATTAATGGAGGAGGATTGAGACTTTAATGGCATCTGATGTGGACCAGCCAGACCTGGAGGTGAAACCAGTTGTGCGGCAGATACAATAAAGTCTTGGAAGAGCAAAGGCTGGGGGCGATAATGGGGATGGGTTGGGTTGCAAGAGAGTAAAGATTTTGACTGGAGATAAGTGCAACTTACACTGTTGAACAAATGACAGCTGGAACAATATCATCACGAATGACGGTCGGCGATCAGATGTTACAAAATAAGTTGTTTATTTTGCAATTAAACTAATTTTAAAAGCAGCAATCTCAAAATGCATTTGTGTCAAAGCAATGAGCCTTGATTAATCGTGTTAGGTGTTGAAGGATTTCTCCTGGGGCACTGGGAGGCCCTGGTCACTTTTATTTACTCATCAGTGAGCACCAACTAACCCATCCACTTAGGAAAATCTACACTTGTTTAATTAACATCATTCTGGAGCAGCAGACTGGGCCGCTGTAACAAAATAACTCAAAACTTTAATACCCAGCCATGGGAAAGTTAGCTGTCTCGGCCTTCCCATTCATTAAAGGGCCTACACCGAATGTTTGAGGCAGATTGTTGCGAGTTTATACTGTTCCAAGACAGAATTTACAGGCAAAATCAACACAACAACAGCTTAACTCCTGTGAGAAAGATCCTCCTGAATTCAGTGTCATTCACACCCTATGACGTTCCAAAGTGCTTTACAACTGATGAAGTGTGCGAGATTCTCCACTCCTGGGCCGGTTTGGGAGAATCGCCCGGGCCGCCAAAATTTCCCGGGGACCGCCGGTCCGACACCCTCCCGCGATTCTCCAAGCGGCGGGAACGGCCCCGTCGAGTTCCGCGGCCGCAGGCTGGAGAATCGCCGGAGACACCCAAAATGGCGATTCTCCGGCAGCCCCCGCTATTCTCAGGCCCGGATGGGCCGAGCGGCCAGCACAAAACGGCGGGTTCCCCCCGGCGCCGTCCACGTCTGGTCGCTGCCGTCGGGAACAGCGCGGGAGTGCTGGAGAGGGGCGACCTGTCGGGGGGGGGGTGTCCAGCACCGGGGGGGTACCTCAAACGTGGCATGGCCTGCGATCGGTGCCCCACCGATCGTCGGGCCGTCCTCTCTGAAGGAGGACCTCCTTCCGCGGCCCCGCAAGATCCGTCCGCCATCTTCTTGCAGGGGCGGACTCAGAGAGGACGGCAACCACGCATGCGCGGGTGACGCCAGTTATGCGGCACCGGCTGCGTCACCAATGCGGCGCTGCCTTTACGCGGCGACAAGGCCTGGCGCGTGTAGATGCTGCGGCCCCGATCCTAGCCCATTGTCGGGGCCTGAATCGGTCGGGATAGGGGCCGTTTCGCGCCGTCGTGAACCTCGACGGCATTCACGAGGGCGTGGGCACTTCGGCGCGGGAGTGGAGAATCCCGCCCAGTAACTTTGAAATGTAGTCACTGTTGTAATGTCGGAAATATGGCAGCCCATTTTGTGCAGAGCAAGATCCCACAAACAGCAACGATCAGATAATCTGATTTCAGTGACGTGCGTTGAGGGCCAAGTATTTACCAGAATACTCCCCTTTGACTAGGCTGCCCATCAAGGGGAGACATGGACTTGTTTTATTGTGGAAGTCGGTGGTCATGGTCATAGGCGCAAGATGATGAACTGGGAATTCCCTATCCCCTGTTACAATCATGTGCCCTATCTTACCAATTCAGCAGGGGGGAGCAGGGGCAGTGGGGGAAACAGAGGCAGGGGAGAATGGAGGCTGGGGGAATCGACGGCGGGGGGAAATCGGGGGCGGGGGGAGTCGGGGTCGGGGAGAACCGGGGCGGGGGGGAATTGGGGGCGGGGGGAATCGAGGGTGGGGGATAATCGGGGGGGAATCGGGATCGGGGGGGGGGAATCGGGGGCGGGGAGAATCGGGGGCGGGGGGAATTGGGGCCGGGGGAATCGGGGGCCGGGGGGAATCGGGGCGGGGGGAATCGGGGGCGGGGAGAACCGGGGGCGGGGGGAACCGGGGTCAGGGAGATTCGGGGACGGGGGAACCGGGGGCGGGGGGGAATCGGGGGCGGGGATAATCGGGGGGGAATCGGGATCGGGGGGGAATCGGGGGCGGGGAGAATCGGGGGCAGGGGGAACCGGGGGCGGGGGGAATCGGGGGGGCGGGGATAATCGGGGGCGGGGGGGAATCGGGGCGGGAGATTCGGGGGCGGGAGATTCGGGGGCGGGGAATCGGGGGCGGGGGGGAATCGGGGAAGGGGATAATCGGGGGCGGGGGGAGAATCGGGGGTGGGGGGAATCGGGAACCGGGGGCGAGGGGGGGAATCGGGTGCGGGGATAATCGGGGGTGGGGGCAACCGGGGGCGGGGGGGAATCGGAAGTGGGGGCAACCGGGGGTGGTGGGGAAGTCGGGGGCGGGGATAAGCGGTGTTGGGGGGAACCGGGGGGCGGGGGGGAATCGGGGGCGGGGTGGAAGCGGGGGCGGGGGGGAATCGGGGGCGGGGATAATCGGGGGCGGGGGGAATTCGGGGCGGAGGGGGAATCGGGGGCGGGGATAATCGGGGGGCGGGGGAATCGGGGGTGGGGGAATCGGGGGCGGGGGGGAATCAGGGCGGGGATAATCGGAGGCGGGGAGAATCGGGGGCGGGGGGGAACCGGGGGGCAGGGGGAATCGGGGCGGGGGGAATCGGGGGCGGGGGAGAACCGGGGGCGGGGGAACCGGGGGCGGGGGAGAACCGGGGGCGGGGGGGGAAACCGGGGGCGGGGGGAATCGGGGGGGAGATTCAGGGGCGGGGAGAACCGGGGGCGGGGGGGGAAACCGGGGGCGGGGGGGGAAACCGGGGCGGGGGGGAATCGGGGGGAGATTCAGGGGCGGGGAGAACCGGGGGCGGGGGGGAACCGGGGGCGGGGGGGAAACCGGGGGCGGGGGGAATCGGGGGCGTGGGGGTAAACGGGGTTGGGCGGAATCGGGGTCGGGGGGGAATCGGGGGCGGGGGGGGAATCGGGGGCGGGGGGGGAATCGGGGGCGGGGGAAATCGGGGGGAGATTCGGGGGCAGGGGGGGAGATTCGGGGCGGGGGGGGAATCGGGTGTGGGGGTATCGGGGGCGGGGAATCAGGAGCGGGGAGAATCGGGGGTGGGGGGAATCGGGGGTGGGGGGGGGAATCGGGGTCGGGGATAATCGGGGGCGGGGGGGAATCGGGGGCGGGGATAATCGGGGGCGGGGGGAATCGAGGGCGGGGGAATCGGGGGCGGAGGGGGAAATCGGGGGCGGGGGTAATCGGGGACGGAGGGGGAAATCGGGGGCGGGGATAATCGGGGGCGGGGGGAACCGGGGGCGAGGGGAATCGGGGGTGGGGAAAACGGTGGGCGGGGGGAAAACGGTGGCGGGGGGAATTGGGGGCGGGGGAATGGGGAGAACCGGGGGGGAGTTCCGGGGGCGGGGGGAGATTCGTGGGTGGGGAGAAACCTGGGGCGGGGGGGGAAACCGGGGGCGGGGGGAATTGGGGGCGGGGGAATTGGGGGCGAGGGGAATCTGGGGCGGCGGAAATCCGGGGGGGAGATTCGGGGGTGGGGGGGGAATCGGTGGTGGGGAGAACCGGCGGGTGGGGGAGATTCGGGGGCGGGGATAATCGGGGGCGGGGGGGAACCGGGGACGGGGGGAATCGGGGGTGGGGAAATCGGGGGCGGGGATAATCGGGGGGGGGGAATCGGGGCGGGGAGAACCGGGGGCGGGGGGGAGTTTCGGGGGCAGGGGAGAAACCGGGGGGCGGGGGGGAAAACGGGGGCGGGGGGGGAAACGGTGGCGGGGGTAATCGGGGGGTGGGGGAATTGGGGGGCGGGGGAATTGGGGGCAGGGGGAATCTGGGGCGGGCGGAAATCGGGGGGGAGATTCGGGGGCGGGTGGGGAGAACCGGCGGGGGGGAACCGGGGGGCGGGGGGGGAATCGGGGGGGGGGGGGGAGATTCGGGGGCGGGGAGAAACTGGGGGCGGGGGGGAAAACGGGGGCGGGGGAATCAGGGGCGGGGGGGAATTGGGGGCGGGGGGAATCTAGGGCGGCGGAAATCGGGGGGGGGGGAGATTCGGGGGCGGGGGGGGAATCGGTGGTGGGGAGAACCGGGGGGGAGATTCGGGGGCGGGGGGAATCGGGGGGGAGATTCAGGGGCGGGGGGGGAATCGGGGGGGGGGGATTCGGGGGCGGGGGGGAGATTCGGGGGCGGAGGGAATCGGGGGCGGGGGGAGATTCGGGGGCGGGGGGAATCGGGGGGAGATTCGGGGGCGGGGGTGAGATTCGGGGGGGGGAGATTCAGTGGCGGGGGATTCGGGGGCGGTGGGACATTCGGGGGCGGGGGGGAATCGGGGGCGGGGGGAATCGGGCAGTGAGATTCGGGGGAATCGGGGGCGGGGGGGAATAGGGCAGTGAGATTCGGGGGGAATCGGGGGCGAGGGGGAATAGGGCAGTGAGATTCGGGGGGAATCGGGGGCGAGGGGGAATAGGGCAGGGGCAAACATAGGGTTGGGTGTAGATTAAAAAATTTGTTCCTCTAACGTTCAGTTACCTCCACCTCCTACCTGAAAGGAATATGGCACTGTGGCACAGGTGGTTAGCACTGCTGTCTCACAGCTCCAGAGTCCCAGGTTCGATTCCGGCTTGGGTCACTGTCGGTGCGGAGTCTGCACGTTCTCCCCGTGTCTGCGTGGGTTATCCTCCGGGCGCTCCGGTTTCCTCCCACAGTCCAAAGATGTACCGGTTAGGTGGATTGGACCATGATCAGTGCGCAAGTTTACGGGGATAGGGCCGAGCTGAGGGTGCTCTTTCGGAGGGTCGGTGCAGACATCGAGGAGCCGAATGGCCTCCTCCTGTACTGTGGAGCTCCTGTCGACCTCAACGCTGCTGGTTGTGGGATCTTGCTGTGCTCCGGTTGACTGCCATGGTTCCCACTTTACAACAGTAACTGCACTTGGAAAAGAAAAGCTGTAAAGTGCTTTGGGGCAGATTTGGAACCTGCACGAGATGTAATTGTGTAGATACAATATTTTATCTTTCAAAGGAGAGAGTAAAAGCCATGGTTACTACAGGCCGGGTAGCAGGACGGGATGTATATCCGCAGCTGCCCCTTCCCTTTGCGAACACTCTA
Source organism: Scyliorhinus torazame (assembly GCF_047496885.1). Lineage (NCBI taxonomy): Eukaryota > Metazoa > Chordata > Chondrichthyes > Carcharhiniformes > Scyliorhinidae > Scyliorhinus > Scyliorhinus torazame. Next base: position 15,119,899 of record NC_092722.1, on the reverse strand, counting down.
CTTAATTAAAAATCCACTTAGAAATTATGTTTGGTCAAATTAGTCCTGAGTGTAACAGTTTTCTGCCTGTCTCAGCAATCCCCTTGTGGCTCTGCCCGTGCCTCCAGCTTGCTAGCAACTCATTAAAAATTGAATCTCCCTTCTGCAAGTATTTGGTGACAATTCATTATTCGGGGTGGTGGAAAAAGATACTTTTAAATTGGGTCATTAGAGACAAATGCTGTGCAAAGTTAGAAGGCAAAACAAAAACAGAGAGGGAGAGTGACTGCTGAAGGGAAATGAAAGGGTAAACAGGATAATGTTCACCCTCACACTCTCTTCGCATTCCAACACTCCCGAGTTGCCGAGAAGTCAAAGTGGATGTTAATAGCACAACAAAAGCTCCTTCTACTACTTATCTATGAAAGGTTTTGCACAGTTGCTTGCAGCGTGAAAGCAAATACAACAACTTGTATTTAGAAAGCAACTTGACTGCAATTAAATGTCTTAAGGCTTCTTCGCAGAGGCATTACAAAACAAAATGTGAACTGGAATTCCCTATCCCCTGTTACAATCATGCGCCCTATCTTACCAATTCAGCAGGGGGGGAACAGGGGCAGCGGGGAAACAGAGGCAGGAGGGAATAGAGGCAGGGGGAAACAGGGTCAGAGGGGAAATCGAGGCAGGGGGAAACAGAGGCAGGGGAGAATGGGGGCTGGGGGAGAATGGGGGCCGGGGGAAACGGGGGGGTGGGGGGAATCTGGGGGCGTGGGGAATCGGGGGCAGGGGGAATCGGGGCGGGGAGACTCGGGGGCAGGGGGATTCGGGGCAGGGGGGGAACGGGGGGCAGGGAGGAAGGGGGGCACGGAGGAAGGGGGGCAAAGAGGAATGGGGCAGGGTGGAAGAGGGCAGGGGGGGAAGGGGGCAGGGAGGAACGGGGCGTAGGATGTGGGCGTTGCAGGTTAGGCCAGCATTTATTGCCTATCCCTAATTGCCCTTGGAAGGTGGTGGAGAGCTGCCTTCTTGACCCGCCGCAGTTCCTGAGGTGTAGGCACACCCACAATGCTGTTATGGGAGGGAATTCCAAGATTTTGACCCAGCAACAGTGAAGGAGCGTCAACATATTTCCAAATCGGGGTGGTGAGTGTCTTGGAGGGGAACCTTCAGGTGGTGGGGTACCCATGTATCTGCTGCTCTTGTCCTTCTGGATATGAGGGCAGATGACCAAAAGCTTGGTTACATGGGTAAATAAAGTCACCATAGTCCCAGATGTCACGGTAGTCCTCCCCCTTTGAGGGGGGGAGAGCTGACTGGTGGTGATTTAACCCGAGGATCACCACACCTCAGGCGTGAGGCAATGTTGAGAAGGCAGGGTCTTTATAAATGACCTCAGCCAGTACGGGAATTGAACCTTGCTCTGCATCCCAAACCAGCTGTCCAGCCAACTGAGCTAAACCACTTCTTCACAGATGCATTATAAAACAAAATATGAGGGGATATTAGGGCAGATGAGCAAAGCTTGTTCAAAGGGGTAGGTTTTAAGGAGACTCTTAGACAAGGGAAGCGAGGTAGAGTTAGGGGGATAGGTTTAAGGTGGGAATTTAAGAGTTTCAATGCCGAGGCAACTGAAGGCATGGCCACCAATGATGAAGTGATTAAAACCAGGGATGCTGAAGAAACCAGAATTAGGAGGGTGCAGACGCATAGTGGAGCGGTGGGGCTGGATTACAGAGAGAGGGCGGAACCAGGCCACAGAGAGACTTGAAATGATGAGGGGATTTTGGAGATAGTCGACGTCAGGCAGGTGTAATTAGGTGTTGCACAGATATGATTGAAAACTCATCTCCGGGGTCACATATCCTGGAGGTTGAAAATAACCTGTCTCCGTCTCAGAGACTGTTGCCAGATATACAAAGTCATTATTGGTAAACTTGTGAATGTGCAAATTTCTGTTGAATAGCTGTAACTAGCCAACCCACAATGGAGAAGATGGAGATGGTAATCAATCCCTCACACTGACAGGAAGGGTGATGGAATTAGTTACAAGGAACTAATGGCGAGATGAAGCCACTGTAAATGGATCTTTCAAGTGAGAGTTTACTTTGAAACCAAAGACTGTGTATTCAAAGATCACAGGGCACAATTTAAAGAGGACATGGAGTTCTCCATAAAAGCAAATTACTGCGGATGCTGGAATCTGAAACCAAAAGAGAAAATGCTGGAAAATCTCAGCAGGTCTGGCGGCATCTGTAGGGAGAGAAAAGAGCGAACGTTTCGAGTCCAGATGATCCTTTGTCAAAGCTAAAAGGCATGGAAAGTGGGAGATATTTATACTGTGGGGTGAGGGAATGAAAGATGAGTCATAGCCACAGAAACTAAGGGAAAAGAATGTTAATAGCCACAGAAACCGAGGGAAAAGAGCGCTAATGGCAGTCCCCAGAGAGAATAAAAGGTGTGTGAAAGGCCAAACGGCAGAGAAACTAAAATCAGAGGGTAAGCTGTGACAGATGTGGGGGGGGGGGAAGGGAGAAGCAAAGGGGAGAAAGGTAAGGACAGGGGGGGATAAAATAGGGGAGGAAATATATATAGAGAGAAAGACAAAAAAGAAATAAAATGTAAAAGACAGGTAAAATGAAATGGAATGAAAACAAATGGGTCGAGGTGGGGTAGAGCTGATCATCTGAAGTTGTTGAATTCGATGTTCAGGCCGGAAGGCTGTAGCGTGCCTGACCGGAAGATGAGATGTTGTTCCTCCTTCATTGGAACATTGCAACAGGCCAAGGACAGACATGTGGGCAGGGGAGCAGGGTCTTGCGTTGAAATAGCAAGCAACGGGAAGGTCAGGGTCCTGAATGCGCACAGACCGAAGGTGCTCAGCAAAGTCTACATCTCACCCAGTCAACGTTTGGTCTCTCCGATACAGAGAAGGCTACATTGGGAGCAGCGAATGCAGTAGACCAAATTGACAGAGGTGCAAGTGAAATGTTTCTTAACCTGGAATGAGTGGTTTGGGTCTGGGATGTTAAGCATTGGTTTCTGTGGCTATGACTCATCCTTCATTCCCTCACCCCACAGTATAAATATCTCCCACTTTCCATGCCTTTTAGCTTTGACAAAGGGTCATCTGGACTTGAAACGTTCGCTCTATTCTCCCCCTACAGATGCTGCCAGACCTGCTGAGATTTTCCAGCATTTTCTCTCATGGAGTTCTCCATGATCAATATTCCTCCCTCCAGCTAACATACAGATTACCTAGTTAGTTATTTAATTTTGTAGGACATAACAATGTGCAAATTGGTTGTCTCCATAACATTAGCAATACTATTTTGAAAAGAATGGAATGAGTTTCTTTCGACTCCTGATGAAACAGAACGTATGGATTTGGGTCCAAGCAAACACTCGCCTTGTTTACAAGAACGGCCAGCCAGACTGCAACATAGCAAAGCAGAGACTCCTAACGTACGGAGACCCCAAATCTCTCCGTGAGCGGTTTGGTGTGATTGGTGCTCGTATGTACTTCCAGTTGAGATTTTGTGCTGATTTGAAAAGTATACAAATATTACAAATGATGCAAAATCAATGCCTTTTGCAACTCTTTAAAACATACCTTATGGTGTTTATTTTGTTAACGCACCAAGATACAAAAGATATTCAACATTACTACTGTAATACTGGGGGGCTGGGTTGAATGTAAACATTTCTGTTATGTTGACGCAGCAAGTTTAGCACTGCTGTGTTTCCAGCATGTCCTTTCGAACTGCATTTCCTCCTCTCCACTCGCATATTCACTCAATCTATTGGAGCCTCACCTACTCTCTCTCTTTCTCCCACCTGCAATCTGGTTTGTCTCGCTCACTCTCAAAGTTCCTGTTTCTCTCCCGGTTTGGGTGGCACGGTGGCACAGTGGTTAGCACTGCTGCCTCACAGCTCCAGAGACCCGGGTTCAATTCCGGCCTCGGGTGACGGTGTGGAGTTTGCACGTTCTCCTCGTGTCTGCGTGGGTTACCTCCGGGTGCTCCGGTTTCCTCTCACAGTCCAAAGGTGTGCAGGTTAGGTGTGTTGACCATGTTAAATTGTCCCTTAGTGTCCAAAGATGTGCCGGTTAGGTGGATTGGCCATGCTAAATTGTCCCTTAGTGTCCAAAAGGTTAGGTGGGGCTACTGGGTTACAGGGATAGGGGTTAAGGCTTGGGCTTCAGTAGGGTGCTCTTTCCAAGTGCCGGTGCAGACCTGATGGGCCGAATGGTCTCCTTCTGCACTGTAAATTCTATGATTCTATGAAAAAGTAATTCATAGGCTATGAAGCACATAGCTAAAATATTGCATTCTTTACTGATATAGAGCGGGGGGAGGGGGGTGACGGTCACCTCCGACTAAGCTGAAAGACTCTGCCGGCGGTAAGGCCTGGAAAATCCCACTCATAGCCTTTGCCAATCATGTGATTAGCTGCATGCTGAAGAGTTGCACCTGCACACTATCAGTCTTACTTCGAACTTTGAGGAAATAGGTTTTACCACCAAAGGTCTATTTTTGTTTTCTGTTCCTGCGCTGTTTTGCTGGTTACAATGTTCTCTGTCCTTTGTACCTATCAAAAACAATTCCTTGTGTTTTTGGAGCAAACATCCCCAAATCGGCTCGCAAAGTGAGACCAGGCACGTGACACGAATCGGAGAGGAAGGTTAGGAGATGGCAGAGTTAAAGATGTACATTTGCAGGCTTTTGGGAGTGGAAACAATGTGACAAGGTGTAAAGCTTTCGGAAGAGTGTTCCAGGAGAGTTCGGAAACAAGGATGAAAAGTCAATCACGTAGGAGGAAGCATCAGAATTGGAGGAGCGAAATCAATGTGCAGAGTTTTTGACTGGAAGAGGTTGAAGAGGGAAAGGAAGGTGGGAGAAGACTGCGGAGGGATTTCTGGGCGCAGACAAGGATTTTGAAATGAGTGCCGTGTGAAAGAAAATGCCACGGGTAGTTGGCAAGGTCAGGGCTGGTGACTGAGAGGGACTTAAGGGCAAGATGTTGCATATTCTTACGCAGTACGGAGATTGGGAAGTCAATGAGGAGTAGATTGGAGCTGACAAGTGAAAGGAGTTCAAGGATGATAACTGGAATACTTTTTCCACTTCTGTCTCCCAGGGGTATCATTGAACAAGCTACCCTCCCCTTCCCCGCACGCTAGCATCTGTCTTTGTACCCCATCCAAGTTGTCGGTCTTCATGTGTGCATCAACTCAGTGATCATAGGCCGTTCAACTTTGAGGATGCATCTATTGTCCTTACTGTCCTCACATAGAACCCACACAAAGAATGAATGACAGACTCATTTTTGTGCAATGTTTTTGACAATCCCAGAATGTCCCAAATGCAGTGATGACCAGGTAAACTTTAGTGATGTTGTATGAAGGATAACAATTGGTCAAGGCTCCTGGGAGAACTCTCCTAATCTTCTTTGAATAGTGCCATGGGGTCCTTTAAATCCAGCTGAGAGGGATCTGGCACCTTTGACAGTGCAGCACTCTCTCTCTCTCTCAGCCTGGACTATGTGCCCGAGGCTCTGGAGTGGGATGTGAACCCGTGACCTCTGACTCAGAGGGACTACTCGCTGAGGCACCTGTGCACCTTCCAGCTGGAGGCACGGCAGAGCCATCAAGAGTGACAACGCTGGCTGCTTATTTTTTGACCATCAGACGTGTTAAGGCTAATTGTTGCATCCTGGTCCGCTCGTGAGAGGGTTGGGGGTAGGGGGGAGGGGGGGGGGGGGAGGTGTCAAACATGGAACTTTCCTCACCTCCCCCCCTATCCAGGGTAGCCGTCAGATTTCTCAATTTTGCCATCAAGAGAGATCCATTCCTCCATGTTAAAGTCTTGTAATTGGCTTTTTATTGCTTACACCCTGATATTAGCTTGTACATGTTTTGCATCAGTGATGCTGTGTGTGCACTGGGATAATAGCCTAACCATTACTTATTGTTCAATATGTAAAGAAAAAAAAAACCCACACACAAGCATGGAGGGACTCGATTGGGCAGTAAGTATGAATGATGTCATTGACATTTCAGCTGATAGGTTTAAATAATTAATTTAGGATCATGGTAACAGTAGAAGGTAGCTAGCGTGTAGCTGGTGTGTCAGATATCAACTCTGCGTTACTGTGCAATCATCCCACTTTATCAAAGGATCAGGAGGTTCTAGACTGTGCCGATGCAACCTCAGGTAAGTGAAACACTTCACTTTTCAAACTTGATACCAGTTTAACAACATTGATGCCCGATTTCGATGCAGAAATGTTTTAGTCTTTGTGTTTGGAAGACTTAGCAAAAATGAAGTCACATCTAACTGAAAAAATTTAAGAAACAATTGTCTTTTCAAAGAAGCATTCAAACGGAGGTATTGGCACAGTGGTTAGCACTGTTGCTTCACAGCGCCAGGGACCCTGTTTCGATTCCCGGCTTGGGTCACTGCCTGTGAAGAGTCTGCACATTCTCCCCGTGTCTGCGTGGGTTTCCTCCCACAAGTCCTGAAAGACGTGCTTGGTAGGTGAATTGGACATTCTGAATTCTCCCTCTGTGTACCCGAACAGGTACCGGAATGTGACGACTAGGGGCTTGTCACAGCAACTTCATTGCAGTGTTAATGTAAGCCTACTTGTGACACAAATAAAGATTATTATTATAAATATGAATTAAAATATTGCAGTTACATTATAATTGTTCCCCTCGGTTTTGAATGTCCTTTTTTCACTTCCTAACTTTATCCCTATTTGACAAAAAACTTCCTTCGATTATAAGGTCCATTGAGGAATGTGGTAAATGAGACCAGCTGGATTGTAGAATGCAGCAGTCTTATTATGACACTGTTTTTTGACAGAGGTACTTTTGCCTTTGTATCTTTACTCCCAGTAACTGAATGAATGATAATCTTGATGTGATTCCCATTGGAATGTAAGCCAGCAGTGCAAAGAATGTGTGTTATCAGCTGAATTTAGATTGTTGAAATGAAAAATATCGGAGCCCTTTCCTTTATTCTGGGTGGAAGTTGTCATCAGCGTCCTTCCATCCACTTAAATTGATGGAGAAATCCATTGGAGGGTGGGGTAGCTTCATAAAGTGCACTTTTGCTAATGGCTGAAGAGACCAATCCATGATGGACATTAAGGGAGTGTAAAAAAAAATGTCCAAATGTCCTCTTTGTGCTTTGTTCAATGCGCTGGTCATTCAAAGCAGCAGCTGGAAAGCCTGACACTCCGTCGTGGGTCTGATCAGTGTATCGCCAGTGAGCTGCAGATGTCAATCAGGTGGTCAGAAGCAGCTTGCCGGCTGCACAAAGCCAGATCCAGATTCAGTAGCGCCTTTCAAAAGGGAATTGGTTCCCTTTAAGAATCACAGGTTAGATCACATGGTTATCCTGAATGCAGCCGGCCCAGCGCGGGGCTGCCCAGTTTCAGGACGGGACCCTCACGTAGGGTTTAGGCCCCCCTGCCTGCTCGGGGCCTAACGCCTATTTCAGGGGCAGGTCCTGACCACTACACTGGAGCTTTTGCCACGTTGGCAGGGGTGGTACTAGCACAGGGCTAAATCGCTGGCTTTGAAAGCAGACCAAGGCAGGCCAGCAGCACGGTTCAGTTCCCGTACCAGCCTCCCCGAACAGGCGCCGGAATGTGGCGACTAGGGGCTTTTCACAGTAACTTCATTTGAAGCCTACTTGTGACAATAAGCGATTTTCATTTCATTTCATTTCATTTCAGAATGGAATGTGCGTGTGCATGCCATATTGGACACTCAGGAGTCCGTTTTACACGTGGCAACATTTCTAAACAGACTGTTTCATCTCAACCACCCTATTTGGCAAAATTGAAATTTGTGAGTTAAAAATCAGTCGATATTAAATTTACAAAAATGTTTTCGTGACCAGCATTGAACCCGAGCCTGTGACTGATGCATTGCTGGAGGCTCCTGCAACAGATGGGAGCACAGGTGAATGTAAATGACCCTCCAAAAGCAGATTCTCTTCGTAAATGCGGGTCCTAAAGACGGATAAGTGAACAGGGCGGAGCCAGGCAGGTGAGAACCTGTCACTTTCATTCCTCTCGTCGTCCGCTGAAAGTAACAGTTTTAACATCCGACTTTCCATTTCGCTTTTGTATTTGCTCCGAAAGACAAGCTCCTGACTATCAAGCTCTGATTTTGGCCTTTCCCATTCAGAGAGTGGGAGATGGAGGGAAGTACCCCGCTCTGACCTGGAGGGCAGATTGAAGCAGTTCCAGTCGTAGCTTTCAAAGTAGAATTGGGTGAAGATTTGGAAAAAGAAATAAATGAAGGTGCTGGGTTTCGTTCAGCTGACAAGGGGAGAAGCCACCTAACAAAACAATAAACCTGAACAGAAGTCGCCTCACCCGATTTAGATCATCATGTCTTAATATAATAAAGATTTAAACCCAAAGAATGATGCCATGGGGAGAGAAGGTGGAAAACACAGACTTGATCTACTCTCTCTTGGGATTGACAACCTCATTTTAACAATTTATTCTTGGGTTGAAATCGCTGCCCGCAACCAACATGGCTTCCAACCGATTATCTGGTCGGCTAGTGGTTAGCAGCGCTGCCTGACAGCGTGAGGGATCCCGGTTCGAATCCGGCCTCGGGTGAATGTCTGTGCGGAGTCTGCACGTTCTCCCCCGTGTGTGCGTGCGTTTCCTCCGGGTGCTCCGGTTTCCTCTCACAGTCCAAAGGTGTGCAGGTCAGGTGGATTGGCTATGCTAAATTGCGCAGCGTCACAGGGATAGGGCAGAGGAGTGAGCCCAGGTAGAGTGCTCTTTCGGAGGGTCGGTGCAGACTTGATGGGCTGAATGGCCTCCTTCTGCACTGCAGGGATTCTATGGATCCTTCAGTGCCATTTGAGGGAGCTTGCTGCTTGCTGTGCACGAATTGGCGGCGGGCATTTCCCACATTACAACAGCGACTGCATTTTAAAAAGTATCTTGCTGGCTGTAAAGCGCTTGGGGACCTCCCGATGTGGTAATAGGTGCTCTACAAATGTAAGTCGTTCTTAACTGCTTGAAATTCTGAGTGCATTGCCGTAGAGCAGGCTAGCTATTGTGGAACCTGCAGCTGTGTTTATTTTAACATACAAACCCATACTCATTGTTTGAACCCATCGAATGCTGTTTGGCCTGAACACTGCATACAACAGACCTTTTCATTAGCTGACACCTGTAGATGTCACGCTAGATGCTTTATTGTAAATCTGAATAAAGTCTTTCTGAATAAATCCGTTGACCAGGCCTCGAGCTTCTTTTACAGCCTCAGTTTTCCCTTAAAATTGCTGAAACGTGCGCTGTGGCTTGTCTTCTTGGCTTAATGCGAGACGGTGGCCTATTCACGCATGGGGAGCACCAGGGCCAAGTTCAATCCTCACCTCATCCGATGCCGACATATCTGCATGATTCGTTTAAAATCAGACTAAAACCATCAAGATCAAATTTGTTGATACATCTAAAACAAGTGCATCACAGGTTCAGCCGTGGGACCAATACGGGTGCACAGATTGGGCACAGGGCAGCAGACTGCTAAATTGGAACGCTTTAGGTCTGCTTCATCCTCATGAGGAGCACATCGTGCATTAACCCGCCCCCCCCCCCCGAGCACATCGTGCATTAACACCCCCCGCCCCCCCCCCCCCCCCCCCCGAGCACATCGTGCATTAACAACCCCCCCGAGCACATCGTGCATTAACACCCCCCACTGATTTTTCTCGATTGTATCCCAGTGTAAAAAGGCTTCACACTCTGAACACCCAGTGTGAAAACTGACCACCAAAAGCCCCGCGCTAAAGAATGAGAGAAGTATTACCGTGGATGTTTTTTGTACAACTGTAGCATGCCTTGCCAGTTTGACGCGATAGCACCAGCAGTGTGGCACTGAATTACCAGCCTGGATTGTGCGCAGATCCTCCGGTGGTGCCTCAGCCGTCACCTTCCAATACTCAGAGCATGAGGCGATGTCAAGGCTATGGTTCGACTTGAATGGCCACAGTCACAATTATAGTCAAACTACAACTGTTTCCCCCAGCCATAGGAATCGAAGGATAGATTGCACTTGGAAAACTAAGTGAAAAGCGAGGCTTGTTACTGTTTCATGGCAATAGCATCAGGAATGTGACAGTAATCACTTCTGTTTCTCGAACGTTTGAATGGAGCCAAAATCAGAATCAGCAAAGGGGCGGTTTCAATTCCTGCCGTGTATCAAAATGAACTGGATGAGCATAGGGATTCAGGCCATTCAGCCCCATGTGCCTGCCTCTCCATTCAATCACATTGACTCCGTTTACCTGCCTTAGTTCCATATCCCTTAGCATCCTGACCTTAGTACCTTACGCCAGGTGAAATCTGTAGGCAAATCCTTTGTATGTTTTAAACCCTCGATCTTTTTATACTCGCGGGAAAACAGGACAAGTTTAGGAAGTGCAGATTTAAGGGGCTGAATTTTCCAGCCCTTCCCACAGTGGGGGTCTTCGGGCCCCGCAAATAGCAGTTTCCCCGACGGCACAGCCAGCGAACGACGTTGACATTGGCGAGACTGGAAGGCCCTGTCGTGGTCAATGATGACCGTCACGGGGAAAGACGCCATGGGGGGTGAGGGAAAAGTCTCCCCATGTTGGCCACGTTATAAAATGGATGTAGAGGCAACGGTGAGGGTGTAGAGAAGATTTACGATGGTGATAACAGTCATGGGTGAGTAAGTATATCAGGAAAGGAATGACAGTCTGAGGGGGGGGGTTTCTCTTTTCTTTGAAAATAGGAGGCTGAAGGATGACCTAATAGAGCTCTTTGAAATGCTGAAGGGTTTCGATATAGTGGGCACAGAGAGAATTCTCCTCGTGGGGAAGATTAGAACTAGAGGTGGTCAACACAATGTAGTCATCAATAAATCCAACAGGAAATTGAGAAGAAACTTCTTTCCCAAAGAGTAAGGAGAATGTGGATCTCACTACCACAGGGAGTGGTTGGATTGAATAGTAGAGATGCAATTAAGGGGGAAACTAGACAAGCATTTGAAGAAGAGAATAGATGGTTCTGATGATAGATTTAGATGAGAAAAGGTGGGAGGAGGTTTGAGTCAAGCGTGAACACCAATATTGGGTTGGGCTGAATGGCATGTTTCTGTGCCATATATCCTATGTAATCCTACGTAATATCCTATAATCCTACTTGACATCTGCAAAGGTTTTGGGGCATTTGTTCAGTGAAGCAGCTTCACAGATCGTCTGCTGTTTCCTTCTTTGTCATTTTGTCTGACGATTTTCTGCTTTCAATAACGATTGCTCCCAACCAGACTGGTTAAAGTGAAATGTATTTAAAGCCTTCGCGCTCCTGCGGAGTCTTGTTGACCTTTTAGTCATTGTTGCCAGACTCCATTCCCCCTCCAGCACCAAATCTTTCTTGCTACCTTCCTTCTCCTGTGGAAATATCTAAAAAATATCTTCAATTCGTTTAAAAAAAAAATTCAACTGCAATGGTAACCAGGGGAATGGAAATATTCTAAAACCAGTACCCTGTATGTCATAATTACTTTTTAAAAAATGTTTTATTTAACATTTATTTCTGAAACACATGAAATATTGCTGAGGAAAAGTTAATAACTAAAAAAGGTGAACTTGCAGGATGAGTGGAGAGCCACTTTAGCAAAGCATTGTTGCTTGGCTCCTTGCCGCTGGGGGGGGGGGGGGCGAGTCGCTAAAGCAGCGTCGTCAGCACGCGCCGGGCATTGGCGCCGCATAAAAGCGTCATCTGCCACCTAACTGGCGTCACCCGCGCATGCATGGTTGCCGTCCTCCCCGAGGCCGCCCCGCAAGATGTCGTCGGATGGATCTTGCTGGGCGCGAGCCAGACCCCTTTTGAGTGCAACCCCGGTGAAAGAACCCCCCTCGCCCCCCCCCCACAGGTCGCACCCCCAGCGTTCCCACGCTGTTCCCGCCGACAGCGACCAGGTGTGGATGGCGCCGGCGGGAAGCCGTCTTTTTGGGCAGGCCGCTCGGCCCACCCGGGCAGGAGAATAGCGGGTGTAGTGGAGAATCGCCATTTTGGGTGTCCCGGGCGATTCTCCGGCCTGCGCCGCGCAGAACTCGACGGGGCCGTTCCCGCCGCTTGGGTGCATCGCGGGAGGGCGTCGGACCGGCATCCCGTGGAAAAATGGCGGGCCAGGCGATTCTCCAAACCGGCGCAGGAGCGGAGAATCGCGCCCCCTGTCAATGAATTTTAATAAAGTGTGACACACAAGATGAGAGAGAGGGCAGCATGGTAGCACAGTGGTTAGCACTGATGCTTCACAGCTCCAGGGCCCCAGGTTCGATTCCCGTCTTGTGTCACTGTCTGTGCGGAGTCTGCACATTTTCCCTGTGCCTGCGTGGGTTTCCTCCGGGTGCTCTGGCTTCCTCCCACAAGTCCCAAGAGACGTGCTGTTGGGTGAATTGGACATTCTGAATTCTCCCTCTGTGTACTCAAACAGGCGCCGGAATGTGGCAACTAGGGGCCTTTCACAGTAACTTCATTGCAGTGTTAATGTAAGCCTCCTTGTGACAATAAAGATTATTTATTTATTTTATTTAGCATGGGTGACAAGAGGGAAATGGCGCTGTGAGACTGTTTGAACCAAGGGTCAGTAGAGAACAACGGAATTTGCATTTAAATAGCCTCGACCTCAGGGCAAAACGCTTTGTCACCTCGGAAGAGTCGGCACTGTGTAACATAGGAAATGCTGCCATTTCCCTAAATGAGACCCAACAAACAGCAACATGATGATAACCAGATCATCTGTTTAATCGATATTGATGATGTGGAGATGCCGGCGTTGGACTGGGGTGAGCACAGTAAGAAGTCTTTCAACACCAGGTTAAAGTCCACCAGGTTTGTTTCGAATCACGAGCTTTCGTCGCTTTCGGCGCTCAGCTCCTTCCTCAGCATTCACCTGATGAAGGAGCTGCGCTCCGAAAGCTAGTGATTCGAAACAAATCGATATTGGTTCAATAGTAACTTTTAACGGAAAATTAGATATATATTTCAGAAGTTAAAAAATTGCTTGGCTATGTGGAAAGAGGGAATTCAGGCTAAATGGTTTGTTCTTTCAAAGAAGCTGCAGCGGTTCGATGGGTCAAATGGCCTCTTTCTGCCCCCCATGATACTATGACATGACCGATTTTCCTTGTGAACCCCCCCCCCCCCCCCCGACATCCACCTAAAAGAAAAGTCCTTTCAAATTGGAGGTGCAAGCAGCCATTTAGGTGTTTCTCACACCTGAAATCTCACCCCTGCAACGTGTGTTGAGAGCAATTTGTTTAGGCACAGCTGCAGCCAGCCCCATGGAACTGCACAGCCAGAATTGCCGATGAACCATGGTGCAGGATAAGTGCGGTGCAGAAGTCAGTCAGGAACTGAGCATCAAACCCTCAGTGAAGCTCACAATGCGGGATCTCAGCATGGAGCTGGTTCTCAAACTCAACGTCCTTCTCCACGAGTTCTATTGACAAGATCACCTCTCAGTAACATGTCCTGTCTCCGCCCTCCTGTCACCGACTCTCCCATTTATTCCTTTATCATGTCAGGGCTTAATTTTTCAAATCCTGTTCTTGCTGACCTCCATTCTCCACTAAGTCCAACCCATCCAAACTGTTGTTGCTTGTGTTGTGCCTACCAACACCCTGAATTAACCTCATTCCCAGCAGGCTGCATTGATTCCATGTGCCTTTATGAATCATTTTCAAAATCCCTATTCTCATCTATCAATGTTTCCATCACCTTGCCCGAACCGAGTATAGTGACCTCCCTCAATCTTATGACCTTGCTCATTTTTTCTTCTCTGACACTGGTTTACTCTTCATTCTCAATGTTCTTTGTCATCTACAGACTCTTCTTTAACGTTTACAGTCCTGCCCACTTGAACGCTCTCCCAATATCTTGAGTCCTTTCCTCCATTCTCCCTTTCAAAAGCCAACACAGGTGTCTCAACTTTCACTTCGCCTTTGTGCCTTCATCGATTCCAGTAAGAAGTCTTACAACACCAGGATAAATTCCAACATGTTTGTTTCAAACACTAGCTTTCGGAGCACTGCTCCTTCCTCAGGTGAATGAAGAGGTAGGTTCCAGAAACATATATATGGACAAGGTCAAAGCATTTGCAGGTAATTAACTCTTTACAGACCCAGAACTAAAATGCTCGCATTCTAAGCATTGTCTGGCATCTTTGACCGTGTCTATATATATGTTTCTGGAACCCACCTCTTCATTCACCTGAGGAAGGAGCAGTGCTCCAAAAGCTAGTTTTGAAACAAACATGTTGGACTTTAACCTGGTGTTGTAAGACTTCTTAATGTGCTCTCCCCAGTCCAACGCCGGCATCTCCACTTCATCGATTCCAGCACATCTCCATCCCAGTGAATGCTTTTTTTCATTCACCTACTTATGATTGGGGATCAGAGTATTGGCACAGAGATTCTATCTGGTGAATGGGCACAATCCACAATACGGAAGATTGGACAAGGCATGTGAACTGAGTGGGGTTTAGGGTTGTGAGCTTTTTTCCCTTGTGTTGCTACGACAACTTTTACAGGATATAATCATTGGCTGAGTACAAGCATTTATCACATGATATGTTAAGTTGAAAGGCTGCTAGTTTTCAGAATAAATGCTGAGGTAATTTTAATTAATTAATTCATTCATCAATGGACTTCCGGGTGCGGCGATGACCAGCTGAGTCGCACGTTTCGGCAGCTCCCGGTGGAACGGACTTTTGGGCTCTTAATAAGAGCCCCAACGGCAATTTTAACGGCTAAAAGTACTGTGCGGTGAACCAGAAGGGAATCCCCCCTGGATACGGATGAAAAAAGGAGAGGAAGGTGGCCGGATTGTGGTGGATCCTTTAGAGCAGCGGCAAGGAAGGCAAGCAAAAACCAAGATGGCGTCGGAAGGTGGCAGTTTAATATGGGGCCCTGAACAACACGAGTTTTTAAAACGCTGCGTGGAAGAACTCAAAAAGGAAATGAAGAAGGAGCTGTTGGCCCTGATATTACAGGCGATCGAAGGGCTAAAGGAGGAGCAAAAGACCCAGGAGCGGGAGCTTCGGGTCGTGAAGGCAAAGGCTGCCGAGAATGAGGACGACATACAGGGCCTGGTGGTGAAGACGGAGATGCACGAGGCACACCATAAACGATGTGTGGAAAGGCTGGAGGCGCTGGAGAACAACGCGAGGAGGAACAACCTAAGGATTCTTGGTCTTCCTGAAGGTGCGGAGGGAGCGGACGTCGGGGCATATGTGAGCACGATGCTGCACTCGTTAGTGGGAGCGGAGGCCCCGGCGGGTCCGCTGGAGGTGGAGGGAGCATACCGAGTGATGGCACGAGGACCGAGAGCAGGAGAAATTCCTAGAGCCATAGTGGTGAGATTCCTCCGTTTTAAGGATAGAGAGATGGTCCTTAGATGGGCAAAGAAAACTCGGAGCAGTAAGTGGGAGAACGCGGTGATCCGCGTATACCAAGACTGGAGTGCGGAGGTGGCGAGAAGGAGGGCGAGCTTTAATCGGGCCAAGGCGGTGCTTCACAAAAAGAAGATAAAATTCGGAATGCTGCAACCGGCAAGACTGTGGGTCACATATCAAGGGAGGCACCACTACTTTGAGACGGCGGATGAGGCATGGACTTTTATCGTGGAAGAAAAATTGGAATGAGCGGGTTATTAAAAAAAGAACGTTTGAAACAAAGTGGTGGGGCGAGTATGGGGGGCGAAGAGGGGGGTAAAAAGGGGGGAAAGAGGAGTTTTATGTTATTAATCCTGCGATGTGGTAACATTTCTTTCTTCCACAGGAGGTGGTGGGGGGAGGAAAGGAGGTGGAGGAGATGGGGCGTTGGCCATTGGGGGCGGGGCCAAGGGGGAAGCGCGGGCTCGGTAATCATGGCGGGAATAGGGAAGCAGGAAGGAGGGGGCGTCGCACGGTGCGAGCCGAGGTCACGGGGGGAAGCCGAGGTCGGCCAGAGTTTGCTGACTTCTGGGAGCAACATGGGGGGTGTAACTACGCTAGTGGGGGATCTAGCGGGGGGGGGGGTTGGGAGGGGGGAATTATTGGGCTGCTGCTGCTGGGGAGAGGGGGGAGATGGCATGGGGTGGGATGGGCGGGGGGCACCGCCTGGGGGGGACACAGCTGCGTGGGAACCGGGTGAGGAGCTGGAAAAAGGGGATGGCTAATCGACAAGGGGGGGGTAAAAAGCCCCCCAACCCGGCTGATCACGTGGAACGTGAGAGGGCTGAACGGGCCGATAAAGAGGGCACGGGTACTCGCACACCTTAAGAAACTTAAGGCAGACGTGGTTATGTTACAGGAAACGCACTTGAAACTGATAGACCAGGTGAGACTACGCAAAAGTTGGGTGGGGCAGGTGTTCCATTCGGGGCTAGATGCGAAAAACAGGGGGGTGGCTATACTAGTGGGGAAGCGGGTAATGTTTGAGGCAAAGACTATAGTGGCGGATAGCGGGGGCAGATACGTGATGGTGAGTGGCAAACTACAGGGGGAGACGGTGGTTTTGGTAAACGTATATGCCCCGAACTGGGATGATGCCAATTTTATGAGGCGTATGCTAGGACGCATCCCGGACCTAGAGGTGGGAAAGTTGGTAATGGGGGGAGATTTCAATACGGTGTTGGAACCAGGGCTGGACAGGTCGAGGTCCAGGACTGGAAGGAGGCCGGCAGCAGCCAAGGTGCTTAAAGATTTTATGGAGCAGATGGGAGGAGTAGACCCGTGGAGATTTAGCAGACCTAGGAGTAAGGAGTTTTCGTTTTTCTCCTATGTCCACAAAGTCTATTCGCGAATAGACTTTTTTGTTTTGGGAAGGGCGTTGATCCCGAAGGTGAGGGGAACGGAGTATACGGCTATAGCCATTTCGGATCACACTCCACATTGGGTGGACTTGGAGATAGGGGAGGAAACAGAAGGGCGCCCACCCTGGAGAATGGACATGGGACTAATGGCAGATGAGGGGGTGTGTCTAAGAGTGAGGGGGTGCATTGAAAAGTACTTGGAACTCAATGATAATGGGGAGGTCCAGGTGGGAGTGGTCTGGGAGACGCTGAAGGCAGTGGTTAGAGGGGAGCTGATCTCAATAAGGGCACATAAAGGAAAGCAGGAGAGTAGGGAACGGGAGCGGTTGCTGCAAGAACTTCTGAGGGTGGACAGGCAATATGCGGAGGCACCGGAGGAGGGACTGTACAGGGAAAGGCAAAGGCTACACGTAGAATTTGACTTGCTGACAACGGGTACTGCAGAGGCACAGTTGAGGAAGGCACAGGGTGTACAGTACGAATATGGGGAGAAGGCGAGCAGGTTGCTGGCCCACCAATTGAGGAAAAGGGGAGCAGCGAGGGAAATAGGGGGAGTGAGGGATGAGGAAGGAGAGATGGAGCGGGGAGCGGAGAGAGTGAATGGAGTGTTCAAGGCATTTTATAAAAAATTATACGAAGCTCAACCCCCGGATGGGAGGGAGAGAATGATGGGCTTTCTGAACCGGCTGGAATTTCCCAAGGTGGAGGAGCAGGAAAGGCTGGGACTGGGAGCACAGATTGAAATAGAGGAAGTAGTGAAAGGAATTAGGAGCATGCAGGCGGGGAAGGCTCCGGGACCGGATGGATTCCCAGTTGAATTTTACAGGAAATATGTGGACTTGCTCGCCCCGCTATTGATGAGGACCTTTAATGAGGCAAAGGAAAGGGGACAGCTGCCCCCGACTATGTCAGAGGCAACGATATCGCTTCTCCTAAAGAAGGAAAAGGACCCGCTGCAATGCGGGTCCTATAGACCTATTTCCCTCCTAAATGTAGACGCTAAGATTCTGGCCAAGGTAATGGCAATGAGGATAGAGGATTGTGTCCCGAGGGTGGTCCATGAGGACCAAACTGGGTTTGTGAAGGGGAGACAGCTGAATACGAATATACGGAGGCTGCTAGGGGTAATGATGATGCCCCCACCAGAGGGGGAAGCGGAGATAGTGGTGGCGATGGATGCCGAGAAAGCATTTGATAGAGTGGAGTGGGATTATCTGTGGGAGGTGCTGAGGAGATTTGGTTTTGGAGATGAATATGTTGGATGGGTGCAGCTGTTGTATAGGGCCCCAGTGGCGAGTGTGGTCACGAATGGACGGGGATCTGCATACTTTCGGCTCCATAGAGGGACAAGGCAGGGATGCCCTCTGTCCCCATTATTGTTTGCACTGGCGATTGAGCCCCTGGCAATAGCATTGAGGGGTTCCAAGAAGTGGAGGGGAGTACTTAGAGGAGGAGAAGAACACCGGCTATCTCTATATGTGGATGATTTGTTGTTATATGTAGCGGACCCGGCGGAGGGGATGCCAGAGATAATGCGGACACTTCGGGAGTTTGGAGAATTCTCAGGATATAAACTGAATATGGGGAAAAGTGAGTTGTTTGTGGTGCATCCAGGGGAGCAGAGCAGAGAAATAGAGGACTTTCCGCTGAGGAAGGTAACAAGGGACTTTCGTTACTTGGGGATCCAGATAGCCAAGAATTGGGGTTCATTGCATAGGTTAAATTTAATGCGATTGGTGGAACAAATGGAGGAAGACTTCAAGAGATGGGACATGGTATCCCTGTCACTGGCAGGGAGGGTGCAGGCGGTTAAAATGGTAGTCCTCCCGAGATTCCTCTTTGTGTTTCAGTGCCTCCCGGTGGTGATCACGAAGGCTTTTTTCAAAAGGATCGAAAAGAGTATCATGAGTTTTGTGTGGGCCGGGAAGACCCCGAGAGTGAGGAAGGGATTCTTACAGCGTAGTAGGGATAGGGGGGGGCTGGCATTACCGAGCCTAAGTGAGTACTACTGGGCCGCCAATATCTCAATGGTGAGTAAGTGGATGGGAGAAGAGGAGGGAGCGGCGTGGAAGAGATTGGAGAGGGCGCCCTGTAGGGGGACTAGCCTACAGGCTATGGTGACGGCCCCATTGCTGTTCTCACCGAAGAAATACACCACAAGCCCGGTGGTGGTGGCGACTTTGAAAATTTGGGGACAGTGGAGACGGCATAGGGGAAAGACGGGAGCCTTGGTGGGGTCCCCGATAAGAAATAACCATAGGTTTGCCCCGGGGAGAATGGATGGGGGATTTGGAATATGGCAAAGAGCAGGAGTAACGCAACTGAAAGATCTGTTTGTGGATGGGAAGTTCGCAAGTCTGGGAGCGCTGACCGAGAAATATGGGTTGCCCCAAGGGAATGCATTCCGGTATATGCAACTGAGGGCTTTTGCGAGGCAACAGGTGAGGGAATTCCCGCAGCTCCCGACGCATGAGGTGCAGGACAGAGTGATCTCAAAGACATGGGTGGGGGACGGTAAGGTGTCAGATATATATAGGGAAATGAGGGACGAGGGGGAGATTATGGTAGATGAGCTGAAAGGGAAATGGGAAGAAGAGCTGGGGGAGGAGATTGAGGAGGGGCTGTGGGCGGATGCCCTAAGTAGGGTAAACTCATCGTCCTCGTGTGCCAGGCTAAGCCTGATTCAATTTAAGGTGTTACACAGGGCGCATATGACTGGAGCATGGCTCAGTAAATTTTTGGGGGTAGAGGATAGGTGTGCGAGATGCTCGAGAAGCCCAGCGAATCACACCCACATGTTCTGGTCATGTCCGGCACTACAGGGGTTCTGGATGGGGGTGACAAAGGTGCTTTCGAAAGTAGTGGGGGTTCAGGTCGAACCAAGCTGGGGGTTGGCTATATTTGGGGTTGCACAAGAGCCGGGAGTACAGGAGGCGAGAGAGGCAGTTGCCATTTAGTTTTAGTTTTAGTTTTTGTTATATATTATTTATTCTTTGTTTATAAAACAGGTCATTGTTATTTATACTGTTATATTATTGTGTAAAGGATACACAATGTACTGTGATGGTTGACCAAAAATTTTCAATAAAATATTTTTTTTAAAAAATTAATTCATCAATATTTAATTGGAAGAAACAGCTGCAGTTAATGTAAAGCTTTGCTCAAGGCACGATCTTCCCAAAAATTAACCAAGTTCCCGAGGGAGCATGTTTAGCCGCGTGTTTCACGGCAGTCGCAGTGCTGAGATGGCTATACAACATGACTCGCTTTCAATAAGGGGCCTGAACGGGCAACGCGCGGCCAAGGCTGCACACAGACCTGTTTTTTACAATGGGGAGCTCTGCTCGCCGGAAGCTTGGCACATTGGCAGCGCCACTGGCACCATGGCAGTGTCCGTGTCAGCTGGCAGTGCCAGCGTGCCAGGCTGCCACTGCCAGGGTGCCCAGATGGCACCGGCAGTGCCAGGGCACACACTGCCGAAAGAGTATGCAGTTGGGGGCCTTCAATCCCCTTGGAGACCCCCACGAGTGCTGTTCATCTGATCCCTGTTTGTGGGGACCAGTACCAAACGGCGCTTGCCCAAGGTCCCTGAGGTGAAGGGATTGAACCCCAAAGCCTCAGGTTACCTTAGGATTCTGCACCTTAGAGTAAGGCTTACTACCTCGTTCTAATATGCAGATGTGCCAAAAACTGATCCCGTCCTTTATGGCCGGGATCCACCTTGCAACGTCTCGCAAGATTCAACGCAATCACGCGAGGTGTTGCGAGCCGGGTAGATCCCGGGAGCGGGGTCTCCCGGCTTTCTCTGGCCACGCTGCGTCGTGGCGAGCTGCTTTTCCTGCGCAGCTTAGAATTTCCTGATGTCTTCCCATATCACTTTACTGTGATGTTTTCTCCACGCGTGTGAAAGAGGTGACTTGCCTTTTAAACACAGCTCCCCAGATAATAATGATCTTTATTATTGTCACAAGTAGGCTTACTGTCATGTGAGAGTACCTTTAAGAAATGGGTGTTTGAGAAATGTATCTTTAAGAAATGGGTGTTTAAGAAATGTACCTTTAAGAAATAGGTGTTTATCAGTGATGTCAGAGTGTGGGTGGAGCTGGGCTGTCTGTCGGCTTTTTCCTTTCATTTTAGGCTGTTTGCTGCAGGGTGTGTTTTAGTTCCGTTTTCACTGTTGGAGCTGAAGCCAGACAGAGCAGGTGTACTGTTGATATCTCTGCCATGAAAAGACTATCTCTTGATCATTTGGTGAATTCAGAATTATAAATGTTCTCAATAGTGAATGTAAACCTAATGTGCTTCTGTTAGAAGGTCTTCTGGATGTTGTTTGGGAAGGTATTAAGAATTACTTAGTGTTGTATTCTTTGAGGGTTGTATTTGAATTAATGGTTGCTAAGATGTTCACTGTATGTTTTAAAAGGTTAACTTGAGTTCATAGAATAAACATTGTTTTGCTTTAAAAAATACTTTTCCATTTCTGCTGGACCACACCTGTAGAGTGGGCCGTGTGCTCCTCATACCACAATCTATTAAAAGTTGTGGGCCAGGTGAATTCCATGATACACTTTGGAGTTCTCTAAACCCTGGCCCATAACACTTACATTAACACTGCAATGAAGTTACTGTGAAAAGCCCCGAGTCGCCACATTCCGGCCCCTGTTCGGGTACACTGAGGGAGAATTCAGAATGTCTAATTCACCTAACAGCACATCTTTCGGGACTTGTGGGAGGAAACTGGAGCAACAGGAGGAAACCCACGTAGACACGGGGAGAACGTGCAGACTCCGCACAGACAGCGACCCAAGCTGGGAATCCACCCTGAGACCCTGATGCTGTGAAGCAACAGTGCTAACCACTGTGCTATTGTGCCGCTTATGTGCACTGTGACATTAAATGGACACATTTTACGAATTTATGCTCATCAATTTCACCCTCCAGCTTATAATTGCCGCATAAATTTTAAAACATTGCGGGAAAGGAGTTTATCGCAAGAAGGAATATTTTTAAACTATCATTTGCATGCTCGGACTGAATGACAGGGCAATAGTATTCCGATGTGCTGAGGAGGGAGCTATCTGCTCACATCATTTTGCAGACATGTAGCTAACTACCCTTCTGGCTGTTGCATGGTAAACCTGTGGTGAGTGTGCGCGGGCTCATGTGATCATTCCAAACATTGCAAACAACTTCAGGCAATTGTTAAAGAAGTTGCTCAACATCCCCAGTGTTCTGCTCCTCGAACCGATTACAGAATGAAAGATGGACTGATTTATCCCCAAAGGAGTTGAAGAGTTAATCTGTCACTTTGAAATGATTACGTTATTCAGGACTTCTGGTGTGAATTCTACCGGCCAGCATGCCCAACATTCATGAGGAGCAGACGATGCAAGCCCAGATTTCTGATTTTGTTATTGACATCTCCAAGTGCAGTACAATTGGTTTGAAGGGACAAACAGTTGACTTGAAGCCTGATTTTTGCTAAGCTTTAGCACCTCACCAGGCCAGGTTTACATAATGTATTTTTATTTATCGTGTGAAGTTTCCTCCTGGGACATATGATTTACCACCAGTTTTCAGGTATTGGCACCTTGGGGCCCAGAAGGGATTGATGTTTTTTTCCATTGAGGGTAGAAATTCTGAAATCCCTCCCACTCATCTCTCTGCCTTGCACTGCTTTTATTTCAATCACAGCGAATCACATAAATACTTTAATCTGGATTCTTCATCTTAATTTTGAAGTCGCCACTGTACAGGCTACTGTACATGGTATAGACACAAGGTGTGACTTAAACATGCTCCCTTCTTGTGGGCAGTCTGTGGTTTACTGATAAGCGTTGATCACAGGTGTGGTTTTTCATTCCCAGAGCGCTGCTGAATCCTGTCCAAGGATTTCACTTCTACATATTTTGTTTCCCTTCTTTTCTCGAATGAGCTGATCCCCTGTGGGGTAGGGTTCCACAGGCAATGGCTGCCCACTGTCACCCCTTCCAAGTTCCTGTTCTGTGTGCATGGGGCTGGAGGGCGAGTGGGAGCAGAATATCATTGGAAAGCACAAAGGTTATGTTGAAATCTGTATCCAACCTTTGTTAGACCCACATTTAGAGGACTGGTCTGCTCTCCAAATTACAAGAGGGAGGTAGAGGCACTGGAGGGTCACAAAGAAAAAACTATTTACCAGGGTGATGCCAGTTATGAGAGGCTTTCCCTATCAGAAAAGGCTATCCAGGCTTGGGCTGTTTTGGCTAGGAAGGAGCAGGCTTGGGCCTGACCTCACAGAGATCGGTGGCACAGTGGTTAGCTGCCTCACAGCTCCAGGGACCCGGGTTCAATTCCGGTCTCGGATGACTGTGTGGTGTTTGCACGTTTTCCCCGTGGGTTTCCTCCGGGCGCTCCGGTTTCCTCACACAGTCCAAAGATGTGCAGGTTAGGGGGATTGGCCACTCTAAATTGCCCTTAGTGTCCAAAAGAAAAGGTTAGGAGGGGTTACTGGGTTACGGTGGGGGTGTGGGCTTAAGTAGGCTGCTCTTTCCAAGGGTCGGTGCAGACTCGATGGGCCGAATGGCCTCCTCCTGCACTGTAAATTCTATGATTCTATCTTTAAAATTATAAAAGAGCTTGATAAGATAAATGTCCAGAAGATACTTCCAACTGGGAAGAGCCCAAAGCTAAACGTTTTTAATATACGGCAGTCATTAATAAACCCAGGAAGGAATTCAGGAAAAACTTGTTTAACCAGGATGTGGTTAGAATTTGCAACTCCCCCCTGCCCCCCACCCCCTTGACCATCCAACTACTCCCCCTCATCTCCTGATTATCTCTCCTGACTCCCCCACCATCCCGAACTACTCCCCACCACCCTGACGACTCTCCCCGATCCCTGACTATACCCCCTCCCCAAAAACCCCAGCCACCCACCAGCTATACCCCCATCCACCTCGTCCAGCCAACCACCCCTCCCCCAACCAGCCAACTACCCCTCCCACACCCTAGTTAGGGGACATGAATTTTGATTTATTGTCATACTATTAGCATCATCGAATAAGAATATGAATTTTCCGATCTTGCTGTGGGGGCTGAGAGGCAAATGAGTGTCTGTTGATACTTCACATCATTCGATGGATTCTATTCTATGGATTTGACAGAGATATAGGATAGAAGAAAGACCACAAACTCTGAAGAGTTATGCAACTTTTCCACGATGGGAAACATGGCACATCCCTGGCATAAAACACCACGTTTGGCAAATTAGGCTTTTGCCACTTAAAGAACGAGAGGCCCTCCTTTCCTACAATCAACCTTGTTGTTGCTTCATGCTGAAGAAAGGAAGGATTTTTTGCATTTTATTTGCTGTTCATTCCTTATCATGTCCTCCCAGATTGGATTGTAGGACTGGTTGAAGTTATTATGGAGCCGTGAGGTTCCAACTTGCTTTCCTTTTTTTTTTCTTTTTATAAATTTAGAGTACCCAATTCATTTTTTCCAATTAAGGGGAAATTTAACGTGGCCAATCCACCCACCCTGCACATCTTTGGGTTGTGGGGGCGAAACCCACGCAGACACGGGGAGAATGTGCAAACTCCACACGGTCAGTGACCCAGAGCCGGGCTCGAACCTGGGACCCTGGCGCCGTGAGGCAGCAGAGCTAACCCACTGCTCCACCGTGCTGCCCCCAACTTGCTTTCCTGTTCAACCAAGAGGGGACACTGGGATTAGGATGAAATGATTCAGTCCCCTGTTGTCTGCAGTTAATTGGCTAGACTGCCAAGTTTGAGTGCACAGCTGTGGGTCCAATGTGTAATACAGTGCAGTTATGGCTGCTGTCCTTTTTAATAGGTGAGGCCTCCACTTCGGACACCTACACAAGCCAGTCATGGCAATGGGTCATTGTGTAGGTGGGATATATCTGATATTCTTGTCATTTCTATCTTCCTTTCTGTGAGTAATCTATGGGCAAAGAAAAGAGTTTGAGGGGAATCTTAAACAGGTGATCTTGACAGAGCCAGCTCCGTTTCTTGAGCCTGTTCTTCTCAGTATTACCAAAAGGAAGACCTGGCTGCTGTAAGCGCAGTCAAAGGAGGAGCGAAGTAGTTTCTCGGCGATGTAACACAATTCCAGCCCTTCCGCTGTAATTACTTACTGCAATTCAACACGCAAACAGAAAATAGTTATTCCAACAAACGCACCTTGCCCAAAACAACAGGGGACTCACACTCACAGGGCTGGAGCACGCAAGGTGGCCGGTGGGTAGTACGGAGAATTGGGCAGGAGGCCACACATCAGACTCCCCCTTGTGGGAAATCTGTAAGTGATTTCAGTCAGTGGCGGAAAGGTAACAAAAGGAGAAACTGGTCTGTTAGCGGCGGGAAGCTGATGGACATGCTTAATCAACCACGTGCATATAATTTGAATGCAACTCAACACGATTCAATCCTGATTCCCTGACTTGCTGAAACTCACACGTTTCTCTTGCACCTTCGGTAACCTGCCCAGTGAAAGCTGGCAACTTACATGTGGCTTCCGTGGCTCACTGTAAGAGCCCTTTTGGCTTCCAGGAGATCGAGACCCCGGGCCCTGGATGGTCTTGGGAGACATTTTCTCTGTGTAAAAACATGTTGATCTGACACCGAGGGCCAGAGCCAGAGGCGGGAATTTAGTATGGTTCCATAATTTAAAGGGAGGAGCGCACAACAGAGGTGCAGGGGAGTCATCCCTTAAAGTGGCATCGCAGATCTGAGTCCTGAAGGGGAGGTCAGCATGAGAATCATCTGCCTTGTCTTTACTCAGATTTGAACACTGGAGGAGCTGGGTTAGCTGGACGGTGACGTCCCAGACCTCAGTTGAACCCGTTGATGCCACCAGGTGATGACAGCAGAGGAACCTTCTCCCTGGACTTTGGAATGTCTTTTTGTGCTGGAGCTACAGAAATTCTGATGCGGGAGATTTAAACTGTAGAACCTTCGTAAGAAGCCCGCAAGCGATTTCCAACTCTTAACACACGCGGACTGCCCTTTCAATATGATGGCGGCTCCCGCATGGCCATTGCGTGATGGGGGGCTTCCCGGTGTCAGGACCCCCGACCCCCCCCCATGTGATCCGGCAGCAAGTCCACATCAACCACATTCATTTCTTTAAAAATATTGTTATTCAAGGCATTTCCATATATACAAACAGAAGCAGAATAACAACCAAACAACTCAATAAACAACCAACACCCACTCCCCCCTGCTCCCCTGATGCCGCCCACTTCTCACATCCCACCTCCCCATTTTAAACCCCTTACCCCCACCCACCACCCCAGACCCACGTCAGATCCCCAGCGACTTCTGCGCCCACCAACAAGTCGCACCCCCTTCCACCCCATGACAATAAGACCAAATACAGGCCACAATCTCCATCCTCTCTTCCTGCTCATTCTGGATGCGGCAGCACTTCAGGAACAGTGAATTTGGCAAGAGGGTTACATGATGCATCTCAAGTGTTGCGCTAGCTCTCACTTGTGGCTTGGGTTCTTGAGCTGTTACATCAGAGGATACAGCTATTTTGTGGTACACTGTGCTATCCACGCAGAGGTCATGAGTTCAAATCTCATAATGGCCAGTTGAGAGATTGAGTTCAATGGCCTAACTGGTCTGTAAATTCCGTCAACTATGGCGGGTCTGAGATGTCGTTTTGGGGGGTTTTTGTTTGCTAGGACATGGGGGAAATACGTTCTTCAGATAGGGCTGTGTGATCTTTCGGGAAGCGAACCTGCTTTAGCCGACATGTGGGGCGTCATTCTCCGCCGGCGGGAATCTCCGTTCTGCCGGCGCCCGGGGGTTTCCCGACGGCGTGGGGGTGCCCCACAATGGGAAACCCCATTGACCGGCCGGTGTTACGGAGACTCCCGCCGGCCGGTCGGCGCAGAAATGTGGCGGGGCGGGTAGGAGAATTTCGCCCGTGGTAACTGTCCCACATCGAGTGGCTAACTCATTATTATGAAGTGATTACTTAGTTGCAAAACAATCTCTTCAAAGCTAACCCACCTTCTCAGGAGGCAAGTGTGGACAATCAACCTAAACAGGCCAACATCCCAAGACCAAATTGAAGCAAATATGCATAACTCAGATCCTCCAGCTATTCCATATCTGGATGCAGCTAGTGATTTACTTTGCACCTTGGTGTACAGCTGTGCACCTTCATACTTTGCAGGAAATTATCTTTGTGGACTGACTGTTATAAATATACCTGTGCTTTCACGTTATTGATTTTCTCTCTCATTCTTTACCTCTGTCCTTCTTACTTCGACATACAGTTAAATCCCAATGAAATAAATCCAAATAGATTGCGGAGGGTCGAATCGAATCGGAAGTCAAGGAGTTTCAACAAAGAACCCAGCACAGCAGACTACTACAAGAGCCTAGGAAACGACACGGTGCAAGACAGTCGGATGGCACCCAATGAGGAGGTGAGTTTTACCCACTATGCGGCTAAACAAGGTAGGGGCATTGGAAATGGGAGCTGGAGTAGGCCATTCAGCCCCTCCAGCCTGCTCCGCCATTCGAATAGATGGTGGCTCGTCGTCCCACATGATCACGACATCCCTCGATCCCTTCACGGGTCAGGTACCCCGATCCAGAATAGATTTTGAGTAATGTCTTGAGTCAGAATAGCGAAATAATCAACAGAAACGAACCGCTGAAACGTAACTGGAAAATGGTGGAAACACTCGGCAGGTCAGGCAGCCTGTGTGGTGGGAGGAAGAGAGCTCACATCTCAGGACGATGACCGTTCATCCGGACTAGAACAAATTCTGCACACAGTTAACTCTCGACTAACTTCACTCTCTCCAATTCATTCACTGATCTTCAGTTTCTGCATCATGTCATATGAAGGTTGAAATTAAAAAAAACTTAATTTACAGCCTTTATTGCGAAGGAAACAACAGCTGCTTGGGTTTGTGCCAATCTGTAGCTGGGGTTAAACGTGAGAGCGAAGGAATGCAGTCCACGATTCTACTCATCAATGTTAGTAGCGATTGAACGAACATGTTTGTGTGAGGTCCCTCTGTCTGCTATTTTATTACCCCCTTCCGTGATAACACACTGTTTATCGACTGGAATATCATTATTTTAGCAATGATAAAACACTTTATAAGTTTGGCACGAGTAAAGATATGATGGGCCAAATGGTCTCCTGTGCTGTTCCATTCTACGATTTTGTGAAATGTAGCTAGGAAAGACAGGACACACTTTTTTAAATTCAGCAACCCGGGTGAAAAGTTGCAAAGACTAGATGAAGTTAATTGGAGGTTTGGTCGATCACCAGATTTGGCCGGAGCATTGCTGCACGTCCTATATTAACCTATTCGTGTCCCAGGATCCCCTGGGAAGCAAAGACTGCCCAGGACTCATTTTCTGTCTCACAAAATGCATCTTCAAATTCCTTCCCACTTCACCCTGTCGCCGAGTGTGAAGAGGTGTCTGGTGTCACCTTCCTTGCAACCCCCGTAATTGCAGGCAGGGCAACAGTAACCTCCCCTTCGTCACTGTAATTGCACCCAGCTACGATGTGCTGCCTTATGTGCCTGTGGGTGGCAGGGTAGCACTGTTGCTTCACGGCGCCAGGTTCGATTCCCGCTTGGGTCACATGTTCTCCCCGTGTCTGGGTGGGTTTCTTCCGGGTGCTCCGGCTTCCTCCAAGTCCCGAAAGACGTGCCGTTATGTGAATTGGACATTCTGAATTCTCCCTCAGTGTACCCGATTAGGCGCCAGAGTGTGGTGACTAGGGGATTTTCACAGTAACTTAATTGCAGTGTGAATTTAAGCCTACTTGTGACAACAATAAAGATTATTATTACCCAGAGCTGAACTTCAAATCCCGTACCCTATCCACTGCCAAGTTCATTCACCTCTGCTTCCACAACATGCTACTCTTACCATACCTCCTTCTTGCTGAAACATCTACCTCCTTCTTGCTGAAACAGCTATCAACACTTTCATCTGAGACAGCAAGGCGAAAGGTGATGGGAGTGTCCCTGCTTCCAGTTTGAGTAAATAATCTTCAACTTGTCTTCAAGTCTGCCAGAATATTGTGCATTCCTCCATGAAAAATGTGAGGCGTGTATTCATGGACACATTTTTCAGTCACAAGAAGTCAGTTTTCACTGTGGCATTTTAATACATTTTCTGCAGCCTTTCACTGATTCCTTTTCAACATTGTGACAGCCAAATACTTCAGAGGTGCCTCATTGGCTGTCAAATACTTGGGGGGACCTGAGATCATGATACACATGATATTAATGCAAGCCCTTCTTTTAAAGAAATCTCAATATGCACCCGGGAACAGCGAAGCAAAATGACAAAGCGCTTCACCTTTCCTTTCCCTGCACCATTAAACTGGGCGGGCAACATTTCTAAATGTTTGCCTCCCGATAGATGCTGACAGACCTGCTGAGATTTTTCAGCAGCACCTGTCTTTGTTTCTATAGACCGTTGGATATCCATGATTAGCCACTCCTGTTTGAAACCTCGTAGCCCACAAACCTTTTGTGTAAATACTGGAAAACAAAAAAGAAAGATTTGCATTTATAAATAGCTGTCTACACTGCTGAAGCCACCTCCCTGGATTTTTGTTGGATACAGGTTGGAAGTTGTTTTCTATTACACCATGCCTCTGTACGGACATTTGGATGTTTTTGATGCTGCGCTGGAAAGCTGGAACCAGTATGCACAACGGATGCGTTACTATTTCCGGGCAAACAATATCACCGAAAACGAGCGCCAGGTGGTCATATTGCTCACCGCCTGCGGCCCGCATACGTTTGGGGTGATTAGGAGCCTTACGTACCCAGCTGCGCCGGACACCAAAACGTTTGATGAACTTGTGAATTTAGTGGGGCTGCATTTTAACCCAACCCGGTCCACGATAGTCCAACGTTACTGGTTTAATACCGCTGACCTGAGAGGACCCCAGGAGAATCCCTTGCCGACTTTCTATCCAGGCTATGCAGGATTGCGGAGTACTGTGACTATGGTGAGACCTTGTCAGAAATGTTATGCGACCGTTTGGTTTGCGGTATTAACAATGCGGCCACCCAGAGAAAGTTGTTAGCTCAGCCAACATTGACGTTTCAACAGGCCATTCAAATAGTATTGGCCCGAGAGAGTGCAGAACGAGGAGTGCAGGAGATACAGGGAATGGAAGTGCATGCCTTGGGGCGCAACCCCTTCCATCCGAAAACGTCCCCCTGCACTCCTGCGGTACCTTGGGCGAGACGACGTCCGGATCTACGCCAGTGGCCGTCGGACATTCCTCCCCGAAGGGAGCCTTCTCCAGAACCAATGGATGAGGAGCCATGTCCGTGTCAGACTTGTAGGCGCCGACCCCGTCGCGGACGGCGGTCCTGGGGGTGCCAGAGGCGCCGTCGTTCCGACCGAAACTGGGACCAGCCCAGGGGCCGTACCTTCCATGTGGATGAACCTGCGGCGACTACTCCTGAGGACGTGGAGACGGGGGACGAGTGCCTGCAGCTGCATTGTGTGGCAGCTCCCCGTGTGGCCCCATTAAGGTGACATTATGGGTCAATGGTCACCCGCTCGAGATGGAGTTGGGCACTGGCGCAGCGGTCTCCGTGATCGCCCAGAGGACATTCGACCGCATCAAGCAGGGTATACAGACCCTTACATTAACCGACACACAGGCCAGGTTGGCCACCTACATGGGGGAACCATTGGACATTGCAGGAACTACGATGACCCCTGTTGTTTATGGACGCCAGGAGGGGCGTTTCCCACTTATCGTGGTGCGCGGCCATGGGCCCAGCCTGTTGGGTCGGGACTGGTTGCACCATTTGTGGTTGCAGTGGCAGCACATCCTCCAAACAGTTTCTGGAGGGTTGACTGAGGTGCTAGGACGATACCCAGATGTATTCCAGCCCGGTTCGGGGAAAATAAAAGGGGCCATAGCCCATATCCAAGTCGAACCAGGAGCCACACCGTGCTATTTCCGGGTGCACCCGGTGCCTTATGCCTTACTCGAGAAGATAGAAGGGGAGCTCACTCGTTTGAAAACTTTGGGTATTATCAGGCCCGTCCGTTTCGCTAACTGGGCAGCACCAATTGTACCTGTAATGAAGCCAGATGCCACAGTTCGCTTGTGCGGCGACTATAAACTTAACAGTGAATACGGCTTCCCGACTCGACCGATATCCAATGCCTCGCATAGAGGATCTCTACGCAAAACTTGCAGGTGGACTCTCGTTCACAAAATTAGATATGAGTCACGCCTACCTACAGTTGGAACTGGACCCTGCCTCCCGACCATATGTAATGATTAATACACACCAGGGCCTGTATGAATATGCACGTTTGTCTTTGGAGTATCCTATGCCTGCGCTATTTTTCAACGCGATATGGAGGGCATTTTGAGAGGTTTTCCGCGTGTCGCTGTCTACTTAGATAACGTTTTGATCACAGGGACGTCGGAGCAGGAACATTTGGAAACTCTGGAGGCTGACCTTAGACGCTTTTCGGAGGCTGAGTCCATTTACATTGCACAAAGTGCGTCTTTCAGGCGAAGGAAGTAGTCTACATGGGTTATCGGGAGGACCGCGAAGGATTCCACCCCGTCTCAGAGAAGGTGCGTGCGATTCAACAGGCCCCCGCCCACCTGACACTTCGCATCATCGTTCTTTTCTCGGCCTCGTAAACTATTGCGGGAAGTTCCTCCCCAATCTGGCAACTACGCTGGCCCCGTTTCATCTTCAGCTAAAGAAAAATCACACCTGGGTTTGGGGTCAGCCGCAAGAAACCGCTTTCCGGCGGGTAAAACAATCAGGACTGCAAATTCCTGATAGCTGAAACCAGAGGGAGTTTCCTGACTGGGACATTCGCTCTGAATTGTCTCCTCACTTTGCCGGGCAGGTTTGTCCACGTTCTTTATAGGTGCCAGAAGCCCCTCGTTGGTCAGACCAGCCAACCTCACAGATGGTTACCACGACACCTCAAGTAGATGACAGTCAAGAGGCCAAAGAGCAATGAAAAGAGCCTCAACCTCCAACCCCGATGTCAGTTGGAGAGACAAACCCTAAGACCACAGAGCAGATGTTGCAATCCCCAGCTGGCACAATAATGCTAAATCGATACTGGAACCGAGTCGCATTGATGAAAGCACGTCGCACAGCCAAACACAAAGGTAAGCTTACTACCAAGTCACACCCTCGCAGTAGAGGGTTGTCCGTTCCATTGCACGTCAGGCCGAGCTGCATGAAGGAACAAGAGGAAAAAGCACCTTAGAGACAAGCTGAGTGTACGTCCACTCTGTAAAGACTGGAATAAATCAACCGGCATCTATCGCTATAATTGGGGAAATCCGCAAAGAACAATTTAATGTCAAAGAACGGAACAAGAGGATGGAAAGACACCAGAACAATCAATTCAACAAAGCTTACCTTCAGCAACAGAGCCTACCACTCCTCTGGTAGTAGTGGGAACAAGATACGGAAGGGCCATGAGGCCCCCAGACCACCTGACCCTATGAGCTCAGAGACTTGAGAGTGGGAGGAATCTTGGGTAGTAATAATGGTGTAAAACATACATGGGGTAAACTGCGATCATTTGTAAATACGCTGGATAAAGACTTGGTGGGAGGTGTAAAATAGGATTTGGCATATTGAGGGTTAACATGGGACTGAGTACAGTACCACCCTATGGTAAACTACTGTTACTGTATTAGATATATTGTGGTGAACCACTTCCTGTATTATATATATTATGGTAAACCACTGTTAGTGTATTGTATATATTGTTTGTTGTCTCCGCTGGCTCCTCCCCTCAGGCTTTGTATAAAGGTGGCCGACCTCTGGCCCTGCCCCAGTTCGGGATCAGTTACCAGCAGGATCTCGTTTAGCTTATTAAAGCCACAGTTTTGTTCCACAACTCGTCTTTGTTGTAATTGATGGCACATCACGCCCACACAGTTGTGTAAGAGAATACGCGACGTGCACCTCGGGGTCAGTGTAGTGTTGGACAGAGCCGTGTGTAGAGGCAAGCATGGAGACAGCTCCTAGCTTGGACCTTTACTCTCCCTGTGTATCTAGTTTCGAATAGTTAATAAATACTTACTGATGAGCTACCTAATAACTTTTTAAAAAATACCGAACTACTTCCAATTCCTTTCAACATTATTCAGACGACTATTGGTATATTTTTATCACTATTGGTGGTATTTTGATGAAGGAAATGTGGGAATTAAAGTTATTGTAGAACAGCCAATTGAATGGCATTTGCAATGGGACAGAAATCTCCTTTTATCAGGTGGTTTTTGCTACTTTTGGTTTGGGCCTTTTTTTAAATATCTATTCTGAGTCTCACTGGCATGGATTGCAATTCTTGCCCATCCCTAGTGGGCCTTAAGAAGTTATTGGTTGGTCATGGGCGGGAATCTCCAGCCTCCCAACCGCCCGTCTCCCAGCGGGAAACACGCGGACAGGAATGCAATGCCGGCGGAAACAGAGAACCCCGCCTCCAGGGAGCGGCTGGAGAATTCCGGCCCATCTTTTTGAACCACAGCAATCCGTACGATCAGTGGCTTTGCCTCTACAGAGGACAGTTAAAGGTCAGCCACATTGACGTGGCACCAGAATCACATATAGGGCAGACAAGCTAAGAGTGGCAGGACTCCTTCCCTGAAAAACACCATTGAACCAGTTGAGTTTTTACAACGGTCTGGCAACTTCCTGGTCACTTATGCTGATGTCAGTTATTTTCCATTTTCCTTGATGACGTGTTAGGACTGATAGATCAATATACTGGGCTACAATTATTTATTTACATGTTATCTTTTAAAAATCAATTTCTTCAATGCTCTGATGGAATTTGACCAAACATGTGCTGGATTATTAGTCTCGAGATTACCTGTCCAGTAAAATAGTTGCTATGCCGCTTGCTATGGGAGGTTGAACATCACTGTCATTGTTGTGGATGCATTAAACCCTGGCATTTGGAATCCTCCGTCATAATAAAAAGAAGGAAGCTAAGAATTGTGTTTTCTATTTTCATTCTAACCCTCAGCACTTCTAATAACAGTTTGTTAATTATTTTCACCAGGGTTCCCTTGGACCTCAAGAGGTGCAGAGGGATGGAAACGTTGCAGAAACCCACACACCCCATGAAATCCCTGCTCCCCCACCCCCTCCCCCACTCCCTGAAAGTGGATCAGTCCCTCCTCCTCCTCCACCCCTTCCATTGCCAACAGAGACCCCACCACCCAGCAACCAACAGCGTAGACCCTCATCATCTGGGGGAAGTAAGTATTCACTCATATTTTGGTTTGCGGACATCCTTTTGCCAATCTGGATAGATTATGTGAAAGAGTTTGGGTTTCTTTTGCTGATCAAGACGTGGCTGAGGGGGGGGGAGCGAGTGGAGGGCAGGGTGGTGCGATCTAATAGAGATCTTTAAAAAGGGCTCCATAGCGTGGACAGAATGCAGATATTTCCACTTGAACAGGAGACCCAACTGAGGGGGCGTAAAAACAAGAATTCAGGAGACACTTGTTCACTGAGAGAGTGGTTAGAATGTAAAATCTGTTGTCAGTTGGAGCTGCTGAGATGGGTAGAATGGATATCTTTAAGGAGATGTTGGAGAAGTCCATGACAGAAAAAGGAACAGATGGAAATACAATTGTGCAAGATGAAGGAGATTGGTGTGGGGCATAAACACTGACAGAGGCCAGTGGAGCTGTCCGGCCTGTTCCTGTGCAGCAAAGTCTGTGTAATTCCATGATTAAGGAACATTTTGTCATTGTTTAACCTTTCCCTTCTTAAAATGACCAAAACTGAGTTTAACCATTAAATTGGTTGGTTGGATTTTTCAAAATTCTTTCATAGGACATGCAAGAATTGATCCAGCGACATTCATACCAACAGCTACATTCCCCAAACTGTCCCTGTGTGTTTATTAATTAAAAGCTCGGGTTGAGATGGTTTGACATCGAATTAAACTAAGACTCTTCTTCCTTGTTCAATTCTGGTCATTTTATTCACTCTTTTTGTTTACTCAAGGTATGTGGGAATCCCTGGCTAGGACAGCATTTATTGCCCATTTAATTGTGACTGACGAGGTGGTGGTGAGCTGCCTTCTTGAACCGCTACAGTTCATGAGGTGTAGGTACCCCCATAGTACTGTCACGGAGGGAGTTCCAAGATTTTGACCCAGCGACAGTGAAGGAACTGCGATATATTTCCACATCAGGATGGTGAGGAGCATGGAGGGGAACTTCCAGGTGGTTGTGTCTCCATGTATCTGCTGCCATTGTCCTTCTAGATGGTAGCAGTTTGGAAGGTGCTGTCTAAGGAGCCTTGGTGAGTTCCTGCAGTGCATCTTGTAGATGGTACACACCGTTGCTACTGTGCGTTGATGGTGGAGGGAGCGAATGTTTGTTGAATGGGGAGCAATCAAGCGGGCTGATTTGGCCTGGATGGTGTTGAGCTTCTTGAGTGTTGTTGGAGCTGCGCCCATCCAGGCAAGGGGAGACTATTCCATCACACTCCTGATTTGTGCCTTGGATTCCCACTCCTGATTTGTGGACAGGTTTTGGGGAGTCAGGAAGTGAGTGACTCACTGCAAATTCCACTGACCTGCTCTTGTAGCTACAGTATCAATACGGTCAGTTCAGTTTCATGGTCAATGGTAACCACCCAGGGTGTTAATCGTGGTGGATTCACCAATGGTAATGCTATTGAATGTCAAGGGCCGATCGTTTGATTCTCTCTTGCTGGAGAACATTACAATATTAATTGATAATAGATACATTGGCCTTTACCACAATGTGGGGGGTAATGGTGAGAGTCGAAGATCCCATTAGAAGGTCTTGCTACTGCTGTACGGGATAGCGGAACCAGTGCTATAACATTGCAACCCACATTTTACAGTGGGTGCAGGCTGCTCGTGGAGCTACATGCCATGGACACGGTGCCTGAGAACCACATCACTGCAAAAGGTATTGTGTGGATCTGGTGGGGTCAGTATGAGGCGAAGCTGGGGTACTGTGAAACATGTTGAGAACAGTATTGTCATCCTGCACAAAACTAGTAAACAGAAACTCATCTTGACCTTTTAATTTGTTAATGAGTCACCATCATCCATTGATATATCCCTGTATTAGCAAAGTAAATATTTCTCTTTGTGTATCGAATATCCTTTTAAGAATGGTATGCTATTGATTTATGGTATGAATACATAAGGTCTTATCTGACATCACTTAACAATGGCTGATTAGCAAATTCATGAAAGCTGATTCACAGTAAGGTTTTACATGAATGTTTTCCTCCATCGCTTTTCCTCCTACGAGCAACCTGAAAGTGAAAAATGCATCCAGATTGACTGGGGCAAGCAGAGATCGAGAGGGACGGACTGAGGAGACAGGTTATCAAAGTAGAAAGAAGCACGTGTCTCTCCAAAGTTCCTCAGAGTGATTACCATGGTTTTCTATTGGATTCATATGTACCAATATTTCAGGTCGAGGAGAAATCTAATTAACAATAAATTAAGAGTGAATGTCCTTCTGTGGTTGAATATTGGGCCAATTAAATAATTTTTGTGTCAGACGAGTCTATTTTGTATCAGCCTGTGAAAACATATTTGATTGTTCTTCTTTCTTGACCTTTTTTAAAGCAAATGTTACACTTATGTGATGCTACTTTCGGTGTGTTAATATTATCACCGGAGATTGCACGTCAGGCTAGAACCCTTATGGTGTGGTGTGAGTTGTCTTAATAGTGGCACTCTACTGACAGAGTATGTATCAAATAATGTTTTGAAAAAAAAACCCTCTGTTGTTCTGTATTTTCTCATCTCTGGTAATTTAACATGGGTGTTAAATGCTAGATACTGTTATAATCGTGTGTAGCCATATACAATCGAAGAGTATCAGAAATGTTGGGCTGGATTCTCCGTTTTTGGAGAATCCCCACGCTGTCGTGAAAACTGTGGTCATTTACACCAGGAAAACTGGCGTCAAAAGACCACAGATTTGCCGTCTTGCTGGGGGCTAGCAGGGAGCCATCGTAGAGCTCACAGCTCTAGCTGCCGATACGGCCCCCAGCACTTCCAGTTCAGAGGCCGCGCATGCGCACGGCGGCAACCTGCAGCTCCATTGTGGACTCAGCCCGCGGACCTGGACCTCCGATGTAGTGCCCCGCATCAGCCGCTCACGCGCCCTGGACCGCCCGCACACATTGCCCCCAGCCCCGAATGAAGCCCCCCTCTGCCTGCCGATCGGCCCTCCCCCGACTGTGGCGGCCCCAGACTGAGTCTGCAGCCGCCTCGCGAGGTTCCCATACGGCTGGGATCATGAGAGTCCCATGCCGTCGGGAATTCGGCCGAGTACGGTATGGCACAAGTACGCCGATTTGCGAACGCGATTCCGCCGTTGGGGGCGGCGGAGAATCCAGCCCGTTGTCCTAGCTATAATCGGAGGGCTGTGTCATTAATAGCCCGCTGTATACCCTGGTGATGTGCCACTCTGGAATGCCATCTTTTCTGACCCGGTACAGTGGGGTGAGTTTTGCCATATGTCCTCTGAGAGTGATGCTCTGCCCTATACATTTCTGCCGATCAACACTGACGTGGATTACTGCCCTGTGTGCACGCTGTGTGTGGAAGTTTAACATCTGCAGCTGATGAGAAGTAGAGTGTTAATTTTCCTCTAATGGATAAAATACGCTTTTGTGTTGTAATTTTGTGCATCGAACTGTGAACGATTTGCTAAAATCTCACCTGGTTAACAATTGGTCCATTTTTGTGCCATTCCTGAAAGCTCCCGATGCATAACTAGATGTGTTTCACTCGAATTGTATTTTCTTTGCAATGCGGTTGGCAAATGCCACCAAATTATTAATACTTACGAAAAGAGCCAAGGAGATTGCTTCACCCACTGTATGTCTCAGGTTTCTTTCAACAACAAAAAATTATTTGGGACTGTGGAACTTTTTATTTCCTATGCAGTGCCTCCACTGACATCACATTAATCTGGCTGCTAGGTTGCAAGTCCAACTCTTCATTATATCCTCTGTCTCTCATGATTGGAACTGTGATGGGCTCCTCCACATCCATGTATCAATGAGATATATCAATGGATGATTGTTTGTGGCGGTCATTTTCAATAGGTTCTGAAGACAAACTTGAATTACTGACCTTTTTCTAACTATTGGTATGTTTATGCAATACGACTGACCCGTAACATTATAATAGTGGATGTCGCTAAACTGTAGTGAGACGCAGGATTGGGACTGCAAGGAAAAAGAATTTAGGAGATGTACCTGAAACCTGGATCCTTAATGCTCCTTCGCAACATGTTTTAGTGTTTTAAGCCGTCATAGTACAAACTACTGATAGAGTTTTGAAATAACGTTTGAACCAATTTGAGCTCCAGCTACTTCAAACATTTAAACAGCATTTAATCTAATCTGAAATCATACTGGGATTGAGAATTGTACTTACGTTTATTTGTCTATGTAACAATAGTAAATAGACTTCTGTGTATTTGATTACAGATTAGTTGCTTTGAAATATTTCTGTGAGATTTGATAAGATAAGGTTCTACCTAAATATAATTTAATTCCTTTTAATGTATTCCTTAATATCTTTATTTGAAAAGAATAACAAAAAAACACTCAAACATTCAAGGCAACTTTATTTTTTTCATTTGTTCTTGGGATGAGGGGCGAAATTCTCCCCAAACG
The DNA here is from genome assembly GCF_047496885.1 of Scyliorhinus torazame. Classification (NCBI taxonomy): domain Eukaryota; kingdom Metazoa; phylum Chordata; class Chondrichthyes; order Carcharhiniformes; family Scyliorhinidae; genus Scyliorhinus; species Scyliorhinus torazame. The sequence continues at coordinate 15,081,336 of NC_092722.1, read as the reverse complement.
GTGCGATGTCCGCCGACTGGCGCCCAAAACTCCGCATCTTTGGGGGCCGAGCCCCAACATTGAGGGGCTAGGCCGGCGCCGGAGGGATTTCCGCCCCGCCAGCTGGCGGAAACGGCGTTTGTTGCCACGCCAGCTGGCGCGGAAATGACATGTCGGGGCGGCGCATGTGTGGGAGCATCAGCGGCCGCTGACAGTTTCCCGCGCATGCGCAGTGGGGAGATTCTCTTCCGCCTCCGCCATGGTGGAGACCGTGGCAGAGGCGGAAGGGAAAGAGTGCCCCCACGGCACAGGCCCGCCCGCGGATTGGTGGGCCCCGATCGCGGGCCAGGCTACTGTGGGGGCACCCCCCCGGGGCCAGATCGCCCCGCGCCCCCCCCCCCCCCCCCCCAGGACCCCGGAGCCCGCCCACGCCGCCTTGTCCCGCCGGTAAATAGGTACTCTAATTTACGCCGGCAGGACAGGCAATTTCTCGGCGGGACTTCGGCCCATCCGGGCTGGAGACTCGAGCGGGGGGGCCCGCCAACCGGCGCGGCCCGATTCCCGCCCCCGCCGAATATCCGGTACCGGAGACTTCGGCAACCGGCGGGGGCGGGATTCACGGCGGCCAACGGCCATTCTCCGACCCGCTGGGGGGTCGGAGAATGACGCCCCACGCTAACTGAGCCAGTATTTATTGCCATCCCTAATTGCCCTTGAACTGAGTGGCCATTGCTGTGTATCTGTACCAGATAGTGAACCAGATAGGTTTTTCAAACAAATAATCGTTATTCGACTTTTAATTCCAAATTTTTTATTGAGTTCAAATTGCACCATCTGCCACAGCGGGATTTGAACCTAGGTCCCCAGAGAATTACCCTGGGTCTCTGGATTACGAGTCCAGCAACAATACCACCATGCCATCAACCCCCACTTTGTCTTATCATGAAGGGTATTTTTGTGATCTCAGTCTGACCATTACAGAAGATCCATGAACACACAGAATTCTGAGTTCTTTCTCAGTTTTCAGGCCAGGGCTGCTGAATCTAATTGTGCTCCGACTGCTGACCCAGCAGTAGGCGAATGTAAAAGACCAAGAGGCCCTCTTCAAAATAGGGAAGGGGAGCATTTCCTTTAAGTACCATCACACCATCTGGTCATTGCTGTGGGAGCATTCTGTGTACAAATTGGCTACGATGTTCTCCATAACAGCTGCCTCACTTCAATAGCAATAGGCCCGAATGTGGAGAATCTTGAGGTTAGGAAAGACGTTTTTAAAATTCACGTTCTCTCTTCAAACATAACAGACCAGTTCATCAAGCATGCACTCCTGAAGGGCGGCACGCTGGTGCAGTGGTTAGCACTGCTGCCTACGGCGCTGAGGACCCGGGTTTGAATCCTGGCCATGTGGAGTTTGCACATTCTCCCCGTGTCTGCATGGGTTTCACTCCCACACCCAAAGATGTTCAGGTTAGGTGGATTGGCCACGCTAAATGCCCCTTAATTGGAAAAAAATATAATTGGGTACTCTAAATTTTAAAAAAAGACTGCACTCCTGCTTTGTAATAGGCCTAAATACAATTTCTAACCCTGTCCATTGAGAAATTGCTTAATGAACTCAATGTTTAAGTCACAGTGATTTACCCACTTGTAAAATCCAATTTCTGTCAGAAACAAAGAACTGAGGGGCATCACGGTGGCGCAGTGGTTAGCACTGCTGCCTCACAGCGCCAGGGTCCCAGTTTCGATCCCGGTTCTGGGTCACCGTCCGTGTGGAGTTTGCACATTCTCCCCGTGTTTGCATGGGTTTCGCTCCCACAACCTATAGGTGTGCAGGGTAGGTGGATTGGCCACGCTTAATTGGGGGGGGGAAATGAATTGGGTACCCCAAATTTATTTTTTTAAAGAAACAAAGAATTGCACTTGTGAGAACAAACCAGACCCTGCCAAAAAAAGGTAAAAGCTGGACACCTGCAATGTAAACAGAGAATACAGGACGTGCACGGCAGGTGTTTCTGTGTGTGAAGGACAAAGATGGGTTAATAATGCAGGTGCATTCTGATGAAAAAGGTTACACATGAAACGTCCAGCTGCTTTTTCTGTTTTGACGGAGATATACGCAATTCATTTAGACTTGATAACAAAGAACTTTTAAAACTCATTCTCATGTTGCTGGCAAGGCCAGTATTTATTGCCCATCCTCAGTGGCCCTGGGACGTTGGTGGTGGACCATTCTCTGGAGTTGCTGATAACGATGCAGCTGAGTGGCTTGAGGCCAATTCAGCGGGCACTTAAGGGGCACACATGTGATGTCTGGAACCAGGCACATGCCTCAGGACCTCAGCGGGGGGGTTTTTGCTCGTGATTTCCTGGCCCATCGGGAGGAATGGGAAGAAGATGCAAGTTGGCGAGAGTGGAATAGGAACGCCGCAATCACTGAGAGACATCCAGAGCGGTTATCTCTGGAAGGACAGCCTATAAACAGTCTGTTGAATCAGTATCAGTTAACTGAGTGGAAACATTGAGGGACGTTTCCATGGCAACAACAGCTAGTTGTCAGAACAGGTTAGGATGAGGTGGAATTGCGGAGGGACCTGAAGATTGTTTTTCAGGTTTAATGGTTTTAAGTCCATAAACCTATTGAACTTAATTGCACTCCCCGTCTCTTCAGAACTTCCAGAATCATTTGGATAATTGTGTACCTATTATGTTGTGTCTTTGACCTTTCTAACAGCTTTTCTTTTTCTCCTTCTGCCGCCTCTTTGATTTCTCTCTGTTGTTGTGGAACTGTTCCGTTCCTCCCGCCTGCTCTCGCTACACTGTACTGATAAACAATGCTCCCTCGTGTCATCATTTGCTTGGATCACGGCATCTCGCACATACTGCCACGTGATTTCCTATTGTGCAACATTTCTGTCAATGGTCGCTGCGTACGGGCTGGGCAATTCCCTTGCCATGCCTGCTTCTCCTCTCCTAATATTTCTCCCCATCCAGGAGGCAAAGGGCTGACGCTAATTAAGGGTAAGTAATTTAATCGTAGTCGTGCCTACAAGCTAGTTAGTCCTTGGTCAGGCGGTGAAAACCAGGTGAGACCACGCTACCAGAGCTGGAGGAAACGCTGCATTAAAGCAACCTGCTCCGATCCCCTGTTGCACCAAAGGTGGGTGGGAATTAATTCAGACTTCCTATTTTTTATTCTGAACTTATCAGGTTTTCACTGTGTTGTTCCAGCTGCCTTGCTAAATAGGTACAGTGCAAGTGGCCTTTAGTTTGTAGAAGATTAGTTTTAAGCTTGATCTGTTTCCTTAAGAAATTACTTAAGAAATGCTCGAAAACCCTGTTACGTGTTGTAATGTGTTTACTATAAATGCAGCAACACCTGTATTTTTAAAGTGCCCTGGTTATGTGTACTGTTTTCTTCACAAATTCATTTTATATCAGTGCTTATTCTTGTTCCAAGTCTAAATTCAAAGATATATATCTGATATATGATACATTTTATATATAGTATATATACAATGTAAAGATAAAAATAAAATTGAGGATAGGGTGTGTATTGAGGTAAGCCTAATATATAACAACTTATAAATCAGTCATGAAAACCACCTCCGTTGAGTATTCTGTTTGTAAGGACAGACCTTAGGATTTCAGTAGGAGTTTTAGAAAGTGACTGCTGAAAATTGTTTACGAGAGAGTGAAGAGAGAGTGAGAAGAAATATATTTATGCAGACTGTCGTTGGAGCTTGGTATATTTTGCAATAAGGAGTGGCTGGGTAATAGACGGTTGCATGTCTTAAAGAAAGAAATGGATGAGTAATTGCAGCGCAGGACTGGGGGGAGGGCGCGGAGCAGCGAATTGGGTTTTGGAGTGCGCTGGGAAAGAGGATAGGATGGACTAAATGCCCTGTCTCGGTACTGTAAGCTGCTATGGCTTATATCAAATTCCAAATGGAGGAATCTTCATAAATGCAGTTGCGGGCAGTGTCACTCCCCACAGGTACCCGAGGAATTCTTATCCCATTATTTGATAATAATAATAGAGGTAGGGCATGATGTATAAATGGTGTAAATTGTCCAGGATGGAAACTAGATGGGGGCCATATCAGTAAGATGGACTGATGAATTTCCCAGGAAATTCATGTGTATGCGTTGACACTGCAGGAAAGACATGTTTTTATTTGAAGCAAGTTTTGCCGTACATGTTTCCTGGATGATACCATGTACAATGCACTGACGTTTTGTAGCTATTTAATCTCCCACCCACTCAATTGAGTATTGGAAGCAGCTGCTCCTCGATGCGAATTGTTGGTTCAGCAATGCACACGGTCAGGTTTGCCAGCTGTCTGGGTGTATCGGTCAAAAACAGGAGGGCACGCTGTTTGGGCCCATCCAAAACGATGTTCATTTTGTAGTCTTGACTGTCTGGGTTACGGGGTGCCAATAACATTTAATTTTAGCCTACATCCATGTTGAGTGAGGAAAAAGTACCTGGCGCATCAGATTTCTTCAAACGCATGAACACAGGATCAAGGATGGTGTGAGAATAAATGGGTTTTCTGCGCAATCTTAAATTAGATACAATCTGGTAAGGGAACATTATTCCAATTCTGACGCCTAACTTGTTGCTAATCCCTAAAATCCTAGGCCTTAAATTCTGGAATATCCTCACTAATCCTCTTCATCTCTCCACCACTCCTCCTTGGAGAAAACCCATAAAAACAACCTCTCCCAAGCTTTGGTCATTTGTCCTAATATTTTCTTATGTAACTAGGTATCAAGTTTTGATTGATGACACTCCTCTGAAGCACCATTACTATGTTGAGGGAATGTAATTTTTATTGCTGTCTCCACCTAGTGGCTCTGAACAGATAATTCATAATGAGAGAACACCTTGTCCCTACTATTTGTCATCTACATGCTATCCCTCGCAACATCATCTAAAGGTGCAGCATGATTTTTCACCTGTATGTTGATGACACCCAGATCAATCACAACACCCACTCTCAACTCCTCCGCTATTGCTAACTTACCTACTTAACCACAGAACCATTTGGGGCAGAAAGAGGCCATTATGCTCATCCTCTCTGCACGAACACTCTGAAAGAGCACCCTATCTAGGTCTGCTCTCCCCACCCTATCCCCGTAACCCCAAAACCCCCCGTAACCCCAAAACCCCACCTAACCCGCATATCTTTTGGACACGAAGGGACAATTTAGCACGGCCAATCCACCTAACTTGCACACCTTTTGACTGTGGGAGGAAACCAGAGCACCCGGAGGAAACCCATGCAGACACGGGGAGAAAGTGCAAACTCCACACAGACAGTCACCCAAAGCCGGAATTGAACCCGAGTTCCTGGCGCTGTGAAGCAGCAGTGCTCACCACTGTGCCACCGTGCTGCCCAGACATCCTGTACTGGATGAGTAGCTGATTCCCCCACTTAAATATTGGGAAGACTGAAGCCATTATCTTCAGCCCCTGCTCCAAACTCCGTTTCCTAGTTACTGACTGCATCCCCCTTCCTGCCGGTAGTCTGAGAGCTAAAGCCTATCTGTTTGCAATGCTGATATCACATTTGATCCCAAAATAACCTAAATTGTGCCAACACTAAGACCACCTATTTCCACCTCCATAACATCGCCTGACTTCACCTGTGCCTCAGTTCATCTGCGGAAACCCTCATCCATGCATTTGTCACCTCTAGACTCAACCAGTCCGACAACTCCTGGCTACTCTCCCACATTCTACCCTCTGTTCAGGTCACTCCGCTGCCCGTGCCTTAACGGGAACTTAACATTCCCCTATACCCCGGTGTTCACCAACTTACATTGGCTCCCCATTAAGAAAGATTTTGACTTTAAAATTCTCATCCTGGTTTTCGAATCCCTCCCTATCTTTGCCATCTTCCCCGGACCCACAGCCCTCCAAGATATCCGTGCTCCTCGAACTCTGGCCTCTTGGGCATTCCCAATTATAATTGCTCCAACATTGATGACTGAGCCTTCTGTTGCCTGGGCCCTGAGTTCTGGAATTCCCTCCCTAAACCTCGCCACCTCGATCTGACAATCCTCCTTTAAGACACTTCTTAAAACCTGCCACCTTTGACAATGTTGTTTGATCACCGGCCCTCATATCTCCAGTATGGCCTGGTGTCAAATTTAGTTTAATTACGTTCCTGTAAGTGCTTTGGGATGTTTCATTATGTTAAAGGCGCTACATAAATATAAGTTGCTGTTCAGAAGCCACTTTCATTTTCTCACTGAGAGACTGGGTAATTGACCTTCCAGAGAGACACTCTCCAACTTGCCTCTGCATCGCTTTTATTTGTCTCTATTACAGTTTCCACCATTCTTTCTCTTTTTCCTCACAATCAGCTGTGAGATTCAACCGCACCCAGTTAAATAATTGAATATATTCAGCCGCTCAGGTGGTTTCACTGAGAGCAAGTCACCTGCTGCCAGCTGGACGATCAAAGAGTTTCATGTTGAGACTCTCATTTCCAGTTGTCTTTACCCACCTAGTGTTGCGCTAAGGCAGACTTTTGTCCGTTTCCACAGTTAGTAATTCTTCGAACAGATCGCTAGTTTGAGATTCACCTCTCCACGTAGAATCTCTACACTACAGGAGGAGGCCATTCGGCCCACTGAGTCTACACCAACCTTCTGAAAGAGCATCGTACCATGGCCCATTCCTCTGCATTATCCCCGTAACTCCAACGAACCTGTACATCCCTGGACACTAAGGGGCAATTCTATCATGGCCAATCCACCTAACCTGCACATCTTTGGACTGTGGGAGGAAACCGGAGCACCCGGAGGAAACCCACGCAGACACGAGGGGAAAGTGCAAACTCCACACAGACAGTTGCCCAAGGCAACCTAGGAATTGAACCTAGGACCCTGGCGCTGTGAGGCAGCAGTGCTAACAACTGTGCCACCGTGCTGCCCCCCCCCCCCCCCACCCCACCCCCGCAAGCATGGTTGACCAGGAGTCTCTCTCACTCTTACCGCCAGCCCTTGGCGTGTTTTGGAACGATTTCCAACCTGTTTGACTGTGTTAGGAACGCATCGTCCCTGGCCATCAAGTCCTGGGGTGTGACCCGAACCTGGAGCCTCTGGCTCAGAGGCAGGGATGCTACCTACTGTGCTACAAGACCTCCTTCAGAGCATAATACTGATGTATAATACAATAAAATGGAGTTTGAAAGGTTTCTAAACTGGATGTGAGTAGTGTTGTACTCCTTGTCAAAAATGGCCATTTTCCAATCCAGTTGTTGGACTTCTGTGTTCCCTGACCTCCATTGGCTCTCAGTCAGCAGTGCTTCGAATGTAAAGAAATAACTCTTGTTTTCAAATGTTTCTATAAGGCCTCACTCCCTCCATTTCTCTGTAACCTCCTCCAGCTGATCAAACTTCTGAGATATCCACATTCCTGTAAGCCTGGCATCTTGTGCACCCCTGGTTTCCATCACTTCGCGAGCGTGCCTTCAGCGGCCTAGACCCTAAAATCTGGAATTTCCTCCACAAACACTCCATCCCTCTTCTCCTTTTTAAGACACTCCTTCGAACCTACCATCTTGGCCCGACTGTTAGACTCTAGTCTTAATACCTCCTTATGTGGTTCAGTTAAAAAGAAATACCTGAGAAAGGTTAGGTGGATTGGCCGTGCTGAATTGCCCCTTAGTATCCAAAGATGTGTAGGTTAGGTGGGGTTATGGGGACAGAGCGGGGGACCGGGCCTGCCTGGGGTGCTCTTTCAGAGTGTTGCTGCTGGCTCGATAGGCCGAATGGCCTCCTTCTGCACTGTACAAATTGTGTGATCCTAATGCTCCTGTGAAGTGCCAGATGTTGTCTTTTTTTGTCACCTAAATGCAAGTTTTATTGAATGGGTGATAATTGGGTGGGGACAGCACTTAAATCCGATGCTCTCCACACTTGAATAACTTGCTAAAAGTGACTTTCCAGGTTTACACGATGATTACTTGGTAAAGTGACAGGGAGTTTCATGGTACAATCCTTGTCAGGTGACTTTGGGAGAAAGAAAAGGGGGAAACTGGAGGGACAAGCAGCATCAAAAGTCTTTTGCGGTATTCATTGCAGTGAGCCACGATTTGCGAGCAGTAACTGTAAGATTTGTACTTACCTCATCGTCTCATGAAGACAGACAAAGCTACATTCACAAATCAGTCACTAAATATTTTATTCGGGTTTATTGAGTTGTTTCTGTAGATTATGCCTCTTATTAGTGGGATGGTAGAGCTGAGTTACCCTGAATAGCAGGACATCTGTCGCAAAAGCTTATGAAATGATGCGAACGGGTGGACGCTGTTGTTTTCAATCTTTGGAGCAGTAAATAATAAATGAAATCCATTCTGTGTGACTGCAGTAACTTCTTGTGAGATTAAGGCAGGCTCCAGGCTGCTTTGACTGTCTTGTTTGAGGGCGTTTAAAGTATTAATTATTCATTTGTGTGCTAACAGCAGGCTGAAGTGCAAGGGCTGAAACATACAATATAATAGCCTGCCAGCATTTTAATGTCTCCAGTGGCCTCATTGTATCACAGGTAGCGGTTTGGTTATGGTAAAAATGAAAGATGAAAATTGAACTTTTACAAAGCACCTGGCACAACCTCAGGATATCCCAAACGACACGATGAGCAAATGAGTTAAATGCCCCGATGATCTTTTCTTCAGTGTGGGCGGCACGGTAGCACAGTGGTTAGCACTGTGGTTTCACAGCACCAAGGTCCCAGGTTCGATTCCCGGCTTGGGTCACTGTCTGTGCAGAGTCTGCACGTTCTCCCCGTGTCTGCGTGGGTTCCTCCGGGTGCTCCGGTTTCCTCCCGCAAGTCCCGAAAGACGGGCTGTTAGGTAATTTGGACATTCTGAATTCTCCCTCAGTGTACCCGAACAGGCGCCGGAATGTGGCGACTAGGGGCTTTTCACAATAACTTAATTGCAGTGTTAATGTAAGCCTACTTGTGACAATTCAAGATTATTATTATATTAGCCAAGATACCGGGGCAAACTTTCCTGCTCGTTGAATAGCGTCACAGATCCTTTGAAGCCTTCTTGAGGTGGGGGGTGATGAGTGTGATCCGAAAGATAGCTGCCGGAATTCTCCGGCTGTTGGGATTCTCTGATCCCTCCGGCAGCGAAGTCCCGCCCACGGGTTTCCCGGCGGCGTGGGGTGGCTTCATGGGAAATCCCATCGACAAGCAGCGGGAGCAGAGATGCCCGCCGCCAGTGAATGGCATGCTGGGAAACCGGAGAATCCAGCCCAGCATCTCCAGCAGTGCGGCGCTACCTCAGTACTGCCCTGGAGTGGCAGCTGAGGCGTGGCACTCAATTTTCTGAACCTGGAGTGGAACCCACAAACTGCCGAGCCCATTTAGCCAATTGGCTGGTACTCTCGTGCTCGCTGCTCTGTGTGAGCACTGCCAGCCGCACAATGCCATTTGGTTAGGGAAAGAGCGACTCCGTGTCTATTCTCATGTACGCATGAACTGTGCACAAAAGTGTTTCTTTTCAAGTCTTGCTTTTTCCAAATGTCACTCCACTTCTCCTGAAGCTGCTGATTCTTGCTGGGGTACCGAAAAGCTCCGCTGTTGCTTACTGGTGCCTCACCCATTGCTAGACCATCAAAGGCCGAGATCAGTCTAATGCACCTCGTGCCATCCTAGCCATTGTCTTACCCTGCCGATCCACCTGTCACTAATTAGTGTACAGAAATGATGCAGATAAAAACCCCAGTGGTGATAGGCTTTGGGACCACAGGCCCATCACCACTTTTTCCCCCTCCCAAGCATGCTTGTCCCCAGAATAGTAAAAGTCTTACACCGGGTTAAAGTCCAACAGGTTTATTTGGAATCACTAGCTCTCGGACACTGATGAAGGAGCAGCGCTCCGAAAGCTAGTGATTCAAAACAAACCTGTTGGACTTTAACCTGGTGTTGTGAGACTTCTTACTGTGCCCATCCCAGTCCAACGCCGGCGTCTCCACCATATCCCTAGAACATGTGCATTCCCTAATCCAGAGGGTGTTGGTAAAATTATGGGCCGGCCTTTCAGCGGAGAGGTGGCCCGGCAGCGGGATTTACTGGCCGCCGTCGTCAACAGGATTTCCCATTTCGCCGGGAATCCTGTGCGCAGCCGTGGTACCAGAATATCCCACCAGCATGAACAGCCGGTAAACCCCGCCCAGTCACTCGCTTAGTCTGCTCTCTGTGATATCTGCAGAACTTGGGAACCGAGCATCAATTTGTGTGCACAACTCTTGGGAGTGGGACTTGAACCTCCAACCTTCTGACCCAGAGGCAAGTGTGCTAAGTACAGCTCACTCCACAAAAAATGCATTGCTTTGCTTTTTGTGTGTGCAGAATGATGTACAGAGTGGTGGTCCCTTTACTAAATGTGTTGACCAATGGAATGAGGAGTTAGGGGAAGAATGATTAAATCCCACCTTGTTCCTTATAAAGAACGGCTCAAAATCTCTCGAGGCCCCTTGAGTCCACATTTGCCAAAGCTGTGAACAGGGAGAGGAAACTTACCTTGAAATTTACCCACTGAAATACCTGCTTGCATACGGCTTTCGGAACACTGATGTACACGTCAGTTAACACAACAGTTTAGGGTTACTGCAGGCTGGCAACCACTCAGTAACTGTTCCAATTAGTGCTGATTCTCACTAGATTAGATCGTAAAACTCCACCTAATGACTTCTCCTTTTCCACTGAGGATTGGCGTATCAGTCATTGTGCAACATGATCCTGAGCATTCAGGAAGAGGTTTGTCTAGAAAACTGTCACTGGACGCAGATTTCACAGATGAAAATCAATCTGATGCCGATATGTATTCATTTTCTTTTGCACCAACTTCCAGCCAGTTGCACTGTAATTTGTTCCATAAACGTCTGGGCTCTTGAGACAGGATTTTAAAAATATTCTTCAAGGTAGTTCTCAAGTTCGATCATGTTGGTCAGATGAAAAAGGCCTCCTGTTTCAAATCGAGCTTTCCCACAAAGAGTAATCAATCTGGAGCTACTAATCGTTTAACCTTTCTTCCCATTGGCCTTGGGTTCTTCACAAATTTTGATTCAGTTGAACTGAAGGTTTGCAACAAGCCCATAACTGGGGTATGCTATTAAATTTGCATTTCATTCCTCAAATTAACATTTAACAACTCATTAAAAATCAGTGGGTTGACTAGCACAGTGTGATATTTATAGTGGGCACACAGACGCGCTTGTAGCAATTTGTTTGCTGACGATTTTAGCAAAGGCTGTATATTTTAAATAAACTAGCACCTTATTAACAACTTTCATTTGGACATAGTCAACACATTAGGTTATGTAAGGCTATGTACCTGCCGACTGACCCAGTGTTAACTGACTAAACTGCCAGCAATATGGCCTGTTTGGTACTAAGTCGCGACACTGTGACGTGACACCGATTAACACAAAGCTCTTAAGGGTTGCACCAGTTTCCACAAGGGTTTAAAATGTTAAGTGCCTGAATGGAAAGCTGTCAAAGTGCTGTGACCCCTTTCCCACAGCTCTTTGGAAAAATCCTTCCAGTCATACCTATTTCATCTGCCTTGTCTTCACAATTCATTAGGCGTCACTCACGTAAACATCACGGAACTTCCTTTCTTTCGAGTCTTTCGAGCCTTTTATTCTTTCTTTGGTTCAAAGGGGTGACAAAAAGGCTCCAGTGATTAAGCACATTTTCACTGGGGAAAAGAGGACTTTGGGGAAATGCGATGCGGGTCTTCAGAATAATGAAAGGTAAGGTGAATACAAGCTAGATATTTAACTTGAACAATGAGCATAGGGTGGGCAGACACAAGGGCAAAATTTGCAAGTTTTGAGCAAGGTTAGAGGTTGAACAAACAATTAACACACGGAATGTAGGACGTGTAGAACAGACTCCAGGAGAAAGTAGTTGGTTCAGGATCTGTTACCTTTCAAAAGGAGCCAGATTGCTATCTATTGAAGGAGGGATTGAGGGTTCTAATGCTACTTGTTATTTTTATTGGGAATATCAGAGGGAGAGATTGATGTTCCTTTAATATAAGTTTAACAGATACCATTGGGAGTGCTATTGCATGGTTGACTTAAAGAATATTTGGAGAGGAATTTTAGCCCTTGACGGGCATGATCAAGAAGCTGGTGGGCACAAAGGTCCACTCTGTGCTAGTTTCCTGGTTCCATCCAATTTCTGGGCAATTTCTCCAAAGGTATAATGTCCGGGGAATGGTATGATTACCTCCTCGCAAGCAGTGGATAGCCGATGTATCTAATTAATAAGTATGAAAGTTCTGTTGGATGCCATCTGTGTCCTCAAAGACATTGGGAATTGTGCTGCTGCCAGGAGATGGGCAGATTGGGTAGGCCCAGTTCTCCAGGCAGGTTTAGAGACCCCCTTCAACAATGGAGGCCCGGCTGCTCAGGTGGTTCTCCGAATGAAATTGATGGGGCTGGGGAGAGGGGTCCCCTCTTTCTCACTTACTCGGAAAGGCAACCTGCTGCTTCTGCCAGTCTGGAGGGCCTCCTGCTGGCATCCCAGCTTTGAGAGCACACATGCCGTCCTTAAAAGCATAGTGAACCCGCCCTTTGGCCACTAATTGGCCAATTCGGGAAAATTCACCGACTGCTTCCCACTCAGTGTAGGCTCCTGAGCTCCATTTGAGCCTGTTGTTCAGAAGCCTGTGGAGAAAATCCTGCCCAGAGAATGATGCATGAAATGATTAAGCACAAAAGTAGACCCCTTGTACCTGTGCCAAAAATAATTTGGCATTTAACTGTCTGCATTTTGATAAATTGCCTTTCCTTAGCATTCCAAGATGTAAAATAGATTGAGAGTTTGCACACTTGGAAACAGGGGAGGAACATTCTTCCCATGTGAGGTTGCAAGGACCTGATCCGGGTGGGCACCAATCACGAGCCTGAACAAAAAACATCAGACATTTCAATATCACTCCAGGTCAGCGGCTGGGAGAGAATGAACTGCTTCTATTTTAGCTCCCTCCCCTTTCAAACCCAGTTTTTCCCAGGCGAAAGTAATTAAAAATATATGTGAATAATGTAGCCATATTAAAACACACAAAAACAGAGCAAAAAAAAGGGGACATTGTCTGTTAAATATTAAAACTTGTTCTACATTACCAGCCAGCTGTTTAGCCCACTGTGCTAAACCCGCCTCTCCATTGACTTGGGAAATATTGCCAAGATTTGTTGACTTCAAACCAAACAAAGGTCACAGTGAGGCTCAGGGATGAGAAAGGATGGACACCAGAGGTTTTAACAGTCTGAAGCCTGCTGTGAATAAATGGATTGGTAGAACTGTTCAGAGAGGATTCCCAATTTCTCATATTTATTTCACACAGGTAATAGATCTTTCAACATGATGTCTCCTACTGGTGATAACTCTGAGTTACTAGCTGAGATCAAAGCCGGGAGGAATCTGAAGCCAGCCGTGCAGAGTAAAGGATGTACGGTGGTCTACGCAAGCTCTGGAGCAACAGTAAGTAATATCAGGGAGGAAGGGCATTGCATTGAATCATTGCAGACCCCAAATTGTAACAAAAACTCAATGTCTCACTAATGTCTCTTCCTTTGTTTCCTTAAGCGTCAGGGGGGCAGTCCGAATGATCTGGTTCTCAACGGTATTGCAATGCCACCGACAGCAATGCTGGATGTCGAGTCTCTCATCCCGACTCACGACGAGCAGGGAACCCCAATCCCAGAGTGGAAGAGGCAGGTGATGGCGCGGAAGCTGCAGGTGAAGGTCCAGGAGGAGGAAGAACAGAAGCGCAGAGTGAGTTTTCAGAAGTACACACTCTAATTGTATCTTTGTGGTTAGCGCCCTCTTCGCTGCGTTTTTTTGATCCACTTCAGGATTAATGAAGCATGATTTTTATCAAATTGGGTAGCACCGAAACATATTTGAGTTGAGGGAAATCTGAGGGGGAAAAAAAAACTTAGTCAAGAGGGCTAACCTGTCTGAAGTGTAATTTCTCACAGTCATGTCAAGCAAGATTACAAAAAACACCAAATAAGTCTTGTTTCTTAGTGTGCGGTTAAATACAGAGACATTGCAACATGAAAACAGGCCATTCAACCCAACTAATTTGTGTCAGCATTTACCCATCATGCGAGCAAATAGACCATTCATGTTTCCCCCCATCCCACCATCCCCATATCTCTTTAACCTCTTCTCTGTCATTCACCTGTCCAATCTAATCTTGAAACATTCCTCGACTTCTGTCTGAACCAACAAACCTGGGAAGTAAATTCCAGTGATTTACAATTGTCTGTGTGAAGAGGATTTTCCTGTCTTCTGAGTTACGTCAACATGCTGGAACACACTGGGAACTGACTATAATACCCATGAAGGGGAAAACCGCAGAATTATGGGAAAGAGCAGACGGGTAGGATAATTGGGCGGCTCTTTGGAATTACAAAGAAGATAAAGAGCCAAATGACTCTGTGCTGTCTGGTTGATCCTATGAGTTTGCGTCCATACTGACCATGGTTACCTCTTCTCTCTGCCGATGATGAAGTTCTTCCCGGTCACGATTTTAGATTCTGTGGTGCAATCCCACAACTACTGGTTTGGATTTGTTTATTGTCACGTGTACTGAGGTACAGTGAAAAGTATTTTCTGCGAGCAGCTCAAACTGATCATTTAGTACATGAGGATAAAATAAAATAAAAAATAAATACACAAAAAACAACGCAAGGCACACAATGTAAATACATAGACACCGGCATCAGGTGAAACATGCAGAAGTGTAGTATTAATCAGGTCAGTCCATAAGAGGATCGTTTAGGAGTCTGGTAACAGCGGGGAAGAAGCTGTTTTTGAATCTGTTTGTGCGTGTTCTCAGACTTTTGTATCTCCTGCCCGATGGAAGAAGTTGGAAGAGTGAGTAAGCCGGGTGGGAGGGGTCTTTGATTGTGCTGCCCGCTTTCCCCAGGCAGCGGGAGGTGTAGATGGAGTCAATGGATGGGAGGCAGGTTCGTGTGATGGATTGGGTGGTGTTCACGACTCTCTGTAGTTTCTTGCGGTCTTGGGCCGAGCAGTTGCCATACCAGGCTGTGATGCAGCCTGATAGGATGCTTTCTATGGTGCATCTGTAAAGGTTGGTAAGAGTCAGTGTGGACGTGCCAAATTTCCTCAGTTTCCTGAAGGAGTAGAGGCGTTGTTGTGTTTTCTTGGTGGTAGCGTCGACGTGGGTGGACCAGGACAGATTTTTGGAGATGTGCACCCCTAGGAATTTGAAACTGCTAACCATCTCCACCTCAGCCCTGTTGATGCAGACAGGGGTGCGTACAATACTTTGCTTCCTGAAGTCAATGACCAGCTCTTTAGCTTTGCTGCCATTGAGAGACAGATTGTTGTCGCTGCACCACTCCGCTAGGTTCTCTATATCTCTCCTGTATTCTGACACGTCGTTATGCGAGATCCAGCCCACTACGGTCGTATCATCAGCAAACTTGTGGATGGAATTCGAAACAAATTTTGCCACGCAGTCCTGTGTGCATAGTTGAGGGGTTGAATGGCCCCCATCTGTTCCTAAATTCCTATTTGGAATCCTAGCTTTGTCTGAAAATCCAGCCTCATGTCTCACCTTATTGGGTTTGAATCATAGGACGGTTGCAGCACAGGAGGAAGCCATTCAGCTAGATGAGACAATGCCAGCTCGCTGCAAGAACTATTTAGCTAATCCCACTCATAGAAATGAATCAAACCAAATACAGTCCTGAAGATTCCTCTGTAACAAGTTGGAAGCAGTAGGATTCTTGTTTTATTCTCACATGGTGCCCAACATTTAATGAACAAGATTCACGGAGTCGGGTCTTTAGTATTGGATATTTTTCTAGTCTGCCTGCTGTCACCTCAAGCAGGGTCTTGTGCGTACTTCGATTTACTTACAAGCCTGGGAGTCAGGTTGTCTCAAGGATTTGAACCTCATTCAGGGATGTATAAAGTTCGTTCAGAATAACAGCCACACAGAATCCTTAAACACACTTCAGCTTGGGCCGGTTCCTTTGCTGAGATGCCTTTAATCGCCAAATTGGAACTGCTGATCTGGCATTTTACAGGTAGTGAATTTCTAAACCAATTCTCATCAACTACAGGTACAGAATGGCCGCTTCATTATTGTGGATAATCCAGGCACCTCTGAGTTGTGTATCTTCCCCTGTACAAAATGGAAGGCCAGATTTTTACCATGGTGGTAGAGGCTCTCTTTCTCATGAAAGCCCTGGATATGCTCGAAAATCCTAAATTCCTAACCCCCCTCCCCCCGAACCCGGAATTTCCCATCTTTGCCGGGGGCGGGAGTGGAATCAGGTCAGGGTTTCGCGCAGGCACGATTCACCGAGGCAGGTGACCATTTTAATCACCAGCTGCCTCCAGTGAAGGGGGATTTTGGAAGGTCAGGTGTGTGAAACCCAGAGTATTCAGGTTAAAAGAGGTAAGAGGAAGTCTGAACTTCGTGGATTAATTTGGAGAGGCAAGGTACTCATTTGGATAAGGTCCCAAGACACTTTTGGTAGAGGTAAACCACACAGTGGGAGAGGTAAGCACCCTTGGGGATTGTTAAAATTAGACATGATGATGCGCTTTTTATGCACAAACGTATTGGAACTTTAAAGCCGTCAACTGTCCAGCTGTCGAGGAACTGTCCAGCGCTCAAGAAAGTGTCAAAGAACAGCCCAGCTGTCAATGAACTGTCAAGGAAGAGTCAAAACTCTCAAGGTAATGTGAGTTGGCATGAAGGGAGTAAGGCAAAGAGTGATGGGTGGAGACATAGGTTGGCATGATTGTTATGAGAGGTGGCATGGGCAATGTTATGGGCCATAGAAGCAGAGGTCATGGGTTGGCATAGGCTGTCATGGATGGGGCATAGGGAGTGTATGGGGGCGTTGATGGAAGGGCTGTATTTTGTTTTAACCTTTTATTTAAACATAATACTGGTGAACAGAAGC
The DNA here is from genome assembly GCF_047496885.1 of Scyliorhinus torazame. NCBI lineage: Eukaryota > Metazoa > Chordata > Chondrichthyes > Carcharhiniformes > Scyliorhinidae > Scyliorhinus > Scyliorhinus torazame. The sequence goes on along the minus strand of NC_092722.1, from coordinate 15,064,365 downwards.
AGACCCTTCACCCAGCTCACCTCTGCACTGGCAGCCTCCACACTTGTTCCAGGGTTGCCCACCCCGACTCCTATCTCAGCCTGTACCCACTGACTGAAATTCGGACCTCCTGCTTCACTTCTCCCTCTGTTTCCTCTGTGGAACAAGGGTATTCCCATTGGTAAGGCCAATCCACCTGAATATTCCTTCAGAACGCATGACAGAGGGGCTTCCCCAAAAATCAAGGATGTTCTGAGACTGACAACACTTTGGTTGAGCGTCGTGCAAACCTCGGTAAGAAATATTCAGCGAAGAAGTCACAGGTTCCAGAACTCTGAGGAAATTCATAGGCAGCAACATTTCAGTGTAAATCCAGCTGCAACCAATCACACCCAAATTTCCTCAGTAGAAAATGTTACCTCGTTTGTACACTCTGGTTGCGTCAAAATTTTCTGTTCCAATGTCTCTTCTTGCACTTTCTTGCACTAGAGAGTTGTTCACGAGGCGACTGTTGCACTGAAATCTAGCATTCCTTAACATTTACTTTTAAGGAATTTAACCTGGATACTTCTTGCAAACTTCCAAATATCCAGTTTTTTATGCCTTTCAGACAATAGCATTAACTAAATAAATTCACCGAATCATTTGGAAAGGATAAGCTATTCACAGTTTAAACATGTGGAGCACAGGGCTAGCTGCTGAGAATTTATCTGACAAAACTTGCTTGGCATAGCTAGTGTGAATTGGATTGCTGTGTACGTGTGTAACATTTCAGTAATTAGATATTTTAAATATTGCATTTTATTTTATTGATTACAAATAGCAAGCATTAGCTTGAATCCATTGCACGCCAATTCTAAATTATTAATGTTCATCTTTCACAAAATATATTCCGTGCTGGTCCCAATTCATCGACATAAAAATGTACCTGAATGCGCCTTTTACACCGTACAGTTGAAAGGATTGACCTAAAACCAATGTTTAAAGGTTATTCAAACAGTGTCAGTGCCTGAGATGCTGAAAGTATGACCCATTTATCAAATTATAAAATATATTTGAGTATTAGAAATGTAAGGAAAATTCCTGGTTGTGTATAGTCGGTGCGATTGCAAAACCTCATGCACTTCTTCACAATATGATGGTGTTGGGAGTACAAACCACACAATTTTTCACTTCAAGACCAGGATCGCTTGGCATTTTGCAGGAATCAGTGCCCAGAGTTAATCTCTGATATGAGAAATGGTAGCAGCTTTCAGGCTGATTAAAAAGCACTTAAGACGTTAGCCCAAGGAACGGCATACAGAGCTTAATGTAGATAAACAAGAGGTAATACATGCAGGAGCGGAGACAGCAAATATGTGTGTGATAAAGGGTATCAATGAGTAAAGGTAAAAAGGATGTGATTTGGTGTGATTAATAAATATATACCAACATTGTCTTCTCAATCCGAGGCTGTTAGTAATAAGCCCAATTGAGTATGGGAATGTCTATCAGCATTGAACTCTAAACTAAAATAATTTATCCAAGCTTCGTGTAAATCAGCGTGAAGCTTTCAAAATTGTGTGGCATTCTGATTCTGGGACCTAGGCTTCAGGTATTGAGCAGACACTTTTAGAACTGGACCTATTTTCATGGCATCAAAGAATACTGAGGGGGAAACATAATCCGACTCTTTGATATAAATTTGAAATGAAGCAAATGGAAGCGGCCTACCTGACTTAGGCTGCGATTGGGAGACAAGGAGCAAAGATAATGGGACTGGACCCTGATTGTGGGATGTGACACGAGATGTTCCCCCAGCAACTACACAGGGCCCTCAGTTCTTCACCACGCGCATAAATCACTGACTTAGCTTCAGCTGGAGTATTCATTCTGGGCATTACACTTTAGAAAGAATGTCATGGCCTTGGGGAGGGTGTGAAGGAGACTTGCCAGAATGATACCCGAATGAGAGACTTCAGTTGTATGGAGAGATTTGAGAAGCCGGATTCTCCTCTTTCGAGCAGAGGAAGTTAAGGGGGGGATTTAATATAAAGGGTTGTTGATAGGGAAGATTTGTTTCCCACTGGCAGAAGGGTCGGTAACCGGGGGACACAGATTTGAGATAATTGGCAAAACGATCCAAGAGGAAATGTAAATTCTTTTGCACAATGTGTTGTTGTGGTGAAGGCTGATTCCATAGTAACTTACAAAAGTCCATTAATGTCCATCGGGGAAGGAAATCTGCCATCCTTACCTGGTCTGGCCGACATGTAACTCCAGAATCACAGCAATGTGGTTGATTCTTAATGACCCTCTGAAATGCCTGGGCAAGCCACTCAGTTCAAGGACAATTAGGGATGGACAAGAAATGCTGACCCAGCCAGCAATGCCCACACCCTGTGAAAGATTAAATTAAAAAAATAAGTTTTGGGCCCCAACAATCAGGAAGGATATTTAGCCTCCGATATCTAACGGCACGGTGACACAGTGGTTAGCACCTGCTGCTTCACAGCACCAGGCACCCTGGTCCAATTCCGACCTTGGGTGACTGTCCGTGTGGAGTTTGCACTTTCTCTCTGTGTCTGCGTGGGTTTCCTCCTACAGTCGAAAGATGTGTTGGTTAGGTGTATTGACCGTGATCAATTGCCCATTTTGTCCAAAGGTTCATTGGGATTGCTGGGTTGCGGGGATAGGGTGGGGGGAGTGGGCCTGGGTGGGGTTGTGCAGACTTGATGGGCCGAGTGGCTTCCTATTGCACTGTAGGGATTCCATGAGAGAGAATCATGTAGATTAAACCAGAATAACACCAGGGTTTTAAAAGAATAAATTATGAAGACAGATTGTACAAACCTGGCTCAAGTTTAGAAGATTCAGGGTTGATCTAATTAAGCTGCTTTAGGATTTAATAGCGGGGATAAAGAGAAAGTATTTTTCTGGAATCCAGGACAAGGGAACAAAATCTACTATTAGATCCAGGCCATTCCGGAGTAAAATCAGGAAGAATTGTTTCACACAAAGGGTGGGGAAAATCCCAAAGGCTGTGGATTCCGAGTTAATTGACCAATAACAACAGATTTTCATCAGGTAAGGATCTCGCGATGGGTAAATGGAGTTGAGGTGCAAAGCAACTATCATTTTGGATGACCAAATAGGCTTAAGTGGCTGAATGGCCAATTGCTGTCCCCAAATTCACAAATATTTGGGTGGAAAATGAACGGAAGGGTTGTAAGAGAGGTTATAGACTGGCCTCCGAAAAGTTCCAGAGATGGAGAGGAAAGGATTGCAAAGATGATTCTGGCTCGGAGCGAAAGAAACAGGGTAGTTGTTATGGGGGACTTTAACTTTCCAAATGTTGACTGGAAACACTATAGTTTGAGTACTTTAAATGGGTCCTTTTCTGTCCAATATTTGCAGGAGGGTTTCCTGACACAGTATGTAGATAGGCCAACGAGAGGCGAGGCCATATTGGATTTGGTACTGGGTAATGAACCAGGACAGGTATTAGATTTGGAGGTAGGTGAGCACTTTGGTGATAGTGACCACAATTCGATTACGTTTACTTTAGTGATGGAAAGGGATAGGTATATACCGCAGGGCAAGAGTTATATCTGGGGGAAAGGCAATTATGATGCGATGAGGCATGACTTAGGATGCATCGGATGGAGAGGAAAACTGCAGGGGATGGGCACAATGGAAATGGGGAGCTTGTTCAAGGAACAGCTACTGCGTGTCCTTGATAAGTATGTACTTGTCAGGCAGGGAGGAAGTGGTCGAGCAAAGGAACCATGGTTTACTAAAGCAGTCGAAACACTTGTCAAGAGGAAGAAGGAGGCTTATGTAAAGATGAGACATGAAGGTTCAGTTAGGGCGCTCGAGAGTTACAAGTTAGCGAGGAAGGACCTAAAGAGAGAGCTAAGAAGAGCCAGGAGGGGACATGAGAAGTCTTTGGCAGGTAGGATCAAGGATAACCCTAAAGCTTTCTACAGATATGTCAGGAATAAACGAATGACTAGGGTAAGAGTAGGGTCAGTTAAGGACAGTAGTGGGAAGCTGTGCTTGGAGTCCGAGGAGATAGGAGAGGTGCTAAATGAATATTTTTCATCAGTATTCACACAGGAAAAAGACAATGTTGTCGAGGAGAATACTGAGATTCAGGCTACTAGACCAGAAGGGCTTGAGGTTCATAAGGAGGAGTTGTTCGCAATTCTGGAAAGTGTGAAAATAGATAAGTCCCCTGGGCCGGAAGGGATTTATCCTAGGATTCTCTGGGAAGCTAGGGAGGAGATTGCTGAGCCTTTGGCTTTGATCTTTAAGTCATCTTTGTCTACAGGAATACCACCAGAAGACTGGAGGATAGCAAATGTTGTCCCCTTGTTCAAGAAGGGGAGTAGAGACAACCCCAGTAACTATAGACCAGTGAGCCTTACTTCTGTGTGGGCAAAATCTTGGAAAAGTTTATAAGAGATAGGATGCATAATCATCTGGAAAGGAATAATTTGATTAGAGATAGTCAACACGGTTTTGTGAAGGGTAGGTCGTACCTCACAAACCTTATTGAGTTCTTTGAGAAGGTGCCCAAACAAGTGGAAGAGGGTAAAGCAGTTGATGTGGTGTATATGGATTTCAGTAAAGCGTTTGATAAGGTTCCCCACGGTAGGCTACTGCAGAAAGTACGGAGGCATGGGATTCAGGGTGATTTAGCAGTTTGGATCAGAAATTGGCTAGCTGGAAGAAGACAAAGAGTGGTAGTTGATGGGAAATGTTCAGACTGGAGTCCAGTTACTAGTGGTGTACCACAAGGATCTGTTTTGGGGCCACTGCTGTTTGTCATTTTTATAAATGACCTGGAGGAGGGCGTAGAAGGATGGGTGAGTAAATTTGCAGATGACATTAAAGTCGGTGGAGTTGTGGACAGTGCGGAAGGATGTTACAAGTTACAGAGGGACATAGATAAGCTGCAGCGCTGGGCTGAGAGGTGGCAAATTGAGTTTAATGCAGAAAAGTGTGAGGTGATTCATTTTGGAAGGAAGAACAGGAAGACAGAGTACTGGGCTAATGGTAAGATTCTTGGCAGTGTGGATGAGCAGAGAGATCTCAGTGTCCATGTACATAGATCCCTTAAAGTTGCCACCCAGGTTGAGAGGGTTGTTAAGACCATAAGACATAGGAGTGGAAGTAAGGCCATTCGGCCCATCGAGTCCACTCCACCATTCAATCATGGCAGATTTCAACTGCATTTACCCGCTCTCTCTCCATAGCCCTTAATTCCTTGAGAAATCAAGAATTTATCAACTTCTGTCTTAAAGACACTCAATGTCCTGGCCTCCACCGCCCTCTGTGGCAATGAATTCCACAGACCCACCACTCTCTGGCTGAAGAAATTTCTCCTCATCTCTGTTCTAAAGTGACTCTCTTTTATTCTAAGGCTGTGCCCCCGGGTCCTAGTCTCCCCAGCTAATGGAAACAACTTCCCTACGTCCACCCTATCTAAGCCATTCATTATCTTGTAAGTTTCTATTAGATCTCCCCTCAACCTCCTAAACTCCAATGAATATAATCCCAGGATCCTCAGACGTTCATCGTATGTTAGGCGTACCATTCCTGGGATCATCCGTGTGAATCTCCGTTGGACCCGCTCCAGTGCCAGTATGTCCTTCCTGAGGTGTGGGGTCCAAAATTGCTCACAGTATTCTAAATGGGGCCTAACTAATGCTTTATAAAGCTTCAGAAGTACATCCCTGCTTTTATATTCCAAGCCTCTTGAGATAAATGACAACATCGCATTTGCTTTCTTAATTACAGACTCAACCTGCAAGTTTACCTTTCGAGAATCCTGGACTAGGACTCCCAAGTCCCTTTGCACTTCAGCATTATGAATTTTGTCACCGTTTAGAAAATAGTCCATGCCTCTATTCTTTTTTCCAAAGTGCAAGACCTCGCACTTGCCCACATTGAATTTCATCAGCCATTTCTTGGACCACTCTCCTAAACTGTCTAAATCTTTCTGCAGCCTCCCCACCTCCTCCATACTACCTGCCCCTCCACCGATCTTTGTATCATCGGCAAACTTAGCCAGAATGTCCCCAGTCCCGTCATCTAGATCGTTAATATATAAAGAGAACAGCAGTGGCCCCAAAATTGAACTCTGCGGGACACCACTCGTCACCAGTTGCCATTCCGAAAAAGAACCTTTTATCCCAACTCTCTGCCTTCTGCCTGACAGCCAATCGTCAATCCATGTTAGTACCTTGCCTCGAATACCATGGGCCCTTATTTTACTCAGCAGTCTCCCGTGAGGCACCTTATCAAAGGCCTTTTGGAAGTCAAGATAGATAACATCCATTGGCTCTCCTTGGTCTAACCTATTTGTTATCTCTTCAAGGAACTCTAACAGGTTTGTCAGGCACGACCTCCCCTTACTAAATCCATGCTGACTTGTCCTAATCCGACCCTGCACTTCCAAGAATTTAGAAATCTCATCCTTAACAATGGATTCTAGAATCTTGCCAACAACCGAGGTTAGGCTAATTGGCCTATAACGCCCCTGTTCCCTTCTTGAACAGGGGGGTTACAACAGCGATTTTCCAATCCTCTGGGACTTTCCCTGACTCCAGTGACTTTTGAAAGATCATAACTAACGCCTCCACTATTTCTTCAGCTATCTCCTTTAGAACTCTAGGATGTAGCCCATCTGGGCCCAGAGATTTATCAATTTTTAGACCTCTTAGTTTCTCTAGCACTTTCTCCTTTATGATGGCTACCATATTCAACTCTGCCCCCTTACACTCCTGAATTGTTGGGATATTACTCATGTCTTCTACTGTGAAGACTGACGCAAAGTACTTATTTAGTTCCTCAGCTATTTCCTTGTCTCCCATCACTTGATTACCAGCATCATTTTGGAGCGGCCCAATGTCTACTTTTGCCTCCCGTTTGTTTTTAATGTATTTAAATAAACTTTTACTATCATTCCTAATGTTACTGGCTAGCCTACCTTCATATTTGATCCTCTCTTTTCTTATTTCTCTCTTTGTTATCCTCTGTTTGTTTTTGTAGCCTTCCCAATCTTCTGACTTCCCACTACTCTTTGCCACATTATAGGCTTTCTCTTTTGCTTTGATGCATTCCCTAACTTCCTTTGTCAGCCATGGCTGCCTAATCCCCCCTCTGATAACCTTTCTTTTCTTTGGGATGAACCTCTGTACTGTGTCCTCAATTACTCCCAGAAACTCCTGCCATTGCTGTTCTACTGTCTTTCCCACTAGGCTCTGCTCCCAGTCGATTTTCGTCAGTTCCTCCCTCATGCCCCTGTAGTTACCTTTATTTAACTGTAACACCTTTACATCTGATTCTACCTTTCTTTCAAATTGCAGATTGAATTCTACCATATTATGATCACTGCCTCCTAAGTGTTCCCTTACTTTAAGATCTTTAATCAAGTCTGGCTCATTACATAACACTAAGTCCAGAATGGCCTGTTCCCTCGTGGACTCCATCACAAGCTGTTCCAAAAAGCCCTCCTGTAAACATTCAATGAATTCCCTTTCCTTGGGTCCACTGGCAGCATTATTTACCCAGTCCACCTGCATATTGAAGTCCCCCATGATCACTGTGACCTTGCCTTTCTGACATGCACTTTCTATTTTGTGGTGCATTTTGTGCCCCTGGTCCTGACCACTGCTAGGAGGCCTGTACATAACTCCCATTATGGTTTTTTGCCTTTGTGGTTCCTCAACTCTACCCACACAGACTCTACATCATCTGACCCTATGTCGTTTAGTGCTATTGATTTAATTTCATTCCTAATTAACAAGGCAACCCCGCCCCCTCTGCCCACCTCTCTGTCTTTTCGATGGCTTGTGAATCCCTGGATGTTTAAATGCCAGTCCTGAACCCCCTGCAACCACATCTCTGTGATGCCTACCACATCATACCTGCCAGTCACAATCTGGGCCACAAGCTCATCTACCTTGTTCCGTACACTGCGCGCATTTAAATATAGCACCTTTAATTCTCTATTGACCGTCCCTTTTTGTTTTCTTAGTGTGGTGGACCTTGGTTTACTGAGCCTTTCCATACACTGTGTCATATTTTGTGGGATGGGGACTATCGTAACCTCTCCTGAGTTTTGTCTTTTCGTGCTTTTTTGTATTCCTAAGCAGCTACGCTTCCCACTGATTACTTCACCTCTTGGTTCCCTGACTTTCCCTTCCCCCCCAATCTCTAGTTTAAAGTCCTATTGACCACCCTATTTACTCTTTTCGCCAGAACACTGGTCCCAGCTCGGTTCAGGTGGAGACCATCCCAACGGTATAGGTCCCCCCTGTCCCAAAACTGATGCCAGTGTCCCATGAAAAGGAAACCCTCTTTCCCACACCACTCTTTCAGCCACGTGTTAACTTCCCTTATTCTTGCCTCCCTATGCCAATTTGCACGTGGCTCGGGCAGTAATCCAGAGATTATGACCCTTGAGGACCTGTTTTTTAATTTGAATCCTAGCTCTTTATAATCTCAAAACAGGTCCTCTTTCCTAGACTTGCCTATGTTGTTGGTACCGACATGGACCACAACAACTGGATCCTCCCTCTCCAGTATCCTTTCAAGCTCCCTGGCACCGGGCAGGCAACATACCATGCAGGACTATTTATCCTGCTCACAAAGGATACTATCTATCCCCCTGATAATAGAATCCCCTACAACTACAGCTTGCCTATTTACTCCCTCCCCTTGAATGGCCTGCTGAACCATGGTGCCTTGGTCAGCTGACTCATCCTTCCTGCAGCCCTGTTCGCCATCCACACAGGGAGCAAGTGCCTCATACCTGTTGGACAGGGTCAAGGGCTGAGGCTCCTGAGATCCTGACTGCTGGTTCCCTTTACCTGCCTGACTTGCAGTCACACCCTGCTGTCCCTGGCCACTGGCAGGATTTAAACTACTTACTCTGACAGGTGTGACTGCCTCCTGAAACACAGTGTCCAGGTAAGTCTCCCCCTCCCGGATGTGCCTCAGTGTTTGAAGCTCAGACTCCAGCTCATCAACTCTGAGCCGGAGCTCTTCGAGCAGCCAACACTTACTGCAGATGTGGTCGCTGCAGCTCGCAATGGGATCTGCCAGCTCCCACATCAAGCAGCTCAAGCACATCACCTGACCAGCTATCTCTAATTAATTAAGAAGGCGTACGGTGTGTTAGCTTTTATTGGTGGAGGGATTGAGTTTCGGAGCCATGAGGTCATGTTGCAGCTGTACAAAACTCTGGTGCGGCCGCATTTGGAGTATTGCGTGCAATTCTGGTCACCGCATTATAGGAAGGATGTGGAAGCATTGGAAAGGGTGCAGAGGAGATTACCAGAATGTTGCCTGGTATGGAGGGAAGATCTTATGAGGGAAGGCTGAGGGACTTGAGGCTGTTTTCGTCAGAGAGAAGAAGGTTAAGAGGTGACTTAATTGAGGCATACAAGGTGATCAGAGGATTGAATAGGGTGGACAGTGAGAGCATTTTTCCTCGCATGGTGATGTCTAGCACGAGGGGACATAACTTTAAATTGAGGGGAGATAGATATAAGACAGATGTCAGGGTTAGGTTCTTTACTCAGAGAATAGTAAAGGCGTGGAATGCCCTGCCTGCAACAGTAGTGGACTCGCCAGCACTAAGGGCATTCAAATGGTCATTGGATAGACATATGGACGATAAGGGAATGGTGTAGATGGACTTTAGAGTGGTTTCACAGGTCGGAGCAACATCGAGGGCCAAAGGGCCTGTACTGCGCTGTAATGTTCTATATTCTATGTTCTATAATAGCGTACAGGTGGTGCAGGTTCCTGAACTGCTGACACTGGGACAGAAGTTGTCTATGGATCATAAGCACATACGAGATAATCATAGAATCCTAGAACTTACAGTGCAGAAGGAGGCCCTTCGGCCCATTGAGTCTGCACCAGCTCTTGGAAAGTGCACCCTACTTAAGCCCACAGCTACACCCTATCCGCGCAACCCTATCTAATCTAAGGGCAATTTCGCATGGCCAGTCCAGCTAACCTGCACATCTTTGGACTGTGGGAGGAAACGGCACCCGGAGGAAGCCCTCGCAGACACGGGAAGAACATGCAGTCTCCGCACAGTCAGTGACCCAAGCGGGAATCGAACCTGGGACCCTGGCGCTGTGAAGCCATAGTGCTAACCACTGTGCTACCGTGCTGCCACGGGTGGCAGTGAGCCATTCGACTCTTCGACCCTTTAAAAAAAATTAATTCATGGGCTGTGGACTTAGCTGGCTAGGCCAGCATTTATTGCCCATCCTTAATTGCCCTCGAGAAGGGGGCGGTGAGCTGCCTTCTTGAACCACTGCTGTCTATATGGTGTAGGTACACCCATTGTGCTGTTAGGAAGGGAGTTCCAGGATTTTGATCCAGTGCCAGTGAAGGAACGGCCAATATATTTCCAAACCAGAATGGTGTGTGGTTTGGAGGGGACCGTCCAGGTGGTGGTGTTCCCATGTGTTTGCTGTCCTTGTCCTTCTAGATGATAGTGGCCGTGGGTTTGGAAGGTGCTGATGAAGGAGCCTTGGGGAGTTTCTGCAGTGTGTTTTGTAGACGGTACATTGCTAAATCCACCACATGGAGGCTGAGGAAAGACTGAGTCTGCAGGCAGCCTATACCTTCAGACAGTTATTACCAAGACGGCAGTGTAAATACAGACCCTTCCAGTTCACCAACCACCCAGTGTGAACTCCCTTTTAAACTCGAGTAATAAAGTCCTGATGCATCCTCAATTAGGGAAGTTGTCCTTAATTATCAACTTAAAGCATGTTCTCCATTGCAGCGCAACTCCAAAATTAACAGTACATACTGTTGCCACAGTGTGTCGGTTGTGAATGGAGTGAATGTTCAAGGTGGTGTTTGAGGTGCCACACAAATGGGCTGCTCTGTCATCGAGCTCTTTGAGTCTTATTGGAGATGCGCACATCCAGGCAAGTGGCGAGTATTCCATCGCAGTCCTGACATGTGCCTTATAATAATAATAATAATAATCACTTATTATCACAAGTAGGCTTCAATAAAGTAACTGTGAAAAGCCCCTAGTCGCCACATTCCGGTGCCTGTTCGGGGAGGCCGGTGCAGGAATTGAACCCGCGCTGCTGGCATTGTTCTGCATTGCAAGCCAGCTGTTTAGATAGTGGGCAGGTTTTAGTTAGCTAGGAGGTAAGTTACTTGCAGCAGAATGCCCAATCTCTGACCTCCTCTTGCAGCACAGTATTTATATGAAGGTCCATTTCAGTTTCTGGTCAATGGTAGCCCCCAGGATGTAGATAGTGGGGGATTCAGTGACGGTAATGCTATTGAATGTCATGGGGAGAGGGCTATATTGACTCTTGTTGGAGATGGTCATTGCCTGGCACTTGAGTGGTGAAAATCTAATTTCCCCCTTATCAGCCCAAGCTTGAATGTTGTCCAGGTTTTGATGCATGTGGGCGTGGACTGCTTTGGAATCTGGGGCGTCATGAATAGTGCTGAACATTGTACAATCATCAATGAACATCCCACCCTTGACCTCTTGATGGAAGGAAGGTCATTGATGAAGCAGCTGAAGAGGGTTGAGCCCAGCACACGGTCCTGATAGTTGACCACAACCAACGAACAGAAAAGCAGAGAATTTTGTCAATGGTGAAAGATTGGGAAGGGCTGATGTCCAAAGGAACCTGGGTGTCCTTGTTCAAGAGTCACTAAAAATGACCATGTGGATGCAGCAGGCAGTTCAGAAGGCAAATGGTATGTTGGCCTTCGTCGTGAGGGGATTTGAGTACAGGAGTCAAGATGTCTTGCTGCAGTTATATGGAGCCTTGGTGAGACCATACCTGGTCTATTGTGCACAGTTTTAGCCCCCTTATCTAAGGAGGGATATTCTTGCAGAGAGGGAGTGCAACAAAGGTTCTCCAGACTAATCCCTGGGACAACAGGATGGTTTTATGAGGAGAAGATTGGGGAGACTGTCTGCATTCTTCAGAGTTTCAAGGAATGAGGAGTGATCTTATTGAAACTTACATCCTGTTGTGCCCTGTAAGAATTTTGTATGTGGATAGAATGTTTCCATTGGCTGGTCAACCTAGAACCAGGGGACACAATCTCAGTACAAGAGGCAGGTCATTCAACACTGAGATGAGGAGGAATTTCTTCACATCAGATGGTGGTGAAGTTTTGGAATTCTCTGCCCCAGGCGGTTGTGGAAGCTCAGTCATTGATCATGTTCCAGTCTGATGCCAATGACATCAAGGGATATAAGGATAGCGCCGGAAAGTGGCTGGTGGTAGGTGATCAGTTATTATCTGATAGAATGGAAGAGCATGCAGGCTGAATGACTTACTCCTGTTCCTACCTTCCTGTAAGTATCACTTCAACCAGGGAAGAATTTCCCCCGATTCCCATTGACCAATTTTGCTTGGACACCACGATAACACACTCTGAGAAATGCTGCCTTCAAGGGCAGTCACTCTCACTTCACCTCTTGCATTCTTTTGTCAATGCTTGGACCAAGGCTGTAATGAGGCCAGGAGCTAATTGGTCCTGATACAGCCCAAACTGAGCATCAGTGTTCAGGTTGTTTCTGAGTAAGTGCCGTTTGATAGCACTGTCGATGACTTCTTCCACCACTGATATCGAGAGTAGACTGATGTGGCAGGAGTAAGTCGGGATTTGTCCTGATTTTTGTGTATGGGCCATACCTGGGCAATTGTCCACGTTGCCAGTTAGATGCCAGCATTGCAGTTGCACTGGCACAGCTTGCCGAGGGGCACGGCTTGTTCAGGAGCACAGGTCTTCAGTACTGTTGTCGGAATCATACTGTCGCACCATTCAATGAGATCATGGCTGAGCTGGTAACAGACCAGGGTTGGCTAATGGAGGAGTGCAACAGATAAATATTTTGGAGGTCTAGCATGATAATCATGGAGACAAGGTTCATGTGGAGCTTGCCATGTGAAGATTAAACACGTATGGTTCAATCTATGCTGCGTGTCTGAGGAAGAAGTGGATTGATGTGCCAAATGGCTGTTACAATCTTCGAGGAGTTGAATTTCCGTGGGAATTCTGCGACCCAATCTCCGTGAGTTTGGCAAAAGGGCCAAAGAAAGCTAGGAGAGACACCAAAGTTACGGCGGGCAAGTGGGAAATCCGCTGCAGAAATTCATTCCCAAGTTACCTTCTTGATATTTAATGGCTGCGTTAGCTTCTTCAAAAGGGCCATTAGCAGAACAAAGTAGAGAGCACTGGTTTCACAGATTCCTGCCCATCCTTTTTCAGGTTCATTATTTCTTTTCCACCGACGCCCATAGAAGTTGCAGCATAGAGACGGACCATTCGGCCCAGCTGGCCTGTGATGGTACATTTGCTCCACCTGGGGCTTGATCCCACCCAGTACAGCTCAGCTATCTCTGTGGATTTCAATACATTTTCTGTCATGGTGAGGTAGACATGCATGTCTGCTGGACACTAGTGCAAGGAGTCCCTGGGAACATGTTAATATTACTGAGGGGGTTCCTGAGAGTGTGTGTGCCTTTGCACGGGGTCAGTGGGAGTGTGATAACGTTTGCTGGGAGTCCCTGGATTGGGATGGCATTTGTGGGGGGGGGGGGTCCATGGGAGTGTGATAACGTTTGCGGAGGGGTTTCTCTGGAGCGTGCTAACATTTGCCGGGGCTTGGAGGGGAATGGTCTCTGGAGTGCGCTAACATTTTCAGAGGGTCTCTGGAGCGTGCTAACATTTGCCTGAGCTTGGGGGGGGAATGGTCTCTGGAGTGTGGTAACATTTTCAGTTGGCGGGAGGGGTCCACATTCTGAAGAGTTTGGAATCTGTAGAGCTGGAGTTGCATTGGGCAAAGACCGTCACTGACCTTAGCTGCTGGTTACTCTTGCTTGGTATCAAGGTAAATGTGTTGTGCTCGTGGGCCGCAATGTCGCTGTGAGGTTTGAATACACGTTGTGACAGTGAGGGGTCAGGTTTCCTCTGCACTGGACACAGCAACATTGTGCACCCGTTCATTAGGAAGCAGTTCCCCTCTGCACAAACTGTAAATCCTCCCTGCAGCTCCACCGCTTTACTCGTCGGGTTTTATTTTTCAAGGGAATGTTAAGTTTTATTGGTGCTTCAAAGCGTGATCCATTCTCACGGCATGCCCTAAATTTACGACGTTGGTCCCCAGTATTGTTGGCCACCAGGCCGACCAGTCACTTTAAAAGTCTGCAGAAGGATCTCGCTCTGGAACCCGGAAAAGAATGGGGACCCCGTCGGCTATTTCGTATAAGTAAGTCAATATGGTTGACCCTTGACCTAGCAAACCACTCAGGGCAACTGGGGATGGGCAATAACTGCTGGCCCAGCCAGCGATGGCCACATCCGAGGAATGATTAAAGAAAAAGACAGTGTGCATGAAAACAGGCTGCTCCACGTTGAAAACAAACAGCCTTGGGAATCTATTTAAATCAGTGCCAAATTAAAAATTACACTCGGTAAACACGGGTGCCGGTTTGGTCACCAGGACTGGGCCAGTTGTTTTTTGCTTAGTTTAATAATACCACCTGGGGTATGTTTACGTGGAAAAATCCGCTGCCAACAGAAACAAAAACAATGCGCACAGTTACTACAACAACAACTTGCATTCGCGTCGCACCTTTAATTGGTCCAAGGCTTTTAATACCTTTTGTCCAGATGCAAGACATACATTGCACATTGGTTTGCAAACTATGTGCTGCGACATATGGGGCAGGGCATGAATTTTTGGAGACATGTCCACAAACCGGCTGAAATATTAATAAATAATGTGGCCGTTTGCTCTGGTGAATAAGTTACCGAATCACAGAATTGTAACAGGGCCACTTGGCCCACCGTGTCTGCACGAGCTCTCCAAATGGGCACCATGACTCGTTCCCCTGCCTTTTCCCAGTGCCCCTAGACATTGTTTCTATTCAAATAATCAGCTAACGCCCTCTTGAATGCCTCGATTGAACCTGCCTCCACCACATTTCCAGGCAGAGAATTCCAGATCCAAACCACCCATTGTGTGAAAAAGTTTTTTCTCACATCACGTTTGCTTTGGGTTTTTTATTTGCAAATCACTTGAAATCTGTGTCCCCTTGTTCTTGATCCTTTTACGAGTGGGAACAGTTTCTCCCTGACTACTCTGTCCAGCCCCCTCTTGGCCGCCTTCTCTCCAAGGGGAACAGTCCCAAACTCGCCAATCTATCCTCATAACTGAAGTATTTCATCCCTCGAACCATTCTTGTGAACCTTTTCTACACTCTCTCTAATGTGTTCACATCCTATAGTGTGGAACGCAGAACTCTATACAATATTCCAGTTGAGGTCGAACTAGTGTCTTGTTTAAGTTCAGCAGAATCTCCATGCTCTTGGATTCTATGCCCCTATTAATAGAAATTAGAGACTGAAGTGTAAACAAAGGCTTTCTTCCATTCTGTAAACATTGCTATAAACATTAGTTTTGTTTGTTCATGCTAGTGGCTTCAACGTCCTTAGCTTATTTTATTTTATTTCTTTCAAATCTTTTCCCCTCATCTGAAAGTGTTCACTCAGCTTGGGGAATGGTCTTTATCAATGATTTATGTTGTGACTTTTTCTTTGTGCACATACTTGGTACACAGCAGCTAACACTGCGTGACGGGCACTCTCGTTCAGCTTTTAGCAGAGTTTGTTGGAAATTAGCAAGGAGAAAGCAAGGCTGCTGTCAGATGAGCTGAAGTAATTTAGTGCTCTCACAACCCCTGCTCTAACTCGGGGCAGCTAATCTGGCACAAGTCAGCATTCAAGCCTGCATGGTATGGCTAAGTCCTCCATGAGATCAGTTGAGCCACCTGGACACAAACCTGTATGTTTAACACTGATTACATATCTCACACCCTCCACCTTTAAGATGCAACTTGCCTTTTGGGTTTTTGGTCACCTACCATATATCTCCCTGTGATGCCCAGTGTCAAATCATAGAATTATAGAATCATAGAATTTACAGTGCAGAAGGAGGCCATTTGGCCCATCGAGTCTGCACCGGCCCTTACAAAGAGCACCCTACTCAAGCCCACGTATCTACCCTATCCCCGTAACCCAGGAACCCCCATTTAACCTTTTTTGGTCACTAAGGGCAATTTAGCAAGGCCAATCCACCTAACCCGCACATCTTTGGACTGTGGGAGGAAACCGGAGAACCCGGAGGAAACCCACGCACACACGGGGAGAACGTGCAGACTGCGCACAGTGACCCAAGCTGGAAATCGAACCTGGGACCCTGGAGCTGTGAAGCAATTGTGCTATCCACCATGCTGCCGTGCTGCCCTGGATGCAAGTTGTTGTCATGAGAAGATATATGGAAGTGTCAAGGGGTTTAGAGAGCAATGTCTAGATTGCAGATGATATAATGATTGCTGGTTCAGCCAGTAGGGGAGGGGTTAGGGAATGTTTAGTAGCCCTGAAATGGAACAGCAGAGAGAACAAGAGTAGGGCTTGAGTAAGTTTCAGAGGTGGCCTGTTTGATTGAATAATAACAGTGTAATAACTGGTGGCATGGTAGCACAGTGCCGATTTCCGGCTTGGGTCACTGTCTGTGTGGAGTCTGCACGTTCTCCCCGTGTCTGCGTGGGTTTCCGCCGGGTGCTCCGGTTTCCTCCCACAAGTCCCGAAAGGCGTGCTGTTAGGTAATTTGGACATTCTGAATTCTCCCTCAGTGTATCCGAACAGCCGGCGGAATGTGGCGACTGGGGGCTTTTCACAGTAACTTCATTCCAGAGTTTATTTAAAAATAAATTCTGAGTGCCCAATTAATTATTTCCAATTAAGGGGCAATTTAGTGTGGCCTACTCTGCACATCTTTGGGTTGTGGGGGCCGAAACCCACGCAAACGTGGGGGAGAATGTGCAAACTCCACACGGAAAGTGACCCAGAGCCAGGATCGAACCTGGGACCTCGGAGCCGTGAGGCAGCAATGCTAACCACGGCGCCACATTGCTGCCCTAACTTAATTGCAGTGTTAATGTAAGCCTACTTGTGACAATAAAGATTATTATTACTACTATTATTATTGAGGAGAAGGGAGAAGCATGCTCTTCAAGATCTGGGAAGATACTGTGACTGATTCTATACTCGCTGTTATAGCTCTAGGACACGGCCATCTGTGACACCAGCCCAATTGTAATTAAATAATTTAGCATGAACTGGGATGGCAGTTGGGGTGATCCCACTACTAGGAATCACTGAAAAGACTAGGGGCGGGATTTACCACGCAACCCGCCTTGTGTTTTGCGGTGGTGGGAAGCGGCCTGCTATTGGCCAGTGGCAGGATCTTCTGGTCTTGCCATTGTCAATGAGGTTTCCCATTGAATGCTCCCCTCGCCACCGGGAAACCCGCAGTGGGGATGCGCCATTGGCGGGACCGGAAGATCCCGCTGGCGTCAATAACTGGAAAGTTCTGTCCTGATACTCTTTTGTTTAGAGAAGTGAGAGGAGGAGTCCGGGGTTTTCAACATTGTGAAGCAAGTCAAGAGGATAGATCTAGAGAAGATGGGCAGAACTTTCCTTCGGGCCTTCTGCCTCCCAACGGCAGGAGGAAATTGGTACTCCGAGCCTCCGTTTACGGGCAGCGGAACCGGCCCAACTAGTAAATGTAGCATAGGCGTTAATAAATTCAATAAGGAGTTCAGGGGAAACTTGTTCCCCAAGAGAGTTTAGAATGTGGAATTTAATACGACAAGGAATAGCTGAACAAATAACATTGATACATTGAAGGAGAAGCTAGATAGGTAAATAGGAGTGGCCGGAATGGAAGGAGATGCTGATGGGGTAAGATGACGAGGGATAGGAGATTGCTCGTATGGACCATAAAGACAAGCACAGGGCACGTGGGCCGGTGGCCTGCCTCAGGGCTGTATATTTTAACATATCAGTAAAAAGTCTACATTGGATATATTACAGCCTTCAGTCTTTCAGGAGATTATATTTAATACAGTAAATGGATAAATTCACCAGTATCCGTAATTCACCGTACATTTATGTTCTCTTGAAGAAATTAATCGGGAACTATATTTTTATTCCTTTATAATTTGACAAAACATAAGAATATTTGCATTCTTTAGGGTTCTTGGTATGCAATGCTTCTTGGAAGGGTTTATAGATCTGGAGGGCTCTTAGATATCTGCCTGTCGTGAATTTGCTGGATGCTGTAATTTAAGACTCTTCCGAAATCCATTCCTTTTTGTGAGAACCTCACGAGGACCACGGGGAGTGACTCCCCGTGGGACTCGTGTTGCACAAGTTCCCATGGTAACGGGTGGAGGCTCACCCAGCTGGGATTTGTTATTGAGCCCTTTAAATGCCAGACCCGGACCGGGAATTCCGTTAGTCCCAGGCTGGAATAATTGTCTCGTACGCTATGCAGGGAGGGGGGGCGGGGGGGCTTTACTTTTGAGTTTAAAATAAAATTAGTTAAACCACAATATTCGTGTCTACTGGATTGCTACATTGTTTACCATTGGTTGTCCTTAACTCATCCCCCAGCAGGGAGTTACCAGTATGAGGTGCATACTGGGAAATTGCAGGACCACACTTCAACGCTTTGCAATCTTTAATTGGACAGAGAATAGTAGGTGTGGGACGGGGTGGGGGGGGGGGGGGGGGCGGTGGCTATGGTTTCCCATAATGCACTTCCAGCAGGTAAGGCCTGGCCCAGAGAGCAACCACCTACCCTCCTATTTGTATTGTGGGCTAAGTGAAAGCAACAAGAACATCCATGCAGTTTCTCCAAAGCTGCTGGGGTAGTTTTTGTTTTGGAGAGGGACCAGAAACTGTTAATAAACAGGGTTACCAATTCCAGTTGCGTAACAGGATTCACCAAGCTGTTACATCTCCCCAGTTTTCTTTACTACGGCAAAAAAAAAGTAAGCTTCGAGGAAGATTAAGAGCAAAAGCTATTTTCCCCAATGACCGGATGAATTTTCTCTGGGATTGCCTGCAGTTGTGTCCCAGGGGATGAAGCTTTAATTTCTAGAGGCTCCAGGACAATCCTAGAGGGTTGGCAACCCAATAATTAGAGGTTGCTGCTTCAGACTGGGCCCAAAGAAATGTTGGCATAAAGACAGGGAACCTGCAAGATGCATTCTCCTATTGCCCATTGTCTACTTCAGACCCAAGTTTGTAATGCTTTAGCACCTATTCAATCGATTGTTGTTAAGATCAAATTGTGTGTTTGCATTGCATGTGTTTGAGGGTTCGATGCTGTTTGGAGTGTTGCTAAGATAAAGCTGCAGTATCCATTTTATATTGTGTTGCACATGACCTTCCAGCATTTGGTGTGGTGTGCATTGAATTCACCCATCATTATGAAGACCTATTCAATCCCAGCATACTTGATGCTAGTGGGGTCCAACATTCTGAACGCTGACTAAAAATGACCCGGAAAGCAGAACAATAGATTAATCAAGAACCTGATTCCTTGACCATTGTGCTGCTGTGGAAGGCAGCATGGGGGGGGGGGGGGGGGGGGGAGCTGAAACAGGGATGATATAATTGCCCCGAGTTTCTTGAGAGCACAGAATAGGGAAGAAACCCAGATAACTGCATCTCTATTTCTTTAATTTATTTACTGGGGCTTTCCCAGTGGAGGAGACCAGCCAACATCTAGGGATTTAATCGAGGCCAGAGGTGTTCTCAGCCTCCTGCCTCGTTTTCCAGTTCACTTCCATTCGGGACCATTAAAAAACCCGACACGAGTACAGTTTATTTCCCATTGTTAATTGTGTGGAAAAAACCATAAGCTTTGTAAAACATTAAGAAGACACTTGGGAGTCTTCAAAGCATGCAGTTCAAAACCTCTCATTGCGCATTCTTGGCGTACTCAATGGTCTGGATGAGAGTTGCCAATCGCGATTAAATGGGCCAAGGCAGGCCAGCAGCACGGTTCAATTCCCGTAACAGTCTCCCCGAACAGGCGCCGGAATGTGGCGACTTGGGGCTTTTCACAGTAACTTCATTTGAAGTCTACTTGTGACAATAAGCGATTTTCATTATTTCATTTTCCTTGTGACACACTGCCTTTCTACATAACTGAAAAGCATGGTAGCATAGTGGTTAGCACAGTTGCTTCATAGCTCCAGGGTCCCAGGTTCGATTCCCAGCTTGGGTCACTGTCTGTGCGGAGTCTGCACGTTCTCCCCGTGTCTGTGTGGGTTTCCTCTGGGTTCTCCAGTTTCCTACCACAGTCCAAAGATGTGCAGGTTAGGTGGATTGGCTATTCTAAATTGCCCTTAGTGTCCAAAACGATTAGGTTGGGTTACGGGGATTAGGGTGGAGGTGGGGGGCTTAGGAGGGGCACTCTTTCCAAGGGCCGGTGCAGACACAATGGGCTGATGGCCTCCTTCTGCACTGTAAATTCTATAATGCTTGAATGTCATCCAAACAGCCTCTCCCCCCGCCCCCCCCCACCCCCAAATTTCAATAACTTTAGAACTTGCAAAGCAAAATGATCAAGAAAAATGACAAAACAAAAATCAGTTTCCCCAGGGTCGCACACAGCAGCATCCTGAATATTGATCTTCAATTTCTGGAGACTCCAGACCAATCCTGGAGGGTTGGCAACCCGGGTCTGGACTCAGAAATTTGGAGGCCGTCCCCTCCTGAATTTAACTGTGCTTCCCTTTAATGCATTCACGAATGCTGATACTTCCATGTAGCACTCGTATGCCTACTTTTCAGTATCTCGTATGGGTTATCAAACATGATAACTTTCTCATGGAGGATTCTTGGTGGCTGAGGCCGAGAGGATTAGCGAATGATTCTCTTTGGAATAGCTACCATGTTGTTTACTGACACAACCCTAAAGCTCACGTACCCAAATAGTATTGATCTGAAGTGGGTGCAAAGTTAGAATCCACCCCAGTGTATGGGACTACTTTTATAGCGCTTTGTAGGAATGTATTTCCCTGCGAGCATCAACTATGGACATAATGTAAACTAAGATCCTAATGCAATATGTTTGCTGCACATTAAATTTTGACATGCTAACATTTCAAGAGAAAAATGCAGTGCGCTTGCTCATCCATGTAGACATACAAAACGGGTACTTCGACTTTAAATGCTTTAACACGATGAGTGGTGCAATGAATGTTTTTATTGGAAAATCATATTTCCTTATTCATTATTGATTGGGTACCAATTTCTTTCTTCTGATAGAAACATCTTTTGACAGAAGATTAGCTCAAAGGCCATAAAGCGTCTTTGATTGCATTACCTATAATGAACAATCAATTGGAACGAAGAATGACTAATTGAGTTGTAGCCAGCAGAAAGTTGTATTTAAGCTAAATTCACTTAAATTTGACCATGCACAGCTAAACATGGAAATAAGGAAGAGATGTCTAGTATATCACCCCATTGCACCACTAACCTGTGAAGGATTGAAGACGTATAGATAGAAGAGAATATTGGGTCTTTTGTTTGCTCAGAGAGATATTTGTGCCCTGTGCTTTCTCCTGAGGCAGTTTTACGGCAGTAACTATTGCCAACCTGAGGGGTGGAGGTACTCCCATGCACACAATGCTATTCTGGGACCATTTGGAGAACTTATGACGGAAGACGATATCATCCGTATAGAAAAGCAGATCGAAAACCTCCAAGTCATGCACAAAGTGCAGGAAGTGGAGACGGAGCTGGAGCAGCTCGAGCTTGAGCTTCAGCAACTCTTGCCCATGTCTGTGGCCTTGGCCCCTGACCATTTTACTGTGAACCCGAAACAGGTCCACGGACAGGCAGATGACCTACCCGCCTGGTGCAACAAGATTTCGACCCTATTGAAGAGCATGGCTATCCTTTTGGCTAGTCTCGGTGGGAAGGAGATAGACATTCTGGACACAGTGACTTCCCGTGACCAATTTGGGGGCCCGGCGGCTGAGCCAATGAAGGTTGCTCCAGCTAAGGAAATTAATATAGGAAGGTCTCAGTCATTCAGTTCGACTAGGGAGGATGTCCAGAAAGAAATCCTGCAATGTGGTGTGTCAGTCAAAAACATAAAAGCAAACTACGAGTTGCAACTGCAATCAAAAATGACTGATGACATGCAGCATAGAGTTTATAAAAGGAAGAGATCGTTGCCTGTTGTACCTCATGATACAGGAACCATTTTGGAAGAACCCTATAACTTTAGTATCAATGAAACTCGAGGCATTGAACACAGAGTACAACAACAGTATCCTGGCAATCATCGGCCAATGGTGGTGGAAGAACCATTAATCATGCCTTCGCATGCACCATTAATGTATTCTGGTTCAACAGACAAGAATGATGTAGGCCAATGTTTAAGTCAAGACAGTGAAACTTTATTTAGTCCAGACTTCATGACCAGAAGTCTCCCAGTCCAGACAGACCTCAGCTGCGTGCAGCAGTACATAGACACGAGGAAGGAACGGATCGTGTTCCTCTTCCTTGAACACTGGAGGAAATGGACATTTACCGAATCTTTCAGACAAAAGCAAATGGCGTCAAGTCTTTCGGGTGCTTTAGCTGAGGACTTCAAAGACATACAGCACGCTGATGGGCTGTTGTATAAACCATCGGAATTACAGTCTGAAATGATGAGAGGGAGAAGCGATGATGATCGCCTTCTTTTCTTCATGAAGCAGAGGCAAGTGGTTGGCAAGCTGTTAGGCCACTGGAGGACCATTATCTCCCAGGTCCCAACTCGGCAAATCAGACGATTGAGTCGGCATCACGAGATGTACTGGCCTGAACACTTTCTTCCTCATGTTAATGGCACTCCCGTCGATTACAGTAGCCTGAGCCTTGACCTTTTCATGCTTGGCTACTTCCAGTTATTGGAAATGAACATTGCTCGCGCCGAGCGGAAATTCCGACACATCCTTTGCTACGAGATGTTTGACCGCCTGGGAAGCCACAGTTGGGAACTGATCCGAAAATTCCACAAAGTCGTCATGGAAGAGGTTGAGTCTGGGAAACGAGATTGGGCCGATGGATTCGAGGATATTAAGCAGGAGTTCTTTGGTGACAGAGTTGAGGTCCACCAGCACAATGCCGCAGTCCAGGATGAGCAAACAGAATCGGAGCCTGTGGAATTATCCCGACAGGAGTCACTCACGAGTAACTCCACCCGTTTCCCAGTCAGTGACAATACAGTGGACGAGGAGAGGCGAAGGAACAAAATTAGAAAAGAATCGATTCAACTCATCTCCGAACTTGGAGAATTCTGCAACCAAGAGATCTGTCGATACATTGACCGTAGTTTTTCATTTTGGAAGGAGAAAGAAGCAGAGTTATTTGTTATTTAAACTGATGAATCGGTATTTTTTAGGTTATGAAGCTAATGCCTCTTTGGTGTCCAAGGGGAGATAACTGCTTTTCAAGCGACAGATGAGAGGAGGTGGTATTGTAAGTGTTAGCAGATGAACTCCAAACCAGTTTGCACTCGGTTATCCGGGGGCAAGACTGAGCTGGATAATCAGACACTTTGGGGCACATCATTTTCAAATATTGATTGATTTGTAGTAGATTAAACTGCTTGCATAGAGTTACGCAAGAACAAATATTGTAACTTGCAAAGTGTATTTATCTTCTGAGTAAAAAAATAATCCTGTGATTTTATCTCCAATCACTGACATCAATTGGAATGTGTGTTTAAAGTTGTCAGTGAGCCAAGAAGCCAAGCACCTGACCCCAGGATATCCAAGTTTAAAATCATTATCAGGAAGAGAGTAAAACTTCTCATTGGTTTACTGAGAGAACCCAGTCTCTGTCGGAAAATACAACTTGTGCATGGCTTGGTGTGAATTTCTTTGGCAACCACCACTCCAGGGTTTCTAGTCCATCACTATTCCAGCAATTTTCCCCTCTTCCTTAATAATTTGCTCCTTATGAAGACAAACAGTGGATCTGCTGAGCTCTGGGTGGGCTTTCATCTTTTGCCTACAGTTGGATTGTACCACCACAGAGCCCCAATCTAGCGTGCAGTTACTTATTCCTGTCGCATTTAAGAGTAAGATTAATTGCTTCTTGTTGCAAGGTTGGTATGTGTGGGGAGGGTTTCCTAACCCCCACCAGTGGTGTGAATGGCAGTGGTGGAGACAGCCTGCCATTGGCTGGAGGTGGGATCTGCCAGTGCACCGTCGCCGACGGCGTTTCCCATTGTTTGCACCCTCCTCCACCGCTGGGACTGGAAGATCAGACCAGCAGGATCTCTAACCAAAATCTACAGAAAGTGCTTGAGAGCGGTGGCCTCTGAATGCTAGGCTAGTGCGGTATTCTTGTACGATGGGAGTGAAATGGCAACTCCTTCCCCTCTCCCCCCCCCCCCCCTTTGCAGGTAGAGGGCCATGAATCAGTCTAACAACTTGGCCATGGCCTTTTTTTGAAATATGTAACCATTGCTCTCAATATTCAACCACCAGCAGTTAGTTTGGTTCTCTTGTGCTACTCACTGGTAGGTTTGAAGCTCCAGCAGTATTAAAATATTCCGACTTGAAGAAGTAACCACAATTTGTGCAAATTTCCATCACGTAATCTTGCAAAGCAGAAGTTCCCCATCTTAAATGGCGGAAGTGATGTTGAATTACATGATGGTCTGAGGGTATAGCTCGGGCCTCCCACTGGCACCAATTTAATAGGGTTTTTTTTTCTGATTAAATAGCAACCCATATAACATTTTTCCAGAAACTTTTATTTGCCTCACATATTTGTTGTAGTTTGCTTTCGACTGAAGGTATTGTATTTTCCTGATGCAGTCTCCTGACCTTGTACTAATGCACTCATTTGCCGATATACGAGGAAGGTCTTCTAGGTAGCGAACTGACCTTGTGTTGTGCAGAGAGGGATACATTCCTTTGATTCAGACTTAAAGTTTCTTAACGTGGCAGTCTTGGACTGGCTTTGCAACATGCCCAGGGTAAGTGAAAGCATATCTTTAGATGATGAATGCTGACAATTACATCTCAAGTTAAAGGAATAAAGAAGTGGTATTGATGTGAAAATAATTGTTAAAAGAGCAAATCGTCTCTCCCAGTGCCTCAGCTCTGGAGGGATGGGCGGGATATGAGGTCACTCTTGTCCAGGATGTACTTCATTTACTTGCCAAACCCCCACATCCATTGTCACATGCAAGCCACGTGGGCAAGTTGTGAGAGGGTGATTTTCTTCCTGTATATAGCCTATGCTGCCAGGAGAGGGAATGGAGAAAAGTGAGGACGAAAAAAAACCAATAACAAAGAGAAAAAGGAGCAATTAATGCTATTATTAGCAACAAAAAATAAAGGGGTCAGCCTGTAAAAGGTCAAGAATTCACCTGCATTTACCCGCCTCCACTTTTTACTCCTTGTTTCACCCTCACAATGAACAGCCCATTCCCAACTTCCCTGTTACTGAAGATTTGTAAAACATGTTTAGGTTAAATGAGCATCATCAGGAGAGCAATGACATAGAACGTGACTGTGTTTGCAATCAGGGTCTGTTTTGAATATTACCTTTTTGCATGTTTGTAATGGTGTCTGCTCTCATCGAAGACCCAGCTCAGCCCAAGTGCTTAATTTTCAAATCATAATTTGGCTGCATGTTTGCTCTGGTTTTAATTGGAAATCATGCAGCGGGATTTCTCCTGAATCCCCGCGATGGCCCGATGCCGGCGTAAATAGCGGTGTGAACCACTCCGGCGTTGGGCCCGCCGGAAGTTGCGGAATCCTCCACACTCCCGGAGGCTAGGCCGGCGCCGGAGGGGTTGGCGCCGCGCCAACCAGTGCCAAAGGGGCGTGCGAGTAGCGCATGCGCAGAACCGCCGGCGTGGATCCGCGCATGCGCAGATCGGCCGGCGTATTCTAGCGCATGCGCAGGGGGGGGGGGGCCGTCTCCACGCCGGCCATGGCAGTGCCCTACAGAGGCCGGCGCGGAAGGAAAGAGTGCCCCCACGGCACAGGCCCGCCCGCAGAGCGGTGGGCCCCGATCGCGGGCCAGGCCACCGTGGGGGCCACCCCAGGGCCGGATCCCCCTTGCCCCCCCCCCCCCCGACGACCGCACCAGCCGGCCTCCCAGCCAGGTCCCGCCGTGTGGGACCATGTCCAAACCACACCGGTGGGACTGGCCAGAAACCGACGGCCGCTCGGCCGGGGGGTCGGAGAATCTGTTTCCAATTCTTCTGAAGTCTGTTTAACCTTCATCTCCTCTAAAACATGTTCAGTTTTGGTTAATTTACTTTGTTTTTTAAACACAAAAACTGCCCAAAGAGTCAACATGGAATATAAAGCAAAGTATCTTTCAAAGTGTACCTGAAATGCAAAATTGACCCAAATACTTTGCTTCACTTCTGGATTTTTCTCCTGACACACACTTGCCACAAACTCCTTTTGGCCTGATGCATTCTAGCGATCTAAGCCTCTACCAATGGTGCAGTCCAGATTACTTTGGAGCCTTACAAAGCTCAATGTTATGAGTTAGGGCTTTGGATATGGCAGCAGACCAGAAGGCAGAGTCGAGGTTGAAAATCAGCTATGATCATATGTGAATGCTGGAGGGAGCATGCTCCGTTTTCCTATGTGTCTTATAATGTGGGTTATATACTGCAGGCACTAAGATTTGAATCCATTCCAAACAGTAAAAGGATAAAGCCTTTGAAGCTTGTTGCCTGGGACCATTGTTGTTGCGTTGGTTAAATTCTGGCCAATCCCACCCCAATGACCATTCCTCAAACATGAGGCTTGGTCATGTGTCGGTTGCTATGAATTAGTAAATCGTAAGTTGATTTGAACCGGTTGTTGTCCAATGTCCCCGCCTACACCTTATCCGCTCTGGTCACCAGATGCCTCTTAGGGGTAGCATTGAGCTAAATTTGTTCCTCTTCCTAACCCACGCAGTTTGAGGATATTTCTAGTGCCATTGCTGCCACCCAGTGTTTTTCTTGAATTTAGCGTCTCCAATGTTCAGTCATTGTTGACAAAAACAATGCTCCCCGTTGCATCGGTGCGCAGCTGCTTCCAAAGTGATAATGATACGTAAGGCCTGGGATCTGGAAGTTCGGGGGTCAGAGAGGGTGGCCAAAGAACCCATTGCTTGCCTTCTAGTGGAACTTGTGGTGGAAACCCAATTTTGCCTAATCCACCCTAAATTCTAACCGGGATTCGTCAGCGTGGTGGTGCAGGTGAGACTTCTGTCCATCCCTCTTGCATCAAGATTATGATCTTAAGACTGCGCGTCTGGGACAGTTCTCACAGTACCATGGAAACCGTGTCCATTATGTCCTTGTAAGGCCTCAATACAGCTCTCATCAGCTGCAAGCCGACACAAGTTCCACAGAGGCCATTGGCAAAGCTGCAGAATATTCTAAGCCGATCCCAGAGGGGTTTGCTTACCTTTATTTAAATGCTTAATGACTCCCTCAGGATCCGAAGAACAAATTATTTACTGCTTGCTTCAGTCCAGGAAGGGCCGCAGGGTTCCCTGAGTGGAGCTGGTGTGGAATTGCCGCACCCCTGGTGTGGGCTGCCCACTCCTGACGAGGTTAATAACCTCTGACCTTGTAAATTGAGACAGGGTCTGTGTCCCTTTTCGGTGGGAGGGCAGTTCCGCTCTGCCACCCATCCGCTGCCAGACCACCGCTCCCAGAAGTTTGGCACCCTGCAGTCTTTCCTCAGCCGCTTTAATGGCAGCAGAGTAGAAGAGTTCCCTTTGACCTTTGGTTGGTCACCTCCACAGGAAGATGAAGCAAATGTGTGAGAATCCCTGATATTACAGATTGTTAAAAAAAGAAAGACTTGCATCTGTATAGCACCTTTCACGATCTCAGTGCATTCCTTTAAGATGAACAGTTTGATCACTTGTAATGTAACTTATAAATGTTGGTGTGGGAATTACAGATAACCTATTCCAGTGATAATGGTTAAGGAATAAACATTGATCAGGTCACCATTGATCAGTTAGATTGCTACTGCCCTGGCACAGAATCACACTCGGGGTTTTTACACTCCTTTCAAAAAGCCGGGAGTCGAACCTGGGACTCTGGACTTGTGAAGCAACAGTGCTAACCACTGTGCTCTACCGCGCCGCCCTCCATGGCTGTATACATGTATGGAGAATGGGATGCGGTGCTACTATTCCTGGACTGACAATCCAGAAGCCTGGACTAATACTCCGGAGATATTGGTTTAAATTCCAGGACCCAGCGCTTAGAATTTAAATTCAATTAATTCATAATTCTGGAACTAAATGCCGGTCTTATTAATGAACCTACAAAATGGCTGCAAAAATCCATCCAGTTCACTACCATCCTGACCCGGTCTGGCCTATGTGTGACTCCCGTTGATTGAATGGTTGATTCTTAACTGCCCTTTGAAAGGGTCGCGCAAGCTAGTCAGTTGCAGATGGCTCACCAACACCTCTTCGGGGCAATTAGGGATGGCCAATAGGTTCTGGTCCTCCTCCCATCCCAAGAACCAACTTTCAAAAATAGGCACAATATTACTAACTCAAAGTGCAATGGGATTTGTTGACTGCACCTATTGTCCCATCAGCCCTATTAGAATCAAACCCATACTTTGTGATTTACCACATCTGTCCAAGGCCAGCATGATTAGAGAACTGTTCACTGCCTCATGGAGCTGGTATTTAGCAACTGCTGTTTATGGAACTGGTTAGGTTTGAATTGTGCACAGTGAGCTCTGGCAGTGGATAAGAAAAGGCTACATTTGTTGTTCATGATGTGCCCGTGGAGCTTTAGTGTTTTACTCTGTTATGTCCCTGCGAGTGACAGAGCGGCAGCGGCCATAAATAACCAAGGAGCAACATGGCCACTTGGCCTCTTTAGGGAAGCGAAGAGCAGGAAACTGGAATGTTCCTCCTCTCCTCACCCTCTTTGTGGAGATGCCTCTGCCTACCTCCGTCCTTGTCTGCCCTGTCCCCTCCCCGGGCCTGCCTTCACTGCCAGAGTGAAGTCCATCTGGGAGCTTCAAACTAACCAGTTAATGGGGGCTGGCGGAAGGTGGCAGCACATACACAAACATATTTTCGGCCAAGTTCTCCTCGGTGATCTCTGGACGAGGCCGCCTACCGCAGCGCTTCAAAAAAAAAAAAATCCTGGTTTGGGACAGCTTAATAACTGAGGCCGAACTTGGATAGCGCCCCTGCCTCCTGCCCATTGGCTCCCTCCCCCTGCCCCCAACAGCCTATTGCGCCCATGTGTCTGTCAATTAAACTGTCACCCCAGCATTTTGTTCCTTTCTAGCAGGTTGGGCGCAGCAGGGTGACATCATTGAATTTTTGCACATGCGCTGACCATCGAACACGCACATGTCATGATATTTATATTGACTGGGATGTAAAAGTTAACAAGTTAATGATAATGCTTCTTACCACGAGAGGGAACCACAGAACAGTCATCCAAATATATCATGTGACTTATGGGATTCTGGGTAGAAGGGGCAGAAGATGGTTCGGCATGAGAGAGATCAGTTGTGTTTTTGAGACTCTGTAGCTAGAGATAGCATAGTTTAATTCAATAGCCTTATATTTTAGGAATACGTACAAATCTTATTTAGTAGTGTTAATAAATTGTTTGTTTACAAAGCTTGTTGTTCTTTGTTCTACATTACACATCCAAGCCATCCAGGTAAATTAAAGCAGAGAGCAACAAAGCACACACTGATTTTGGTGGCAATCTTGTTCGGCAATCTTGCGTTGGCAGGAAACTCAGTGATAAGGAAACCATTTTTAAACTACCTAGTGTAGTGATTGATAAAGCATTATATGCCTGACCAGTGCCCTGAATGCCAATTGTTGATAAGAATCTGAGTAGTTCCTCCTTGAAATCTGTTGTTCCTTGTTTCATGAACAGTAATGGAAAATGGTTCCACATTCTTGCCACCCTGTCGTCAAAACAAGATCCTCCTGCATTTCTTTTTTTTTGTGCTAGCCTTCATTTGTGTGCATGACCCTTTGCACTTAAATTCTTCATGAGAGCGAAAATGCCTGATTGGATCCAAGTTGCTCATCATTTTAAACACTCGTGTCATATCCCATCTTCGTCTTCTCATTTCTGGTGGGGAAAGACGCAAGGTCGTCAATCTTTCCTCATATACCATTCCCAGGTTCTGGGATATAGAAACAAAAAGGGACTATCTACGGCGAAGGCTGGTCATGGAATGCACATGGAAGGGGAAAGGACTTCCTCAGCAGGTTTATTTATTCAGAGATCAATGGCAGGACGGAACACCTTGAGATGGCTCCCTGGAACTGTCTATAGAAAGGGGAGAGCAGCTGGAGCAGAACCTGTCACAATATGTGGATATTGTAAGGAACATAAAGGGTTAATGTAATGTTACTACTCCAGTCACTAGATGGTGCTATAGAGCAACCATATAAATATCACATGCCTCCTTAACTTCTGGGAGAGAGGCAAGAGAGACTGGAACGGAGCCAGACTGAGTAGTTGTGAAATAGTTTAGCTGACAGCATAGTTTAATATTGTAGAAGTGTAGTGTATTCTTTACTTATCTAATTCCTTAGCAAATGTTCGAATCTAATTAAGTGTAGTGTAATAAATTAGCTTTGTTTGTTAAACACTGCTTGCTGTTCTTTCTCAACACTACAACCTTCACCATCCTGAAGAACAATACAAAGAGCACAACGGAACCAACTTGACAGAGCAAATGTGGTAAAAAGCAGACCTTCCAAATGAAAAGGTCACACAGAAGACAAGATCAAAGTAATGCCTTACCGAGCACTTCAGGGGAAAAATGGTGCAGATCCTACCCGATCCTGGGCTTGTTTGATATTTGAAACTTTGATGTGAGAAATGACAAGAAAGCTGAATAATTTGCTTATGTGACCAGAAATTGTGCCGGGCAACATTGGCTGTAGAAAACACTTGTCAATAGTTTCCACTAAAGACTATGAACATATAAATTAGGGGCAGGAATGACCTGATTGTAACCTCAACTCCATATTCCTGCCTATCCCCGATAACCTTTCACCCCCTGGCTTACGAAGAATCTCTCTACCTCTGCCTTAAAAATATTCAAAGCCTCTACGTTTGCCGCCCTTTGAGGGAGGGAATTCAAAAATTCAGAATCCTCTCCGAGACAAATCCCGCCCCCGCCGGTTGCCGAATTCTCCGGCACCGGAGATTCGGCGGGGCGGGAATCGCGCAGCGCCGGTTGGCGGGCCCCTCCCCCCCATGATTCTCCGTCCCGGATGGGCCGAAGTCCCGCTGCTAGGATGCCTGTCCCGCCGGCGTGGATTAAACCACCTCTCTTACCGGCGGGACAAGGCGGCGCGGGCGGACTCCGGGGTCCTGGGGGGGGCACGGGGCGATCTGGCCCCGGGAGGTGCCCCCACAGTGGCCTGGCCCGCGATCGGGGCCCACCGATCCGCGGGCGGGCCTGTGCCGTGGGGGCACTCTTTTCCTTCCGCCTTCGCCACGGTCTCCACCATGGTGGAGGCGGAAGAGACTCCCTCCACAGCGCATGTGCGGGGATGCTGTGAGCGGCCGCTAACGCTCCCGCGCATGCGCCGCCCGGCAGTGACATTTCCGCGCCAGCTGGCGGGGCACTTCCGCCAGCTGGCGGGGCGGAAATCAGTCCGCCGCGGGCCTAGCCCCTCAATGTTAGGACTCGGCCGGTCAGGGGTGGTGGACTCCGCACCTTTGGGGCGGCGCGATGCCGGACTGATTTGCGCCGTTTTTGGCGCCGGTCAGCGGACATCGCGCTGGTACCGGAGAATTTTGCCCCTTATTTTTAAACAGTGACCTCTAGTTCTAGATTCTCCCACAAGACAAAACAGCCTTTCCATATCCACCCTGTCAATACCCCTCAGGATCTTACATGTTTCAAAGAACAATACAGCACAGGAACAGGCCCTTCACCCCTCCAAGCCTGTACCGGTCATGATACCACCCTTGGCCAAAACCCTCAGCACTTCCTTGTGCCGTATCCCTCTAAACCCGTCCTATACATGTTTGTTGAGATGCCTTTTGAACGCTGTCAATGTATCTGCTTCCACAACCTCCCCTGGCAACGCGTTCCAGGCACTCACCACCCTCTGTGTAAAAACCCTGCCTCGCACATCTCCTCTAAACTTTGCCCCATGGACCTTAAACCTACGGCCCCTGGTGACTGACTCCTCCACCCTGAGAAAGAGTGCCTGCCCATCCAATCTATTCATGCCCCTCATGATCTTGTAGACCTCTATCAGGTCAGCCCTCAACCTCCGTCTTTCTAATGAAAACAGTCCAAGTCTATTCAGCCTCTCCACATAGCTAACACCCTCCAGACCAGGCAACATCCTGGTAAACCTCCTCTGTACCTCCAAATCTTCCACATCCTTCTGATAGTGTGGCGACCAGAATTGTGCGCAATATTCCAAGTGCGACCTTACCAAGCTTCTATACAACTGTAGCTCGACTTGGCAGGTTTTATACTCGATGCCCCATCCAATGAAGGTAAGCATTCCGTTATGCGAGCTTGACTACCCTGTCCACTTGTTGCCACTTTCAACAATCTGTGGACTTGCACGCCCAGATCTTTCTGACTTTCTATATTCCTAAGAGGTTTGCCATTTACTGTGTATTTCTCCTCTATTTTAGACCTACCAAAATGCATTAACTCACATTTGTCTGGATTAAACTCCATTTGCCATTTCTAAATCAAGTCACTCCCTACTTTTCTAAACTCCAGTGGATACAAATCTAGTCTGTTCAGTCTTTCCTCATTAAACAACCCTCCGATTCCTGGTATTAGCCCGGTAAACCTTCTCTGAACTGTTTCCAACGCATTTACATCCTTCCTTTAATAAGGAGACCAATACTGGACACAGTACTCCAGATGGGGTCTCACTAATGCCTTGTAGAACTGAAGCATAACCTCCCTACTTTTGCCATTTTACTCCCCTCGCAATAAACAACAACATTCTATCTAATGTTCTATCTACATCACGTTCTATTTGGAGAAGCAAATCGATATTCCCTAATAATCCCAACAATTTCTTTTTTCTATAGGTCTCCCGACTCATATCTACGCGGAAGTATCGTAACTTCTTTTAGGCGTGAGCTGGTGTTCTCCACTGTCTTGAGCGGATTCCTGGTGCCATAATATGGAGCTCCATGTAGGAGTCTCCAGGACAACTGTGAATGATTATACTTTTCCCTAGGAGTAATGCATGGACTTCTCAACCTTTTAGCATGGATTTGCCATATAGTCCTAGAGTTATAACCTATCTCCAGTCTTCCTTTGTCAGGACAACAATATAGGTACAATAGGACAATGTGTTCAATCTTTCGTCTCTGCTGCTCTATTTCCTATCAATATAGTCTATATTATGCAACAAACAAAAAATAAGATTAGCAAAGAATGATTTTTATTTATTCAGAAATCGAAGGTGTCACTACGTTCAAGTTCTAGTAGACTAAGATAAATCGAGGGACCCAAACTAAGTTTGCTGATCGGCCTGCCTGGAGTCCAAAGTTGTTGATTGAGGGATAAATATTGGCCAGGACACTGAGAGAACTTTCCTGCTCTCCTTCGAATAGTGTCACAGAATCCTACACCTTCAACTGGCTTAGCGTCTCCCCCGGGAGGTGACACCTCTGACAGTGCAGTGCTCCTTCCTTCCTGCACTGGTGTCATCCTAGATTTTATTCTGAGTTCCCCTGGAGTGGAGTTTAAACTCACAACCTCCTGGAGGGGGGGAGTGCTACCATTGAGCCAAAGCTGACATCTAAGTAACAATGACAGATCTGGTACTAACACTTTAAGTAACCTTCAGTAGGGCATCGATTTCCAAACTTGCGAAACATGAGAATATCTCTTTATAATCAAGATACCTCATAAACGAGAGAGTGTGGGTCAGGTGTGTGATACGTTTAAACCAAAACGTATCCTTTGGGGGAAAGGGGAATTTTCATTTAACCGACAACTATGATTCTATTTATACAGTAGCAGTAATATAATGTCTTACTGAAGTTGCATGAAGAAGCTATTTATTATTCATGATGTTTTGTAGCGAATTGGCAGTCACTTGACGTAGCGATGGTGTGTAACTTGCATTCTGAAATAAAGCACTGCCTGTCTGGTGGCTTTTGCCAAGCTGCTCAAGGTCTTCACTCGTGTCTTTTTTTTACATTGCTGTAATTCCCAGGGGAATCATTAATTATTGAAATCCTGGCTTTTCTTACTGGAAACTGAAAATTAATCCGTCAAAATGGAGTCGCGACTCTCCAGGTCCGATCACTGCCACTTGAGGCAGAGTCATTCAGTGCTCACAGCATGGAGGCTTGGCGTCCAGTTCTCATCTTTCAGAAGTACCTCATTAATGAGAGCGTTCTCTATTATTTAGGGCATTTAAAACCCTGTATTGGCCTAGCGTTCATATATACCACATTTTTGAAATGAAAACACAACGAATATCACTAAATTGCGTCACGTAACTTGATGCAAGTATAATAATAAAAGCTTATTGTCACAAGAAGACTTCAATGAAGTTACTGTGAAAAGCCCCTAGTCGCCACATTCCGGTGCCTGTTCGGGGAGGCCGGTACGGGAATTGAACCCGCGCTGCTGGCCTTGTTCTGCATTACAAGCCAGCTGTTTAGCCCACTGTGCTAAACCAACCCCATTTACTGATAATGGTGAATTACGTTTAGAGGCAGCTTGGTGTATATCTTCGAAGGTTGTCTCCAGCATTCTTCCTCGCAGCGTTTCCTCATATAATTTATTAGCTTAGGTTTCAGAAATAAAACTATCCATAAAATAGGCATGCACACGGGAACTAGGTAAGGTAGAAAAGGTGTATTTGTGTGCGGGTCCCTTAAGTTTATCAGGCTAAGCGGCTCAGCAAACCCGAACTTCTCTGTGTCAAAACATCGCTTTTTAAGGAGCTGTAACTTTTTCTCAGTTGGGTGTGGTCCCCTGGGCTATATTGCTGATTCCACGCCAACAGTGAGAGTGCGATAATTTAAATGGAGCTCTGCTAACCAATGCCCAAAGGCAGGGATATTCCTAGAGTTGGAAAAGAGTTTACAGGACAGCTCAGCTGTGGGACGGTGGATTGCACCCTTGTCTCGGAGTCGGAACATTGTGATGGGTTAAGTGCCATTGCAGTGAATTCAGCAAGGTGTTGAGGCTGACTCGCCAGTGCATTATTGAGGGAGTGCTGCTCTGTTGGAGGTGCTGTCTTTCAGATGAGATGATGAATCGATTAAAGTGGATGTAAATGATCCCACGGCACTGTTTCAAAGAAGAGCAAGGGGGATATTCCCCTTATTCTGGACGATTTTTATTTGTTTATTATCACATTGCTGTATCTGGGAGCTTGCTGTGTGCAAATTGATCACTGCGTTTCCTGCATCACATCTTCAGAAGTACCTCATTGGCTGTATAGCTTTGGAGCAACCCGAAGCCATGAAAGGCGCTATATAAATGCAAGTTGTATGTTTTCTCGTTTGGGTGTTTCAATTACACTAGAAGCCTCTTATCCAGTATCCAGCAGACCACTTGGAAACCTTTTAGGTCTGAGAGAACTTTGAAAAAATTATTGCACAATTTGCAAGTTTTTGTCCATTTGTGTGAAGCTGAACCTTGTTGAAGTAATCCCACGCCAGAGGGAAGAAGTTCAAACTCAAACCCAGTTACACGGCACCGGGTTACATAGCTGAGCAGCTGAAATTGCTTTTCAGAGATGTCACATGTGCAGTGTAACTACTCAATATAGTAGGGCTTGGCAGATAAGAAAGAAAGAATTTCCATTTATTTAGCGCCTGGGCATCCCAAGTTTCCTTGCAGCCAATGAAGTTCTTTTTGAAGTGTGGCCACTGTTGTAATGTAGGAAATGTTAAGAAAATGTTATTTCAAATCCAAAATACTGCAGGTGATCAGCAGGTCAGGCAGCATTTGTGGAGAGAGTGACAGAGTTGACATTTCAGCTCGATGACTTGTCACCAAAATGGCGGCCATTTTGACCAAAGACTGAAAACACCAGGTGAAACTATTGGGTCAAGCCATTACTGTCTTGAGCACTTGGTACTTTACATGTTCTCCAGATGTGGACTTGAGAAAATTGGCAAAAGTGGAGGTGAGATTTTTCTTTAAATCGTGAGTTGTCATGATCTGGAATGCTGAAAGCGTTGGAAGCAGTTTCAGTGGTAACTGTTAAAAAGGAATTGGACAAAGACTTGAAAAGGAAATATTCGAAAGGTGATGAGCAAAGAGAAAAAGAATGTGACCAATTGGACAGCTCTTTCGAGGAGCCGGCACAGGGAGGATAGGCTGAATGGCCTCCACCTTTGATTCAAACCAAAGGAAGGTCAATACTCACCTTGTCTCCATTTTTCTGTGCAGGAAGAGCAAGAAGTGGCTCGTTTCGCTAATATGCCTGCATGGAAGAGAGACATAGTGAAAAAGAAACGGGATGATGAAAGGTACACGTTCCCGAGACATTAAGAGAATCTTTTGTCCAAAATTGTAATCTGACTGAAACATTTTGTAACATCTAACTTCATGTTTTGTTTTCTTTCACTTCCTCCCAGGGAGCAGAAGAGGTTAGTGTTTGTTTACTAATTTTCTGCATTTTGATATAAAATAGTGAACGGAAACCTCTGTTGTTGAAACTGGGCTAGATTTAGTGATCCCGTCGGCCGTGGGAATTGTCGCAGGTGGGACGGACAATTTGACAGACCATTGATCTTGGTCTTGTGGTTGGGGGGGGGGTGCGGCGACCGCAAAATCCGTACGTTATTCGGCAGGATTCTCCGTTTGGGAGACTATGGGCTAGATTCTATGATTTTCAGGCTAGGTCCGGAGGATCCGTGGCGTTTTACGTTAAAAAAATCAGCGCCAGGGTGGCGCAGTGGGTTAGCATTGCTGCCTCACGGCACCGAGGTCCCAGGTTCGATCCCGGCTCTGGGTCACTGTCCGTGTGGAGTTTGCACATTCTCCCCTTGTTTGCGTGGGTTTCGCCCCCACAACCCAAAAATGTGCAGGTTAGGTGGATTGGCCACGCTAAGTTGTTCCTTAAAAATTAATTGGGTACTCTAAATTAAAAAAAAAAAAGTTGCGCCGCACCAGCCCCGATCCTTCGACTGGTGAGGGGCCCAGCCTTCCCGATATAAACGCCTGGAGAATTGCTGGATCCATGGCCGTGCATGCGCATGACGACGACCTGCAGCGCCCGCGCCGTGCAACATAGCACCGGCTGTGCGCCCCCCGGACACCCCTCGCCACCCCCAGGCCACCCTGCACCAGTCCCCCCAGCCCTCGCTGAAGCTCCCCCACTGCCCCGGCCAGCAGCATGGCCTCCGCCCGACTGTTGGAGGCACTGGATACAGTCCGCAGACGCCACATTGGGTCCCCGATCGCTGAGACCATGAGTCAACTGCGCAGTCGGGAACTTAGCCTATTGGGGGGAGGGCCTTCAGGTAACATCCTGAAGCTGCCCCAACAACGTGCTCCGTGTTCCTCGATGATGCCATTTTGGAGGGGGCGGAGCGTGTGAAAACAGGCACCGCCCCCAATATGGTCGTAAAAAGGGATTCTCCGTCCGATCACCGATTTCAAAATCGGTGTCACGGAAAATCCTGCCCTATGTTCTCCCGCCGGAGCTGAATTGCAACTGGCTTACAATCCTACTGGGAGCGCAAACTGGCAAGTGATTCGATGTTCCACGCCATGCCAATTTACACATGGCATGGAATACAAGGAATTCCAAGGGAATCCCACTTTCGGGGTGCCCGATAGCCCCCCATGCCCGAATTGCCTGGGTGTGTCCCCTACCCCCAAGCATGGGGAAGATGCCCCCAGGGGCCCCTGTAATAGTGTGACCCCCCCCCCCCCCCAGGGACCCTTGTAATAGGCACCCCCCCACAGGGACCCTCTGCCTAAAGGCACCCCCCCCCACAGATGCTCCGCCCCACCCTCATAAGAAGAGAGACTCCTGTCTGGAAGCTAGAGAGCAGTCCAGACAGGGCGGCGAGAGGGATTACAGCTGTAACACTTGCCTTGCAGCTCATCATCTCCATTCCTGGAAGGAGAGCAGCTGTGACCTGCGCCTGGTTCCCACAGATCCATTCGCTGCAAATAATTCATAGCTTTCTAGTAGTGATCTGTGATTGGCAGCTTCGACAAACCATCTGCAGCTTTCAATCGTTCATTTCATGATTCAGAGGCATGTGAAATGACATACTTGAGTGATTGGAATGCACGAACTGTTCAGTGGCCTTAGTGTTGAAATGCCAATATTTGTAAATATTGACCACATCAAAGAGAGGTAAGTGCATTACAAAGACTACATGCATTCCAATCACTCAAGCGTGTGATTTCACATGGAGCTGAAAGGTAAGTCTGTGGGGTTGGTCCCTTTAGGCAGGGTGTCCCTGTGGGGCATCCCCCTATTACAGGGGTCCCTGTGGGGGGGTCTTCCTATTACATGTGTCCCCTTATTACAGGGCTCCCTGGGGGTCCCCCTATTACTGGGGTAACTGGGAGGGCGTGGCCCTATTACAGGCATCCCAGGGGTTTTTCCTATTTCAGGGGTCCCTATGTGGGGATGTGAGGGTCTGGTAGAGGAGGGTGTGGTGTTCTTTGTCTTGCTTATTTCAGGATGGTTGGCATAGTATTCACAAAGACCACAAAATAGCTTTAACTTACACAAAGCAATGATTTTATGTCCACCGCTAAACTGGGATTCAACACGTAGTCCTTAAGAATACACAATTGAGGGCCGCACGTGGCGCAGTGGTTAGCACTGGGACTACGGCGCTGAGGACCCGGGTTCGAATCCCGGCCCTGGGTCACTGTCTGTGTGATGTTTGCACATTCTCCCCGGTTCTGCGTGGTTTCACCCCACAATCCAAAGATGTGCAGGTTAGGTGGATTGGCCACGCTAAATTGCCCCTTAATTGGAAAAAGATAATTATTGGGTACTCTAAATTAATTATTTTTTTTAAATACACAATTGATCAATAACATCTAACTACACTCATCTACTGCTAATCTCACTACTTGTATAAACTATAATCTAATCTTACTTGCACCATCTGCTCTTCTGACATTCACTTGCTAACTCCTGCATACACACTTATCCTAAGGTCTAGCATCACTGCCTTGTATAGTTGTAACTGTAGCTCCCTCTAGTGGCTACCCTCGACACTACATTAACGCGTGCAATGCTGATAGTTATGATAATATCACATCCCCCTTTGTAAAAGAAAATTATTATATCATTGGTTGTGATATTTTCTTTAACCCTGAACTTACAGGTGTTATTCTGACTATTAGACAGTTACTATCACTAACTCACTATAATACAGTACATTAATTCGTAATAACTGTGACATCACTTAGATGATCAAAGTTTCATTTTACAGTCATCACAAATTAAGTCTCTCTGGCGGTCATCTTTTTCTCGTAGATCGCCTCAGTGGAATGTTTAAGGCGTTGGATTGCTCTGCCACATCTTCTTGCTGTGGCTACGCTAAGTAAGGATCTGGAAAGGCAATGTCCTTGAATATGTTACCACGTGATACAACATCCGAAAGCTGAGGTTGAACCTTATACTTGACACACAGCAATGTCCGTCTGTTTCTCCTGAACAGTGATCCCTGTTCTGTTTTTACTAAGTACGACCTAGGTGCTACCTGTTTCAGAACCTTTGCAACGTTTTGCCATCCTCCTTTTGGATTCTGGGGCGTCATTCTCCGACCCCCCGCCGGGTCGGAGAATGGCCGTTGGCCGCCGTGAATCCCGCCCCCGCCCCCGCCGAAGTCTCCGAAGGGAGAAAAGTCGGCGGGGCGTTAATGGCGCCGCTGCCGCGGAGAATGTCACGGGTCTGCGCAAGGCAGCCGATTTTCGGCCTGCCGATATTCTCCCTTCCGGATGGGCCGAAGTCCCGTCGACGTGATGACCGTTCACGTCGACGTGAATCAAACCTCCTTTTCATCGGCGTGACCCGGTGCTCCAGGCTCACGCCGACCAGCGAGGAGGTGAGTGACGGCCTGGGGGGTTGGCTCTGGGCAGGAAATGGCGTGGCCGCAGACTGATTGCGTGAGGAGAGGTGTGTCTCGGCTTGTGTGTGTGTGTGTGTGTGCGGCGGGGGGGGGGTGGTTAGAGTAGGCTGGGCTCCGGGGGAGTGCCGGGAGGGGGTCCGTGCTGGGGTGGAGGTTGGGGGTTGGGGGGGGGTCCGTGCTGGGGTGGAGGTTGGGGGTTGGGGGGGGTCCGTGCTGGGGTGGAGGTTGGGGGTTGGGGGGGGTCCGTGCCGGGGTGGAGGTTGGGGGTTGGGGAGGGGGTCCGTGCCGGGGTGGAGGTTGGGGGGGGTCCGTGCTGGGGTGGAGGTTGGTGGTTGGGGGGGGTCCGTGCTGGGGTGGAGGTTGGGGAGGGGGTCCGTGCCAGGGTGGAGGTTGGGGGGGGTCCGTGCCGGGGTGGAGGTTGGGGGTTGGGGGGGCGGTCCGTGCTGGGGTGGAGGTTGGGGGTTGGGGGGGGTCCGTGCTGGGGTGGAGGTTGGGGAGGGGGTCCGTGCCGGGGTGGAGGTTGGGGGGGGTCCGTGCCGGGGTGGAGGTTGGGGGTTGGGGGGGGGTCCGTGCCGGGGTGGAGGTTGGGGGTTGGGGGGGGGTCCGTGCCGGGGTGGAGGTTGGGGGTTGGGGGGGGTCCGTGCCGGGGTGGAGGTTGGGGGTTGGGGAGGGGGTCCATGCCGGGGTGGAGGTTGGGGGGGGGGTCCGTGCTGGGGTGGAGGTTGGGGGTTGGGGGGGGTCCGTGCTGGGGTGGAGGTTGGGGGGGGTTCCGTGCCGGGGTGGAGGTTGGGGGTTGGGGGGGGTCCGTGCTGGGGTGGAGGTTGGGGAGGGGGTCCGTGCCGGGGTGGAGGTTGGGGGGGGGTCCGTGCCGGGGTGGAGGTTGGGGGTTGGGGGGGGGTCCGTGCCGGGGTGGAGGTTGGGGGTTGGGGGGGGGGTCCGTGCCGGGGTGGAGGTTGGGGGTTGGGGGGGGTCCGTGCCGGGGTGGAGGTTGGGGGTTGGGGAGGGGGTCCATGCCGGGGTGGAGGTTGGGGGGGGGTCCGTGCTGGGGTGGAGGTTGGGGGGGGTTCCGTGCCGGGGTGGAGGTTGGGGGTTGGTGAGGTGGTCCGTGCCGAGGAGGGTGATGGGAGGGCAAATGAGTTGGTCCACCTGGCCAGGTGCCAGCCTCCAACAGTTGGACCCATGCGGTTCATGCCACCTGGCTGGGGGGAGGAGGGGATATGGGCAATGATGACATGTCGTCGTTCCCCTCCCCCCCACCAGGCCATCATGTTTTCAGACCATCCAGCGATGTTGGCCGCCGTGGTGGCAGCCGCTCATGTCTATGTTGCCCTGGATGAGGAGGAGGAGGAGGAGGAGGAGCGTGCCAGAGAGGCGGCGCAGGCTGCCGCAGAGGGGCAGGCGGCAGCCGCCCAGGCTGGAGGGACACCTGACCTACAGGACGAGGAGGGGGAGGAGGACGTCGCGGCCCCACGGCAACGGAGGCAACCGAGGGCGCCCCGTGTGTACCGGCCCCGGCAGTCATACCAGGAACTCACGGACCGGGAATGCAGGAGGAGACTCCGGATGAGCCGGGAAACCGTGGCACACATCTGCCACCTGCTGGCACACCTGTCACCGCGTGGCACTGGCGGGGGACACCCTCTCCCCGTGTCCGTCAAGGTTACGGTGGCCCTGAACCTTTATGCAACGGGGTCATTCCAGGCACCGAGTGGGGACCTGTCCGGCATATCGCAGATATCGGTGCATCCGGGCAGTGACAGATGCCCTTCATGCCATGGCGCACCGCTACATCCGCTTCCCCGTGGACCGGGCCAGCCAAGATGCCCGGGCCGTGGGCTTCTCTGTCGTTGCCGGGTTCCCCATGGTCCAGGGCGCGATCGATGGGATGCACGTCGCCGTGCGGCCACCTGCAGATAACAGGGCCGTGTTCACTAATAGGAAGGGGACCTATTCGATGAACGTACAGGTGGTCTGCGACCACCGCATGATGATCCTGCACGTCTGCGCCCGTCACCCAGGCAGTGTACACGACTCATTCGTGTTGTCGCGGTCATCCATCCCCGGCATGTACGAGGGACGCCATCCCCGGCTGAGGGGCTGGTTGCTGGGCGACGGGCTACCCATTGCGATCGTGGCTGATGACGCCTATACGGAGGCCACGCAATGAGGCGGAGAACCGCTACAATGATGCCCATGTAGCGTCAAGGGGAGCGATCGAGAGGTGCTTTGGCGTGCTGAAGATGCGTTTCAGGTGCCTGGACCTCTCTGGGGGCGCCCTCCAGTATCGGTCAGATAGGGTCGGCCGCATCATTGTGGTGTGCTGCGTCCTGCACAACATAGCCCAGCAGAGGGGCGATGTGCCGCAGGCAGAGGAGGGCGGAGTGGAGGAGCAGCAGGAAGAGGCGCAGTCCTCCCCAGATGAGGGGAATGGGGGCAATGGTCAGGGCAGACGGGGTAGACACAGGCGGGTGGCTGTCCACCATTACCGGCTGGCCCAGCGGGCACGGGACAGACTGATAGCCGCCCGCTTCACTGACTAGATGGGCGTGGGAATCGGGTAGTATGGCTACAGACCGCACACCATGGCAACAGCTGACCACCCACACCCCCCACCCATCCACCCACCCAGCACCCTCACCCCCCTCCCCAACCCCACACACCCCACCCGCATGCACACCACCCCCCCCCCCAATTGCCGATCCACCGGCGGCACAACGGGCCGGGCTCACCCAGTTGCGGGTGGACGCGTGTCTATCGCAGGCCATGGAGGATGATGACAACCCGCCCTGCGATGAGCTCCTGGCTCTACATCGTTGGACTATGTCTGACCCATGGCCACAGTACCACCATCCACCCGGACCATCCCTGCATGCGGCTGTGACACTGCAGCGCACGGTCCCGTCCTCTGCCCGGGGGATGTTGATGGCGGCCCAGGGGGAAGGGGGCAGACTCACCTGGGGCTGAGGTAAGACCACCCGTCACACACACACTTGCGCTCAACGTACATGACACGCCCGCACACTTTGGACAGAGCACAAAGGCAGCTTCGGTAGGTGTAACATTGACTTTAATAACCAAAGGAGTTCATGCACGTGCCCTAGCCCCTAAAACTCATCTGTGCCCTGCACCCGTGCCAACTTACTCAGTGTCTAATTGTTTGGCCTTACGGGCCCTTTGACTACGTCTACGTGGTTCCCCAGACGGTACAGCAGAACTGGAGGTGGACTCCTGTGATTCCTGCCCTCTGACACTGGATCCCTTTGGCGGCCGTTTCCTGGGCGTCCTGGCCTAGATGGGCCAGGCTGCGGCCCGGGCGACTGGGATGGCGAGCTGCCAGCCTGTCCTGCCCGTTGCCCACCCGATGCACCTGGGACGGAAGGGGGGGAGTCCGAGGTGTCGCGGTGTACCGGGACCTCCCCTACAGAGGGAGCCGGGACGGACCACACCACCTCCTCCTCCCTCGGGGTGCCCGATGGCCCCCAGGCCTCTACATGGGTGGGGGATGCGAACGGACTGGCCATCCGACGCGCCCCCGACATCTGGCGCTGCCAGTCCTGGAGGCCCGTGCTGGTATCGACAGGGGTCTGCAGGTTTGCAGCCATGGAGCCCAGGGGGTTGTCAAACCCTGTCTGTGACAGTGCGACGCCGGCTCGCACATGGCCACTGGCGCCGATGCCCTCAGCGATGGCCTGCTGAGACTGGGCCATGGCCTGCTGAGACTGGGCCATGGCCTGCAGAGACTGGGCCATGGCCTGCTGAGACTG
The DNA here is from genome assembly GCF_047496885.1 of Scyliorhinus torazame. Taxonomy (NCBI): domain Eukaryota; kingdom Metazoa; phylum Chordata; class Chondrichthyes; order Carcharhiniformes; family Scyliorhinidae; genus Scyliorhinus; species Scyliorhinus torazame. The sequence continues at coordinate 15,020,622 of NC_092722.1, read as the reverse complement.
GGCTATGGCGTTGAGCGCCTCTGCCATCTGGCGCTGGCACTGGCTCATGGCCTCCTGTGAGAGGGCAGCCATTTCCTGGGCCACAGACGCCGCCTGCACTGAAGGCCCCAGGCCTCGCAAACCGTTCCCCATGTCTGACACCGTCGCACCCATTGCCTCCACCGCGGACGCCACCCGTGCGGTGTCAGCCTGGGTGGCACGCATGACCGGGACCACTCCCAGCTCCTGGACGCGGGTGGATTCCTCCACCTGCGACCGCAGCTGCCGCAAGCCACCCGTCACCCTATTCGCTCGTCTCCGTGTCGGTGGTTGCATCGGATCTATGTGTGGGTGTGGTAACTGCAGGAACCCGGGATCCATCTGGGCGGCAGATGTTCGCTTGGCCTGGGCTGCCCTCCGACCGCCCGGTCCCTCTGCTGCTCCTACCTCCACCTGCTGTACCGGGACGGCTGTGTTGTGCGCACCAGTGAGTGTACCAGACGCCTCATCACTAAAGTGCCCAACCGTGGTGAGTGTTTCTGCGATAGTGGAGGGTGTTGGTGACAGCAGTGGCGTTGTGTCGTGCTCTTCGTCCCACTCTGACTCCATGGGACTTTGGGGTGGGGATTCGTCTCCACCCATCCACTCTGAGTCACTGTCCGGTATTTCGTCTTCCCGGGTAGGGGTGTCCTGGGTAGTGCTGTCCCGGGTAGTGCTGTCCCGGGTAGTGCTGTCCCGGGTAGTGCTGTCCCGGGTAGGGGTGTCCTGGGTAGTGCTGTCCCGGGTAGTGCTGTCCCGGGTAGTGCTGTCCCGGGTAGTGCTGTCCCGGGTAGTGCTGTCCCGGGTAGGGGTGTCCTGGATAGTGGTGTCCTGGGTAGTGGTGTCCTGGCTCGGATGTGACGGGGGCCTGTGGCTGCCCCCCTCATCGCTGGGTGGTCGCTCCCACACGTGACGGGGGTGTCGTCTCCCTGTTGCTCCAGGTCTCTCCGTCTCCCGTGGTGTGCAAGGGGCATCCTGCGGGCGTCGCATGCTGGAGGGTCCGGGTCTCTCCGTCTCCCGTGGTCTCCGAGGGGCATCCTGCGGCCGTCGCATGCTGGAGGGTCCGGGTCTCTCCGTCTCCCGTGGTGTGCGAGGGGCATCCTGCGGGCGTCGCATGCTGGAGGGTGCAGGTCTCTCCGTCTCCCGTGGTCTCCGAGGGGCATCCTGCGGGCGTCGCATGCTGGAGGGTGCGGGTCTCTCCGTCTCCTGTGGTCTCCGATGGGCATCCTGCGGGCGGTGTGCATCTGCGGGGATGGGTGCCTGGACGTTTGGTCCTGCGATACACAATGAAGCATGCATGGTTAGACATCAGGCAGTGATCAGGTGATACGGGGAGGGGGATATAGGGGAGGGGGGATATGGGGACGGGCTGTTGGTGGCTCACTTGCTCGTGGGCCCCCGACCTCTGCATCAGCAACCTCCCGGTCCTCAGGTCCGCCAGCCAGTTCCAGGGCCCTTTCCTCGTGTACGGTCAGTGGCCTCTCATCAGCGGGCCCTCCTCCAGTCCTCACATGCTCCCTATTGTTGTGTGCGCGCTTCTCCTGTGGGGGGGGGGGGGTGGCAGGGGTAAAAGGCAACAGTGTTAGGCAGGTATATGAATGCACGCCATCGGTTGCGCGTGCATTGCAGAGGTTAAGGTTAGGGCTGGATTCACTTGGGGATATGGGGGATTATGGGGGACGGGGGATATGGGGGAGGGGGGATATGGGGGAGGGGGTATATAGGGGATATGGGGGAGGGGGGATATGGGGGAGGGGGGATATGGGGGAGGGGGGATATGGGGGAGGGGGGGATATGGGGGAGGGGGGATATGGGGAGGGGGATATGGGGGATATGGGGGAGGGGGGATATGGGGGATGGGGGAGGGGGTATATGGGGGGGGATATGGGAGAGGGGGGATATGGGGGAGGCTCACCCTGCCTGCTCTGACGAGGTTGTTCACCTTCTTGTGGCACTGGGTGCCTGTCCGTGGTGTCAGGGCCACAGCTGTGACGGCCTCTGCCACTTCCCTCCACAGACGCCGGCTGTGGCGTGGGGCAACTCTGCGGCCGTGCCCGGGATACAGGGCGTCCCTCCTCTGCTCCACCGCGTCCAGGAGCGCCTCCACATCGCGTGACTCGAACCTCGGGGCTGAGCGACGGCCAGCCATCCAGTCGGGTGTTGCGGTCGGGTGTTCTGGTCGGGTGGGGGGGAGCTGCGCGGCCTTATGAGCCGTCACGCCGTGCAGCGCGTATAACGCTGCACGGTGTGAACCACTGCGCAAGCGCAGATCCCGTTACGTCGCTGCTAGCCCATTTCGGGCCGGAGACTATCGTCCCATTTTTATGACGTGACGCAAGTGGGATTTGCGCCGTTTTTTGCGCCGATCAGCGGACTTTCCGCCGATAACGGAGAATTTCGCCCCTGAATTCTCACGAAGTCACCTTCTCGCAGTTCAGACAGAGGTTTGGTTTGTCTATTGTAGGCCTCTTGTTGCTTATTTTTAGTTGCCGTAATTCGTTCACGTATCTCTTTATTATCAGTTTCATGACTGGTGATCTCTGGGTAAAGTGGTTCTTAGCCGTCTACCCATCAACATTTGAGCAGGGGATAGACCAGTTGATAACGGTGTTGCTCGGTATGCTGACAACGCTAACGATATGTCTTGACCACCTTCACTCACTTGGCAAAATAACTTCTTAATTCTCCCTCCTCCTTTCTCTGCTTTCCCATTAGACTGAGGATAACATGGGCTAGAAGTAACATGATTGAAGTGATACTACTCTGCAAACTGTATCTATTCCCATTGCGAGAAACGCGGACCATTGTCAGAAACAAACAATGTTGAGAGGTATCCCATGGCGTGCAAAAATTGATTTTGTTGCCTTTGTCACCGATCTGGAAGTCAAATCTTTTAGCATCATCACCTCTGGAAAGTTGGAGTAATAAAATCTATGACTATCAAGTAGTCATGGCCTGGAAATAGAATAGATTCACACCCACTTTGTTCCATGAACTGGTAACGATTTCCACCCGTTGAATGGTTTCTTTGCTCTGTGCAGGTTGATGCACCTGACAAATCGTACATGCTTGAACACATTGGTCGATATCTCTGTTTATTCCCGGCCAATAGACCAACTGTCTGGCTCTCCTATGACACTTTTCGATGCCTTGATGACCCTCGTAAATTTGCTGCAGAATCACTATCCTATCTCCCTTGAGCAGGAACCCATCTACTGTAGAAAGATCATCTCTTATATCTTGAAAGAAAGATTGACATCCAGCAGGCCATCCTTCTTTTAGGTATCGTTTCACCTTCTGGAGCATCAAGTCCTTTTCAGTTTCGACTTTTATGGTCTGTAATTTGCGGTGAGACACTGGACGTATCTCAGTAATTAAACGAGCTTGAGATGCCACTATTTGGACTAACTCGGGTTCTGGTGTTTCAGCATCAGTGGTTGCCCTGGATTCTGATGTGTCAGCATCAGTGGTAGTTTTGGAGAGGTCGTTCACAACACCTCTATGTCTTCCCTGGACTCTTCATCTTGGTCAGCTGAAGTACTGGTTGAGTGAATGCTTTCAACGAGCTGCAACGTTTCACAAGTATCGACTCCAATTAATGATGATTTCTCACCCTCTACCATCTTGAAGTCGATGGGTATCTCGATTTTCCCATTCTTAACAACAAGACTATCTTGTTACCATTGTAATGTTTGAGCCTACAAGCGGATTGCTTTATTAGTGGTTTGTTAGTGGCTTGCTTTAAAGATCGTTTGGTGATAATATTTGTGAGCGCTCCTGTGTCAATTTTAAATGGTATTAATTCTCCATTTATTTCTTTTTTTAAATAAATTTAGAGTACCCAATTATTTTTTTCCAATTAAGAGGCAATTTAGCGTGGCCAATCCACCTACCGTGCACATCTTTTGGGTTGTGGAGGCGAAACCCACACAAACACGGGGAGAATGTACAAACTCCACATGGACAGTGACCCAGAGCCGGGATCGAACCTGGGACTTTGGCACCGTGAAGCAGCAGTGCTAACCACTGCGCCACCATGCTGGCCTCCTCTATTTATTTCTAATGAGACAGTCCACTCTTTAATTATCTTTGAGAGTGCTTTTACTGGTCTTTCCTTGTGATCAGGTAAATCAATCCTAGTGATAGCTTCTATCATGAAGCTATCCGAAAGGGAATATAGTGAGCAATCCTCCCTATCTGCTACGATGTTGGATATTTTCTCTGCACTCTGTACACGTTGGATCCGTCTGAAATCACTATAGGACCTGTTAAGCGCGTCCACAGCGTGTGCACATCGTCACGCTCGTGACATCACTTTCAAAATGGCCACCTGCCGTTGTACGCTGTTTTCTTTGCTGCGACACAGCATTAATGGCGTCAGCCAAGTTTCCCGATTTCGGGCTCTTTTCCTTTGCCACAAATTCAGCATATTCGCTCGATGCCTGTTCGCTGGCCTTACACATATTAATAGCATCTTCAATCGATAAAACCGGTCTTCTTAACATTTTATCACGCAAACGTTCATCGTTATTCCGAACACAACTTGATCCCGCAATATAGAATCAGAGGCTGAGGAAAAATTACAGGACTGCGCTCACAGCTTTAGAGCTGTGATGAAGGAATCTACAGACTCTCCCCTTAACTGTAGTCTTTTCTGAAACATGTAGCACTCATAGGTCTCATTCACCTGTTTATTACAGTGTGTATCGAACTTTTGAAGCACCATGCTGTATTTATTTTTATCCTCATCTGCACTAAATTCAAATGAATTCAAGAGTTCCAATGCTTTCAGTCCAGCCAAATTTAGTCGGAATGCTATTTTCCGTTGCTCTGAGGCATTTTCAAGCACGGAGGCAGAAATAAAATCTTCAAACTGTTGCTTAAAGAAAGCCCAGTTCTGGCATAGTTTACTGTGGTCAGACTTCTTGAGACCTTTCATCTTTTGATCAGTCTTTACCATAGATTTTTTTCTGAGTTGTAGCTTCTGGATTGCTTCTTCAATCTCCAATGCTATTCCAACCTAATCTAACTGTTGTTTCTTATAAGAATTGGATACCTGGTACCATGCGATGTCTTTTGTGTTGCTTATTTCAGGATGGTTGGCGTAGTCCACAAAATAGCTTTAACTTAAACAAAGCTATGATTTTGTTTGCACTACTAAACTGGGATTCAACACGTGGTCCTTAAGAATACACAAGTGATCAATAACATCTAACTACACTCATCTACTGATAATCTCACTACTGGTACAAACTATAATCTAACGTTACTTGCACCATCTGCTCTTCTGACCTCCACGAGCTAACTCCCGCATACACTCCTCCCCTAACGTCTAGCATCACTGCCTTATATAGTTGTAACTGTAGCTCCCCCTAGAGGCTACTCCCGATACTACATTAACCCTTGCAATGCTGATAGTTATGATAATACCACAGAGGTGTGGGCAGGCAGTGAAATGTTGCGGGGGTGGGCATGCTGGTAGAGACCACAAGTGGTTCACGTCCTCATGATTCCCGGCCACGGGGACTGGAGATTCATGGAAGGCTGGAGCATGGTGTGCCAGGTCCGCTAAATGGTGCAAATGGGTCTTTAAGATCCTTTTGCATGTATTTACATCCCCCCGCCGGCTTGTGGCATGGACCTCATTACTGCCACCAACGGTGTTGTCGGAGCACCGTGCTCAGGTCAGCACTCGGCGTCGATCCCGATTTTGTCTCGACGCCGGATCCTCCATCCCATCAGGGAGGAGATCTCAGCATCCCGGGACAGAGAATTCCGCCCATTCTTTGTGATCTGTTTGTATTGATTGCATTTCCTCCCCCCTTCTAAACTGAAATAAAAATTGTCAGTGGTCTTTTTCATAACAAGGCCATTTAATTCAGGGTGGTTGAGAGAGTGAATGATATCATTTATTCATTCATGTGATGTGGACATCGGCGGCAAGGCAAGAATTTATTGTCCATCCATTGAGAGTGGTTCAAAGTCAACCACTGGTCTGGAGAATCATGTAGGCTAGAGCAGGTAAGGACACAGATTTCCTCCCCTAAAGGGACATTAGTGAACCAGATGGGTTTTTACAACAATCGATGATAGTTATCGGGTTTACCATTACTGAGACTGGCTTTCAATTCCAGACCTATTAATTTAAATTACATTCACTGCCGCGTTGGGATTTGAACGCCTGGCGCCAGAGCATTAGCCTGGGCTGCTAGATTACTAGTCTAGTGACATTACCACTACCACCCCCAATTCTCCCAAGAGGCCTCAATGTGATATTCCGATATAATAGCACAAAGATTAGGGCAAGGGCTACAGAAAAGAATGCAACATCCAGGGTTCATGTAGATCACCATTGGGAAATGTACATGTGAAAACATTGGGTAAAGAGAGGATTTAGCTAAACTGGCTGTTACAATGGGCTGGATGTAATGGAATCCACCAGAGCGGGCAGTTTGGCGGGCAGGCCTGAATAATCACCGGTGGGGGTGGGGGATGTTGACCTCCCCATAAGTCAGAGATGGGAGTGGGGTAATGGAGGGAACTCATCCACTGGTTAACTTGGCTCATTAACAGGCCATTTAATTATCCCTGAGTTGTCTTGAGGATTCCTTCCTTAGTCACATGGGTTTTACGGGCCACCTGAAGGCCACCCAAGGCCTCTTTCAGGAGCACTTAGTGCCTGATGGAGGGATTTGGCATTAGGAAGGGGGGGGGGGTTGCCCACTGACACCCACCATACAGCCTTATCATCCAAACCGCCTTACTCCTCTCTCTCCTCGACAATCCCTTTCCCCCGAACCCCACCTTGCCCTGATCAACCTGTAGCATTACCAACAGTGGCTCCCAGTTGCACTCACAGGGAAATGCAAGTTGCCAGCCCCCTGATTGGCCAGTACCTCACGGAGATAGTTGGTCTTGTGGGGGTCTGATTTCTGCCACTAGGATTGGGTTGGATTTAACAAAGCCCAGCGGAGCAGACAATGTGATGGGCAGGCCTGCATAATATCAGAGGAGGCTGCATATCGGGCCTACAACCTCCAACCTGTTGGGAGCACTAAATCCAGTCCAGTGTTTCCATAGAAACAGAGGAATCGTTTGACAAATTTAGGCCAATGTCCATTTAGTCCAACCTGGTAATTACATGATCCAATGACAATTGGGTTGTTGGTAATCATAGCGACCAGTCTCCCATCAATTACAGACATAGAAAATAGAAGCAGGAGGAGGCCATTCGGCCTTTCGAGCCTACTCCGCCATTCATTGTGATCGTGGCTGATTATAATTAGTCTATAACAGGCCCAGACATGAGGTGAGGAAATCCCACGGCAATGGAGAGCTTTGGGAATCATAAGTTAACGGTCACCTGTTCCTCCCAGTTCCAAAGTCAAGAAGCCTTCAGCTACCCTTTGGTGAAACTTGGACATGAGAAGTGGTCGCTTCACCGAGTGTGACCTTTGAGGAGAGGAGGAGAGAAAGTTAGTTTGGGGGGGGGGGGGGGTGGAAAGGGAAGTTTCACAAGAATGTTGATCAAAGGTATTAATGACTAGATTTCAGGACCAGTTCATGCACCTTCCTCAGAGGTACTCTTTACATGATTGATGGTAACGCTTTGTGACCTGTACATTAGGAAAGAGGAGGAGAAGGTGAAGAAGGATGAAGAGGATAAAATTAAGGAGCAGTCGGAGATGCTGCGGACTCTTGGCTACGACGAATCGAAACTGGCACCATGGCAACGGCAAATCATCCTGAAGAAAGGAGACGGGGCAAAGCAGGAATAAAACGGGCCCTCGGAGCATTCTTCCATTCTGCTGTAGCGTAGATTGTGCTGTTCAGTAGGAGGCAGATCCGAGGGGTTAATTCACCGCTAAACATGCCGGGCCGGCGCCGCAGGGCCCATTGCTAGTTAGAAGCTCTTTCTTCAGATCGTATCACCCGTGTAATACACAGGCCAACATTCCCAGTTTGAGGGGGTCCTTTCATGCTTTTACCTGCTCTCACCTCTGTCACACCTGTCCTGTTACCCCCTACTTATTCCTCAGCATTCCCTGGCTAATTGCTTGGGCAGAATGATTTGTGTGGGAAAAATGTTCCAGACCTCTCTACTATTGTGGCGATAATAGTCTGTAGATCTGCAACACATAAAACAAACCCCACTTCTGATTTAATGTTTTCCAGGTGTAATATCAATCCCTTTCTCCATCAGTAAAATTTGGCAGTGCAATTCTAAATCATGGGGAGTGCTGGCGAAACACACACAACTGGCCCACAGTACAGTGCTGCGCATTGAGAATATTGGCTAATTGATCCAGTTTGCATTTGCTAATGGGTGGGGCAAAGTGAAGGTTTATTCGAGCATGCGCTGACTCAGTTGACGAGTGCACTACCCAGCTGGACAAGCAAGACAGTCCGCGCCGTGTTAGTTGATCTCAGCTGGGTCTGCCATAGGTCACGCTGCTGGGAACAGACCCAACACCTCGGGCATGCTGATGGGAAAAATCAGCCTCTTGTGAAGCCTCTTGAGCGTGCTTCCGAGCAGGATCGGTCGCAAAACCTGCCATGGTCTGTCATTTACCCCACCGAGGGCCACACATGAGAGCGGCACGTTGACATGGGTGGACCCGGGTGGCCAGTAAGGATGGGCTCTGTGACTGCTGCTGGCATCTGAACCGAGCTGAGAAACGTGTCTGCGGCTCCCTACCTGGCTCCCAGTGGGGTTGAAAGGCAAAGAGGTGTGGCCAGGCTCTTTTAAAAAAATCATTATTCTTTCATGGGATGTGGATGTCGTTAGCTGAGCCAACATTAATTGCCCAGGGCTTTGAAGAGTCAACCACATTGCTTTGGGTCTGGGGGATTGATTTCCTTCTCTAAAGGGCATTAAAGAACCAGATGGATTTTCGCAGCAATCGAGAATACTTTCATCGTCAAGACTTTTAATTCCAGACTTTTTTGAAAATATTAAATTCAAATGTCGCCATCTGACATGGTGGGATTCGAACCTGGGTCCCCAGAGTATGACTCTGGGTCTTTGGATTACCAGCTCGGCGACAACACCGCTACATCACTGCCTGCCCCAGATTGGCCAGAAGCTTGCGAGGGCACCAAGAGGGGAAAGAAATATCAATGGCCAGGCAATTTTTGAATGTATAATATGCTTTGTGCCGCAGTTCAGCAGGTATGGGTAGCTGAAACAAGTTAATTAAATTGCGTACGCATGAACACCTTACCGCACAGCACTACTCTGTTAGCGACCTAATATAATGGACTGGTTTACCTCTGATCAGTGATGACATGACAAACACAATTGCAGAAACTCCTGTCGAAACCCTGGAATATTGCATACCTATCGATCTTGTATATAATCAAGGAACGGCCACTCAATTTACCTGTTCTCCAGACCTTATTGTGAACAGAGGGGATGTATCTCTTGTAAAGAAATGTGCGTGATGTTCCTTAAAACACAGTTCATGGAATGTTATATATTTTCTTGGATGCCATAACAATGTAATGGAAAGAGGTGGTGCAGGTGACATTGCCATTAGCCTATTTTCCACATCTGTAGATCTTTGTGCACCAATTTATTTGCACCCTATGCAGTTAGTTTCTCAGCACCATGTCTTCATTTCCCGAAGGGTCTTGACCATTTAAAATAAACCACTTAAGAAACTCCCTGATAACCATTTTGTTTTTGCACCATTTTCAGTGAGAGCCACCAGAGAGTGAAGGGAATGAAGGGCTTTACTGAGGCAGCGTTAAATGCTCAATGCACTACAATCACTAAACATCACTAATCCTAAAGACCGGGCCGGTGGAGCATTGCTGTTTGTGGATCCTTGCTGTGTGCAAATTGATTGCCCCGTTTCCCCACATTTCAAAAGCGAGCCATTCCCAAATGACTGCAAAGCACTTTGGCAATATCATAAAAGACACTGCACAATGCAAAGTCTTTCTTTATTCAATACTCATTGATTCATCAGTAGGTATTTTGGTATAATTTCGATGGGCCAAATGGCCTTCTGCGCTGCACTGGTCGCTGAGTGGGAGGGGAAGAGACACGATAAGGGAAAGAAAGGGGATAGAAGAGGGCATCCTAGCCAATTAGACCCCATCCTCTCCCAGCCATGCACACACTTGCTATTCGGGGGCAATATCAGGAATGGGAAACCCATTCCTCCCCAGGAGGCACTGGGGTCAATTATGATGTCTATGTTATCACTCTCAGTTGAGGCTTCTATGGATACCCCACCCCAGCATGAGTTAGAACCTTGAAGAGGGAAAATTGGAGAAATACGCACATCGGGGCTGGCTTAGCACAGTGGGCTAAACAGCTGGCTTGTAATGCAGAACAAGGCGTCACATAGGGCGAACACTCCCCTGCGGTGGGTACCCCCGGGGCCGGCCGGATGAGCCATGCACTATAAAATGTTAAACGGTGCCTTCTAAATGCAAGTGCTTATAATTGTAAGAGATTTAAAAAACAGCAATGCTTGGAATTTTATCCAGAATTCTTCTGTCGTCGGGATTCACTTCTCCCGCTGGCAACGCACCCTCACCCATAGGCATGGGGTGGTTTCCCATTAATGATTCTATACTCCCGCCGCCAGCGAGCAGCGCCCCACCGAGAAACACGGCTGGTGAATCGGAGAACCCCGCCCTTCGGGTTAAAGTTGGAAGGGCACTAATTAAACTTAAAATCTGGGTGGTTCCAATCTGAGCAAAATAACCGCTGGGGAACCTGTGTTTTGTCCAGGATGACTTTTGGTGAACACCTGCTCCCCTATTGGAACGGAATGGTATTGACTGCGGAATGCAACACCCCAACCCCTCGAGAAAAAAGAATTATGAATGCGATGGGAACTTTGCATCTTTAATATTCTCGTTCAATACATATGATGCAGAATTGCTTCTATCGTTATTTATAAGCAAGGGGAAAGTGCTGACGAAGTCCCCCACTATCAGAAATCATGCAGTGAAATATCCCATGTTTGGCAACATTGCACGTCTCAGCGCACCTGGAGTGCAATGGGTTAGCCTCCCCCTGGAATTTTATTCCATTCTTAAATTTACAAATGCGCAGGGTGGGCAGGGCAATCCCTTGATCCATCTCATTGCTTGCTCCAAAAAACAGTTCAAATTCAAATTGAGTCCCAGTTCATGGTCTCCAGAGGAGAGACAAACAAGCTGACATTGCACCTCACCCTGGGCTTGATCGGACGCTCGATCTTAGATCACAGTCTCGCCCCTGCTCGGTAAGTATTCTGGGGACTTGCACACTGCATGCAGCACCTAACCTCAACCTAACCACTTTCACTCTCATTCACATCAAAGGTAACTTGTCTCATTCCTGTGACACTGATTCCTTCAGTTCAGCAGAGGGCAAAAATATACTATTCCGAATTCTGCACGTCACAATTTTAAGAAAATTCCGCTTTTGAGAGCTTAACAATAGTTTTGCATATTCTCCACAAAATATATGTGACTGTGACGATGTTTTGGGCTGCCCAGTGCAGTCGCCAAGCATATCATTCCGCATTACTCCGAAAGGGGCTTTAGATTTCCAATTCATGGACTTTCATAGCTTCACAGGATGTGCCACCCATCAACAGAATATTCATCCTCCCTGTCCATTAGTGTTTTCGCTTCAGAAGCTACCTTATCTAGTTGCACTTTCCCACCTGCTCGCCTTACCCTTAAACAAACAAAGACAATTACAGCACAGGAATAGGTCCTTTAGCCCTCCACGCCTGCACTGACCATGCTGCCTGTCTGAATTAAAAAACCCTATCCTTCCGGAACCATATCCCTCTATTCCCATCCTATTCATTTATTTGTCAAGACACCCCTTAAAGTCACTGACGTATCTGCTTCCACTACCTCCTCCGGCAGGAGTTCCAGGCTCCCACTACCCTCTGTGTAAAAAAACCTGCCTCGTACATCTCCTTTAAACTTTGCCCCTCGCACCTTAAACCTATGCCCCCAGTAATTGACTCTTCCACCCTCGGAAAAAGCTTCTGACTATCCACCCTATCCATGCCCCTCATAATCTTGTAGACCTCTATCAGGTCGCCCCCTCAACCTCTGTTATTCCAGTGAGAACAAACCAAGTTTCTCCAACCTCTCCTCATAGCTAATGCCCTCCATACCAGGCAACATCCTGGTAAATCTTTTCTGTACCTTTTCCAAAGCCTCCACATCCTTCTGGTAGTGTGGCGACCAGAATTGAACACTATATTCCATGTGCGGCCTAACTAAGGTTCTATAAAGTTGCAACTTGACTTGCTAATTTTTAAATTCAATGCCCAGCCAATGAAGGCAAGCATGCCGTATGCCTTCTTGACTACCTTCTCCACCTGCTTTGCCACTTTCAGTGACCTGTGTTCCTATACACATTGATCCATCTGCCTATCAATAATCTTAAGGGTTCTGCCATTTACTGTATTTCCCATCTGTATTAGACCTTCCAAAATGCATTACCTCACATTTGCCCAGATTAAACTCCATCTACCATCTCTCCAGCCAAGTCTCCAACCGATCTATATCCCTACTGTATTCTCTGACTGTCTTCATCGCTATCCACAATTCCACCAACCTGTGTGTCGTCCGCAAACTTACTAATTAAACCAGTTACATTTTCTTCCAAGTTATTTATATATATTACAAACTCACCCTTCCACTGCTACCATCTGTCTTCTATGACCGAGCCAGTTCTGCATGCATCTTGACTCTAATCCCACGCAACTTCACCTTCTGTACCAGTCTGCCATGAGGACCTTGTCAAAGGCCTTACTGAAGTCCACGTAGACAACATTCACTGCCCTAACCTCATCAACCATCTTCGTCACTTTCTCGAAACATTCGTCAAATTAGTGAGACACGACCTCCCCTTCACAAAATCATGTTGCCTATCATTAATACGTCCACTTATTTCCAAGTGGGAATAAATCCTGTCTCGAAGAAATCTCTCCAATAATTTCCCAGCCACTGACGTAAGGCTCACTGGCCTGTAATTACGTGGATTATCCTTGCTACCCTTCTTAAACAAAGGAACAACATTGGCTATTCTCCAATCCTTTGGGACCTCCCCTGCAGCCAGTGAGGATACAAAGATTTCTCTCAAGGCCCCCAGCAATTTCCTCCCTTGCCTCTCTCGGTATTCTGGGGTATATCACATCAGGCCCTGGGGACTTGTCTACCTTAATGTTTTTCAAGACCTCCAATACCTCCTTTTTGATCTCAACATGACCCAAACTATCTACACACTCTTCCCCAGACTCATCATCCACCAAGTCCTTCTCTTTGGTGAATACTGATGCAAAGTAGTCATTTAATACCTCGCCCAGTTCCTCTGGCTCCACACATACATTCCCTCCCCTGTCCTTGAGTGGCCCATCCTGGCTACCCTCCTGCTCTTTATATATGTATAAAAAGCCTTGGGATTTTCCTTAATTCTGCTGGCAAATGACTTTCTGTGACCCCTTTTAGCCCTCCTGACTCCTCGCTTAAGTTTCATTCTACTTTTGTTGTATTCCACACTTGCTTCATGTGTTCCCAGCCGCCTAGCCTTGACAAATACTCCCTTTTTCTTTTTGATGAGGCTCATAGTATCGCTCGTTATCTAAGGTTCCTGAAACCTGCCATACTTATCCTTCATCCTTACAGGAATGTGCCGGTCCTGAATTCCTATCAACTTGCACTTGAAAGCCTACCACATGGCAGATGTTGATTTTCCCTCGATCCCAATCTACATTCTTCAGTTCCTGCCTAAGATTGTTGTGATTAGCCTTCCCTCAATTTAGCACCTTCAGCTGAGGACTACACTTATCTTTATTCATCAGAACCTTAAAGCTTACTGAATTGTGGTCACTGTTCCCAAACTGCTCCCCTAAGGGGCTGGTTTAGCACACTGGGCTAAATCGCTGGCTTTGAAAGCAGGCCAAGGCAGGCCACCAGCACGGTTCAATTCCCGTACCAGCTTCCCGAACAGGCGACGGAATGTGGCGACTAGGGGCTTTTCACAGTAACTTCATTTGAAGCCTACTTGTGACAATAAGCGATTTTCATACTGAAACATCGATCACCTGGCCGGGCTCATTCCCCAATATCCCCAACCCTTCCCTAGTTGGACTATCTACATACCATTTCACGAAGTCCTCTTGCATGCTCATTACAAACTATGCCCCAATCACACCCGTAGCACTAACTGAATCCAGTCAATATTGGGGAAGTTAAAATCACCCACCACAACAACTCTGTTACTTTTACACCTTGCCAAAATCTGCCTACATATCTGTTCCTCTATCTCCCGCTGGCTGTTGGGAGGCCTATAGTAAACCTCCAACATGTAACTAGGCCCTTCCTATTCCTGAGCTCATATTGCCTCGTTGTTTGAGCACTCTAAGGTGTCCACCCGCAGTACAGCTGTGATATTCTCCTTAACCAGTGGAGCAACTCCCCCATTCTTTGTACATCCCCCTCTATCTCACCTGAAACATCTGTATCCTGGAACGTTAAGCTGCCAATCCTGTCCTTCCCTTAACCAAGTCTCTGTAATGACAACAACATCAAAGTTCCGAGTACTAATCCAAGCTCTAAGTTCAGCTGCCTTACCTGTTACACTTCTCGCATTGAAACAAATGCACTTCAGTCCACCAGACCCTCTTTGATCAGCATCCACACCCTGCCTGTTCTTCCTCTGAGTGTTTATTTTCTAAAAGTCATATAACTTCCCCTTCAAATGCACTTACGAGTTCTACCTTAACAGGAATAATGTGGAGATGCCGGTGTTGGCCTGGGGTGAGCACAGTAAGAAGTCTTACAACACCAGGTTAAAGTCCAACAGGTTTGTTTCAAACACTAGCTTTCGGAGCACTGCTCCTTCCTCAGGTGAAAAAACAGTTAACAGTTAAACAGAAGTTAACAGGAATAGGTTCTAAAGTGTCTTTTTCAGAAATAAAATACATTAAAAAAAAATAATAAAGTGTCTTTTTCAGAAAAAGAGCTTTCATTTAAATAGCAACTTTCACAACCTTATGATGTCCAGAAGCACTTTACAGCAAATGAAATACTTTTGGGACGTATTCACCGTTGTAATATCGGCAACGTGGCAAACATATTTACACAGATCAAGCTTCCACAAACAGCCAGAAGGTGGGGCAATCTGTTTTTAAGGGATATTGATTGAAGGATAAAAATTGCCTCGGACCAAAGGGTGTCCAGTGCTCTTTGCTGAATAGTGCCATGGGATCTTTTACATTCTGACGAGGCAGAGAGGGCCAACAGTTTAACATTTCATTCGAAATACAGTTGCTCCAACAGTGCAGCACCGAGCGACAGATTAGAATTTGTGTCCAAGTGTGGGGTGGTGCTTAGGCCCACAAACTTCTGACTAAAGAGGCAATGGTACGGCCCACTGAGCCAGGACATTTAAATAGGCCAGACCACACTAGAAAAGGCACACAGCAACAACTTGCCTTTACATGACACCTTCAATGGAGTAGAGTGTTCTGAGGCATTTCACAGGAGCAATATCAAATAAAATATGACATCGAGACTCATAAGGAGATGACCAACGTCTTGGCCAAAGAGGTAGGTTTTAAGGAGTGTCTTAAAAGAGCAAAGAGAGGTGGCGAGAAGTAGGGAGGATATTCCAGAGCTAGGGGTTAGGCAGCTGAAGACACGGCTATCAATGGGGGCGGGGGGGGGGGGTGAAGAATGCTCAATAAGCCAGTATTAGAGGAGCACAGATATCTCAAAGGGTTGTCGGGCTGGAGGAGATAGCAGAGATATGGAGGGATTTGAAAATGAGAATGCAAATTTTAAAATCAAGATGTTGCTTGGCCAGCAGCCACTGTCGGCGGACATGCACGGAGGTGATAGGCTAATGGGACTTGATGGGAGTCCACACATGGCCCGCAAAGTCTGGGATGATCTCTAATTTACGGAGGATAGAAAATGGGAGAGCAGCCAGGAGTGTAATGGAATAGCCAAGTCGAGAGGTAACAAAGGCATGAATGAGAAATTCAGCAGAGTTGGCCGATGTTGCAGAGGTGGAAACAGACATTCTTAGTAACTTCCATCAAGCGGCTGACCAGAAATCTCTCCCAACTCTTACTGCTTGCCATTGGCAGATCTTGGAAGAATTTACAAGTTGAAACGCCGTGTTACAAATGTAGCTTCCGTGGGCATGAGCCCGGAGTGAGACTTGAACCTGGACCCTTAGAAGCATAGACAGGTAAAATGATTATGGAGAAGGAGGAAATAGCAGAGACATTGAGCAAGTATTTTGCCTCTGTCCATGGAAGAATCCATAAAATCCCTTGTGAACCCATAGAAAACAATGCAGAAGGAAGCCATTTGGCCCATGGAGTCTGTGCTGACCCTCCAAAACAGCACTCTACCTACGCCCACTCCCCCGATCTATCCTTGTAAACGTGCGCCTTGATCATGGCCAATCCACCAAACCTGCACATCCTTAGACACCACGGGCCAATTTAGCATGGCCAATCCACCTAACCTGCACATATTTGGACTGTGAGAGGAAACTGGAGCACCCAGAGGAAACCCACGCAGACACAAGGAGAACGTGCAAACACCACACAGTCACCCGAGGCCAGAATCAAACCCAGGTCCCCGGTGCAGTGAGGCAGCAGTGGTAACCATTGTGTTGCCATAGTGTGGCTACAGGAGCAGGTCATGGAGCTGGGAATTCTGAGGCAAATAACACACCTCCTGACTCTCAAAGCCTGTCCACCATATCCTAGGCACAAGTCAGGAATGGGATGAAAGAGTCTTGGATGAGTTCAGGTTTATGGAGGGCAGAAGGCCAACCAGGAGTGTGTTGGAGACGGCAAATCTGGAGATAACAAAGGTGCAGAGGAGGATATCAGCAGCAGATAAACAGGCAGGGACAGAGCGAGGGATGCAACGCAGCTGGATAGAGGCAGTCATGGTGATGCCATGGATACGGGATTGGAGAACTATTTCAGGATCAGTAACAGTTTGACTGCTGCCAAGGAGAGGGATGGAGTCGGTGTCTAGGGACCGCTGTTTGCGTTGGGCCTGAAGGCAATGGCTTGTGATTATTAGACTGATGGAGAGAACTGAAAAGAAGCAATAAAGTGAGGTGATTGCAGCAGAGAGTGAAGGGGAGGAAAAGGGAGAAAGAGAATCATTGACAGATTTAAATTGATTTACAAAAGAAGCAATTGTGATGTGGTGGTAGAGGGTTTGAATGTTTGTGGAAGAGGGAGCAATCAAGTGGCCTGCTTTGTCCTGGATGGTGTCAAGCTCTTTGAGTGTTGTTGGAGCTGCACTCATCCAGGCCAGTGGAGAGTATTCCATTACACTCCTGACTTGTGCCTTGTAGATGGTTGATAGGCTTTGGGGAGTCAGGAGGTGAGTTACTTGCCGTAAGATTCCTAGCCTTTGACCTGCCCTGGTAGCCACAGTATTAATGTGGCTAGTTCAGTTCAGTTTCTGACCAATGGTAACCCACAGGATGTCGATTGTGGGGGATTCAGCGATGATAATGCCATTGAATGTCAATGGGCAGTAGTTCATTAGATCCTCTCTTGTAGGACTTGGCCATTGTCTGGCATTTGTGTGCCAATAATGTAACTTGCCACTGGTCAGCCCAAGCCTGGATAGTGTCCACGTCTTGTTGCATTTGGACATGGACTGCTTCATTATCCGAGGAGTCACGAATGGTGCTGAACATTGTGCAGTCACCCCACTTCTGACCTTATGATGGAAGGGAAGTCATTGATGAAGCAGCTGAAGATGGTTGGGCCAGGACATATCCTGAGGAACTCCTGTAGTGATGTCCTGGAATTGAAATGATTGACCTCCAACCACCACAACCATCTTCCTTTGTGCCAGGTGTGACTAGGAGAGTTTTCCCCTGATTCTCATTCCCAGTTTAGCGAGAGCCTCTTGATGCCATACTCGGTCAAATGCTGCCTTGATGTCAAGGGCAGTCACTCTCACCTTACCTCTATCATTCAGCTCCTTTGTCCATGTTTGAACCAAGGCTGTAATGAGGTCAGGAGTGACCCTGGCGGAACCCAAACTGAGTGTCCGTGAGCAGGTTATTGCTGAGTAAGTGCCGCTTGATAGCACAGTCATTGGTTCCTTCCATCACTTTACTAATGATGGAGAGTAGATGGATAGGGTGGGAATTGGCTGGGTTGGATTTGTCCTGTTTTTTGCCTGGGCAATTTTCCACATTGCTGGGTAGATGCCAGTGTTGCAGCTGTACTGGAACAGCTTGGCTAGGGGCGCGGCAAGTTCTGGAGCACAAGTATTCAGTACTATTGCCGGGATATCAATAGAAAATAGCCAAAATATTCAGCAGGGGGAGTTAATGTTTCAAGTTGGTGATCTCTGAGAGACATTAGAGTCATAAGGTGGCGTCCATCAAGTACCTACCTATTCTAACCCCATTTTCCAGTACGTGGTCCGTATCCTTGGATGCTACGGAGAGATATGATAGCATGGCATTAAGGGACATTCGGAGACTTGAACTGGTTTGGACTATGTTGGTTGCTCACATTTTCAACACTCTTGATTTAGATTAAAAACAAAGTAATTTATTGAAATTTTATATCAACTACACAGCAGTTTGTTTATTTACATTTTGTGACGTGTCACATAGAATCGTAGAATCCCTACAGTGCAGGCGGTTATTCTGCCCATCGAGTCTGCACCAACCCTCTGAAAGAGCACTCCACCTAGGCCCACTCCCCCAGCCTATCCCCGCAACCCCGCCTAAACCCTTTGGACACTAAGTGGCAATTTAGCTCAGCCAATCCACCTAACCTGCACATTTGGACTGAGAGGAAACTGGAGCACCCGGAGGAAACCCACGCTGACAGGGGGAGAGCGTGCAAACTCCACACAGTCACCCGAGGTTGGAATCGAACTTGGGTCCCTGGCACTGAGGCAGCAGTGGTACACATCAGAACAGTCAAAAAGCATGTCAGTTGAATATTTGGAGAGTTCCTGCAGTGAACCACACCAAAGTACTGGCAGGCCAAGCATTGCTTAAACATATTGGGATTTCAGACATATATCAGTTTTTCATTTGACTGGCAGTTCCTCACATAACTTTTCCACAGTAACATTCTGATTCGTGGAAGGTCAAAACATTTTGGGCACCTTCCAAATTCACGTCCTTGAAAGGTAAGGGCAGGAGATGCATGGGAACATCATCTCCAGCTTCCCACCCTCACTTGAAAATATATTGCAGTTCCTTCATCGTCAAGGGTGTCAAAATCCTGGCACTCCCTCCCAAAAAGCACTGCAAGAGGTTCTTCATCACATGCACTACAGCCACTGGAAAAAGAAACTGACGCTCACTTTCTCAAAGGCAATTAGCATTGGCCAATAAATACTGGCCCTTGCCCATGTCCTGTGAATGAATTAAAGATAAGAAATGGAACTCCACATCTAGCATTTTGGTACTTGTATATAAATGTCTCTTCGTCATGCATCAACCTGGATACCCGTCAGCCATTGTTTAAGTGTTGCTTCTGTTCGTTTACCAAATAAACTAAAGCAACAAACTGGGGGATTAATTAAAAATGCAGTTCCTTAAAGGGACACTGCATCAAAATAAGCAGGACCTCAAAGGAAACTTCAAATATCAAAACAAAATGTGATTAAAAAGGATCGACAATGCACCCCAGTCGCTGCGGTACCCATCAGGCATGGACGCTGTTCAAGTGTGGGCCGAAAAATCACAACTTTGCAGCAGGGAAGCCTTGGAAATCAATGATGGGAACCCGGCCTGGGTTTACTCTCTCCACAGGGTTACAGGTGAGCAGACCTGTGATGTTGTGATATTTCAAAATATGGGCAGCACGGTAGCATTGTGGTTAGCACAATTGCTTCACAGCTCCAGGGTCCCAGGTTCGATTCCTGGCTTGGGTCACTGTCTGTGTGGAGTCTGCACGTTCTCCCCGTGTCTGCGTGGGTTTCCTCCGGGTGCTCCGGTTTCCTCTCACAGTTTCAAGATGTGCGGGTTAGGTGGATTGGCCATGCTAAATTGTCCTTAGTGTCCAAAATTGCCATTCGTGGTGGGTGGGGTTACTGGGTAATGGGGATAGGTGGGGTTACTGGGTAATGGGGATAGGGTGGAGGTGTGGGCTTGGGTAGGGTGCTCTTTCTAAGAGCCAGTGCAGACTCGATGGGCCGAATGGCCTCCTTCTGCACTGTAAATTCTATGAAAAAAAAACCTCCTGGCCCCTTCCCCTTTCCCAACCACAGTGGCTGTGGTCAATTGGAATGATAGGTTTGGAATGGGAAATCGCGATATGGTCACACTTTTGGAATGAGGCATGAACACTCAGTTAGCAATTCGTAAAAATGAAAATCCATGGAGTATAAAGAATTGGCCATGATTTCAGATTCTCCACAAATTGCTGGACAATTTGCATTTCTCCATCCCGAGTTCCATCAAATCCGATCAAAGTCCTTTTGGGTCCTTGAGGCCCCCAGTGAAATCACAGCTGATTGTGCTATTTTCTTGATTTACACCATTTCATAGAATTTACAGTGCAGAAGGAGACCATTCGGCCCATTGAGTCTGCACCGGCTCTTGGAAAGAGCAACCTACCCAAGGTCCACACCTCCACCCTATTCCCATAACCCAGTAACCCCACCCAACATTATGGGCAATTTTGGACACTAAGGGCAATTTAGCATGGCCAATCCATCTAACCTGCACATCTTCGGACTGTGGGAGGAAACCGGAGCACCCGGAGGAAACCCACGCACACACGGGGAGGATGTGCAGACTCCGCACAGACAGTGACCCAAGCCAGGATCGAACCTGGGACCCTGGAGCTGTGAAGCAATTGTGCTAACCACAATGCAATTGTGCTATCCACAATGCTACCGTGCTGCCCATCAGAGTGAATGATACACACTGCAGCCATTAGGGCAAGAAATTAATGTCTTATTCAACTTTGTTAATTACATAATTTATAATCCTGCTGTGGCATCCCTGTTTGGAGGACCGTAAAAATAGAAAGGGCGGGGCACTGCAATAAAGATGGAGGGGGCGATTCTCCCAAAACATTGAGCTGTTTCCCGCCGGCTTTGTGGGTTAGAACCAGGGGCGAGATTCTCCAACCCCCCGCCGGGTCGGAGAATCGGCAGGGGCTGGCGTGAATCCCGCCCCCGCCGGTTGCCAAATTCTCCGGCACCGGAGATTCAGCGAGGGTGGGAATCACGCCGCGCCGCTTGGCGGCCCCCCCCCCCGCGATCCTCTGGCCCGGATAGGCCGAAGTCCCGCTGCTAGGATGCCTGTCCCGCTGGCGTGGATTAAACCACCTCTCTTACCGGCGGGACCAGGTGGTGTGGGCGGGCTCCGGGGGGGGGCGCGGGGCAATCTGGCCCCGGGGGGTGCCCCCACGGTGGCCTGGCCCACAATCGGGGCCCACCGATCCGCGGGCGGGCCTGTGCCGTGGGGGCACTCTTTTCCTTCTGCCTTCGCCACGGTCTCCACCATGGCGGAGGCGGAAGAGACACCCTCCACAGCGCATGCGCGGGGATGCCGTGAGCGGCTGCTAACGCTCCCGCGCATGCGCCGCCCAGCAATGTCATTTCCGTGCCAGCTGGCGGGGCACCAAAGGCCTTTTCCGCCAGCTGGCGGGGCGGAGATCAATCCGGCGCTGGCCTAGCCCCTCAAGGTTAGGGCTGGGCCCCCCAAGATGCGGAGGATTCCGCACCTTTGGGGCGGCGCGATGCCCGACTGATTTGTGCCGTTTTTGGCGCCGGTCGGCGGACATCGCGCCGATAACGGAGAATTCCGCCCCAGACCTTCATTCACCCACATTTAATCATTTTTGGGGGCCTGGAGTTTCTCATCAGTCAAGCCCAAACTTAGAATTTCTTTCTGCAGTGAGGAGCTAAACTTGGCAGATAGACCGAGCCCTCAGGGATAAGGCTGCTATTTTGGAAGAGCTGGAAGTTCCCCCAACCTCTCCACGGACCTGGACATGATCCCATGCACCCAAGTGAGTGAACCCCACTTTGGGATCACTGAGGGCTCCCTATCTTTATGGCCCCCACTTTCAGGCTTCCCCCTATCAAGATCCTCCCCCCATTCACCCCCTCAATCTTCATGACATCCCTTCATACCCACCTTCACCCCCCCCCCCCCCCCCACCGTTCATAATCACCCTCACCCCCTCCCCCAACCTTGCATCGGCATGGTTCCCACAGGCCCCGCTTCTTAGCTGTGCCAACTTGGCACTGCCAGGGTGCCAGGGCAATGCCCTGCCCTAATCCAAACCACCCGGGGCGTGGGGGCTCCAATGGCCTCAGAGACCCCCAGAGTGACCATCACACCTGGTCTCCACTCGGGGAGACCGGTACTAATCAGCAGCTGGGTGATGCCTCACCTGTGCGGCCGATGACTCCCAGGCGCTGCAGCCTCAAACAGGCTGCGCATATTTAAATGCACCCAGCGAGGGCGTGATCCAGATCGTGCTGGGTGCTGTAAGTCAGGTTACTCGTGCGCAGCTTGCGCCCGGAGTAAAGCCCATTTCGGGCCTGTCCTGCAATGCTCCCAGTGCAACAGGATCGGCGCCGGGCGCAAGGAGGTGGGAAAATCACACCCGTTGACTCTCACACCAGCAGGTATCAAATCGTTCCTGGAGATTCCTTCCAGACCCTTTTTGGCATTATCTTTGTTCGCCACTCTGTCATCCACACTCCTGGTTGTGTCGACCGGCAACTATTTTTAGGTGCAAAAACTCTCAGAAGTGAGTCACTCACTCAAATGCAAATGAGGTAATTTCTTTCAGGAAATAACATTTTGGGAGACAGGCGTGGGAGTAATTTGAGAAAGATATGACGTGTGGTAAGTGGGCCAGCCTTGGGAGGAACGAGTGATTTTAGTCCTTGGTTCCCTAAACTCCCCCCCACTGGGGATTTTCCCCACCTCAGATCACATTGTAGAGATTGGTTGCTGTAACCGGACAACAACTTGAACAGTGTGCATACAATTATGGTAGAAGGACAAACAGGCGGAACCTGGTCTTCCTTTTCCAGTCTTGCATTGATTTAGTTCCCAAGAAAGTAATGACACGGCATGTCGACTGTGTGATCCACTTTTCCTGATTATGATGCATTTGAACCACTTCTCCCATGCATGAGTCATGGTTGCTTGTGCTTCCCACACCTAATGTGTCATTCACTCTTTTAACTGTTTATGGACTAACACAGCAAGTCTTGAACCCAACTGGGCTATATCATTCTCATCTGCTTGTTGCTCTTTTTCCATTTTTCTTAATATTCCTTTCAGTCCCTTTCTTCCCGTCCCTCTCTCGCTCTACCACCCTTCCTCTAACAACGCACACTTTTCCTTTCTTTCTCTCTGTCTGTCTCTTTATTCCTCTTGTGTGTCTCTGACGCCAATCTGCCTCATTTCCTTCCCCAGCTTACTCATGGTTTCTTTCTTCCTTGACCAACGAAAGAAAAGGACAGAGCGAAGACAATGGGGCCTGATGTCGGTGAAGTGCCCGGTGTGACAGCGCAACCGCCGAGTGATTATTCTCACAACTAATTGTAGCGCAAAAAGGTTAACATAGAAATCCAGCTAATTTGGTTTGCCATCCAACCCACCGTTGCAGACATTTCTCACCCATGTTGTTGTATTGGCAACTAAATAAGCCACCAGTCTACCCAGAAAGGTCATCGTCACTCAAGCGGTCATCAACAAGTACAATTTAGAGTGACGTAGGTTTTTCAATGCTCTTTCTCTCTTGGTGGGATAACCCTCCGCACTCTTGTTCTGGAAAGTGGGTGCTGTGGGTGTCCTCCGTCTGAACCTTCAGATACCATGGTCTCATTTCAGCTGTCACCAAGCAAAGGAAAAGGGAAGTAAAAAGATGGGTAAATCTGATTGTCTCAGCTGTGCGAATACTGCTATTTACTGCACATAGTAACATTGCAATCAAGCTTGTGGAGCCTCGTTTGGTGGTGGTGTGTTATTGTTGGCTCAGTAATGCCTGGACACCATACACACTACAGTTTGGAGCTATGGATTGTGATGCTCGAGGTTCCAAGTACTTTCCAGCACCTACTGACCAGGGCTCTCACCCTTCTTATTCCTGCCATTGGCCAATGTTTGGAGAATCTGTCGGTTGATCCTCAACCTGTTTGGTCAATTTATGAAGGTACAGTCCTTGGCCATCGGGTCTGGGGCGGGTCAGGAAGGAGTTTCTGGCTCAAAGGTAGGGACGCTACCGATTGTACCACAACCAGCAAAGGCCCCAACACTCATCCCTGTGGGACTCCACTGGACACAGGCTTCCAGTCAGAGAAATATCCCTCGACCATCAGTGACTGAGGGAAGCTCAGTGAATAGGCTCAGTAATATTACAAATAAAACAGGAAGTTAAAACATAAATGGAAAGCGACGCGGCAGGTAGTTACATGAAGATATGGGTCCAACGGCAAGGAAAATTAGGAGACAAGTTAAGAGGAAAAATAACTTAGGAGAGGTTACTGATCATGATGTTAAGATTCAAAACAGAGGTATGAAAGCCAAGATAAGTGTACTTTACCTGAATACTCGTAGTATTCGGAATAAGGTAAATGAGTTGATGGCGCAAATCATCGTGAATGACTATGATTTAGTGGCCATTACTGAAACATGGTTAAAGGATGGTCACGACTGGGAGTTAAATATCCAAGGGTATCAAACTATTTGGAAGGACAGAGTGGATGGTAAGGGAGGTGGTGTAGCTCTGTTATTTAAGGATGACATCTGGGCAATAGTAAGGGATGACATCGGTGCTATGGAGGATAAGGTTGAATCCATTTGGGTGGAAATCAGGAATAGTAAGGTGAATGTCACTGATAGGAGTAGTCTATAGACCACCAAATAGTAACATTATGGTGGGGCAGGCAATAAACAAAGAAATAACGGGCAGCACGGTAGCATTGTGGATAGCACAATTGCTTCACAGCTCCAGGGTCCCAGGTTCGATTCCGGCTTGGGTCACTGTCTGTGCAGAGTCTGCACATCCTCCCCGTGTGTGCGTGGGTTTCCTCCGGGTGCTCCGGTTTCCTCCCACAGTCCAAAAATGTTAGGTTAGGTGGATTGGCCATGATAAATTGACCTTTGTGTCCAAAATTGCCCTTAGTGTTGGGTGGGGTAATTGGGTTATGGGGATAGGGTGGAGGTGTTGACCTTGGGTAGGGTGCTCTTTCCAAGAAATAAAAACAAACCAGTGCAGACTCGATGGGCCGAATGGCCTCCTTCTGCACTGTAAATTCTATGATGTAAAAATGGTACAGCAGTTATCATGGGGGATTTTAATCTACATGTCGATTGGTTTAACCAGGTCGGTCAAGGCAGCCTTGAAGAAGAGTTTATAGAAGGTATCCACCATAGTTTCCTAGAATAGTATGTAATGGAACCTACGAGGGAACACGCGGTCCTAGATCTGTTCCTGTGTAATGAGACAGGATTGATTAATGATCTCAGAGTTAGGGATCCTCTCGGATGGAGCGATCACAATATGGTGGAATTTAAAATACGGATGGAGGGTGAGAAGGTAAAATCAAACAAAGGAGATTACAATGGGATGAGTGAAGAACTAGCTAAGGTAGACTGGGAGCAAAGACTTTATGGTGAATCAGTTGAGGAAGTGTGGAGAACCTTCCAAGCGATTTTTCACAGTGCTCAGCAAAGGTTTATACCAACAAAAGGGAAGGACGGTCGAAAGAGGGAAAATCGACCGTGGATATCGAAGGAAATAAGGGAGAGTATCAAATTGAAGGAAAAAGAATACAAAGTGGTAAAGATTAGTGGGAGGCTGGAGGACTGGGAAATCTTTAGGGGGCAACAGAAAGCTACTAAAAAGCTATAAAGAGTAAGATAGATTATGAGAGTAAACTTGCTCAGAATACAAAAACAGATAGTAAAAGTTTCTACAAATATATAAAACAAAAAAGAGTGGCTAAGGTAAATATTGGTCCTTCAGAGGATGAGAAGGGAGGTTTAATAATGGGAGATGAGGAAATGGCTGAGGAACTGAACAGGTTTTTTGGGTCGGTCTTCACAGTGGAAGACACAAATAACATGCCAGTGACTGTTAGAAATGAGGCCATGACAGGTGAGGACCTTGAGATGATTGTTATCACTAAGGAGGTAGTGATGGGCAAGCTAATGGGGCTAAAGCTAGACAAGTCTCCTGACCCTGATGGAATGCATCCCAGAGTGCTAAAAGAGATGGCTAGGTAAATTGCAAATGCACTAGTGATAATTTCCCAAAATTCACTAGACTCTGGGGTGGTCCCGGTGGATTGGAAATTAGCAAACGTGACACCACTGTTTAAAAAAGGAGGTAGGCAGAAAGCGGGTAATTATAGGGCAGTTAGTTTAACTTCGGTAGTAGGAAAGATGCTGGAATCTATCATCAAGGAAGAAATAGCGAGGCATCTGGATGCAAATTGTCCCATTGGGCAGACGCAGCATGGGTTCATAAAGGGCAGGTCGAGCCTAACTAATTTAGCAGAATTTTTTGAGGACATTACCAGTGCGGTAGATAACGGGGAGCCAATGGATGTGGTATATCTGGATTTCCAGAAAGCTTTTGACAAGGTGCCACACAAAAGGTTGCTGCATAAGATAAAGATGAAATGAAAATCGCTTATTGTCACAAGTAGGCTTCAATGAAGTTACTGTGAAAAGCCCCTAGTCGCCACATTCCGGCGCCTGTTCGGGGAGGCTGGTAAGGGAATTGAACCGTGCTGCTGGCCTGCTTTAAAAGCCAGCGATTTGGCCCATTGTGCTAAACCAGCCCCTCCAGGCATGAAGGGTAAAGTAGCAGCATGGATAGAGGATTGGTTAATTAATAGAAAGCAAAGAGTGGGGATTAATGGGTGTTTCTCTGGTTGGCAATCAGTAGCTAGTGGTATCCCTCAGGGATCAGTGTTGGGCTCACAATTGTTCACAATTTACATAGATGATTTGGAGTTGGGGACCAAGTGCAGTGTGTCCACGTTTGCAGACGACACTAAGATGAGTGGTAAAGCAAAAAGTGCAGAGGGTACCGGAAGTCTGCAGAGGGATTTGGATAGGTTAAGTGAATGGGCTAGTGTCTGGCAGATGGAATACAATGTTGACAAATGTGAGGTTACCATTTTGGTAGGAATAACAGCAAAAGGGATTATTATTTCAATGATAAAATATTAAAACATGCTGCTGTGCAGAGAGACCTGGGTGTGCTAGTGCACGAGTTGTAAACGTTGGTTTACAGGTGCAACAGGTAATTGAGAAGGCAAATGCAGTTTTGTCCTTCATTGCTAGAGGGATGGAGTTTAAGATTAGGGAGGTTATGCTGCAATTGTATAAGATGTTAGTGAGGCCACACCTGAAGTATTGTGTTCAGTTTTGGTCTAGATACCTGAGAAAGGACGTACTGGAGCTGGAAGGTGTGCAGAGGAGATTCATTAGGTTAATCCCAGAGCTGAAGGGGTTCGATTATGAGGAGAGGTTGAGTAGACTGGGACTGTACTCGTTGGAATTTAGAAGGATGCGGGAGGATCTTATAGAAACATATAAAATTATGAAGGGAATAGATAGGATAGATATGGGCAGGTTGTTTCCACTGGCGCATGAAAGCAGAACTAGGGGGCATAGCCTCAAAATAAGGGGAAGTAGATTTAGGACTGAGCTTAGGAGTACCTTCTTCACCCAAAGGGTTGTGAATCTATGGAATTCCTTGCCCAGTGAAGCAGTAGAGGCTCCTTCATTAAATGTTTTTAAGATAAAGATAGATAGTTTTTTGAAGAATAATGGGATTAAGGGTTATGGTGTAGGGCCGGAAAGTGGAGCTGAGTCCACAAAAGATCAGCAATGATCTCATTGAATGGCGGAGCAGGCTCAAGGGGCCAGATGGCCGTCTCCTGCTCCTAGTTCTTATCACCCTCTGCTTCCTGCCGCTCAGCCAATTCTGGATCCAATTTCCTTGGATCCCATGGGCTCTTATCTTTGCTATTAATCTCCCATGTGGGATCTTATCAAAAGCCTTGCTGAAGTCCAAGTGGAGTACACCAAATGCATGTCCCTCATCTACACTACTTATGAAACAAAGGGGAGAAAGTGACTCTGGAAACCTTTACATACCTGGCAATAACTTAATTGATTTCCTCTTGTTCCTCCTCCATGAAGCTAACTGTATTCCAAGCAACAGACACAATAGGAGGAGACTGATAAGGGCCACAGTGATTGTCACGGCTTCCACTTTGGCGAGAGAGAAAATTGAAATGGATTAGAAACTGTGTAGAATATGCACCACTTCACTCTTTATTCAAATTTTCTCTCAAAACTGTGAACCAACCTGAAATAGAGCTTTTTTCGTTCTTTTCTATCCTCGGCGTAGCTCCCCATGTTCCTGCCCAAATTAGATCAATTAATTAGGACAAAGAAGCAGAAACCGCCTGATCAGACAAGCTCAGGATGACAATCAAGTGCTCAATGCTCCCTGTAAAATTACACTTTTGTGCTCAGCCAGTTTGTTCAATGGGCCGTGCCTACCCAATTTTGTTTTTTTTTTGCACGGGATCGTTTTGACAGCTAAACTTTAGAATATGGTTACGGTTTGGTTCAAGATAAACTGGTGCAGTGGAGAGGGGTGTGGAGATGAGCTTGTGACTTCCAGCTGATTTTGAGCGGCAATAAGCCCGGGTGACTTGTTTGCCATGGGGATGGTGGCCCAGGACGCGTCCTATTGAAGAGCAACCGCCAGCTTGCACACCTGGATGTGATGCAAAGAACGTTGACCCTACTGTGTGCAGAAAGAACCGAGGACAGCTAGAGAGAGAGAGAGAATTTCAGAGAGTTTGCAAGAGATGGAAAAACAGCAGCTGCTTTTGCTGTGTCAGCATCACAGAATAATATTCATTTTCTGCCAACATTTGTGTGGGGCAGTGCCGACTAAGCCAGGCATGAACAACAGAGAAAATGGCTGTTCTGTGTTAGCCACCAGGCAGGATGCTAGTGGGAGTTCATTCTCCTGTTGAACAGATGGAGGCGGTGGAAATTTAAGGACAGTGAAGTTTCGCTCTGGTGTGGCGAGGAGAAAGAGTCACTGGAGTGGGCCTTTCTGCTAGATACCAGGTGGGGGACTCAATAAAACAGGGATAAACAAGCCTTTGAAGCTGGGGGTGACTTGGTGCGGTTCCTGTAAAGACTACAATTCTGTCGAGATGTATAAACGTGTTGGGGAGTTTTTCATGTTTCGGAAGTTAACGGGTATTAATTGTCTAAGTAATGTTTAGTCAATGTTGTTTTTAGTTTGTTTGCGACAGTAAAAGTCTTTTACTGTCAATCGTATGGTGTGATCCTTTGAGCTGGTCACTTGGAATTCATACCTTTGACAAAGAGTCATCGGACTCGAAACGTTAGCTCTTTTCTCTCCCTGCAGATCCTGCCAGATTTTCCAGCATTTTCTCTTCCGTTCGGGAATTCATACCTCTTTAGTTTATAGTACTTAATATGAAAAAAGCAGCTTCCAGACTCACAGATTCACAGGAACATGGAGGGGGTGTATTTACTTATCACTGAGTAATCAGGATTTATACATACTTGATGTTCGAGCAGTTTAAAAGGCTTTATACAATCTCTTGAGAACGCCGCATTCCTCAAATCTGGCCTCTCCTGCATTCCCCCATTTACTTCCACCCCACCAAAGGTGAGCATGCCATCAGCTGCCCAGGCTTCAAGCTGTGCAATTCCCTCCCCAAATCTTTTGCCTCTTTACTGCCTCTGAGACTCAGCCTCAACGCTCTTTGACCGAGTGTTTGGACACATTTCCAAATGTCTTCCTTTCTAACTCAGTGGCAATTCTTAGTCTGATTACATTTGTGTGAAAAGCTTTACTGCATTAAAGGCGCTATACAAATGCAATTTGCTGTGAGTGGTGTGAGCCATGCAGAGTGCTGCTGTGTGCAACATGGTTGCCTTGTTCGCCTATAGAACAACATTCATTAGACGTGTACAATAAACCCGGATTGTCCAGTCAACAAGGAAATGGATGAACCTTTCACTTCAAGGGAGTCTTAAAAGTAAAAGAACTTTAAAAAAATTATTTCTAACAATATACCACACAAAGTTGTGGCTCCTTCCTCGTAATATACTCCTCACAGACGTACAAATTAGGAGCCCTCAACCATGCTCTGCCCACTTTTTTAAAAAACCTTGCGTCCGTCTCTGTCCCCACCCCCCCACCCCCCACCCCAATTCTCGACTTTCCTGCAGGGGAAGCATCTGTTATCATCCCACATCATGCGTTTGAACATAACACCAAATACTTGGAGCACCGATTGAGGGTTGAGTAAGGTGGGGTGATTAAGGGGTGGTAAACATTTAGAATAATAATAATCTTTATTCGTGTCACAAGTAGGTTTACATTAACACTGCAATGAAGTTACTGGGAAAAGCCCCTAGTCGCCACATTCCGGCATCTGTTCAGGTTCACTGAGGTAGAATTCAGAATGCCCAATTCACCTAACAAGCACGTCTTCCGGGACTTTGTGGGAGGAAACCGGAGCACCCCGAGGAAACCTATGCAGACACGGGGGGAACGTGCAGACTCCGCACAGTAACCCAAGCTGGGAATCGAACCCGGGTTCCTGGCGCTGTGAAGCAACAGTGCTAACCACTGTGCGATCATGCCACCCTTTTAGACTGTGCCATGAGTCACACCAAAGTGGAGATGTTTTAACCTACACAAATTCACCACATGACATAAATGAGAGTTTTTAAAAACACAGCTTACCTCCCTTGCTGTTGGGCTTTACGGATATATCCATTCCATCGATGGTTCGATCTGCAGGGGGAGCTCCCTTATTACCCAATGTGGTGTTACTTTGAACAAAAGAAACGGATGAAGAGCAGATTGCTGAGAAGGTAGTTACTGTTTAAGTTTACATCTATAAAGCGTTTCCGCATACAAATTTCTAACTGGAGTCTCCTCAGAGGGGCACAGGGGCAAATCTTTTCCTTCTCCTTCACAAAGTAGCATAACCCAGCCCGAATCTGAGCTGCTTTACACAACTCGCTTGGAAAGACCCTTCACACCTCTCCTTGTTCAGAAAATAGTCTCCAATGAGCTGACCTTGTTTTCATGCATATTGCTAAGCAGGCCGATTTGTGCTCTTGCTTTTATGACAACACTCTGTATTTAGCTGAGTGTTGCCATTGCGATTGAGCTGGGGCACCCAAGAAGGAAGCAAATGGAGAATCTGTAGAATGGCCTGGAGAGAGAGCCTCTCAGACCAGACTGGGTTGTTTCTGAGTTACAAAATCATGGGATAGCAGAAAGACTTCCTGCTCTTCCAGATTAAAGAGCTATTGATGACCCAGTGTTGCAGACTGGAACATTCTAAGGTGCAGGGCTGCTTGCTGAGGGGCAGCTACCACAAAGGCTCAATGGGGAAAGACCACAAGGCCCTTCCCCCATAGTATAAAAGGGAACTAGAAACTGTAAAACCTCTCAGGCAGTATATTTGACATGTACCGCCTGATCTACCAACCTCGTCGCGCCCGACTCAGGACATGACCAGGCTGTTAAATCTTACGAGAGGCCTCTCGTGCGCTCTAATGGCCTTGTTACACCTCGCGAGATCTGGCGATCTGGATCCTGCCCACAATGGGCGGGACCTAAATTTAAACATTCAAGTGTACTGCCAGGCAGGTAGTGCCAAGGTGCTCCTGGTGATAGAGAGAATCTTCCCTCGCAAGAACGGAGCTCCTCTGAGGAACACGTGGCTGAGGGTCCGGAGAATCCAGCCCACAGGAAACAATTGGGCTGACGGGCACTTTCACTTTCAATGAATTTTGTCAGAGGAAAAACCCAGGAAATGTTCCAAGAACCATAATTTGACTTCCGTTTGAGATTTTCTGACAGCAATAATAAAATTGACAGGGATAAAAATTAAACAAACCTCCAGCACTTACTTTGTCTGTGGTCGGGGTGGCTCGGTTCCAGTGACAGAGGATGTCCCTGGGGAGTAAGTTTTGCTTTCCGATCCTTTACCTGAAACAATGGAGAGGTTGCCCATCACATCAGGTTATCACAGGACACCAGACAAAGCATTGCAGAAGCAGGAAGTCATTGTCAAAGTAATTTAGGGGGGGGGGGGGTTATGCAGCAGTGAGTGCTGGCAGACTATTTAGCCAGGGTGCCATTTTCTTATGAGGAGTGGTTGAGTAGGTTGGGCCTGTGCTCATTGGAGTTGAGAAGAATGAGAAGCGATCTAATTGAGACACAGAAGATTCTCAGGGGCTTGACAGGGTAGATGCTGAAAGGTAGTTTCCCCTGGTGGAAGAGCCGAGTTTGTGCAGGAAATGGGAGGGAGTTAATCAGGGGACGCCCCTTTAAGACAAAGATGAGGAGGAATTTCTTCTCTCAGAGGGTCATGAATCTGTGGAATTCTTCACCTGCTGTCGAGGTTGGGTCATTAACTATGTTCAAGGCTGAGATAGACATGTTTTTAATCAGTAAAGGAATCAAGGGTGATGGGGATAAAGGCGGGAAAGTAGAGTTGAGGATTATCATATCAGATCGGTCATGATCTCATTGAATGGTGGAGCAGATGTGTTGGGCCAAATAGCCTCCTTCTGTTCCTACATCTTATGGTCACTGACCAGCTCTATTCTAATATCCAAAAACTCTCCTGACTGGGTCACTAGGGTGTGGACTCCCCCGACCCAGAAGCACTAAAACCAATTGACAGCCCAGCCAGTGGGGAGGATAGTCAGTCATTTTGCTGTTTAGCAACTTAGCCTGCAGGATGTTGATGAGTTCCAACTCAGCTGTAACACAGACAGATGCCAAATCAATGACTATCCTCCCAGCCTCAGTAATGAAGGAGAATTTCCTTGTTTCATTATTTGTGATGAGATTTTTAACCACGCGTATCCCAAGGTTCACCCATAACCCCCGTGGCGTTGACTCACATTGCCTTCCGGGTTGACTAAAGCTCCATTTTAAAATTCTCACCCTCGTGTTCAAAACTCTCCGTGGATACGCACTCCCCCACTAATCCCCATCTCTGTATCCTCCTCTGGCCATACATTGCTGTGAAATCTCTGTAGCCTTCCAAGTCTCATCCTCTTGTGTTGTGCATCACACACTTCCTTCATACCAATACTGATGGGCGTCCTTTCAGCAGACAAGGCCAATGCTCTGGAATTCCCTCCCAAAACCTATCCACCTTGCTATCTCTCTCTCTTCTAAGACACACCTTAAAACTACCTGTTTGTCTAAGCTTTAGACCCCACGTCCTAATATCTCCTTTGTTTCAATGTCAGTGTTCCTTTGATTAAGTTTTACCATCGTAGAGGAGCTATACAAAATGTCAGTTGGTGTAATGACGCGGTATCATTGTTCGACTGTCAGACAGTTTCGATTGAGAAAATCCCCAGCCAACATTGAGCACCAGCAGGATTTTGTTAGTGACGATTTTGTATTGGTTCATTCACTGGCTGACCGCGAGTCATCTTCTAATCTCTTGCCTTCTATGATAGTTCCCCTGGTGGCAGTGCCAGTGTTGCATGAAGGAGAGAGAGAGAGGAAAGAGTCTGTCGGAGAAGCAGTGGCAGTGAACAGTTTTAAAGAGAGGTGAAGTGTAGTGCTCAAAAGGGGGGAGAAGGTACCAGAGATGTAAAGGTACAAGGATTTCCACCGCAGTTTGGGCAGAGCGGGAAGTAGAAAGTGTAACCCAGGTGGTGAGGCTTTGGTAAAGAAAAAATTGCCACCACAGATTAATTAAGTCGCAATCATTTAGCTTGGCTGCGGCATTCAGTTACCATGAGCTAGAGAAGCATAATGGAGCTCACCTTTTCGAATGCATGTCCTGCACTTGTTATCATGGCACACATAGCCCTCAATGCAGTCACACTCGGCATTTGAGGTAGCTGTGCAGTTTCTCTTGTATCTCATTCCTTCTGTAAGAACACAAAGGTCTGTTAATGTCTTGTGCACAAATCTGAAATAAGATACTTAATAATAATCTTTATTGTCACATGTATGCTAACATTAACACTGCAATGAAGTTACTGTGAAAAGCCCCTGGTTGCCACACTCCGGCGCCTGTTCGGGTACACAGAGGGAGAATTCAGAATGTCCAATTCACCTGACAGCACGTCTTTCGGGACTTGTGGGAGGAAACCGGAGCACCCGAAGGAAAGCCACTCAGACACGGGGAGAATGTGCAGACTCCACATAGATAGTGACCCAAGCCGGGAATCGAACTTGGGACCCTGCCGCTGTGAAGTTATAGTGCTAACCACTGTGCTACCGTGCTGCCCGTACTTATGATTGAACTGCACCTGACAGAGCACGGAAGCGAGTGGAATCCGATCCTATCCGATTCACGGCAGCTAGGGAATTTGAATTCAACTAACAAATCTAAAATTGAAAGTTGGCCTCAGTACTGGTGACCACAGAGTTATCTGAAGAGCTCTGAAGAAGAGACATATGGACAAAGAACAATACAGCACAGGAACAGGCCCTTCGGCCCGCCAAACCTGTACTGGTCATGATACCACTCTTGGCCAAAAACCTAAAGAACAAAGAACAATACAGCACTGGAACAAAACGGTTTGAAAGGACTCAAACATTTCTCTCTACACAGCTGCTGCCAGACCTTCTGAGTTTTTTTCCAGAATTTTCTATTTTTAGGCTGCGAAAATACACTTTGCTTGTTGTAAAAACCCATCTGGTTCATTCATGTCCCACACGAGACTCCAGACCACAGCAACGTGGCGGACCGTTAAGTGGCCCAGGAAGCCACTCGGTTCAGGGGCAATTAGGAAGGGGCAGTAAATGCTGGCCTTCCCAGCGACACCCACATCCCCTGAAAGAATTTTTAAAAATTGTTTACACCCCCGGGCAGCCGCCATTTTCCCATTTGGGGACCATCCAGCCCAGGGAAATCAAATTAAATTTGAAGGATCCTGGTTTCGCAATGGCCTTCCCAGATTATAAATTGCAACAGCCTTATTCGTTTAATTCACCATCTGCTGAAGGGATTATACATAGACGAGTTTGTTCACATTAATGCTTTAGGAAGTGTAATATATTTGCAGCATTACCACGACCGCACCCATCACAACGGAGACACTGATAGCGGTTGTTCCACTCATTGAGGTATAATCCTTCAGGACATGATTCACAGGTTTGCGTGGAAGTGGCAGTACAGTCTTCTTTCATAAGTGTACCTGGAAAATAAAGAACAATCAATCAATAAAAATGCAGCAGGGATCAGCTGAAATGATTGTCAGTTACTGTAAGGTTATAATATGGCTATTTGTGGTGAACCTTTGCAAAGTCTTTAGCTGCGTTGATCAATGATCACCTCTTCAAAAGAATATGGTTGGGAGGATTAGTTACGTTCTCATGGCTTTCCTTCCAATATTGGATCTCCAAATTTACATAGGCTGGACGACTTCAAGCTCTGCCATTTTATTTGTTGCTGCACCGAGCAACATAATGGGCGGCACGGTAGCACAGTGGTTAGCGTTGTTGCTTCACAGCGCCAGGGACCCGGGTTCGATTACCGGCTTGGGTAACCGTCTGTGAGGAGCCTGCACGTTCTCCCCGTGTCTGCGTGGGTTTCCTCCGGGTGCTCCGAAATCCCGAAAGACGGGCTTGTTAGGTGAATTGGACATTATGAATTCTCCCTCCGTGTACCCGAACAGGCGCCGGAGTGTGGCGACTAGGGTCTTTTCACAGTAACTTCATTGCAGTGTTAACGTAAGCCGACTTGTGATAATAGTAAAGATTATCATTAATGGAATACATGGAATTGACAGGTGAGGAAAGAAACAGGGAGGAACCACAGCCAAGAGAATATGTAACTCAAACATGCTGACATTCCAAAGTAACCACGGAGAACATGAAAGATGTACCTGGGAGTTTGACAGTCTGTACAGACTCTGGTGTTAATCTGGTGTCACGGTGAGAATTGTATATTGCATGTATGACCTCTGGAGGAAAACGTTTCTCCTCAACTCCCCTCTTACCTTCTACCTCTTGTCTTAAATCTGTGCCCCCTGGTTATTGATCCCTCTACTAATGGAACAAGTGCCTCCCTATCCACCCAATCTATCCGCCTCATAATTTTATACACCTCTATCAGGTCCCCGCCCAGCCTTCGCTGCTCCAAGGAAAACAACACCAGCCTATCCAACCTTTCCTCATAGCTCAGAGCCTCCAGCCCAGGCAGCATCCTGGTAAATCTCGTCTGCACCGTTCCCAGTGCAATCACATCCTTTATGATGTGAGTGACCAGATCTACTCACAGTACTCCAGCTGATGCTTAAGGGGTGCAACTCTAAGGGGTGTGCGGGAGCAGAGAGACCTAGGTGTAGATGTGCATAAAAGAAGGCTAGGATTTGACGGAGGTGTTCAAAATAATGAGGGGGCTGGATAGAGTTGACAGAGAGAAACTCTTCCCGCCCGTAAAAAGATGAAGAACGAAAGGACACAGATTTAGAGTAATTTGCAAAAGAAGCAAATGTGATGTGTGAAAAAGTTTTTCTCACAGCGAATGGCTCAGGTCAGGAATGCACTGCCTGCAAGTGTGGTGGAGGCAGGTTCAATTGAGGCATTCAAGAGGGCATTAGGTGATTCTTTGAACAGAAAAAATGTGCAGGGGTACGAGGGAAAAGGCAGGAAGGCAGGAGAATGGCATGGAGTCATAATGTTCATTTTGAGAGCCGGTGTAGACATGAAGGGCGAATGGCATCGTAACAATTCTGTGATTCATTAAACAAGAAAAAAATGACTATATTACACCAGGCAGAGGTTGTAAAAATCTAAATACAAACACAAGAAGATGATTCAAATATTCACTATTTCTTCACCCAGCAATACCTTCACGGCCACATACAAATTCAGAAAGATATTTACAATGGCTATCCTAAACTCTAATATTCAGGGTAAGTAATAAGTACACGTGATGTAACAGGTGAACTGTGGTTAGACACACCACACTCCAAAACGATAGATGTGACCAAAGCAGATTCCATGGATTTCTCAACAACACACCCAGAGGTTTGTCACATTGTG
The DNA here is from genome assembly GCF_047496885.1 of Scyliorhinus torazame. NCBI lineage: Eukaryota > Metazoa > Chordata > Chondrichthyes > Carcharhiniformes > Scyliorhinidae > Scyliorhinus > Scyliorhinus torazame. The sequence continues at coordinate 14,983,507 of NC_092722.1, read as the reverse complement.
AGACAACGGGCTGGATTCTCCAATTCTGGGGCTATGTCCCCACGCCGAGAAACTGGCGCAAAACGGCCACCGATTCCCCGTTTTGCTGGCTCTAGCTGCCGACACGCCCCAGAGAATTGCCGGGTTCGTGGCCGCGCAGGCACACGGCGGCGGCCTGCAGCGGCCGCGCTGTGCTTCATGGCGGAGGACGCTCGCGGACCCAGCCCGTGAAATAGTTCCCCCCTTCAGCCGGTTCTCGCGCCCCGGACCAGCCGCCCATAGTGCCCCAGCCCCGAATAATGTCCCTCCCTGCCCGCGGTTCGGCCCTACCCCGACTGTGGTGGCGCCGGACTGAGTCCGCAGCCACCACGCCAAGTTCCCGATGGGGGAGACCAGGAGAGACCCACGCCGTCGGGAACTCAGTCGGTTGGGGTGGAGCATCGAAGCAATGTCCTGAGGCCTACATGGCGTGGCGTACTCTCCGAGGATGCCACTTTGGAGGGGGAGGAGCATTGCGAAAGCAGCGCCGCCCCCCATTTCATCAGGAATTTGGTTTCTACAGCCGGTCACCGAACGCGATTTCGGCGTCGGCGACCGGAGAATCCAGCCCCAGCATTTTCATTGACACGGACAAGATTCTCCATTTGGGAGACTATGGGTGAGATTCTCCGATTGCTGGCGGCAAAATCGCGATTGGCGCCGTTTTTTGGACGCTCCGCCCCCTCAAAAACGGTGCAATCGGTGAGTACGCCGTTGGGACGGCCTCAGGACGTCATCTGAGGCCTTCCCCCGATGCTCCGCCCCCGGTGGGCCGACGTCCTGACGGCGTTGGTCGCGTGTCCTCTGAGCTTTCGGGGACCTCACGTGGAGGCTGTAGTCTGTGTCCAGCGCCTCCACAGCAGTGGGGTGGGAGCTGTTCCACTTCCAGGGGGGGCTTTGGCGGGGGCTGGAGGGACTGAGGGGGGCTGGCTACGGAGGTTTTTTTGGGGGGGGGGGCACTATCTGGCAGGTCGGGTCCGCTTGTGGCCGGCGCCATGTTGTACGGCATGGCCGCCGCAGTCGCCGCCGTGCGCATGCGTGGCAATGGACCCGGCCATTCTCCGGGGGCTTTACGTGGCGTGGCTGCTTGCCCCCCCCCCTCCACTGGGCGGAGCATCGGTGCTGGGCCGGCGCTGACATTTGGTCGTAAGACCAGGCACTTCCTCTGGACATAGCCGCGAAATCGGAGAATCCAGCCCTATGTTCTCCTGCCGGAGCAGAATTGCACCTGGTGTGGACTCCCCAACCCTTGCGAGGGATTCCCACTATTGAGCCATTTTGAGCAGGCGGCCAGATAGAGAGGTCTCACAGCTGGCCCCGCAGCATATTCCGTCCCCCACCCCCAGATTTTCTGGGTCCCCCATCCTCCCCTAGTACCCAACACGCCCCAACAAAGATCCCCTGAATAAAGAAACCCCTGTCAGGAAGCACCCCCCCCCCCCCCAGATAAAGAGACCCCTGTCAGGAAACCCCCCCATTCCCCCCCAGATAAATAAATCACTGTCAGGAAGCACCTCCCAGAAAAAAGGAGACCCCGATCTGGAAGTTAGAGGCAGTGAAAAAAATCATTGCTTTGACACTCACCTCGGCAATACACCTGCCGGGGACACAAGAAGCAGCAGCTGTCAAATCCTGGAAAGAGAAAGACAGTCATCTGGAATTAAACCCCTGAGATCTTTGATTTGCAAGTCATTTATGCATTTCTCTTTGATATCGATTTTATTGGCTGTAATTGACAGCTTTCACACACCCCAGTTGTCAGCATGTTCCATTCATCTTCCTTCACGGCTGAGTAAATTCCTGGACCACTTCAACAGAGTTACGTACTGTCAATTCCTAGCTGACCACTTCAAAGTCACTCAACAGTGAAGGGAGGTAATCGGAAAGCACTTAATTCTATTTTGAAGTGGTCCAGACGCTGTCAATCAAAGCTTGATGTTTATAAACATTGTGGGCAGACTAATTCAAAGTTAATCAACCATGAAGGAAGATGAATGGAACAATGCTGACAGTTGAGGTGGGGGGGGGGGGGGAGTAGAAGCTATCAATCACAACCTCGTAAAGTCAATATTGAAGAGAAATGAATGTATGGCTTGCAGATAAAAAATCTGGGGGGGGGGGGGGGGTCGCACACATCTGACTGTTTTTCTCCCTCAAGGAATTGGCAGGTGCTGCTTCCTATGTCTGAGCCACAAGGTGTATTGCTCAGGTGAGTGTTAAAGCAGTGATATTTTTTCATTGCCTTTGTCTGGACTTATTTTGGTCTTCCTGACAGGGGTCCTTCTTCTTGAGGGAGGGGGCTTAATGACCTATTTGAATCCCCCCGCTGGTGTGGGATGGGAATCTCGATCCCGATGCCAGCGTGAGGCGGGAGCATCGGCGAATCGGTGCTCGGCGTCGATCCCGTGTTCACCCCGACACAGGATTCTCCGCCTCATAAGCAGTGTGAGGTGGAGAATTCAGCCCTTTTTCCTTCTCATAAGATTTTCCAATCTCCACATTTGAAGAACTTATCTTAGAAGTCTCTCCAAAAATCACATCCACTTGGATGGCTTCAACAAGGATCCACCTCCTGGGTTTCAATCTCACTTTGAAATTCCTTTCGTCTGGATCTCCGAGTGTACTCATCTTCCAAATACAATTTCAGATCTTAAGCCATGCCAAGCAGGACACCACTACTTCAAAGGAACATCTTTACCCAAACGGCCCACACTGTAGAGTCACCAACCTTCAGTTGCCGCTGAATCTTATCTTCAGGGCATCTTTCAAGCCGACTTAGCTTCAAATCTTCTCTTCGCAGCCCTCTCTTCAATTTGGATCCTATGGCTTTTCTCCTTTCTTTAAACTTGTTTTCTGGGCTCTCTTTCCGATCCCTATCTTTGTCTATGCCTGGGACTTCATTCAGCTCTCTGGCTCTGTCCCTGCCTAGGACTTTCATCTGGGACTTCTTTCTGTGCCACTCATTGGATTGGGACCGTCTCCATGCCCCGCCCAGCGTACTGCTCCCCGGGGCACCGTTCTCCTCCTAATGGTGCTCTTGTCCAGGTCATCTGATCTCCCTTTCACACAATTTTGCTTCTTTTTGGTTGCGCGTGTGCACGGGACTGGATTCTGACTGAAAGATGGGAAAAGACACCAATTGCGCATATGCCGCCATCTCCCGATACATGCGCACAAGACCCAAAACTTGTAAAAACTTGTAAAAAAGAATCCAAACTGCGCATATGTAACCAGTTCCCAATAGGTATACACGCAGAAGGCCGGAGGCTAGCTGGGAACTGCAGTTCCCAACCTGCGACTATCGATTTAAGGTAAGTTTTGTAACAATAGCAATGAGGTTTGATGGCAATAAAAGGTGGCAGCAAACTATTCTGTGGAGGGGAGTAGTCAGGCATCTAGGATTACGCGCTGAGGGACACACTAAAGCTTGGGGCAGAGGCACAATGGCTGTTGAAGACCTTTCAGTCATAATGAACTGTGGGGAGGGGAATTGTATCGAACCTCTCAGGTTGTATGACGCCGCTGAATGTATATGGCGAATATTGTACGTATCATAATTGTATGGAAGCACCTCAGAGTGCAACTTGATCAATGTAGGCATCTTAAATACCCCCATTTTGGAAAATGTATAATGTTTCTTTGACTGTATTGAAGCACTTTGCAACATGATCTATGTAGGAAACATGAATATTATTGCACTTTGTACGATAGCCACTTTGAAACTTGCGCAACGTTCTGTTAGATATTTTACAAATAAAGTTTATTTTTGCAAAAATAAAATTATTGAACTGAAGGAACTTGTGACTCATCTATAACGATGGCTGACTGCATGGAGATGGCTGTGGGGGTGAAGGAATTGGTGGCAGGATAGAACTAGGGGTTCTCTCCAATGTGCTGACTGCCTCAGGAGACAAGAGAGGAAACACATGGTGGCGGCCCACTGTGGTGGAACCAATACAGTGTGACTGACCACAGTGAATATTATGGTGAAAGAGGTTGAGGAGACACAGGATATCACACAGGTACATGCTATTGGCGACACGCACTGGGGCGGTTTGCAGAAGGTGTGAACAACAGAAACCAAGCTAAAATGATTCGACAGGGAGGTGGAAGGGAGGGAAGCACACAGCTGGGAGGCTGCAAAGCAATTACAAAGTTCGGATATTAGAACTAGGGAAATGAGCATAAATCTGGGAGACACGCAATAGATTCAAGGACTTTGGAGGTAGAAAGGATGTCAGAGACAGTGATATTTTGCAAGGTCAGAGGGGTCATTTTGAGTGGCACGGATGGTGATTTTGAAAGGAGTTTAGCTGAGGAAAGGGACCATTTAAAAGACCAAGTGGCTATTGGGGATATGGATGAGCAATGAGGAGGGAGATCTCTTGGATGAGAAGAAAATGAGGAAAGATCAGACAGAGTAGAGAAAGAGAGAGAAAGAAAGAGATATGATGGTTCGGGAGGGGGAAGGGCCAAGTCAGAGAAGAGCTTTGGTGGGAAAGAGAAAAAGTGTAGGATGGCCGAAGCAACTAAATAGATGGTCTTCACCTAATGACAGAGTCTACCATCTCCTCACACTTGTTGGAAGGAACAGGAACTGATGGCTATGATAGGTACTGGAGAAAATAAGTCAAGAGTATGTCTACTCTTTAGGATAGACCTGACTGCTGGTGTGATTCAGTCAGGTCTGCTAATGGATATTTAAACATTGTGCAGATGTGCTCAAATATGCACCTCGTGTGATCCTGAAGGGTATTGACAGGGTGGATGTGGAGCAGATGTTTCCTCTCAGAGGATCATGAATCTTTGGAACTCTCTTCCTCAAAGGCAGTGGAAGCAGAATGTTTAAATATTTTCACGGCAAGCCAGATAGATTCTTGATTAACAAGGGATTACTCCTGCTCCTGATTCTATCCTTGTCCCCTGCCTATTTCTCATCTCCTACCTCTCAGCGACAGCACCCAAAAACATGGTTCACATGGACGCTGGTGATACTCAGCTCTACATTACCGATACCCCGCTCGCACCCTCCATTTTCACTCAATTGTCAAGACTGCTTAACCAGCATCCAGTACTGAATGAACAGGAATGACCAAAATTGGTCCCTGCTATAAACTCTGTTCCCCAGCTACCAACTCCATGCTTCTCCCTGGCAACTGACCGAGGATCAACCAGACTTTTGTTGTTGCGATGGACCACGAGATGAGCTGCTGATCACATACCTGTGCTATCAACAAGACCGGCTGTTTCCGAATCCTTCTCTGCCTGAGCTCATCAGCTGCTGAAGCCTCCTCCATGCCTTTGTTACCTCCAGACTTGACTTCGATAACACCCGACCACATTGTACAGCCTGTAAACGGGGTCATCCAAGATTCTGCTGCTTTGCCTTTAAAACACACCAAGAGTATTCCCCCATCACCCAGGTATTTGATGGCTGACATTGGCTCCTATTGTTAAGCAACAACTTAAAACCTCTCCATGGTGTCATCCCTCCCTATATCTGCACTCTCTTCCAGCTCCACAACCCTCCAAAGTACCTACACTCCTCCAACGCTGACCTCTTGAGCACTTCCAATTTTAATTGCTTCATGTGTTGGCTGCCCTAAGCTCTGGAATTACTTTCCTACGCCTCTGCCTCGCTCCCTCTTTAAAACCAACCCAAGTTTTGGACTACCTGCCCTGTCTAATGTGGCACAATTATTTTCTTTATTAAGCACCTCGGGGTGTTTTGTGTTGAAGGCACTATAAGTACAGTTTTGTGGTCACTGACATCTCGTTGGGGAAATGTCAGCAACAAAGCAGCCATTAGAACATAGAACATTACAGCGCAGTACAGGCCCTTCGGACCTCGATGTTGCGCCGACCTGTGAAACAACTCTAAAGCCCATCTACACTATTCCCTTATCATCCATATGTCTATCCAATGACCATTTGAATGCCCTTAGTGTTGGCGAGTCCACTACTGTTGCAGGCAGGGCATTCCACACCCTTACTATCTGAGTAAAGAACCTACCTCTGACATCTGTCTTATATCTATCTCCCCTCAATTTAAAGCTATGTCCCCTCGTGCTAGACATCACCATCCGAGGAAGAAGGCTCTCACTGTCCACCCTATCCAATCCTCTGATCATCTTGTATGCCTCAATTAAGTCACTTCTTAACCTTCTTCTCTCTAACGAAAACAGCCTCAAGTCCCTCAGCCTTTCCTCATAAGATCTTCCCTCCATACCAGGCAACATTCTGGTAAATCTCCTCTGCACCCTTTCCAATGTTTCCACATCCTTCCTATAATGCGGCGACCAGAATTGCACGCAATACTCCAAATGCGGCCGCACCAGAGTTTTGTACAGCTGCAACATGACCTCATGGCTCTGAAACTCAATCCCTCTACCAATAAAAGCTAACACACCGTACGCCTTCTTAACAACCCTCTCAACCTGGCTGGCAACTTTCAGGGATCCATGTACATGGACACCGAGATCTCTTTGCTCATCCACACTGCCAAGAATCTTACCATTAGCCCAGTACTCTGTCTTCCTGTTATTCCTTCCAAAATGAATCACCTCACACTTTTCTGCATTATACTCCATTTGCCACCTCTCAGCCCAGCGCTGCAGCTTATCTATGTCCTTCTGTAACTTGTAACTTCCGTCCGCACTGTCCACAACTCCACCGACTCTAGTGTCATCTGCAAATTTACTCACCCATCCTTCTACGCCATCCTCCAGGTCATTTATAAAAATGACAAACAGCAGTGGCCCCAAAACAGATCCTTGTGGTACACCACTAGTAACTGGACTCCAGTCTGAACATTTCCCATCAACCACCACCCTTTAGGCACTGGCATGCCAAGATCACAGTGATAACCCCAACGCTTTGACTGGAAGGGGATTTGACCTCTGATATTCTCCTCACAGTTAAGACTCAAGGTAAGAAGTCTTAAACACTGAGAACAGCAGCAAAAATAAACAAATAATTCTCTGCCATTCATTTTGTGAACAATTAGATTTTCCGTGAGGCAAGGGGCAGCAGGGTGGTGCAGTGGGTTAGCACTGCAGCCTCACAGCGCCGAGGTCCCAGGTTCGATCCCGGCTCTGGGTCCGTGTGGAGTTTGCACATTCTCCCCGTGTTTGCGTGGGTTTCGCCCCCACAATCCAAAGATGTGCAGGGTAGGTGGATTGGCCTCGCTAAATTGCCCCTTACTTGGAAAAAATGAATTGGGTATTCTAAACTTGTAAAGAAAAAAAAAAGATTTTCCGTGAGGCTGTATACTTCAAATGGGAATAACAAAACTGAACCCAATAAGAGCTCGCAAAATAATTTGAAATGTGCCCTTTTTTTTACACTAATGCAGCTTTAAGCCACTTTACTGTTAATATATTAACCTTGTTCAATATAAGGCAAGATTGTTACTTTTAATGCAAGAGCATGACAATAGAGCGGGACAATTAAACTGTAAAACGAAACGTATATTCAAAGATTACTGCCATTAAAACTTTGAATTTGGCTGCTGGCAAAATTAGATTCCAAACCCTAAAAGAATCTCGGACATTGCCCCATCTCTTGTCTTTTCCAAAACATGTGGGTTTGTGTCTGTCTTGGAACAGGGAGTGAGTACTGTCACCAGCTCCTTGCTTTTCTACGACGGAGGTTGCAGGCTGCCCTTACCAATTAGAATAAATAGAATCCCCACAGTGCAGAAGGAGGCCATTCGGCAATAATAACGAAATGCTGCAGATACTGGAATTCTGAAATAACAACAGAAAATGTCCTTCTGTCGCCCCCACAACTCAAAAGATATGAAGTGTAGGTGGATTGGCCACACTAAATTGCCCCTTAATTGGAAAAAATGAATTAGGTACTCTAAATTTTTTTAAAAATAAATGTCCTTCTGCCCTTTACCGTTTGTTCTCCTCTCACCTGGTGGACACCTGGAGCAACACTGGACATTCCCGAAACGCCTGATGTGCTGAGCGGGACACGCGTGGATGAGGTCTGCAGAGCAGGTCAGAGCCGCAGTCAGCAGCAGGAGCGCAGCGAGCAGCTCCATGGCTCTCGCACTGAGAGCCGGGGCGGCGGCTGCCTCTTTATAAATGAGCCGAGTGGGGGTGACTCAGCGACAGGCACAGCCTCCCCGCGGCTCCGAGTGACAACGCGAGGGAGGGAGATTCCACAGTGACGCCCAGGCTGGGGGAAGGGGAAGGGGTAGCGGTAGCCCACACACCAGAGTGCTCTGGTACGCGGCTGTCTTTACCCAGCCAGCAAGTCAGGAGGTCTTCACTCTCGGACACTGAGAATGAAGCCATAGCGAGGGGGCGCCGCACTATCTGAGATGTCTTGTGGATGAAATATTAAACCGACTCCTCCAAGGTTAATGTAGAGATCCCAGAGAAACTGGGGACTGCCCCCTCCCCAGAGAAACTGGGGACTGCCCCCTCCCCAGAGAAACTGGGGACTGCCCCCTCCCCAGAGAAACAGGGCAGTGCCCCCTCCCCAGAGAAGTTGGAGAGTGCCCCCTCCCCAGAGAAACTGGAGAGTGCCCCCCCCCAGAGAAACTGGAGAGTGCCCCCTACCCAGAGAAACTGGAGAGTGCCCCCTCCCCAGAGAAACTGGAGAGTGCCCCCTCCCCAGAGAAACTGGAGAGTGCCCCCTCCCCAGAGAAACTGGAGAGTGTCCCCTCCCCAGAGAAGCTGGAGAGTGCCCCTCCCCAGAGAAGCTGGAGAGTGCCCCTCCCCAGAGAAATTGGAGAGTGCCCCCCTCCCCAGAGAAACTGGAGAGTGCCCCCCTCCCCAGAGAAACTGGAGAGTGCCCCCCTCCCCAGAGAAACTGGAGAGTGCCCCCCTCCCCAGAGAAACTGGAGAGTGCCCCCCTCCCCAGAGAAACTGGAGAGTGCCCCCCTCCCCAGAGAAACTGGAGAGTGCCCCCCTCCCCAGAGAAACTGGAGAGTGCCCCCCTCCCCAGAGAAACTGGAGAGTGCCCCCCTCCCCAGAGAAACTGGAGAGTGCCCCCCTCCCCAGAGAAACTGGAGAGTGCCCCCCTCCCCAGAGAAACTGGAGAGTGCCCCCCTCCCCAGAGAAACTGGAGAGTGCCCCCCTCCCCAGAGAAACTGGAGAGTGCCCCCCTCCCCAGAGAAACTGGAGAGTGCCCCCCTCCCCAGAGAAACTGGAGAGTGCCCCCCTCCCCAGAGAAACTGGAGAGTGCCCCCCTCCCCAGAGAAACTGGAGAGTGCCCCCCTCCCCAGAGAAACTGGAGAGTGCCCCCCTCCCCAGAGAAACTGGAGAGTGCCCCCCTCCCCAGAGAAACTGGAGAGTGCCCCCCTCCCCAGAGAAACTGGAGAGTGCCCCCCTCCCCAGAGAAACTGGAGAGTGCCCCCTCCCCAGAGAAACTGGAGAGTGCCCCCTCCCCAGAGAAACTGGAGAGTGCCCCCTCCCCAGAGAAACAGGGCAGTGCCCCCTCCCCAGAGAAACAGGGCAGTGCCCTCTCCCCAGAGAAACTGGGCAGTGCCCCCTCCCCAGAGAAACTGGGCAGTGCCCCCGCCCCAGAGAAACTGGGCAGTGCCCCCGCCCCAGAGAAACTGGAGAGTGCCCCCGCCTGAGAAAAACTGGAGAGTGCCCCTGCCAACAAAGAAACTGGAGAGTGCCCCTGCCAACAGAGAAACAGGGGAGTCCCCCCTCCCCTCAGAAAAGCAGGGGTGCCCCCCCCCAGAAAAACAGAGGGGTGCCCCCCCTTCAGAAATACCAGGGAGTGCCACCCCTACCCCCAGAACAAAATGGAGAGTACCGTATTTCCCCCCCCCCCCCCAAGAAAAACCGGGGAGTGTGCCCTTCCCTCCCCTCCCCACCAGTAATGATCTCCCGACCAATATCAATAAAACTAATTATCTGATCGTTATTTTGTGAGTGATGGTGGAATCTGGCTGTGTGCATTTTGGTTGCCACCTTTATAATAATAATCTTTATTATTGTCACAAGTAGGCTTACATTAACACTGCAATGAAGTTACTGTGAAAATCCCCCGGTTGCCACACTCTGGCGCCTGTTCAGGTACACTGAGGGAGAATTCACAATGTCTAATTCATCTCACAAGCACATTTTTTGGAACTTGTGGGGGGAAACCGGAGCACCCGGAGGAAACTCACAGAGACAGGGGGAGAACGTGCAGACTCCGCACAGACAGTGACCCAGCGGGGAATCGAACCTGGGACCCTGCCGCTGTGAAACAGCAGGGCTAACCACTGTGCTACTGTGCCACCCTATATTTTCTGTATCACCACAATGAGTACAGTGCAAAAATTCTTTATTGGTACTTCAACAGCAATATTGTAATGACTCGATCATCCGATGCTGGTTGAGGAGTAAATATTGGTCAGGTCACCGGGGGGGGGGGGGGGGTGGACATTTCCCTAATCTTCTTGAAATGGTGCCATGGGTCCATAACGGACTAGAAACGTTAGCACGGCTTCTCTATCCATATCTGCTGTCAGATTGGCTGCGTTTTCCCAGCACTTTCTGTTTTTATACCTCGGGATCATGTGTGCCTTTGACATGGCAGATGAGAGGTCTTTCAATTTTCCATCTTACATGAGTCACCTGAGTTCACATTAGGCTGTGTTTTCTGTATTCCCTAAATTACTGAAAATCCTAGCTTTCAGAGCCAGGGCAGAGAGTTGATTAAAGTCTAAGACTGATCTGACTGTTTTAATCAACCTCACAAAGTCGCACTGATGCAAACACTTTCCTGATAAGAATTAGTGGTTTGATCAATGTAATCTCGGAGTTGCGATTCTAAGAGTTCTGGCAGGTAGGGATGTCTTTCGCAGGGGAGGTCGGGACCCAGAGGCAGTGTTTTTTTTTGTCGAGGTTCATTCCGAGCAGCTCGCCGTGAAGCTCCCAGCTGTAGATACGGCACCCCTCACTTCTGGGTCGGAGGCCGCGCATGCGCACGGCGACGGCCTCCAGCGGTCACGCCATGCTCCATGGCGGCCTCAGACCGCAGAGCTGGGCCGCAGAAATAATGCCCCCGATCGGCCATGAGCCCGACCCAGACCGCCCGCACGATAAAGGTACAATCCCATATGAGCCCCCCCCCCCTTGCCCTCCGTCGGGACTTCAGCCGGTCGGGGGCGGCGAATAGTGGGGCGGGCCTCGAGCAATGGCCGCAGGTAGGGGATACACGGCGTACTTCCTGGGTACGGCGCTTTTCGGGGGCTGGAGAATCGAGGAACCAGCGCCGGTCCCGATTCCATGCGTGGAACTGGATTCTCCGCCCCAGCGCCGGTTGCGATATCGGCATGGTGGTGCGAAGAATCCAACCCGTGCTGTTAGATAATTTGGGCATTGTGAATTCTCCCTCAGTGTACCCGAACAGGCGCCGGAATGTGGCGACTAGGGGCCTTTCACAGGAACTTCATTACAGTGTTAATGTACAGTACGAAGTCTTACAACACCAGGTTAAAGTCCAACAGGTTTGTTTCGATGTCACTAACTTTCGGAGCGCTGCTCCTTCCTCAGGTGAATGCAGAGGTCTGTTCCAGAAACACATATATAGACAAATTCAACGCAGAATCGCCGAGCAGAAACTTATAGCCAAGTTCCGCACACATGAGTGCGGCCTCAATCGGGACCTGGGATTCATGTCACATTACATTCATCCCCCACCATCTGGCCTGCAAAATCCTACCAACTGTCCTGGCTTGACACAATTCACACCTCTTTAACCTGGGGTTACCCCATCTCTGGATCTGTAAAGATTTAATCACCTGCTAATGCTCGCATTCCTAGCATTGTTTGGCATCTTTGAATTTGTCTATATATGTGTTTCTGGAACAGACCTCTGCATTCACCTGAGGAAGGAGCAGCGCTCCGAAAGCTAGTGACATCAAAACAAACCTGTTGGACTTTAACCTGGTGTTGTAAGACTTCGTACTGTGCTCACCCCAGTCCAACGCCGGCATCGCCACATCAGTGTTAATGTAAGCCTACTTGTGACACTAATAAAGATTATTATTATATAAAAGGAAAATTAAGTAAAGAGATATACATTAATTTGCCCATCGACACTTAAAAGTCAAACACACAACTAGCAGTTGCAATGTCAGTTCCCTACTGCACTCTTGAGGTTTAAACTCAGGATAGAACGTCAGCAATGACGTTCCTTTTTCCTTTTCTGCGATGTGGGTAATGTTTAGGTGAACTTGTTATACTCAAAACCTGCCATTATTGGCAAAGGTTATTCTAATGTTAGGGCTCAGAATTTCTTTTGGGGTCAGGCATATGTGCAGATATTAATTTCGGAACTCAGTGCCTGTTCTCTTCAAATTCCGATTAGGTATTGTTCGATAGGGTATTGAGTTTTTACACTGCTGTTAGCAGCCAGCTGGTTAATAACAGTCGAGCTGTTCTTGGTTATCTGTAGGCGTATTCAGTGTTTCTAATTCCATGAATTCCAAGTTATTTGATTGTAAGGCTCAGTTGCTCGTGTCAAGTTTAACTCTTCCCTGTCCATTTCTGTAACTTGTGAAGTCAGCTGCGCGAAACCAGACACCTTTACCAATCCGGTTGCCAGGAAATTGGTGGGCTGTAATATACTATTTGGCTTCCAAAGGGATTGCGATTGAGCATTGGGCTTTGGTACCAGCACACCTCAGGTGCTCCAGTTACTGCTGTAAGGCTCCATTTGTTGTCACCGCTCCATGTAGTCAATCTTCCAAGTGTCGGTCAGCTTCTCTGGGTGACAGGGATGTTGCCTAATGGGAGGGGTCTCTCCCACATCATGTGGATCTAGAGTGGTGTGGCCAGGCCTGCTGCTTTTAAATGCAGTGAGAAGCTCTGCCAATTCTTTTCGCTGTTCTGCATTTAGGTGGGTGAAAATGGAGTCCAATTTCGCTAGACTTTCTGTATATATTAGCTGGACTGTAGAGGGTTCAATGTGGGCTTCACCTTTGCCTTCCTGCAGTTCAGCTTCATTGTTCCTCTTGTCCTCCTGTTCCATGTCCTCTGGAACACTCCCGTTCTCAGGTCCATGTTCTGCTCCTGCTCTACTTCCCTGTTGCTCTTCAACTAAGTGGGGTATCGCCCTCACTCTTTCCTGGTCTCCTTGGGAACTTCCTTGGTCCCCATTTAAATCCACCGTGAAGCTATCTGCTCAACAGATCATTGGCTCATCAGCTCGCAGCTTTGCCTTGGGAATGGGCATTTCCCCTAACTAGTTGCATGTTCCCCGGATAAGGTCTCCCCTCTGCAACCCCCCCCCCCCAAGTAGATGTTCAGATCCCGCTATCCTCCCTGAGGGTCTTCAACTGGGTGAGGCACCATTTTCACAATCTGCTTATGTGTTTGGGAACAGGAGTTTTGCTCTTTTAAGAAGGTTTGTACAAACCTTACTTTAGGCAGGTCTTCAACCTTTACCTGTGTTAACAATTTAACTAAGTGAGAATCTTCTTCACAGTCTAATTCTAAGAAAAGTGTGTCTGCCAATCCAATTTCCGGTTCATTTTTTTGGTCTGTTATAAATTCCACTGGACTTACCTTTGATTCCTTTAATTCTACCGGCCTAACTTCTGCTTTTATAAATCCAAGCAACTCATTCATAGCTACTTCAAATTTCACAGGTTCTATCGTGCCCTACAGAACCTCTTCCAGCTCTCTGCACACCTGCAGAATTCTGCTGCTTATTTTTTTTGCCCCTTGAAATGCAAGTCGCCCTTCACTAGCTACTCCAACCCTCACACGGTCTGTTGCCCCCTGTAGGACTTCTGAACCTCTTGTGGTTTCCTGCACTTCTACAGATTCCTGCTGGCTTTCTCCACCCCTTTCGACCTCTTGGTTTCTCACTTGCGACCACCTTACGGCCAGTCAGATCATTTCTGAGGAGGGAGTCGAACGCTGCCACTGACAGCTTGGGGACAATTCCCACCATCACTGGGTCTAAGACAAGGTCACGCTGCAGGTGGACCCGATAGAGGAGGGCAGACATATATCCTTCTCTCTTTAAATGGTCTGGTTGTCTTTGGCAAGACTGAAGCTGCAGAAATGGCCTTGTCCAATCCACAATCCCTACATCCCATGTCTTCAGCTCTTTTTTTCCTTATTAACATTTTTACATACACCTTCAGCTCCTTGGAAATGGCACCTTCTCTGTTCCCTTCAACACCATGAATGCATTTCTTAGGGTTAATGAGCACCTTCAGGAATACAGGGGAGGACACTGTGTATGGCATTTTACAGTCAGTGGCGGTGGCTGGATCAGACAACATTATTCAACAAGTTTGATGACTCAGTGATAATTTACAATCGTACATCAACATGTTGACGATGAGAGGTTATGTTTTGAACTGAATGTGGCCAGAATTTCCCAATTGAGGTGCCTAATTCAGAGAAGTTATTATTTGTAGTAAAATGAATGTGCAGGTATTTTCTTCTGAAAGTATTTGCCTGATTAATTTTAATATTCTTTATTGTCACAAGTAGGCTTACATTAACACTGCAATGAAGTTACCGTGAAATAACTCCCTGGTTGCACTTTTCAGCTGTCAAAGGATTACCTTTTTTATTGTTTGTATTTTCCTATTCTTTTTTTTTCATAGAATTTACAGTGCAGAAGGAGGCCATTCGGCCCATCGAGTCTGCACCGGCTCTTGGAAAGAGCACCCTACCCAAGGTCAACACCTCCACCCTATCCCCATAACCCAGTAACCCCACCCAATACTAAGGGCAATTTTGGACACTTAAGGGCAATTTATCATGGCCAATCCACCTAACCTGCACATCTTTGGACTGTGGGAGGAAACCGGAGCAACCGGAGGAAACCCATGCAGACACGGGGAGAACATGCAGACTCCGCACAGACAGGTTGCCGTTGTCTCCCCACCTCTTCTGAACGTATTGTACAGGTGATGGCCCTCAAGTTCTTCAGTATTTATTTTAAGGGCTTTCAGCATGTCTGAAATTGGACAGTTTGAAACAATAGTTTTATCCTGGCAAATCATGATTCTGTCCATGTTTGTCATTGACACGCCACGAGAACCTGTCTGAGCCGATGAAACTCCTGCTAGTTTGTTTTGTGTGAAAGTAGCACTCCAGCAATTTGAAGACAGGGCGAATCGCTGGAGCGTCAATGCACATTGGGGCTGAAAGTCTGTAGAGATTCCTGCAGTGTTCCTCTGGTAAGAGGTGGAACTTCCATCCATGCCTTGCTAAGAAAATGACAGGGAGTGGTTCGAGCCAGGGCCAGGAGTGCCACTCCTGAGATTTCGGCACAGGCCAACATAATTGTGTTGACCTGGGTTAAGATCCCGGACCAGACCCCAACATTTTTTAGGACACTGGACAAGAACCAGAAACACTTTTAATTTTTAAACGGTGAGGAAAGGATACTTCGTTCCAGAAGTGATTCCACTGACCAATCGGTATTCTTTATATTGAAACAAACTTTATTCTTAACACAGAATTAAATATGTTAACATCACAGAAAATAGCTTTTCAATGAACAGTTAAACAATCCTTAAAAGAAAAGGAAACCCTATTTACTACTAGAATCATAGAATCATCGAACATTCAGTGCAGAAGGAAGCCATTGCACCGGCCCTTGGAAAGAACACCCTATTAAAGCCCATGCCTCCACCCTATCCCCATAACCCAGTACCCCACCTAACCTTTTGGACACTAAAGGGCAATTTAACAAGGTCAATCCACCTAACCTGCACATCTTTGGACTGTGGGAGGGATTGGATTGGGTTGGATTGGATTTGTTTATTGTCACGTGTACCGAGGTACAGTGAAAAGTATTTTTCTGCGAGCAGCTCAACAGATCATTAAGTACATGAAAAGGAAATAAAAGAAAATACACAATAGGGCAACACAACATATACAATGTAACTACATAAGCACTGGCATCGGATGAAGCATACAGGTTGTAGTGTTAATGAGGTCAGTCCATAAGAGGGTCATTTAGGAGTCTGGTGACAGTGGGGAAGAAGCTGTTTTTGAGTCTGTTCGTGCGTGTTCTCAGACTTCTGTATCTCCTGCCCGATGGAAGAAGTTGGAAGAGTGAGTAAGCCGGGTGGGAGGGATCTTTGATTATACTGCCCGCTTTCCTCAGGCAGCGGGAGGTGTAGATGGAGTCAATGGATGGGAGGCAGGTTCGTGTGATGGACTGGGCGGTGTTCACGACTCTCTGAAGTTTCTTGCGGTCCTGGGCCGAGCAGTTGCCATACCAGGCTGTGATGCAGCCCGATAGGATGCTTTCTATGGTGCATCTATAAAAGTTGGTAAGGGTTAATGTGGACATGCCAAATTTCTTTAGTTTCCTGAGGAAGTATAGGCGCTGTTGTGCTTTCTTGGTGGTAGCGTCGACGTGGGTGGACCAGGACAGATTTTTGGAGATGTGCACCCCTAAGAATTTGAAACTGCTAACCACCTCCACCTCGGCCCCGTTGATGCTGACAGGGGTGTGTACAGTACTTTGCTTCCTGAAGTCAATGACCAGCTCTTTAGTTTTGCTGCCATTGAGGGAGAGATTGTTGTCGCTACACCACTCCACTAGGTTCTCTGTCGGGGAAGCACCCGGAGGAAACTCCACACTGAAAGTCATCTGAGGCTAGAATTAAACCTGGGTCCCTGGAGCTGTGAGGCAGCAGTGCTAACCACTGTGCCTCCGTTCCGCCCCAAAAATATTTCTGCATGAGGTTCTCTGCTGTAACTTCCCGCTGTCCGGCATAGTCATTCAACACATTGAGAATGTTGATGAAGGCCTGATACTGGGAGAACTTCAACTCTTGGTCTTCTTTAGAGACTGGCTGGGGACTGTATTTCTTCACCAATGTCCTCAGCTGCTTGGCACATGCCTCTTCTATTTACGTCTGATCTTTCACAAACTTCACGTACTTCTCTGTCAGGTCAATCCCCCACTGGGTCTGTCATTCTATGATGTCATATTAGTCCCAAAGCTCCGAGCCCCACTCCATGATGCTTTTTATTCCGGTTGGGGAGAGAGACACAGAGACCAAGAAGAACTCTTTATAGCTTCTCCTTCTTGTCATCGTCAGCTTTTTTGAGTTTCCCTCCCCTCCCCTCTCCTCCCTCCTCCCTCCCCATCCGCACTCTCCTTCTGCCGGAAGCTTGATTGTGAGAAAAGCCCTCCCTTGTGAATGTCTGGGCTTTCTTCAAACTGTAAAAATTTCTCCGGCTCCCTGGTTGATTCCGACCTCCCCCTCCCCCTCCTCTCCTCTCCTCCCCCGCGTCATGGATGCCAATCCAGCGTCCATGGCACTCCATCATGGCAGCCATGCATTTAGCCAGTGATAAACTCTGGAATTCTCTCCCTGTCTCTGTCCCTCTCTTTCCTTCTTTAAGGTGTTCCTTAACATTTACCACTTAATCAAGTCTGTCCTAATATCTATCACCTTAGTAGCAAGGTAAGAAATGTTGTTGGACAAGGTTCATTTGAAGGGCCATGGATCTTCAATGACATTAAGGTTCCACATGAATACAAGCTGTTGTTGTTGTGCAGTCTTGACAGTAATTGAAGCCTATGCAGTGGTAAACACAGCGCCGACCATTCTGAATATTACTTATCTATTATGTGAAATGAAGATTGTGGTTTCCTGAAGTAAAGGTCAATGCAATTGCACGATAGCTTTGCAGTGTGGAGATCTTCACGATAAGGTCAAGTATGGGCAAAGAAGCTTCCTACTGATTAAGGCCGACCGCCCTCCCTTCGCCCGTCAATCAGGACTCCTCCATGTTGAACACCAATTGGAAGTCAACATTGAGCATGGAAAGGGCACAGAATGTACTTTGGGCCGGAGGCTTCAATGTCCTTCACCAAAAGTGGCTCAATAGCACCATTACTAACCGCGCTGGTCGAGCCCTCGAGGACATACCTGCCAGAATGGGTCTGCAGTAGGTAGTGAAAGAACGAACAAGAGAGAAAAATTAAACCTTGTCCTCACCAATCCGCCTGTCACAGATGCATCCGTCCATGACAGTATAGGTCGAAGTGACCACCGTACAGTCCTTACGAAGGTGACATTCTGTCTTCACATTAGGGATATCCTCCCTCATGTTATGTGGCACCATGGGATAGAACAGATCTAGCAACTCAAAACTGGGATCCATTAAACGCTGTGGGTCGTCATCATCAACAGAACTGTATTCAAGTGCAACCTGTAACCTCATGGCCTGATACAACCCCCACTCGACCATTGCCATCAAACCAGGGATCAATGCTGGTTCATTGAAGAGTGCAGGAGGCATACCTAAAAATGAGGTGTCAACTATTTGAAGCTACAACACAGGGCCACATGCATGCCCGTTGTCGAGGAATCAGTAGGCAATAGATGGGGTTATGCGATCCCACAGCCAATGGATCAGATCTAAGCTCTGAGGTCCAGCCACGCCCAGTTGAGAATGATGGTGGACAATTAAACAACTAACTGGAGGTGGAGGAAGGGTGTCCCCATCCTCAATGATGGTGCGCCCAAAACATCAGTGCAAAATACAAGGATGAAGCATTTGCAACCACTTAAAGGCAGCATTGCCAAGTGGATGCCCGTCTCGGCCTCCTCTGGAGTTCTGCGTCATCACATTTGCGAATCTTCAGCCAATTTGATTAATTACATGCAATATCAAGAAACAGCTGAAGGCATTGGATACGGCAAAGGCTATGGACCCTGACAACATTTAGACAATAACACTGAAGTCTTGTGCTCGAGACCTTGGCGTGCCCCTGACAAAGCTGTTCCAGTACAGCTACAACATTGGCACCTACCCAACAATATGGAACATTTCCCAGATTTGTGCTATCCATAATCAGCAAGGCAGATCCAATCTGAATAATTACCGCCCTATCAGCCTCCTGCCAATCATCTGCAAAGTGTTGGAAGGTGTCATCGACAGTGCTATCAAGCGGCACTTCCTCAGCAGGAACCTACTCACTGGCGCTCAGTTCAGATTCTACCACAGGTTCTTGGCTCCTGACCTCACTACAGCCTTGGTCCAAACATGGACAAAAGAGCTGAACTCAAGTGGTGATTGCTCTTGACATCCAGGCGGTATTTGACCAAGTGTAGCATCAAGGAGCCCTGACAAAATTGAAGTAATTGGGAATCAGGGAAAACTCTGCTGGCTGGAGTCATACCCAGCACAAATGAAGATGGTTATGGTTGTTAGAGGTCAATCATCTCAGTCCCAAGATATCCCTGCAGGTGTTCGGCAGGGTAGTGTCTTCGGCACAACAGTTACCAGCTGCTTCATCAATGTCCTCCCTCAGAGGTGTGGATGTTCTCGCTGATGGTTTCACAATGCTCAGCAACTCCTCAGGTACTGAAACAGTCCATGATCGTATGCAGCATGGCGTGGATATGGGCGGCGCGGTAGCACAGTGGTTAGCATCGTTGCTTCACAGGACCAGGGTCCCGGGTTCGATTCCGCTTGGGTCACTGTCTATGTGGAATCTGCACGTTCTCGCCGTGTCTGCGTGGGTTTCCTCCGGGTGCTCCTGTTTCTTCCCACAAGTCCCGAAAGACATGCTGTTAAAGTAATTTGGGCATTCTGACCTCTCCCCCTCTGTACCCGAACGGGCGTGTGGCGACGAGGGGATTTTCACAGTAACTTCATTGCAGTGTTAATAATAAAGATTTATTATTATTAAAACATTCAGACTTGGGCTGATAAGTGCCAAGTGGCATTCTCGCGACACAAGCTCCAGGCAATTACCATTGCCAACATGAGAGGAGCTAACCATCACCCGTTGCAATTTAATCGTCGATTGCAGCTGACTGTACTCTCTACTTGCCTGGATGAGTGCAGCTCCAACAACACTCAAGAAGCTGGACACCATCCAGAAGAAATCATCCCATTTGATTGGCACCCCTTCCAAAAACATTCACTTCCTCCACCACTGACATCAGTGGCAGCTGTGTGTACAATACACTAGATGCGCTGCAGCAACTGAACCAAGGCTCCTTTGGCAGCAACGCCCAAGCCTGCATCCTCAACCACCTATGAGGACAAGAGCAGGAAGTACATGGGAAAACTATCACCTGCAAGTTCCCCTCCAATCACACACCATCCTGACTTGGAAATGAATCGACCACTCCTTCCCTGTCAAAATCCTGGAACTCGCTCCCTGACAGCACTCTGGGTGTACCTACACCAGATAGGCTGCAGTGATTCACGACAAGTCATGGCCACCTTCTCAAGGGCAATTAGGGAATGGGCGACAAATGCTGACCCAGCCAGCGACTCCCACATCGCATGAATGAAAAACGGCAGAACAAGAGAATGTGAGGAGACATTAGACTGGTAACTAAACACTTTTCAGGATTGCTGGATCAACCTTTGTTATTTTATTTGTTTCTCCCACTGTCGTACAAGGACAGAAATCTATCCCGCGCAAAATCATTGCCTCGAACAAAGATGAGTGTAAATCTGGTTCAGCAAACTTCACCGAGATTCATGAACGCGTGAGAATGAAATAAATGTTTTCCAAAAAATCCATCATAATTTCGTGAACTTGGATCTGAAAGGCTGAAAAACACAGAACTTGATGACAGAATCACAGAATTGCAGAAGCACAGGAGGAGGCCATTCAGCCCGTCATGTCTGCACTAGCTCACCACATGAGCAATTCACCTGATGCCTTTTCCCCCACTTCTCCCTGGAACCCTACACATCCTTCCTTTTCAGATAACAACCGCACTCCATTGTGAACAATATTACCATCCCAGAACAGCCCCCAATAGTTGCTAGGATTTAATTTGTAAATGTGTGAGGAAAAGATATTTTGCTCCAGAGGTTATTCCGCGCACAAATAGGGATACGGTATATTGAAACAAATTTTATTACTTACTCAGTACTAACCCTAACTTTAACATTATACAAGAAAATAGCTCACAATGCCGAACAGTAAAATTAAACCTTTTAACTACTAACTGCTGTCTTTTCATCTCCATTCAAGAAAAAAAACATATCAAATCAAAATCCACTTTCAAATACAGTTAGCAAACACAGGGTTACCTGCTGTACACTTGAATAGAGTTCCCTTTAAAAGACTGGTTGAGACAGAGGGAAATATGCCCAGGAAACAGCTTGCAGATTCTTGCCTGTGTCAAACTACTATTTAACCTGCCAGATCTTTGAGAAACTGCTGTTCTGTTCACAGGCAAATTCTAAATTGAAACTCAAATACCTGACTGCTTCAGCCCTGCCCCCTCCCATTACTACATTATCTTTATCCCACTCAAGTCCCATTACTTAAGTTTAAACCCAATGTCTCAAATTATTACTCCGCAGAAATCATGAATAAAAACCCATTCGGCCTTTCCTTGTAAGTATAAGCATGGTTTGAAATAACAATGATCTCACTTTTATGATGCTTTCATTGCACCTCTGTAGCCAAAGTATCTGGGCAGGATTCTCCTTTCTGAAACTAAGTGTTGACGCCGACGCAGAATTCGTGGACTTTTACCACAGCAAAACTGGCGCCGACCATGGATGGATTCAGTGACTGTGGAGGATCTGGCACCGGCGCCAAGTGGAACACAATCGATTTCGATAAAAAACGGTGCTGGATTCGCCGGGTCTGTGATTGACACTTGGGGGGGGGGGGGGGGGGGGGGGGCTGACAAGCTGCAGCCGCACATACACATGATACTCCCCAAACACATTCATCTCAGCCAACAAGATGGGACAGGTTGTGCTGGAACACGCCCATACAGCTGATGGGTCGGCTGGGGCCAGAGGGCACCGAGGGGGTGGCCTGGGGCGCACCAAGGGGGTGGCCTGGGGGACACCTGTACGACCCGTATCCCTAGGTTCTTGTGGGCAGTCAGTAACATGTGCAGCTGCATGGCTGCCTCGCCGGCTGCGGCAATGGTGCTCCGTGCCCGTCCAACCCAACCCCACAGCCCACCTCCTGGTCACTCCCCACTACTCCCCCCGGTCCTGGCAGAAGCCCCCTGGCCAGCGGCACCACTGTCAGCAAACTATGGGATGTTGGACACTTTCCGTCCCCCCTCTCCCTCCCTCGGCAGCCACAATGCCGGTTTCACCATTTTTAAAAGCACAAGTGAACCGGGCCGTCAGGAACTCTGCCCATCGGAGGCGGAGAATCGCGGAGACCCCGGAGAAGACCGGGTCAGGCCTGCTAAAGATATGCAAACGGTGTTTACTATACATGCGTTCCGGACCGTATTGACGCCGCTGTTGAGGTGACGGAGAATTGCGATTTGGCGTCAAATCGGAACCCGCCATGATTTTAGCGTCGGAATCTATTCTCTGCCCAATCGCATTTTGAATTTCGCCGCCAGCCACCGGAGAATTCTGCGATCTGTCTTTTAAACCAGGACTTTAACAAAAAAAATTACTGCAGCAATCAGATACACAGACTAACTGAGGCTTTTAACCATTACCGCGCCAGCTACATATAATACAATACATATCTGAAATTCCTACATTCATCACAGTGCTTCATTTGAACCTGCCTCCAACATACACTCAGGCAGCGTTTTTCTGACCTTAACCACTCGCGGTGTGAAATAGCGTTCTCCTCGTGCCACTTTTACTTCTTTTGCAACTTGATCTCTTCACGAGTGCAAACAGTTTCTCCCTCTCTACTCTGTCCAGACCCCTCATGATTTTAAATAGCTCCATCAAATCTCCTCTCAGCTTACACTTCTCCATTGAGAACAGCCTTAGTGTCTCCAAATATCTTCATTATTGAAGTTCCTTGCACCTTGAGCCATTCTCCTGAATCTTTTCTGCATCCTCCCCAATGCCTTCACATCCGCCCCAGAGTGCGGTGCACAGGACTGGATAGAATAATCCAGCTGAGGCTGCATTAGTGTTTTATACAGGTTCAGCATGAACCTCTTACTCTTCAAGCCACCATTATTTAGGACTGAGGAGAAATTTCTTCACCCAAAGAGTGGTGAATCTGTGGAATTCACTCCCACAAAAAGTGGTTGAGGCCAAAATGTTGTGTAATTTCAAGAAGGAACTAGAACCAGCTCTTGGGGCTAAAGGGATCAAGGGATATGGAGGGAAGGCGGGATCAGGGTATTAAACTTAATGATCAGCCATGATCATAATGAATGGTGGAGTAGGCTCGAAGGGCCGAATGGCCTCCTTCTATTTTCTAAGTTTTTATGCCGAGAGTGTTGTATGCTTTATGAGTTGCTCCCTCAATCTGTTCTACCACCTTCAATGGCTTCTCCACATGTCCATTCAGGTCCAACAGCTCCTGCAGCCTCTTCAGGGCTGTATCCTTGATTTTTATTATGTTTCCGCCATATTCTTTCTACCATTTCTCCTGATTGAACTTCATCTGCCACTTGTCCGCCCATTCCACCAACCTGTCTGATGTGTTGGGTGTTCTGGATCACATACAGGTCACCAACACTTGAAGTAGTGCAACACTATTTTATTAAAAGGTTAACTATTTAAACATACTTGAACTGTGGGTAAATACGGTACCAGCTTTAACTAAAGACCTTTGCCTTGTCCTAACCAGCCGATGCACTCAGCACATGGTGAATGTCTGTGTCGCAGGCTGTGAGCTCTGTGCTCCTAGCTAGCTGCTACTCAAATGAGCGGGAACTCTGATGTCCCCTGTCTTTATAGTGCATGTGCTCTCACTGGTGATTGGCTGCGGTGTTGTGTATGTTGATTGGTCCCACTGTGTGTCCATCAGTGTGTGTCTGCACTATGATATACTGGTGTATATTATGACATCCCTCCTTTTATATGAAGAAATGTGCCTGCGTGACAATAAATAGTGTGTGGTGAATGTTCCTGACTATGTGTGTGCGAAATATTTACAGGGCTGTGTACATAAAACTAAGCTACTTACATGGGAAGGTGCCTGGTGAAGAAAAAAACAGTGTGTCACACAAATAACGAGATGAACACTATATACAAACCACTTGAACGATTAAACGGAAGAACAGTACAGACCAGAGAGTCCATTAGTGCAAAGTTCACAAATCAAGTCTCTGAGGTGGGCGACAAATTCTGGTTGACCGTCAGGGTGACACACCATTCATCGTCTGGATCGATGCTGTATACCGACAGCGGCTGGTGTCTTTGCTTCGGGGACAGCCTGTTTTTCGTTACGACACCGACTCGAAAAGGCGCCTTCGGGTCCTCGGTGTCACTGCTGTGTGGGAAGTCGGAATCGGACTCTGTGACCGTGGGTTGAATTGCCCGAACATTCCTGCGAGGCTGGCTGAAGCGATATGAATTGGAAGGCTGAGCTGCTCGACAGCAGGCAGCATAGTGGCCAAGTCTTCCACATCGTAGGCATTGTCGAGATTTTGCGGGGCATTGCCGCTTTAAATGGGCGGAGCCACAGTTGCCGCACATCGTGATGTCAGCGCGGTGCGGTCCTGCGTGGTGCGCGCCTGTGCATTACATTCCTCCATGTCGCCGTCCCCTCGTTTGGTGCGTAGAAGCGCGGGAGTCCGCGAAAAGCGCCGAAATGGCCGCCCTCATCCAGGCTGAGGCCCTGGAGGTGTTCAATCACTTGGACCCGTTCCGCCTCGTGGGGACCTTGCCGCGCCGTTTCAGCCGCTTGTATATGGGAGTACCGACTGGTGGCATTTTCATGTAGGACACGGGTCTCGATGGCGATTGCTAGGGTGAGTTGCTTTACTTTGAGGAGCTGCTGACGTAGGGGGCCCGACTGAACACCGAAAAGGATCTGGTCGCGTATCATGGAGTCGGAGGTGGGCCCGTAGCTGCAAGATTGCGCAAGGATGCGGAGGTGCGTTAAAAAGGATTGGAAAGGTTCGTCCTTACCCTGCAAACGCTGCTGGAACACGTAGCGTTCAAAACTTTCATTCACCTCTACGCTGCAGTAAGTGCCGGATTTGAGGAGAACTGTCTTGAACTTCGTCTTGTCTTTGTCATCTGCAAAGGTGAGAGAGTTGAAAATATGGATGGCATGGTCCCCGGCCGTGGAGAGGAGAAGAACAATCTTTCTGGTGACTGAGGCGCCCTCCCTGTCCGTGGCTTCGAGGTAGAGCAGGAAGCGCTGTTTGAAAATCTTCCAGTTGGCCCCGAGGTTGCTGGTGATGCAGAACGGCGGCGGTGGGCTGATGTTGTCCATGTTGCAGAATGACGGAATGCTGGCGGAAGGCAGATCACTTGCAAGTAGGTCTAAGAAGTGCTAGTATGCAACCACTCCTGGTATCATGATGTATTGGGTGTTCTGGATCACATACAGGTCACCAACACTTGAAGTAGTGCAACACTATTTTATTAAAAGGTTAACTATTGAACATACTTGAACTGTGGGTAAATACGATACCAGCTTTAACTAAAGACCTTTGCCTTGTCCTAACCAATTGATGCACACAGCACATGGTGAATGTCTGTGTTGCAGGCTGTGAACTCTGTCCTCCTAGCTAGCTGCTACTCGAATGAACGGGAACTCTCCTGTCCCCTGTCTTTATAGTGCGTGTGCTCTCACTGGTGATTGGCTGCGGTGTTGTGTATGTTGATTGGTCCCACTATGTGTCCATCAGTGTGTGGCTGCACCATGATATACTGGTGTATATTATGACACTGTCTATGTGCTTTTGAAGTTCTACATTACCCTTACTCACAGCTCACAATGTTTTGTATCATCCACAAATGTTGAAATTGTGCCCATACACCAATATCCAAGCTATTAATACATGTCGTGCAAAGGTCGCAATGCTGACGCCTGGGAAACACCCCTCCTGCCTGAAAAACATCCATTACCCACCACCCACTGTTTCCTACCACTCAGCCAATTCCGTTTTAATCCATGAGCTATCACTTTGCTCACTTCCTCACAGGTCTATTGTGGGCAGTGTCTCAAATGCTTTTTTGAAGTCCGTGTGTGACACACACACATTTCCCTCATCAGACTCCATTGTTACATCTTCAAAAAACAGGTTAATTAAACATGATTTTCTCTTATCAAATGTGTTGCTCACTTTCCTTCGTTAGCCCGCATTTGTCTATGAAACTTATGTAATGTGCAATTTAAGCACATTGACTGCACGAAGGTTATAAAATAATGTTCGTTTATTGCACTTGCGTCTATGTGGTATCAACCCTCAAAGGAAAGCATAACTCCAAAAAACAAACCATTTACAGAGGTTATTCGCTGTCGATCCTCCAGATCTCTATCCTTCTCGGGGCCTGAGCTCCTCAACACAATTACTCAACAGGCTTTGTTCTGCTGACCAGCCTGGCTGCAGTTCTGTTCTCTCTCTCTCTCTCTCTCCCCCTCTCTCTCTCTCATGTGGCTTCTCAGGAGTGCAGCCAGTTGGTTTAACTAGATTTCCAATTTCCTTCCTGGCTCCTTGGCCACCCTAAGGGGCATCAAGCTGCCCTAAGCTCTTGCCACACTACCACTCACAAACCCTGAATTCGTCCTTGCTGCTTTCTGCCTCGCCTCATGACATCCGACTCTGCGCCTCATCTTGTCAAAGGCCCTGCTCCCTGCAGGGGGGCGCCCATGGGGAGGTGGGGTGGGACGAGTTCTCCTTGTCACTCCCCCAACATTGGCACCTGCTGTCGCGTGCCCTGTTATAATTAATTTTGACCTGAATCATTGTTGCTAGATGTTTCCCCCACCACAGAATTTAAACTGACTGGCCTATAGGTGCTGGACCTATCTTGAACAAGGGTGCAGCATTTGTAGTTCTCCAGTCTTCTGAAACTACTGTTGAGTCTAAGGATGACTGAAAATTACAGCCAGTGCCTCCACAGTTTCCACTCTCACTTCCCTCATTTCGACCTGGTGCCGTTAAGTATAGTTGCCTATCCATTGCCTCCTCCTTATCCATTTCAAATCCTTCTAGTTTATTTAGTACCTCTTCTTTGACTGCCACCTGGGTAGCATTTTCTTCCTTGTTGAAGACGGATGCAAAATATTGATTTAACATCTCAGCTGATCCGCCAGTCTCCATGCGTAAATCCCCTTTCTGGTCCCTCATGGCCCACTCCTCCTTTTACCAGCCTTTGAATATTTAGATGCCTTTAGAAGACTTTCATCTTGGCTGCCAGTCTTTACTCATACTTCCTCTTTGCTTCCTTTATCTGTTTTTCTCACTTTTCCCTTTGAACCTTCTATATTCAGTCAATTGTATCATCAATCTGCCATCTGTCGCCATGCGTAAATCCCCTTTCTGGTCCCTAATGGCCCACTCCTCCTGTTACCAGCCTTTGAATATTTGGATGCCTTTAGAAGACTTTCAGAGACTTCCGGTTGCGACTATGCGGAGCTAAGGCGCACGATTCGGCAGCTCCCGCTATCACCCGCGGACCTCTGGGAAGTCCCCCACCCCCAACCAATAAATTCTGGTGGAGAGGAAACCCGAGACACTACACGTGTAGTGTCTCCCACCCGCACTCCTCCTCTAACCTAATAATAAGACCCATTGGTGTAAGGTAAGTGCCATATTATATTATTATTATATTATTAGCATTGTGCAGGTCAAGGTTCGGAGGTGGAGGAGCAGTCTCTGTCAGCGAGAGAACCTGAGAACATCTAAGACACTCAGAAGGTAAGAAGGTAAGTAAGTGATTTTTACTTATTTTTACTTTTATACCTTTTTTCAAATTGTGTGTGTCGGGGGGGAAACTGAAGTGACATCACAGAAAAGCTGTGGCCAGAGTGGCTGGTTGGGATTCTACCCTAAATTTAAAAAAAAATTTGAGTATTTGGTAACTAATTAAACATAATAACTTAATTATAATTTAGAGGGATATCTAAGCCAGAGATCGGAGAGTACTATAGTTAGCTATCGCATTTCTATTAGAAATCTAGTGCTAGGAAACAGATAGTTGACAGTAACTTTGAAATTTAAAAAAAAAAATTTATTAAAAAAAAGACAAATTTTAATTTTAATTAATTGACGCAATGTCAGTTAGAGGGGTGCTGTGCTCTGACTGTGAGATGTGGCAGGTCCGGGAGGCTTCCAGCGTCCCGGATGGCTTCATCTGCAGAAAGTGCACCCAACTGGAGCTCCTCACAGACCGCATGGTTCGGTTGGAGCAGCAATTGGATGCACTTAGGAGCATGCAGGTGGCGGAAAGCGTCATAGATCGCAGTTATGTAAATGTGGTCATACCCAAGGTGCAGGCAGAGAAATGGGTGACCACCAGAAAGGGCAGGCAGTCAGTGCAGGAATCCCCTGTGGTTGTCCCCCTCTCGAACAGATATACCCCTTTGGATACTGTCGGGGGGGATAGCCTATCAGGGGAAAACAGCAGCAGCCAGAGCAGTGGCACCACGGCTGGCTCTGATGTTCAGAAGGGGGGGTCAAAGCGCAGAAGAGTAATAGTAATAGGGGACTCTATAGTCAGGGGCACAGATAGGCGCTTCTGTGGACGTGAAAGAGACTCCAGGATGGTATGTTGCCTCCCTGGTGCCAGGGTCCAGGATGTCTCCGAACGGGTAGAGGGCATCCTGAAGGGGGAGGGCAAACAGGCAGAGGTCGTTGTACATATTGGTACTAACGACATAGGCAGGAAGGGGCATGAGGTCCTGCAGCAGGAGTTCAGGGAGCTAGGCAGAAAGTTAAAAGACAGGACCTCGAGGGTTGTAATCTCGGGATTACTCCCTGTGCCACGTGCCAGTGAGGCTAGAAATAGGAAGATAGAGCAGATAAACACGTGGCTAAACAGCTGGTGTAGGAGGGAGGGTTTCCATTATCTGGACCACTGGGAGCTCTTCCGGGGCAGGTGTGACCTGTATAAGAAGGACGGGTTGCATCTAAACCGGAGAGGGATATATATCCTGGCCGCGAGGTTTGCTAGTGTCACACGGGAGGGTTTAAACTAGTATGGCAGGCGGGTGGGCACGGGAGCAATAGGTCAGAAGGTGAGAGCATTGAGGGAGAACTAGGGAATAGGGACAGTGTGGCTCTGAGGCAGAGCAGACGGGGAGAAGTTGCTGAACACAGTGGGTCTGGTGGCCTGAAGTGCATATGTTTTAATGCAAGGAGCATTATGGGTAAGGCAGATGAACTTAGAGCTTGGATTAGTACTTGGAACTATGATGTTGTTGCCATTACAGAGACCTGGTTGAGGGAAGGGCAGGATTGGCAGCTAAACGTTCCAGGATTTAGATGTTTCAGGCGGGATAGAGGGGGATGTAAAAGGGGAGGTGGAGTTGCGCTACTTGTTCGGGAGAATATCACAGCTGTACTGCGAGAGGACACCTCAGAGGGCAGTGAGGCTATATGGGTAGAGATCAGGAATAGGAAGGGTGCAGTCACAATGTTGGGGGTATACTACAGGCCTCCCAACAGCCAGCGGGAGATAGAGGAGCAGATAGGTAGACAGATTTTGGAAAAGAGTAAAAACAACAGGGTTGTGGTGATGGGAGACTTCAACTTCCCCAATATTGACTGGGACTTTCTTAGTGCCAGGGGCTTAGAAGGGGCGGAGTTTGTAAGGAGCATCCAGGAGGGCTTCTTAAAACAATATGTAGACAGTCCAACTAGGGAAGGGGCGGTACTGGACCTGGTATTGGGGAATGAGCCCGGCCAGGTGGTAGATGTTTCAGTAGGGGAGCATTTCGGTAACAGTGACCACAATTCAGTAAGTTTTAAAGTACTGGTGGACAAGGATAAGAGTGGTCCGAGGATGAATGTGCTAAATTGGGGGAAGGCTAATTATAACAATATTAGGCGGGAACTGAAGAACATAGATTGGGGGCGGATGTTTGAGGGCAAATCAACATCTGACATGTGGGAGGCTTTCAAGTGGCAGTTGAAAGGAATACAGGACCGGCATGTTCCTGTGAGGAAGAAAGATAAATACGGCAATTTTCGGGAACCTTGGATGATGAGAGATATTGTAGGCCTCGTCAAAAAGAAAAAGGAGGCATTTGTCAGGGCTAAAAGGCTGGGAACAGACGAAGCCTGCGTGGAATATAAGGAAAGTAGGAAGGAACTTAAGCAAGGAGTCAGGAGGGCTAGAAGGGGTCACGAAAAGTCATTGGCAAATAGGGTTAAGGAAAATCCCAAGGCTTTTTACACGTACATAAAAAGCAAGAGGGTAGCCAGGGAAAGGGTTGGCCCACTGAAGGATAGGCAAGGGAATCTATGTGTGGATCCAGAGGAAATGGGCGAGGTACTAAATGAATACTTTGCATCAGTATTCACCAAAGAGAAGGAATTGGTAGATGTTGAGTCTGGAGAAGGGGGTGTAGATAGCCTGGGTCACATTGTGATCCAAAAAGACGAGGTGTTGGGTGTCTTAAAAAATATTAAGGTAGATAAGTCCCCAGGGCCTGATGGGATCTACCCCAGAATACTGAAGGAGGCTGGAGAGGAAATTGCTGAGGCCTTGACAGAAATCTTTGGATCCTCGCTGTCTTCAGGGGATGTCCCGGAGGACTGGAGAATAGCCAATGTTGTTCCTCTGTTTAAGAAGGGTAGCAAGGATAATCCCGGGAACTACAGGCCGGTGAGCCTTACTTCAGTGGTAGGGAAATTACTGGAGAGAATTCTTCGAGACAGGATCTACTCCCATTTGGAAGCAAATGGACGTATTAGTGAGAGGCAGCACGGTTTTGTGAAGGGGAGGTCGTGTCTCACTAACTTGATAGAGTTTTTCGAGGAGGTCACAAAGATGATTGATGCAGGTAGGGCAGTAGATGTTGTCTATATGGACTTCAGTAAGGCCTTTGACAAGGTCCCTCATGGTAGACTAGTACAAAAGGTGAAGTCACACGGGATCAGGGGTGAGCTGGCAAGGTGGATACAGAACTGGCTAGGCCATAGAAGGCAGAGAGTAACAATGGAGGGATGCTTTTCTAATTGGAGGGCTGTGACCAGTGGTGTTCCACAGGGATCAGTGCTGGGACCTTTGCTCTTTGTAGTATATATAAATGATTTGGAGGAAAATGTAACTGGTCTGATTAGTAAGTTTGCAGACGACACAAAGGTTGGTGGAATTGCGGATAGCGATGAGGACTGTCGGAGGATACAGCAGGATTTAGATTGTCTGGAGACTTGGGCGGAGAGATGGCAGATGGAGTTTAATCCGGACAAATGTGAGGTAATGCATTTTGGAAGGTCTAATGCAGGTAGGGAATATACAGTGAATGGTAGAACCCTCAAGAGTATTGGAAGTCAAAGAGATCTAGGAGTACAGGTCCACAGGTCATTGAAAGGGGCAACACGGGTGGAGAAGGTAGTCAAGATGGCATACGGCATGCTTGCCTTCATTGGCCAGGGCATTGAGTATAAGAATTGGCAAGTCATGTTGCAGCTGTATAGAACCTTAGTTAGGCCACACTTGGAGTATAGTGTTCAATTCTGGTCGCCACACTACCAGAAGGATGTGGAGGCTTTAGAGAGGGTGCAGAAGAGATTTACCAGAATGTTGCCTGGTATGGAGGGCATTAGCTATGAGGAGCGGTTGAATAAACCCGGTTTGTTCTCACTGGAACGAAGGAGGTTGAGGAGAGACCTGATAGAGGTATACAAAATGATGAGGGGCATAGACAGAGTGGATAGTCAGAGGCTTTTCCCCAGGGTAGAGGGGTCAATTACTAGGGGGCATAGGTTTAAGGTGAGAGAGGCAAGGTTTAGAGTAGATGTACGAGGCAAGTTTTTTACGCAGAGGGTAGTGGGTGCCTGGAACTCGCTACCGGAGGAGGTAGTGGAAGCAGGGACGATAGGGACATTTAAGGGGCATCGTGACAAATATATGAATAGGATGGGAATAGAAGGATACGGACCCAGGAAGTGTAGAAGATTGTAGTTTAGTCGGGCAGCATGGTCGGCACGGGCTTGGAGGGCCGAAGGGCCTGTTCCTGTGCTGTACATTTCTTTGTTCTTTGTTCTTTTGTTTTGTATCACGGACTTTCGGGCTCTTTAGAGGAGCACCAACGGAAATTTTTTTGAAGACAACCCATGGGGAAGGGAAGAGAGAGGTCCCCCTTCAACCTTTATGGACCGGACCAGAAGTGAAACGGCCAAAAAAGCGGCATTGGAGCAGCGGGAGAAGTGAGGGAAGAAAAGCAAAATGGCGGCTGCCGGGGACAAAGCGGAGTGCGGGCCGGAGCTGCAGGAGTTCATCAAACGCTGCTTCGAGGAGCTGCGCAAGGAGATGCTGGCGCCTTTGTTGTCGGCAATTGAAGGACTAGGGATGACCCAGAAGGCCCACGAGGTAAAGATCCAGGAGGTACAGAAAAGAGTCAGTGAGAATGCGGACGAGATCTTGGGCCTGGCGGTGAGAGTGGAGCAGCACGAGGCGCTGCACAAGAGGTGGGCGGGAAGACGCGAAGATCTGGAGAACAGGTCGAGGAGAAAGAACCTGTGGATCCTGGGTCTCTCTGAAGGAGTGGAGGGGGCCGATGCCGTGGCATACGCGAGCACGATGCTCGGGGCGATGATGGGCGCGGAGGCCCCTTCGGGGCCGCTGGAGCTGGATGGGGCACACCGGGTGCTGGCGAGGAGGCCCAAAGCAAACGAGCCGCCAAGGGCGATGGTGGTGAGATTTCACCGTTTCACGGACAGAGAGAGGGTCCTGAAATGGGCCAAGAAGGAGCGGAGCAGCAAGTGGGACAATGCAGAGATCCGAATATACCCGGACTGGAGCACGGAGGTTGCAAAGAGGAGAGCGGGTTTCAACCGGGCCAAGGCGGTGCTGCACCGGAAAGGAGTGAGATTCTGAATGCTGCAGCCAGCACGACTGTGGGTCGCACACAAGGATCAACACTATTGCTTCGAAACGCCTGAAGAGGCGTGGACCTTCATACAAACCGAACAGTTGGACTCAAACTGAGGGTTTGTGATGGTGGGGGGGGATGTTTGATGCTTTGATGGTTGTTGTGTATAGGGGGTCAATCACGCGCAGGAAATGTTACATGGGCTGGGGGAGAGAGACAAGGCCGCGACAGGAGCTGCCCCAGAGGGGGCGGGGTAGGCTTCAGAAAGCGCGGGGTTTTTCCCGCGCTAGGGAAGAAAGGCGGGAAGGGGAATGGAGGAACGCACACTGATTGGGAGACTCCCACACGGGGAGGTCAATGGGATGGCGGGGGAAGCCGGGGTCAGCAGGTGTCAGCTGACTTACGGGAGTGATATGGGGGGAGCAAAAAAGCTAGACAGGGGTCTAGCGGGGGGGAGGGTTGCTGTTGCACTGGCCGAAAGGGAATGGGACACAGAAGAGGTGGTTGGGGCGGGGGTCTCCCGGCTGGGGGACTGGAGGGTGAGGGCAGCGCGGACACGGGACTGGCCCAGAAAAGGAGATGGCTAATCGGCGGCGGGGGGGGGGGGCGGGGGGGGGGGGCGGGGGGGCTGGACCCGAAGAATAGAGGGGTGGCAATATTGGTGGGGAAGCGGGTGTCATTTGAGGCTAAGACTATCGTAGTGGATGACGGGGGGGCGATATGTGGTGGTGAGTGGTAAGTTGCAGGGGACGTGGGTGGTGTTGGTAAATGTATGCGCCCCGAACTGGGATGATGCTGGACTCATGAAGCGCATGTTGGGGCGCATTCCGGACCTGGAGGGAGGAGGCCTGATAATGGGTGGGGACTTCAATACGGTGTTGGACCCAGCACTGGACCGTTCCAGATCAAGGACTGGAAAGAGGCTGGCGGCGGCCAGGGGGCTTAGGGGGGTTATGGATCAGATGGGGGAGTGGACCCGTGGAGGTTTGCTAGGCCGCAGGCCAGGGAATTTTCTTTTTTCTCCCACGTGCACAAAGCCTACTCCCGGATAGATTTTTTTGTCCTGGGCAGGGCGCTCATCCCGAAAGTGGAGGGAACGGAGTATTCGGCCATAGCCGTTTCGGATCATGCCCCGCACTGGGTGGAACTGGAGCTGGGAGAGGAGAGGGACCAACGCCCGCTGTGGCGGCTGGATGTAGGACTGCTGGCAGATGAGGTGGTGTGTGGGAAGGTGAGGGGGTCCATTGAAAGGTACTTGGAGGCCAGCGACAACGGGGAGGTGCGGGTGGGGGTGGTATGGGAGGCGTTGAAGGCAGTGATCAGGGGAGAGCTAATCTCCATCAGGGCTCATAGGGAGAAGACAGAGGGCATGGAAAGGGAGAGGTTAGTGGGGGAGATTTTAAGAGTGGACAAGAGATATGCAGAGGCCCCTGAGGAGAGATTACTTGGGGAAAGACGACGTCTCCAGACGGAGTTTGATCTGTTGACCACAGGGAAGGCGGAGGCACAGTGGAGGAAGGCGCAGGGGGCGACTTACGAGTACGGGGAAAAGGCGAGTCGGATGCTGGCACACCAGCTCTGTAAGAGGATGGCAGCGAAGGAAATAGGGGGAGTCAAGGATGGAAGGGGAGCCACGGTGCGGAGTGCAGCGAAAATAAACAAGGTGTTCAAGGCCTTTTATGAAGAGCTGTACAGATCCCAGCCCCCAACGGGGGAAGAGGGGATGAGACGATTCCTAGACCAACTGAGATTCCCGAGGGTGAAGGAGCAAGAGGTGGCTGGTTTGGGGGCACCAATTGGGTTGGAGGAGCTGAGCAAGGGTTTGGGGAGCATGCAGGCGGGGAAGGCCCCGGGACCGCATGGGTTCCCGGTGGAGTTCTACAGGAAGTACGTAGACCTTTTGGCCCTGCTACTAGTGAGGACCTTTAATGAGGCAAGATAGGAAGGGACCCTGCCCCCGACAATGTCGGAGGCGACGATTTCTTTGATCCTAAAGCGGGACAAGGACCCACTGCAATGTGGAGGTCACACCGACCCCATGAACCTACATCCCACCCCCCACCTCACCCAAACCGGTTAGTGTCAGGACCACGAGCCCATGGTCACGCCACCGCATGTCCGACCTCGTCTCTCTCTCTCCCTCATCAGCCATGGCACCTGTTTCCCGATTTTTGAAGCCCAAATGAACCTCGCCATCGGGAATTCCCGTCGGTGGAGACGGAGAATCGCGGAGCATCCCGGAGAACACCGGGTCAGGCCCACTAATGATATGCAAGCGGCATTTACTGTACGTGCGGACTGGGGCGCATTGATGCCGGAGACTTGCGATTTGCGTGAAACCCGCACCCGCCACGATTTCAGCGTCAAAACCAATTCCCCGCCCAATCACCTTTCCTGATTTCGGCCGACGGAGAATCCCGTATTTTTTAAAAGCTTACTTTCA
This sequence comes from Scyliorhinus torazame, assembly GCF_047496885.1. Taxonomy (NCBI): domain Eukaryota; kingdom Metazoa; phylum Chordata; class Chondrichthyes; order Carcharhiniformes; family Scyliorhinidae; genus Scyliorhinus; species Scyliorhinus torazame. The sequence continues at coordinate 14,948,382 of NC_092722.1, read as the reverse complement.
GGATGCGCGTGACCCTGGCAAGCTTGCATTTATTGCCCACTTCTAAATGCCCTGAAGCAGGAGGGGTAGGTGGAGTTTATTCTTGAACCATTGCAATCCTATTAACTACAGATTTTATACTGATGTCCTAAAAATAACCTACGAGAGAACATCTTAAAAGACTGGGTACAGGGATTTCTGGTGGCGTTTGTGAGCGGGTCGGCCGCATCGAGAGGAGCTCCCCCCGGTGGCCACTATTTGCAGCGCTTTCGGGTGATCCCCGATTCTTCGCTCTCCCCCCCCCCCCCCCCCCCCCACCCCCGATTATTGTCGGCCTTTGGGGCCATCCCGGGCATCAAGCGAGGCCGGTTTGCAAACCGGCGAGGAACCCTGCGCGGGTGTCGGGCGGCTGGTGCTGAGGCGTCGGGCCCAGCGCGCGCGGATGTCGGATCAGCGGGGGCGGAGCTAAACGGAGGTTGAGGCGGTAGCCAGGACGCGATGTAGGTGAGATATCCCACATCGGGTGGCTCCCGCCCAGAATGTTGGAGGAAGACGGAAATCCGGTCCCAGGGAAATTCCGGAGGAATACAAAGAAGAAGAGAAAGAAGTTTTAAAGAAACTTGGTGAAAGTTTTTTTTTCTTTTTTTGAAAGAATTTTTTTTTGTTTTTATAAAAAAAAAGATTGAAGAAGGAAAGAAGGGTGAAAAATAAAGGAAAAATAATAAGTCATTAAAGGATGCAATAAGCAGCGTCGAAGAAGGGAGGAAACGAGGGCTTGCCTTTGAATGTGAGGAACAGCAAAATTGCTGACAAGATGGCGGAGGCCGGACCGCACTACTTACACATGGTGGGGCCGCACTACTTACGCTGGAGAAGATGACCGAGGTGATGGCGGTGGAGCTGGAAAAGCAGTTTGCGAGACTTTGAGGAAGAAGATGGCGGTCTCATTGAAGACATTGGTGGAGGAACCAATTGCCCCGGTGAGGGTAGCTGTGGCAAAGACAATGGCCGAGGTGAGAGAGTAGGGCGAGAAGATGAAGGAAGTGGAGGAGGCCATGTCGCAGCACAGCGACCAGTTCACCTCGATGGGGGACGAGCTGCGGAGGGTGGTAGAGGTCAACAGAGGACTCCTAGCAAAGCTCGAGGACTTGGAGAACCGCTCGAGGCGGCACAATCTGAGACTTGAGGGCTTGCCTGAAGGGACAGAGGGCCCAACAAGGCCAACAGAGTACTTTGCTAAGAAATTGGTGGAGTTTATGGGGGAGGGTGAGAACCCCTCCCGGTACGAGATGGACCGAGCTCATCGGTCATTAAGGCCGAAGCCCAAAGTGAATGAGCCGCCAAGAGCAGTAATTATCTGCTTCCACAAGTATTGTATGGAGGAGAAGGTGCTAAGCTGGGCGAAGCAGAAGCGCGAGGTGCAGTGGGATGGTGCTGGAGTTCGGATCTACCAGGACTTGACAGTCGAGTTGGCAAAAAGACGAGCGGCGTTCGGGCGAGTGAAGGTGGCACTGTACAAAAAGGGGGTGCGATTTGGTATGGTATACCCGGCGAAGCTGAGGGTGACGTATGATGCCAAAGACTTTCATTTCGAGACAGCGGAGGCGGCTGAGGCGTTCGTGAGGGCGGATGGCTTGGGACAGACGTGAGGAGCGGAGCTGGAAGAGAGACTGTGGACTGTGTTTGGGCAGCTGGAAAATGTATAAATGCTATAACTTTCTTTTTACTGACGTGTATTGGAATTTACTTCTCTTCACATTGTTACAGAGTTCAAGTTATTGGTTGGGTTGATTGGCATTCTGTGTTGCGACGGTTATATCTTATTTTAGTGAATTGTATGGGTTGGATTGTTGTTTTTGTTTTTTCTTTCTCTGGGACTGGGTGGGAGGGGAGGGTATACCTTGACGGGGGGAGCCACCCCCTCTAGCTAACTAAAGTCAGCTAGTGAACGGAGGTGAGGTGAGAGGAGGGCTGCGGACATTGGAGCCTGATTAGCAGGTTTCGATGGGCCTACGAGGCGAGCGAGTTAGTGGAAGGGATTGATGCTGGGAGATGTTTTTTCAAGAGGAAATGTAGGGGGGCGGTTTTGGGAGGAGAGAAGGGGTTCGATGTTAATAATGGATAGGGGTGGGTCAGGCTCATGGGGCAGGGCCCGGTGGTATGATGATGGTGGATAACAAGGGTGGGGGGGCGGGATGAGAGACCCCCAGTTAGGATAGTCAGGTGGAAGGTGAGGGGGTGAGGAGGTCGGGTCAAGAGGTCAAGGGTGCTTGCGCATCTTACAAGTTTGAAAGCCGATGTAGCAATGCTGCAGGAGTTCACTTGAGGGTGAAGGACCAGGTGAGACTTAAAAAGGGCTGGGTTAGTCAGGTGTCTCACTCTGGATTTGACGGAAGGGCTCGAGGGGTAGCGGTAATGGTCAGCAAAAGAGTATGCTTCCAGATGGGGAAGGTGGTGGCAGATCAGGGGGGTAGATATGTGATTGTGACAGGGACACTGGAGGGGAGATTAGTGGCGCTGTTAAGCGTATACGGTCCCAATTGGGACAATGTGGGATTCGCGAAGAAGGGGTTTGGGGCCATCCCCGATTTGGACACACGCAAACTGATAGTGGGGGGGGGACTGGAACTTGGTGCAGGAGCCAAGGTTGGACAGGTCACGGCCGCGCTCGTTGGTCCCATCGTGGGTGGGTGGGGGGGGGGGGGCGAAGGCGTTGGCTGGGCTAATGGTGGAAATGAGAGGGGTGGACCCTTGGAAGTTCCTGCACCCAAGGGAACGGGAGTACTCCTTTTTCTCAGCGGTCCATAACGTATACTCGCGGATCGACTTTTTTGAGGTGGGGAAGGCTTTGCTGGCTGGGGTTAAGGGGTCGGAATACTCGGCAATTGCAGTGTCAGATCATGCTCCGCATTGGGTGGATATGGTATTGGAGAAGAAGGCTAGCGCAGAGGCCGGGGTGGAAATTAGATGTGGGGCTTTTTGGGGACCAAGGGTTCTGTGAGAAAATTGAAAAGGTAATTGAGGAATATGTAGGTTTCAACTGTATGGGTGAGGTGTCGAAGGCAGTCGTCTGGGAGGCTCTAAAGGCGGTGGTGAGGGGTGAGGTGATTTTGTTTAAGGCCAGGGTGGACAAAGAGGAGAGGTTGGAGCGGCAGAGGATAATAGATGAGATGTTGGAGGTAGACAGGAGTTATGCAGAAGATGGGGACCCAGCGAAGCTGGAAAAGAGGAAGGAACCACAGGCGAGCTTTGACCGACTATCTACCAGGAAGGTGCGCCTACTGAGACGGGTAAGGGTGCAGTTTACGAACGTGGAGTTAAGATATGTTAGCAGGTCAGCTCTGGAGGGAGGCAGCGAAATTGTTCAGGTGAGGGTTAGGGCAGGGAAGTTGATGGTGGCTCCGGATCTGATTAACAAGGTTTTTGAGGAATTTTATGAGAGGTTGTACAGGTCAGAGCCACCTGGGGGAGGCCGGGAGATGCAGGAATTTCTAGATGGGTTGAAGTACCCGAGGTTAGGGGAGGGGGACAGGGCTACATTAGAAGGAGCGATAGTGGAGCAGGAGATAAAGGATGCGATTGGGAGGATGCAGTCGGGGAAGGTGGCAGGGCCGGATGGGTTTCCGGTGGAATATTATAAAAAATTCAAGGATAAGCTGGCACCCCTGATGGTGGGGATGTTTGAAGAGGCGATAGGAAAGGGGGTGTAGCCACAAACTTTGGGGCAAACATCGATTTCCCTGTTGCTAAAAAAAGATAAGGATCCGACGGAGTGTGGGTCGTATAGGATTTGGACGCAAAAGTATTGGCGAAGGTACTGGCGGGTAGGCTGGAGGAGTGCCTCCCGAAGGTGATAGGTGAAGATCAGACAAGGTTCGTGAGAGGAAGGCAGCTCTTTTCAAACATTAGAAGGGTATTGAACATCGTTATGGCACCGGCAGAGGGAAAGGAAACCGAGGTGGTTGTGGCATTGGGCGCTGAGAAGGCGTTTGACCGGGTGGAATGGGGATACTTGATGGCAGTTCTGGAGCGGTTTGGGATTGGACCAAGATTTGTGAACTGGGTGAAGCTACTATACAAGGAGCCGAGGGTGAATTTCCGCACAAACAACATCAGCTCGAGATACTTTTCTCTCCACCGTGGGACTAGGCAGGGATGTCCTGAGTCCCCCCTGCTTTGTGCCATCGCATTAAGAAGTTCGGGGATATGGAAAGGAATAGTGCGGGGGGGGGGGGGGGGGGGGATAGAGCATAGGTGTCCTTATGTGCCGATGACTTGCTGTTATACGTGTCGGAACCAAGTGTGTCGATAGGGGGAATATTGGAGCTGCTTCAAGTGTTTGGGTCTTTCTCGGGGTACAAACTAAATCTAGACTAGAGTGAGTATTTTGTGGTGTCTCGGCCAGGGGTGGGGAGGCTGCCATTCCGTAGGGCAGGGACTCACTTTAGGTACCTGGGGGTGCAGGTTGCCCGGGAGTGCGGGGGGGGGGGGGGGGCTCCGCAGGTACAACATCATTTTATTTTTCAATGCCTGCCGATTTTCCTGCCAAAGGCTTTTTTCAGAGAGATTGAGGGAAGGATTACTTCATTCATATGGGGAGGGAAGGTGGCCAGAGTTAGAAAGGGGCTGCTACAGAGGGGAAGGCAGGCAGGGGGTTTGGGTCTCCCGAACCACATACTACTGGGCGGCGAATGTGGAGAAGGTGCGGAGATGGGTCAGAGGGGTTGATTCCCAGTGGGTCAGAATGGAGGAGAGTTTGTGCAGGGGGTCGGGATTGAAAGCACTAGCAACAGCGCCGCTCCCGATAGCCCCGGGGAAATACTCAGGGAGTCCGATAATAATAGCTTCATTGAGAATTTGGAGGCAGTTTCGCCAACACTTCGGGTTGGGGGCAGGGTCAAGGGAAATGCCGATTCGGGGAACCACAGATTTGAGCCAGGGAGGTGGGATGGAAATTTTCGGAAATGGGAGGAGAAAGGGATTAAGACACTAAAAGATTTGTTTCTTAGGGGTCGGTTTGCAGGATTGAAGGAGCTGGAAGCTAAGTATGGGCTGGAGCAGGGGGAAATGTTTAGATACAAGCAAGTTCGAGATTTTGCCAGAAATGAGTTACAGAGCTTCCCGGTGGAGCCGGACTCCACATTGCTGGAGGAGGTGTTGACGACAAGGGGACTGGAGAAGGGGGCAGTGTCAGCAGTTTACGGAGCTATTTTGGAAGAGGAGAAAGCACCACTGGAAGGGATCAAAGCAAAGTGGGAGGAAGAGTTGGGAGAGGATATGGAGGAGGGGTTCTGGTGTGAGGTGCTCCGGAGAGTGAATGCCTCCACCTCGTGCGCGAGGTTGGGGCTGATACAGCTGAAAGTGGTATACACAGCACCCTCACGAGGGCGATGTGTGTGAACGTTGTGGGGGGGTGGGGGCGCCGCTAATCACATTCACATTTTGGTCCTGTCCAAAGCTAGAGGATTACTGGAAGGAGGTTTTTCGGATAATTTCTAAAGTGGTGCACGTGAAACTGGACCCGGGCCCACGGGAGACCATATTCGGGATGTCGGACCAGCCAGGGTTGGAAACGGGTGCGGAGGCAGATGTTGTAGCCTTCACCTCGTTGATCGCCCGAAGGCGAATCCTGATGTGTTGGAGAGCAGCCTCTCCACCCTGTGCCCAGGTGTGGCGGGGGGACCTGTTGGAATTCTTGACTCTTGAGAAGGTTAAATTTGAACTGAGGGGAAGGATGGAGGGGTTCTACAATTCATGGGCATTATTTATTCTGCACTTTAAAGAACTGGATAACATCGAACATTAGTTGGGGCGTGTGGGTGGGTGGGAGGGTTGGGGGGAGGGGGGCTCTGTGTGTGTTAATGGCAACTATGGGTGATCCCTAATTCCTTTTTGTCATTTGTTTGTGCGAACATGCGGCCTAATGTTTGGGGTTTGGTGGGAGGATGGGATCGTTGTTGTTGATATGGGGATTGACATATTTGTTACTGATTATTGTTTATTGTTGGTGGGTGTAAATTTGGGAGAAAATGTGAAAAAGGAGGAGAATAAAAAATATTTTAAAAATGAAAAAAAAAGACCGGGCACAACATTAAGAGTTAACAATGTGACCATTTTTGGTGTTTATTTTCCACTCGAGACAGCGAACCTGTCAATCAGTCAGAATAATCGCGAACCAAACACCACAACAACAAAAAACCCAACGATTTCCTTGTGGCTTTTACCAGAAACTTCTTTCCATTTATTTTTAAAGGTGTACGGTAAAACGGGATGTGGGCGTCGCTGGCAAATCCAACGTTTATCGTCTATTCTTTTTTTTTTAAATAATATTTGCTTGAAAATTTTTGGTCAACCAACACAGTACATTGTGCATCTTTTACACAACATTGTAACAATACAGATAATAATGACCTTTTTAAATTTAAACAAAAACAACAACAAATAAATAAATATTAAATAACAAAAAAAAATAAAAAAAATAAAAGCTAGCCCTAATTGGCAACTGCCTTGTCTCAGGCCACACCCCCCCATCCCTCCACACCCCCCCATCCCTCCCCCCCCCCCTCCCCCCCCCCCCCCAAGTCCTGGGCCGCTGCTGCTGCCTTCTTTGTTCTCCCCTATCTATCTTTCCGCAAGATATTCGACGAACGGTTGCCACCGCCGAGTAAACCCTTGAGCCGACCCCCTTAGGACGAACTTAATCCGCTCCAACTTTATGAACCCCGCCATATCATTTATCCAGGTCTCCACCCCCGGGGGCTTGGCTTCTTTCCACATTAGCAATATTCTGCGCCGGGCTACTAGGGACGCAAAGGCCAAAACATCGGCCTCTTTCGCCTCCTGCACTCCCGGCTCTTGTGCAACCCCAAATATAGCCAACCCCCAGCTTGGTTCGACCCGGACTCCTACTACTTTCGAAAGCACCTTTGTCACCCCCATCCAAAACCCCTGTAGTGCCGGGCATGACCAAAACATATGGGTATGATTCGCTGGGCTTCTCGAGCACCTCGCACACCTATCCTCTACCCCAAAAAATTTACTGAGCCGTGTTCCAGTCATATGTGCCCTGTGTAATACCTTGAACTGAATCAGGCTTAGCCTGGCGCACGAGGACGACGAGTTTACCCTGTTTAGGGCATCTGCCCACATCCCCTCCTCAATCTCCTCCCCTAGCTCTTCTTCCCATTTCCCTTTTAGTTCGTCCATCATAGTCTCCCCTTCGTCTCTCATTTCCCTATATATATCCGACACCTTACCGTCCCCCACCCATTTCTTTGAGATTACTCTGTCCTGCACCTCTTGTGTCGGGAGCTGCGGGAATTCCCTCACCTGTTGCCTCGCAAAAGCCCTCAATTGCATGTACCTGAATGCATTCCCTTGGGGCAACCCATATTTCTCGGTCAGCGCTCCCAGACTCGCAAACTTCCCATCCACAGATAGATCTTTCAATTGCGTTATACCTGCTCTTTGCCACATTCCATATCCCCCATCCATTCCCCCCGGGGCAAACCTATGGTTGTTTCTTATCGGGGACCCCCCCAGTGCTCCGGTCTTTCCCTATGTCGTCTCCACTGTCCCCAAATCTTCAGTGTAGCTACCACCACCGGACTCGTGGTATAGTTCCTTGGTGAGAACGGCAATGGGGCTGTCACCATAGCCTGCAGGCTGGTCCCCCTACAGGACGCCCTCTCTAATCTCTTCCACGCCGCTCCTTCCTCCTCTCCCATCCACTTACTCACCATTGAAATATTAGCGGCCCAATAATACTCACTTAGGCTCGGTAGTGCCAGCCCCCCCCTATCCCTACTACGCTGTAAAAATCCCTTCCTCACTCTCGGAGTCTTCCCGGCCCAAACAAAACCCATGATACTCTTTTCTATCCTTTTGAAAAAAGCCTTCGTGATCACCACCGGGAGACACTGAAACACAAAGAGGAATCTCGGGAGGACCACCATCTTAACCGCCTGCACCCTCCCTGCCATTGACAATGCTACCATATCCCATCTCTTGAAATCTTCCTCCATCTGTTCCACCAACCGCGTCAAATTTAGCCTGTGCAATGTGCCCCAATTCTTAGCTATCTGGATCCCCAGGTAACGAAAGTCTCTTGTTACCTTCCTCAACGGTAGGTCTTCTATTTCCCTACTCTGCTCCCCTGGATGCACCACAAACAGCTCACTCTTCCCCATGTTCAATTTATACCCTGAAAAATCCCCAAACTCCCCAAGTATCCGCATTATTTCTGGCATCCCCTCCGCTGGATCCGCCACATATAGTAGCAGATCATCCGCATATAAAGATACCCGGTGTTCTTCTCCTCCCCTAAGTATTCCCCTCCATCCCTTGGAACCTCTCAGCGCTATCGCCAGGGGCTCAATCGCCAGTGCAAACAGTAATGGGGACAGAGGACATCCCTGCCTTGTCCCTCTATGGAGCCGAAAATATGCCGATCCCCGTCCATTCGTGACCACACTCGCCACTGGGGCCCTATACAACAGCTGCACCCATCTAACATACCCCTCTCCGAACCCAAATCTCCTCAACACCTCCCACAGATAATCCCACTCCACTCTATCAAATGCTTTCTCGGCATCCATCGCCACTACTATCTCCGTTTCACCCTCTGGTGGGGCCATCATCATTACCCCTAACAACCTCCGTATGTTCGTGTTCAGCTGTCTCCCCTTCACAAACCCAGTTTGGTCCTCATGAACCACCCCCGGGACCCATTCCTCTATTCTCATTGCCATTACCTTGGCCAAGACCTTGGCATCTACATTGAGGAGGGAGATTGGTCTGTAGGACCCGCATTGTAGCGGATCCTTTTCCTTCTTTAAAAGAAGCGATATCGTTGCTTCTGACATAGTCGGGGGCAGTTGTCCCCTTTCCTTTGCCTCGTTAAAGGTCCTCGTCAGTAGCGGGGCGAGCAAGTCCAAATATTTTCTGTAAAATTCAACTGGGAATCCGTCCGGTCCCGGAGCTTTCCCGTCTGCATGTTCCTAATTCCTTTCACCACTTCTTCTACCGTGATCTGTGCTCCCAATCCCATCCTTTCCTGCTCTTCCACCTTGGGAATTTCCAGCCGATCCAAAAACTCCATCATTCTCTCCCTCCCATCCGGGGGTTGAGCTTCATACAATTTTTTATAAAATGTCTTAAACACTTCATTCACTCTCTCCGCTCCCCGCTCCGTCTCTCCATCTTCGTCTCTCACCCCCCCTATTTCCCTCGCTGCTCCCCTTTTCCTCAATTGGTGTGCCAGCAATCTGCTCGCCTTCTCTCCATAGTCATACTGTACACCCTGCGCCTTCCTCCATTGTGCCTCTGCAGTGCCTGTGGTCAGCAAGTCAAATTCCACATGCAGCCTTTGCCTTTCCCTATACAGTCCCTCCTCCGGTGCTTCCGCATACTGTCTGTCCACCCTCAAAAGTTCTTGCAACAACCGCTCCCGTTCCTTACTCTCCTGCTTCCCTTTATGTGTCCTTATTGATATCAGCTCCCCCCTAACCACCGCCTTCAACGCCTCCCAGACCCTCCCACCTGAACCTCCCCATTGTCATTGAGTTCCAAGTACTTTTCAATGCATCCCCTCACCCTTAAGCACACCCCCTCATCCGCCATTAGTCCCATGTCCATTCTCCAGGGTGGACGCCCTCTTGTTTCCTCCCCTATCTCCAAGTCTACCCAGTGTGGGGCATGATCCGAAATGGCTATAGCCGTATATTCCGTTCCCCTCACCCTTGGGATCAATGCCCTACCCAACACAAAAAAGTCTATGCGTGAATAGACTTTATGGACATAGGAGAAAAACGAGAACTCCTTACTCCTAGGTCTACTGAATCTCCACGGGTCCACCCCTCCCATCTGCTCTATAAAATCCTTAAGCACCTTGGCTGCTGCCGGCCTCCTACCAGTCCTGGACTTCGACCTATCCATCCTTGGTTCCAACACCGTGTTAAAGTCTCCCCCCATTATCAGCTTTCCGGTCTCTAGGTCTGGGATGCGTCCTAGCATTCGCCTCATAAAATTGGCATCGTCCCAATTCGGGGCATACACGTTTACCAACACCACCATCTCTCCCTGTAATTTGCCACTCACCATCACGTATCTGCCCCCGTTATCCGCCACTATAGTCTTTGCCTCGAACATTACCCGCTTCCCCACTAATATAGCCACCCCCCTGTTTTTCGCATCCAGCCCCGAATGGAATACCTGCCCTACCCATCCTTTGCGCAACCTAACCTGATCTATCAGTTTCAGGTGCGTTTCCTGTAACATGACCACATCTGCTTTAAGTTTCTTAAGGTGTGCGAGTACTCGTGCCCTCTTTATCGGCCCGTTAAGCCCCCTCACGTTCCACGTGATCAGCCGAGTTGGGGGGCTTCTCACCCCCCCCCCCCCCCCCCCCCCCCTGCCGGTTAGCCATCATCTTTTTCCAGCTTCTCGCCCAGTTCCCACGCAGCTGTATTTCTCCCAGACGGTGCCCCCCCGCCCATCCTTTCCCATACCCACTCCCCCCTTTCCCCAGCAGCAGCAACCCAGTAATTCCCCCCCCCCCCCCCCCCCCCCGCTAGACCCCCCGCTAGTGTAATTACTCCCCCCATGTTGCCCCCAGAAGTCAGCAAACTCTGGCTGACCTCGGCTTCCCCCCGTGATCACGGCTCGCCCCGTGCGGCGCCCCCTCCTTCCTGCTTCTCTATTCCCGCCATAATTATCATAGCGCGGGAACCAAGCCCGCGCCTCTCCCTCGGCCCCCGCCTCCCATGGCCAACGCCCCATCTCCCTCTCCCTCCCCACCTCCCCCCATCACCACCTGTGGGAGAAAGAAAAGTTACCATACCGCAGGATTAATCATACAATCCCTCTTCGCCCCCCCCCCCCCCCCCCCACTCGTCCCACCACTTTGTCCAAACGTTCATTTTCGTAGTCCAATCATTCCAATTTTTCTTCTACAATAAAAGTCCACGCTTCATCCGCCGTCTCAAAGTAGTGGTGCCTCCCTTGATATGTGACCCACAGTCTTGCCGGTTGCAGCATTCCAAACTTTATCTTTTTTTTGTGAAGTACCCGCTTTGGCCCGATTAAAGCTCGCCCTCCTTCTCGCCACCTCCGCACTCCAATCTTGATAGACGCGGATCACCGCGTTCTCCCATTTACTACACCGAGTTTTCTTCGCCCATCTAAGGACCATTTCTCTATCCTTAAAACGGAGAAATCTCACCACTATGGCTCTGGGAGCTCTCTCCTGCTCTCGATCCTCGCACCATAACTCGGTATGCTCCCCTCCACCTCCAACGGACCCGTCGGGGCCTCCACTCCCATTAACGAGTGCAGCATCGTGCTCACATATGCCCCGACGTCCGCCCCCTCCACACCTTCAGGAAGGCCAAGAATCCTCAAGTTGTTCCTCCTTGCGTTATTTTCCAGTGCCTCCAACCTCTCCACAGATCGTTTCTGGTGTGCCTCCTGTATCTCCGACTTCACCACCAGGCCCCTGTATATCGTTTTCATTCTCTGCTGCTTTCGCCTTCACGACCCGAAGCTCCTGCTCCTGGGTCTTTTGTTCCTCTTTCAGCCCTTCAATCGCCTGTAATATCGGGGCCAACAACTCTTTCTTCATTTCCTTTTTTATCTCCTCCACGCAGCGTTTCAAAAACTCTTGTTGTTCAGGGCCCCATATGAAACTGCCACCTTCCGACGCCATCTTGGTTTCTGCTTGCCTTCCTTGCCGTTGTTCCAAAGGATCCGCTGCAATCCGGCCACTTTCCTCTCCTTTTTCCATCCGTGTCCAGGGGGAACACCCTTCTGGTTTACCGCACGGTGTTTTCAGCCGTTAAAATTGCCGTTGGGGCTCCTATCAAGAGCCCAAAAGTCCGTTTCACAGGGAGCTGCCGAAACGTGCGACTCAGCTGGTCATCGCCGCACCCGGAAGTCTTTATCGTCTATTCTTGATTGCTCTTGAGAAGGTGGTGGTGAGCTGCCTTCTTGAACTGCGGCAGTCCATGTGGTGTAGGTACATCCACAGTGCTGTTAGAGAGGGAGTTCCAGGATTTTGACCCAGTGACAGTGAAGGAACGACCAATGTAGTTCCAAGTCACGATGGTGAATGGTTTGGAGGGAATGTATTGGTGGTCATGTTCCCATGTATCTGCTGCCCTTGCCCTAGCTGCTGCCCTTGCCCTAGCTGCTGCCCTTGCCCTAGCTGCTAGAGATGGTGGACTTGGAAGGTGCTGTCGAAGGAAATTTGTTGAGTTGCTGCAGTGCATCTTGTATATAGTACACACGGCTACAACTGTGCAATGGTCGGGGAGGGAGCAAATGTTTAGGCTGGCGAACCAAGTGTCAATAAAGCAAGCTTTTTTCCTGGATAATAGAACCATAGAATTCCTACAGTGCATTTGGCCCATTGAGTTTCCAGCAACCCTCTGAAAGAGCACACTACCTAGGCCCATGGCCTCGCCCTATCGCCATAACCCCACCTAACCTGCACATCTTTGGACACAAAGGGCCAACTGTATCACTGACCAATCCACCCAACCTGCACAGCTTTGGACTATGTTAGGAAACCGGAGCACCCAGAGGAAACCCACGCAGCCACGGGGAGAATGTGCAAACTCCACATAGACAGTCACCCAGGGCCGGAATTGAACCCGGGTCCCTGGCGCTGTGAGGCAGCAGTGCTAACCACTGTGCCGCCCTAATAACGTTGGGAGTTCCTGAGTGTTGTTGAAGCAACAGTCATCCAGGCAAGTGGGGCATATTCCTTCACAATCCTGACTTGTGCCTTGTGGATGGTGGACAGGCTTTGGGGAGTCAGGAGGTGAGTTACTCACTGCAGAATTCCGAGCCTCTGACCTGCTCTTGTAGCCACAGTATTTATATGGCTGGTATATTCTGATCAATGGTAACCTACAGGTTCTTGATAGTGAAATATTCAGCAATGATAATGCCACTGCTTTTCAAGGAGAGATGTTTAGATTCTCTCTCTTGTTGGTGATGCTCTTGCCTGGTACTCTTGTGGAGTAAACGTCACTTCCCACATTTCATCCCAATCCCGAATGTTATCTCGGTCTTGCTGCATTTGGACATGGACAACTTCAGTATCTGGAGTGTTGTGAATGGTGCTGAACATTGTGCAGTCATCATCGAACATCCCCACTTCTGACCTTATGATGGAAGGGAGATCGTTGATGGAACAAGTGAAAGTGGTTGGATCTAGGGCACTAACTTGAGGCCCTACCGCAGTGTTCTTCTGGTTCTGAGGTGATTGGCCTCCAACATCCATGACCGTCTTCCTTTGTGCCCCATATGACTCCAACCACTGGACAGTTTTCCCCCTGATTCCCAATGACTCCAGTTTTAGCATGGCTCCTTGATGCATGAGATAAACTAAAAGGTGACAATGCGCTAAAGTGATGGTCAAAGGGGTGGTGAGCCCACCCCTGACACCTTTATTCATAGGTTAGAAGGGTTCAAACAAGTGATTAACGTAATATAAACCAGGGTTTTTCAAAGTGTGGGTCGCGACCCGCAGATGGCTCGCGGGCTCGGGTCAGAAGGTCGCAGAGTTAAAGGTCACGGTGTTTGTGTGTCCGGTCTTGGCGCCGTATTTCCGGAGCCTTCCTGTTGCCTGCCGGAGGATCACGCTGCTCCCCTGCTCAGGCTTCAAGAGAGGATTTAAGGTAAAGTTTTAGTTGAAGGATTCAGTTCACCTCGTCAGGAATTTTAGCTGCTGTATTTTCCTGCAGCTGACAACTTTGTCACTGTGACAGGATTTTCGGTTTGATTCCAGTCGCAAGTTCACCCTCTCATTCTGTCATAAGTGATCGCATGCTGAAGACACGCGAGCAATGGGGCTATCACCTCGAGCACTGGTTGATTATTTATCCAGGAATTGCAGCTTCAATAGGATATTTTAATTATTCTCAGCATTTACTGGGAGATTGTCAATATTGAGAGAATAGTGGTATCAACAAAAGGATGACGCCTCATTTCTGTTCCCTCCAGATTTAGCTTTTCTTTATGAAGAGGGGGCAGAGGAACTTCAACAGGTGACATGTACAGATTGTGTGCCATCTACAAGATGCACTGTAGTAACTCACCAATGTTCTTTAGACAGCACCTTCCAAACCCACAACCACTACCATCTAGAAGGACAAGAACAACAGATACCTGGGAACCCCACCACCTGGAGGTTCCTCTCCAAGTCAGGGGCAGCATGGTGGCACAGTGGTTAGCACTGCTGCCTCACATCTCCAGAGTCACAGGTTCAATTCCCGGCATGTTCACTGTCCATGTGGAGTCTGCGCTTTCTCCCCGTGTCTGCGTGGGTTTCCTCCGGGTGCTCTGCTTTCCTCCCACAGTCCAAAGGTGTGAAGGTTGTGTGGATTGACCATGCTTAAATTGCCCCTTCGTGTCCAAAAGAGGTTAGGTCGGGTTATTGGGCTACGGTGATAGGATGGAAGCCTAAGGTGCTCTTTCCAAGGGCCGAATGACTCGATGGACTGAATGGCCTCCTTCTGCACTGTAAATTCTATTGAGAATTTGAAAACCTGTTCAGTGCAGGATTAGGGAGGTTGGAATGTAGAAACAGAAGTAAATGATTCTTCCTCATGCCTGCTCTGCCACTTAATGAGATCATGACCGGCCTGTATTTTTTTGTCTTTTTATTTATTTAAAAATTTAGATTACCCAATTATGTTTTCCATTTAAGGGCCAATTTAGTGTGTCCAATCCACCTACTCTGCACATTTTTGGGTTGTGGGGGCGAAACCCACGCAGACACGGGGAGAATGTGCAAAGTCCACACGGACAGTGACCCAGAGCCGGGATTGAACCTGGGACCTCAGCGCCGTGAGGCAGCTGTGCCAACCACTGAGCCACCGTGCTGCCCTGACCGGTCTGTATTTTGACTCCATCTACCCACCCTCGTTTTAACACACTGACTAAACAAAAGCCACCAGTTTCAGTTTTGAAATTTCCTGTTAACCCCCAGCTTTAACAGTTGGTTGTGGGAGACAGTTCAATATTTCCATCATCGCACTAGTATGGTGCGGTGGGGGGGGGGGGGTGGAGTTGGGAACCTAAACAGAGCGACAAGTGAAAGATAAATGAGGACAGTAATAAAAGAAGAGTCAAATGCAAAAATGGTAGACAGGGGTAATCAAGGGCGTGAAGCAAATAGGGCCACAGTGCAAAGAAAAGTCAGGAGATGGAGGAGGACCTGGGGAAGAGTTCCCGAATATGTTCGAGAGAAGGCTGAGTTCTGTCACCACAAAGTGCAGAGATGGACACATCTTGTGCCAACCATTCATCCATCCTCTGGGATCAGTAATCCGCTCTCAACTGTCACGGGCCGCTTCAATGCCTTTTCTCTCTATTTAACCGATGCATCTTATTTAAACTGTTGCTTCTTTGTAAACTTCATAAACAACCTCAAAATCACTTATCACTTCTTGCCTCAGTGTCTGTTTATTCCACACCTCAACGTCAGGTTGTTTTTTTGTGTTGGGATGCTGCACAAATGCAAAGTTATTATTGTCACCCGTCTCCAAGGAGATTTACATTGCAAACGTGAGCACCACCATAAATAATTCATAGCGATTCTCATTCTTAGTTTCAGAAACACTTTCCATGCACATCACTTAATCACGGCCCCTCTCAACGTAAAGCAGTGTTGCTAGCTCGCTGAAGCAGCAAGTTCAATATCTTTATTGAACCGTCGCACTTTCACTCTGCAAAATGACTCATTTTAATTGAGATACGGTTTTATGCCAGAAGGATTAATTTTTTCCAAGAGGGAAACTACGCTGGCAATTTAGTAACCCCAAAACATTGAATGCAAATCATGTAATACTTTCACTGTTTCTATTTATAGGACAGTGAAAAAAACAACAAGCATTTTGTTTAGTAGTTGTTGGCACTGTACTCATTTTGAGTGTTATATTTGTCGTTTCGGGTGCTTGACAATAACATTCACTGACAGTGGAAAACACAATTACCACAATGTCACTGAAAGTGCTCCCTTTGCACTGGGCTTTAAGCCAAGTGCAATCAGTGTGTCACAATTGGCAACAAGTGGTCGACATAAAGTTGTAAATAAAATATTTTTTCCCTCCTTCCTGCACTGTTAAGCAAATAACGTTTTCTTGTTAACTTGGATATTTAGGTTTATCCATATTTTTTGCTTTCATTGCTTATTTTTAAATGCAGTCATTGTTTGTGTAGTTTTAAGTTCTGCCAAACCATTAAACATCTCTTGACACAGAGGACCGATTCTCAAGAAGCTGCCAGTGTCACTTTCCTTCCGGCTGGAATGGATGGGAAGGTATTTTAAGGAGATTAAAGACCACACGGTTCCGATTTAACGGAAATGGAAGAGGGTCCAGTGTCAGGCACTTTTAGCCCAGTGTTTCCCCGGCAGCGCCAAGAATGGCCCCACTATTAAATGAGATTCTGCTTCATTTCTGGGCCTCGGTGAGGAGCACCCTGACAAAGCCACCCCTAGGCCCACTTCCTGCACCAACGAGCTCTGCTCGCCCGTTTATAAATGGTGCCATGATCGCCATCCCAGCCTCCGGACCCTCCCAATGCCGCAACTCACCAACTAGGGCACCATCGAGACCCGCACCCACCCACCTCATAAGGGCAAGGTATCGCCAGGTTTGATCCATGTCACAGGCAATATGCCACAGCCGCAGGGTGCTAGGCTGGCAGTGCCACAGTGCCTTGATGGTATCGGAGTGCCCAGGTACCACCTTGCCCAGAGTCTGACCACCCCAAAATGCCGGAATGCCAGGTCTACGTTTGTGGAAACCAGTACCAAATGGCGACTGCTCCGTGTCCCCGAGACAAGGCCGCTAGGTCCCGGGCGCTTTGTTGTTTCGGTGTAGGCATATTTCAGTGAGATTCACTGCCCACTTGAATATGCAAATCTGGATCCTGACCTCAATAGGCCGGATTCAGGTCGTAAGTCCTCGTGAGATCTCGTCTCCAGGTCAACGCCTCGAGGCCTTGTCGAGTCCCAAGTCGGGCACGACGAGACCGATGGAACGTGTCCCACATTCCTCTCCTCTCTTCTGGGGAGATGCCTTCAACATAATTTGAAAAATAGATTATTGGGTCATGAATCTCATTGCTGATTGGGGAACTTGTTGTTTGCAAGTCGGTTGCCATATTGTCCTGCATTTCACTTGAATTGCAAATTCATCGGCAATAAAAGCAAGATGATACATCGATGCAAGAACTTTTGTTTTTCCTTCTGTTTATTTTCTAGCATAGATTTAATGAGGTCAGATAGTTAGTGGAAGGTAAATTACACTGAATAACATATTAGAACAAAGCGTGTTGATTGAGCAATATAGAGGAAAGGTCCGATCTTGACACAGAAATTGACCTGGTACAGTGTTTAATGTTCTCCAGGGAGTTGATTCACTCAGTTGGCTGGATGGCTGGTTCAGGATGCGGAATGACGCCAACAGCGTGGGTTTAATTCCTGTACTGGCTGAGGTGAACCATAAAGGCCCTGCCTCCTCAACCTTGCCCCTCGCTTGGAGTGTGGTGACTCTCAGGTTAAACCAGACATCTCTCTCTCTCAAAAGGGGAGAGTGGCCTCTGGGATTATGGCAACTTTCACAAATGTTCCCTGGAACGGATCTGTCGCAAAGGCGCTGTTGCTGCTCGCTTTATGTGGAAATGTTGCTGAATGCCAAATAATGCCTACTCACCAAGACAAAAGGCAATTCCTCACTCCCATCAGTCAACCGGAGAGCTCTTACAATTCCTGCAGACCAGTCATTTACCAGTAGGAATGGGCAGCACGCCAGCACAGTGGGTAACACTGTTGCTTCACAGCGCCAGGGTCCCACGTTCGATTCCCGGCTTGGGTCACTGTCTGTGCGGAGTCGGCATGTTCTCCCCGTGTGTGCGTGGGTTTCCTCCGGGTGCTCCGGTTTCCTCCCACAAAGTCCCCAAAAAAGACGTGTTGTGTTGTTAGGTGAATTGGACATTCTAAATTCTCCCTCTGTGTACCCGAACAGGCGCCGGAATGTGGCGACGAGGGGGTTTTCACGGTAACTTCATTGCAGTGTTAATGTAAGCCTACTTGTGACATTAAAAATTATGATTAATCATTAAGAAAAAGGTTTGGGCTGCTGCACACTTGATAATTTGCATGCTGTCCCTTTAAAATATACTGTCAGCCGTTAAATATCGCAGCAGAATGCCAGTTGTCAACCACCCCACCAAATAGCACACTTCCACTGAACCGTCTGTCGTGTTATTCACCCTGGGGTAACACGGACTGCAACTGGGTGCAGTTGTACTGTAAAGTAGACACCAAACTTAGACATTAGTTCAATACGTTTTATTGAACTTGTTAAGCAGTGCACACAGCTTGCTGTGGGTTGACACTCTACTAATCTAAGTGTGCTAACTATAACTAACTAGACCAGACTAGCTCTGAGCCACGTGTAGAAGGTGCTAACTGATATATACACCCTGACTGTCACTCCAGTTGTCACCAGTGGAAAGAGGCAGAGTGTTGATGCCTTGTGTGTTTTATAGTGGGACACCCCCTTCTAGTGTTCTGCCTGGTGATTGGTTGTGTCCTGTCCTGTGTGTTGACTGGCTGTACTGGGTGTCTGTCACTGCCTGTCTGTATCTCATTATGTGCATGAGTGCATATCATGACACCGTCTTTCTGACACCTGGAGCTCTCTATTTAAATGAATCTTCATGCTGGGAGCTTGGGTCAGGGCTTGGTTTAGCTCTTGCCTAGCAAGCACAAATTGTGGATTTGCATTTCTACCATCGTGATTCATTCCAATCAGGGAATTCAAGCTTCCAAATTGGTGTCAAGCAACAGGCTCCCACGAAGCCTGCAACAGTGAATCAACAGCCAATTCCGCAGGTGTTGGGTCGAAGAAAATGGGGCCGAGCGTTAAAGGGGTTGCCAGTGACCCAAGTGAGGTTGTACATTTAGGCTTCTACCTAGACTCTCACAAGGTACTGGCAGCCTGCCAGAGATCATGCTGACCAAGATGTCGTTCTGCATCAGTGGCTAACCTGGGGTGGGGGATGGGGGGAGCGGAAGCTTCAGAATACAGTGCACTGAGGGAGAAACCAAATAAACCTCAATGAAACAAGCTGTTTCCTGAGCATGTGAAGTACACACATGTCTGGTGATTAGGATGTGACTCTTACAAAAGTCACATTTAACTTTAGTAGTTTATGTAGTTCTATGATTTATGCGCAACGTGCTTCTAAGAAATATAATTATGCAGACATAATTCAGTTCCTATTTGAAACCATGAGCGAGATTCTCTGGTCCTCCAGTGCGTTTTCCTGGGCGACATACCCTCGCCAGCAGCGGGATTCTCCGTCCCGCCATCTTCCCTTTGTGACGTGCCCACATAGTGTTTGAGTGGTGGCGTTGGAGGGGGAGGTGGGGCTCCTGGGGGACCTTTGAAAGTCGCTAAGGTAGAGGAGCAGGAGAACAGATCCAGAAGGCAGAACCTGCGTATCGTTGGCTGGCTGGAGGGTGTGGAAGGCACGAGTGCCATGAAATATGTCTTAAGGATACCATCGGGGCTGGTGGTGGAGGGGGTGTTTATCATGAGAATGTCGCTTTAAGAAATGCTCATGTTACTGCCGTGATGTCAGAGTGTGGGTGGAGCTGAGCTCTGGCTCTGCTTTTTAGTTTCACTTTGAGAAAAGCTTGGGTGTGTCTGTATCTTTTTGGTTTCGCTTTCAGTGTTGGAGCTGATGCCAGACAAAGCAGCTGTACTTCTGTTCTCTCTGCCATGAAAAGACTGTCTCTTGATCAGTTGGTGAATTCAGAACTATAAGTGTTCTGAGTAGTGACTTTAACCTGAAGTGCTTCTATTAAAGGTTATGTTTTTGTAAGTCTTCTGGTTGTGAAAAGGACAGCGTCGCATTACTTAGTGTTGTATTCTTTGGGGGTTGTATTTGAATTAATGGTTGCTAAAATGTTCACTGTACGTTTTTAAAGGTTAACTTGAGTTCATAGAATAAACATTGTTTTGCTTTAAAAAATACTTTTCCATTTCTGCTGTACCACACCTGTAGAGTGGGTCGTGTGCCCCCAGTTCCACAATCTAGTAAAAGTTGTGGGTCAGGTGAACTCCATGATACACTTTGGGGTTCTCTAAACCCTGACCCATAACAGTGCTGGACAAGGCCCGGAGGTGGATAGGGTTCGCAGGTCCCTAAGGCAGAAGCCGAAAGTGGGGGAGCCACCATGGGCGGTGATTGGGAGGCTCCACCAGTTTGTGGAGAAGGAGAAGATCCTCCGGTGAGCCAGGGAGAAGTGGAACTGTGAATGGGAGAGGAACAGGGTCTGAATCTATCAGGCCATTGGAGCCGAGCTGACGAAAAGACGCGTCGGGTTCAATGAGGCCAAAGCGGTTCTATCTTGAAGGCAGATCCGGTTTGGGATGCTGTACCCGGGGAGACTGTGGGTGACTTTTGAAGCCTGGGAGTACTATTTGGAAACCCCAGAGGAGGCCAATTACTTCATTAGAGACTGGGGGAGAACTGATTGTTGATGGGAGACAGAGGAGCTGGAACAACAGAGACCGGAAGACGCGGGTATGTTGGGGGCCGGTGGTGGGGTGGCATTTTCTCGGGTGGGGTGATTTTGCCATCGCAATTGTTTGCTAAGGGGCAACAAGTTTGCAAGGGGACAACTACCCCCCCCCCCCCACCCCCCCCACCACCACCCCCATCCCCACCATTTGCAGTATTTTTCTTTTTGGAGGAGTGACCTGTGGTTTTGGATCTACCTTTGTTTGTGTGGGAGAGGGTAGGGCCCAAGGGGAGCCATTTGCACAGACCAAGGAGGGAAGGGTAGGGGGAGGGGTGGAGAGGGAGGGAGAAGCAGGCTTCGAGCAGGAGGTGCCACACTGGCAGGTAGTGCAGGTGAATGGGAGTGATGTGGGAGAGGTGGCCGCGGGGGTTGGCCAAGTAGGGGGTGGGGCTTGTCGTGTTGGGTGCTCTGCTACATAGACGAACCAACATGGTTGCGGATGGTACAACTCAGTTTTATTACTAACATCTGTAAACTGGTTACTGTGGTTCGTTCATTACCCTCTAACCTGTGGACCCAGCCCTAACACTATCTTGGAGAAGCACTCAGCACATGGTGGATGTCTGAGTGGCTTGCTGTGAGCTCTGTGCCCTGAGCTGTCTCCTGCTGGAATGAGCGGGAAGTGTCGTGTTCCCCGTTTTATAGTGTGTATGCTCTTGCCTGTGATTGGCTGTGATGTTCTGTGTGTATTGATTGGTCCGTTGATCTGTCCATCGGTGTGTATGTATGTTTGCACCATGATGTTTATCTGAATATCATGACAGGGCTGAGGGGGGAGGGGTGGGGGGGATGTGATGTGGCAGTGTTGGAGAATGAGCGGGGTCATGGGCGGAGAAGAGGGCCATCTTGGATAGGCCCAGTTCAGGGCGAAATCAAAGGCGGTAGAATTGGAAGGGGAGGATGCTGGACGGTGGAGGGGGGTGGAGGCGCAAACGTCCGGTAAGGTTCGTAGCATGGAATGTACAAGGACCGAACGGGCCAATGAAGAGGTCAACGGTCTTCACACACTTGAGGAGCTTGAAGGCGGGGGTGGTCTTTCTGCAAGAGACGCACCTCCGGGTGAAGGATCAGGTCAGGTTGCAAAAGAGATGGGTGGGTCAGGTGTTTCACTCGGGGTCTGATTCAAAGTCGCGCGGGTGGCGGGTGGGGGGGGGGGGGGGGGGCTGCGCATCATGCTGGGCAAAAGAACGGGGTTTGTAGAGGCCAAGGAAGTGCGGGACCCAGGTGGGAGGTATTTCTGGACAGGTTCAGGTATTTGGGGGTTCAGGTGATGAGGGAGTGGGCGACGAGGCACAAGTGGAACCTAAGAAAGTTGGTGGAGGAGGTCAGGGAAGACTTAGAATACATTACACCTGACATTGGCGGGGAGGGGCCAGGTGGTAAAAATGAACATACTGCCAAGGTTCCTGTTTGTATTCCAGACCTTCCCGATCTTCATCCCGAAGACATTTTTTCAGAAATCGGATGCAGCGATTTCGGAGTTTTTATGGGCGTGGAAGGTACCTAGGGTGACGAGGGCCCTGCTCAGACGCAGAGGCAGAAAGGGGGGTTGGCGCTACCAAACCTCTTGTATTACTATTGGGCAGCGAATGTGGAGAAGGTGAGGTGGTGGTGGGAAGGGGAGGGGTTAGAGTGGGTTAGGATGGAAGAGTCCTGTAGAGGGTCCGGCCTGAGGGCCATGGTGACGGCGGTGCTTCTGCTGGCACCAAGGAGGTTCACGCAGAGCCCAGTGGTATAGTCCACGATTAAGGTGTGGAACCAATTGAGGAGACACTTCAGGATGGAGGCGATGTCGGTGCTAACACCGCTGTGTGGGAACCAGGGGTTTAAGCCCGGGGAGACGGATGGTATGTATAGGAGGTGGAGAGAGGTGGGCTGCTGAGGGCGAGCGACCTATACCTGGAGGAAAGGTTTGGGAATCTGGAATAACTGCGGGAGAGGGTAGAGCCTTTGAAGGGAAGCGAGTTCAGGTATATGCAAGTGAGGAGGAAGGAATGGTGAGGGCTTCCCAAGCTGCCGCAGTATACCCTGCTGGAGCGCTTGCTGCTTCCGGATGTGGAAGGGAAGGGTAGGATTGGGAAAATATGCGGGTGGCTGGGGGAGCAGGGGGAAGCGCAGGTGGTGAAGAGGGGAAAACTTGCACAAACTGTGAACGGCGAAGTATGGAGAATGTTTTCTGATTTATTTATGTTTTTGTATTTTTGAACATGTTTTGAACGAAATGTATTAAAAATAAAAGAACCTGGAAGCGGGAGGAGCCCATTTAACCCCTCGAGTGTGTTCCGCCATTCAATGAGATCATGGTTGATTGGCAACCTAACTCCATTCACCCACTTTGCTCCCATATCTCTAAATACCTTCTGGCTAAAAACTATCTATCAATCTCAGTTTTAAAGTTCGCAGTTCTGCTGTTTGTTGGAGGGAGCCCCTGATTTCTGCAAAGGAGTCATTGTCTGGAATGAAGCAAGTCATTTGTCACGTGACTTTTTCCACATAGCTCTTGTCAGTTTGCATGAGTTCAACCAAATTTATTTGATTTCCAAGAAGAATTCCTGCAGTTTTTCGGCCTAAAGGCAAATTTAGCAACGCTAATATATATTTAAATTTACATTTTATCCTAATATGAATCATCCCAGCTCAATCCTCTGGAAGGAGATAATCTCGTCATAAACTGCACAGCTTTGCAGGTCCAGACATGCAATTTCATTGAACTAGACAAATTCACATTTTGAAACTTTGATGACTCGGAGGAGGCTGGCACTGAACGAACATAGGTTTATTTACGCTATTTACAAAGGTCTGCATAATGCGGCATATCGCTCCCAGTACAATCCTAGCTGCGAGGACTAACCACACCACCAGGCCCTGTTTTGGGCCTGCTGTTATCTTTGCTCATAAAGAGCCCCAGGACTCCACAAGTGCCAGAGGGAGATGAATGATGGTTTCCCATGTTCCTCGTGGGGTTTATCACAGAAACCAATCCAATTGGATTAGTTCGTAAAGAAACAGGTACAGGTCGAGCATATCTTCATGTGAAACCCTTTGGGATTTGTGACAATTCTAGTTTCCGGATACCGCATAGAAACCCACATTCCGATAGCCTAAGCCGAGGCTAGCCAGAGACTAAAGTAAATAAAATGGCTGGAACAGTAAGGGGCTGAGTTCTGCGCTTCTCGACGCCGGCAGTGAGAATTGGGGTCAGGCAGAGAATAGCTCACAGTGAAAGAATAGCGATTTGCGCCCGGCAATGTTTCCGACGCCATGCTTTAGTCCTTTGCTGGTGGCGTAAGCGACCTTTGCACCTTGAGCCGGCGGGTCCGTGCAAAACCGTCATTTGCATGGATTTAAATCTCATTAGCAGGTTGGATACGTCATGCTCCGCCCCTCTGCGATGCTCCACCCCTCTCAGGTGCAAGTCACGCAGACGCGAATTGGTGCAAGTCTATACAAGCGGGGGCCTGGCTGCCATGACTGTTGAGGGGGAGAAGGTAAGAAAACTCTCAGAAACGCTCCAAGTTTGTTGGCCGTGCACAGGGCTTGGCTGCCTGGGCTGGGGGTAGTAGCGCGCAGTGGTGCCGAGTCTGTGGACTCAGAGTGTCCTCCTTGGGATCGGGGGTGGCCTGGCTCAGATCGCTGCAGTATGTGGATTTAAATGCATCCCTGTGGTGCTACTTACAGGCCCCTGGCTAGTCACACTGCGTCCTCTAAATCCGATCTCTGGTCATCAGGAAACTCGCCCAAGCCACCACGTCTGAAAACGTGGCCAGCACGGTAGCACAGTGGTTAGCACAGTTGCTTCACAGATGCAGGTTCGATTCCAGCTTGGGTGACTGTACAGAATTTGCACGTTCTCCCCGTGTCTGCGTGGGTTTCCTCCGGGCGCTCCGGTTTCCTCCCACAGTCCAAAGATGTGCAGGTTAGGTGGATTGGCCATGATAAATTGCCCTTAGTGTCCAAAACCGCTTAGGTGGGGTTACTGGGTTCCAGGGATGGAGTGGAGGCGTGGGCTTGGGTGGGGTGCTCTTTCCAAGTGCCGGTGCAAACTCGATGGGCGAATGGCCTCCTTCTGCACTGTAAATTCTATGATAAAACCTCAGACCCCAGCAGTATAATCAATGGGATGGGCATGGCCATGCACATTCACGAGACACCAAGGACACTCAGTGCACTCATCAGAAGCTCCGCCCCACTGCAGAAGAAGCAGGAGAAGAGCAGAGCTCACCCCAAACAATGGACACATGCACCGTGGCCTATTGCTCCCTCCCTGGCACACTACTGCTCTCAGGGCAGTCACACAATCAGTTAGCTCACCCCTCAGGTCCACGAGCTGTCGCCAAGCCCTGCCTGTCCACCGCGTCCCTGTTACCATCCATCCTGCCCCCGGCCAGGAATCCTGACCAGCTCTTTGTCACACCTTGTGTGTCACACCCAGAACCCACATCACACTGCAACTAAACTCCCAGGAGACGCACACTTCCCTCGCTCACCCCCACCTGTAGAACCTGCCCTCTGAGCGTGGAATCGATTGATGGCACATGATGACCTTCTCTACCGCATGCCAGTTACCACACTGTTGGCAGGAAAACACACAGCCCACCTGCTGAGGAGACTCACAGTGGACCCCACTGGACAAATAGGACAGGGGCCACAGAGTCTATCACTGACATGGGTTGCGGCAGCCACCGGTACCCCTGCTGACAGGGACGGGTGATGAGGATAGAGTATCTCCACATCACAGGCTAGGTGCCACTCACTGATGGGGGCAGGGAAATAGTGCGGACGGCGACATATCGAGGGGGCCCCGGGTGAGGGGTGGGGATGCAGGGGGACATGTTGAGGGTGGCACTGCAGTACAACACAAGTGTCACTGTCTAACCTGGTGGCTCTGGATGGTCAATGGAATACTCAACTTGCAAACATTTCTGACTCTTCTGCACACTACAGAAAGTGAATCTGCTGTGAAAATACTTGCTATCTACCTGGTCGCTGGTTCAATTGTGCGCCACCTGTGCCATATAGTGCCACAGCTGGCACTATGGAGAACACCTGTTTCCGGTGGCCGTCAAGGTGACGGTCGGCCTGAACATTTATGCTTCTGGATCATTCCTGGATTTGAGCTCTGTGGGATTTGACAGATGTTCACGCACATGTGCAGATAAGCTCTTACGGATACCCATTGTACTGGGACATCGGACTATATCACCTTCAATCTGGACCAGGCCCACTAGGATACCTTGGTAGCAGGATTCGCCGCCATTGCTGACATGCCTCTGGTCCAGGAGGTGATCCATGGAACGCACGTCCCCCTCCAAGAACCGGTTCATCAGGGGGTGCCCTTCATCAATAGGGCACCAGCTGCACATCATGCACGTCTGTGCCCGATATTCAGACAGCGTGCATGACGCATACATCCTGGCACAGTCTGACGTTCCTGGCACCGTCGAGGCACTCGAAGGGTGAGGGGTTGGCTTTTGGGTGACAAGGCTTACCCGCTGAGGTCGTGGCTGATGGCACCTATGCGGTGGCCTCAGACCAACGTGGAGACCCGTTGTAACGATACCCATGCAGCAACCAGGAGCATCATTAAGCAATGCATTGGCATCCTCAAGATGTGCTTCCGATGCCTGGACCGCTCTGGTGGGGCTCTGCAATACAGCCCTAGGAGGCCTGTTACATCCTGCACAACATGAAATGAAAATGAATATCGGTTATTGTCACAAGTAGGCTTCAAATGAAGTTACTGTGAAAAGCCCCTAGTCACCACATTCCGGCGCCTGTTCAGGGAGGCTGGTGCGGGAATTGAACCGCGCTGCTGGCCTGCCTTGGTCTGCTTTAAAAGCCAGGGATTTAGCCCAGTGTGCAGGAGAGGAGCAAAGTGTTGAACGAGGAGGAAGAACGGCAGACGTAATCTGACGAGGAGGATGAGGAGGTTGTCCAGGATGATCAGGGCATGGAACCTAAGCTGGCAGGGCAGGTCACCCAACGTAAGATCCAGGGCCATCGCACAGGGGACTACCTTATCATCTCCTGATTTTCTAACCAGGAGACCTGGCCACCGGCAGCTCCGCCACCCTGTCCCATCACTCCATGCTCCCCAACTTGAAAATAATAATAATCTTTATTATTGTCACAAGTAGGCTTACATTAACAGTGCAATGAAGTTACTGTGAAAATCCCCTAGTCGCCACACTCCGGCGCCTGTTCGGGTACATGGAGGGAGAATTCAGAATGTCCAATTCACCTAACAGCACGTCTTTCGGGACTTGTGGGAGGAAACCGGAGCACCCGGAGGAAACCCATGCAGAACAGTGACCCAAGCCGGGAATCGACGAGGGATTTTTACAGTAACTTCATTGCAGTGTTAATATAAGCCTACTTGTGACAATAAAGATTATTATTATTACTTGACCCAAAGCCTTAAATGTTATGAAGTGCCAAGTGCTCATCCAGGTACTTTTTAAAGGATGTGAGGCAATCCGCCTCTACCCCCCCTCCCAGGCAGTGCGTTCCAGACCGGCACTAACCTTACGGCAAAGCGTTTTCCTGAAATCCCCCTTAAACATCCTGTCCCTCATCTTGAAGTTGTGTCCCCTCGTAACTGACCCTTCAACTAAGGGGAACAGCTGTTCCCAATCCACCCTGTCCATGCCCCTTATAATCTTGTACACCTTGATCAGGTCGCCCCTCTGTCTTCTCTACTACAGCGGAAACAACCCAGGCTTTACCAATACTCTTCATAATTTAAATACTCCATCCCAGGCAACACCCTGGTGAATCACCTCTGCACCCCCTCCAGTGCAATCACATCCTTCCTATAATGTGGTGACCAGAATTGCACGCAGTACTCCAGCTGTGGCCTCACGAAAGTTCTATACAACTCCATCATGACCTCCCTGCTTTTCTAATCCATGCCTCGATTGATAACGGCAAATGTCCCATATGCCCTTTTCACCACCCTACTAACCTGCCCTTCTGCCTTCGGAGATCAATGGACAAAGCTCCAGGGACCCAGGTTCAATTCTGGCCCCAGGTGATTGTCTTTGTTTCTCCCCGTGTCGGCGTGGGTTCCATCCAGATGCCTTGTTTTCCTCCCATAGTCCAAAGATGTGCAGGTGGATTGGCTGTGCTAAATTGCTCCTTCGTGTCCAAAAGGTTAGGTGGAGTTACTGGGTTACGGGGATAGAGTGGAGGCATGGACTTAAGTAGGGAGCTCTTTCCAAGGACCGGTAAAGACTCGATGGATCAAATGGCCTCCTCCTGCACCGTAGGGATTCTCTGATTCTATGATTCTATGAAATACCCCAAGGTCCCTTTGTTCCTCGGAACTTCCAGTATTATGCCATTCATTGAACACTTCCTTGTCACATTACTCCTTCCAAAGAATCTCACAGTTCTCAGGGTTAAATTCCATCAGCCACTTCTCTGACCAATTGACCATCCCTTCTATATCTTCCTGTAACCAAAGGCACTCAACCTCCCTGTTAACCACTCGGCCAATCTTTGTGTCATCGATAAACTTACTGATCCTACCCCCGTATAGTCATCTATGTCATTTATGTAAATTACAAACAATAGGGGACCCAGCACAGATCCCTGTGGTATGCCACTGGCCACTGTCTTCCAGTTGCTAAAGCAGCCCTCTGTCTACTACAGCTAAACCAATTTTGAATCCGCCTTGTGTTACCCCGTATTCCATGTGTATTTGCCTTCTTTACAAGTTTCCCATGTGGGACCTTGTCAGAGGTTTTGCTGAAACCCAGGCAAACTACATCTGCTGCACGGTCAAAGGGCGGTTTAGTTTGTCAAAAAAAATGCACAATACATCAGACCCTGCACATCACAGTCAGCTCGCCAGGGCCACCCCGTACTGACATCTGTGGTGATGCAGCCACAAGGCTCTGTGGTTTGTAGCACTCTCTGTGTCTGTGCTTCTTAAACACTCACAAAAAAACTTCTGAAAGCGAATACTCGTTAAACCAAACATTGCCAGAATGTTGGCGGATTTATATTATTTCGCCTCCTCTTCACCGCTCTCCCCCCCCCCACCCCACCCCCCCCCCGGCCCCCTCCTCCTCTCCCACTCCACCCCAGATATTTCTACCTCGTCACTTAGAGGTTGTGACAACCTCGGGGGGTGCTGGTCACACTCCTGTGCCTTCTCCACGTGACAATTCACACGTGATGTGTGGGTTGCAGGCAGTGAGTGTTGTCTGACTTTGCGTCTGTCAGGTGGAAATCACCGTCGGTTACGTTCTGAGTCACGTTACTTTTTCTCTGAAACGTTGGGACTATGGACAGTCCAGTCAAACTGCACAATGCACAACGTGCAGAGAACAGAGAGCGAGAGGAGATTCATTTTGCTTTTCACTGCAAAGAGCCCGGAGAAGACGGTCTTGTTGCAAAATCGAGCTTCTTGGAGCACACATTCTGCACTGATGGTCACAGATTCTTCTCTGTAAAATGAAGCCATGCAATATTGAAATATTGGATGGAGTAGAGGGTCAAATACCTGGGAACAATTAAATAATTAACACTGACTGGATGGTAAAGGTAGTAAGGTTATTCTGGGAGGTGAATTATGCCCTGGTTAACTTTACTCCTCATCTGTTGCGTCAAATCTTCGCCCCATGCTTACGAGTTGAATCCCAATACTGACAATGGTGGTGGTGGCAGAGTGGTAATGTCACTGGGCTGGTAATCTGGAGACCCAAGCAAAAACTCATGGGGACATAGGTTCAAATCCCACGGCAGCTGGTGGAGTTTAAACTCAATTAATAAATCTAGAATATAAAGCTAGTCTCAGTAATGGTGACCATGACAACTATCATCAAAACCAACTGGAACCCAACAGGAACTCTGCCATCCTGACCCGCCGACATGTGACTTCAGACCCGCAGCAATATGGTTGGATCTTAACTCTGAAATGGCCCAGCAAGCTACTCAACGGGCAAATAGGAATGGATGGCAAATGCTGGCCTTACCAGTGACTCTCAAATCCCTTGGAACAATAAAGATATAAATACACAAATTTGTTAATTTGTTATGGATTAAAGTCCCAAAATGACTCTGAGAAAAGTAGAATGATTGTAAACCCGATAAATGTATATTAGTGATGGCCATTTTCTTTCTTTAATCTTTAATAATATTTATTGTCACAAATAGGCCTACATTAACACTGTAATGAAGTTACTGTGAAAATCCCGTAGTCGTCACACTCCGGCGCCTGTTCGGGTACACTGAGGGAGAATTCAGAATGTCCAATTCACCTAACAGCACGTCTTTCGGGACTTGTGGGAGGAAACCGGAGCACCCGGCGGAAACCCGCGCAGACACGGGGAGAACGTGCAGACTCCGCACAGACAGTGACCCCAAACCTGGGATCCTGGTGCTGTGAAGCAACAGTGCTACTGTGCTACCATGCTGCCCTTCTTGAAAGCATTTACAACTATGAGCGGTTTTATAGAATTCATAAAATTCCTACAGTGCAGAAGGAGGCCATTCGGCCCATCGGGTTTGTACCGACCCTCCGAAACAGCACCAGACCTAGGCCCATTCCCCTGCCCTATCTACATAAACCGGCAACTCCATCTAACCTGCACATCTTTGGACATGAAGGGGCAATTGATCATGGCCAATCCACTTAACCTGGATGTCTTTGGACTGTGGAGGAAACCGGAGCACAGGGAAGAAACCCAGGCAGACACGGGGAGAACATGCAAACTCCACACAGGCAATCGCCCAAGGCCGGAACCGAACTCCTGGCTCCCTGGCGCTGTGAGGCAGCAGTGCCAATAGGGAGAAACTGCAGGATAGAGAGGACAAGAATGATTCTCTGGACTGTAGGCTCAGCACTGGGCAGTTGGGTCAATAACTCTTCAGAAGGTCCAGCACTACAACATTCTACAAGAGTTGGTCACCAATGACCACTGATTTACCATAATGGCCAAAAGAACCAGAGGTGACTTGAGGGGATTTTTCTTAATGCAGTAATTTAATATGGAAAGCTGAGCAGAAACATCTTTAATAGTAATGATCAAAAAGGGAGTTAGATATTGTAAGGGTGCTTTCTGTTTGTTCCTGTTTATTCTCTTACTTTTATTTTTGCCATTATATTTTTGATCCATGGATTATTTACGAAAATGAGTCTTTGAGACTGCCTGCCGTTTTAATTCAAGAAGGAAGCTGTGGCTTGTGCCTTTAATGTAAGCAGAGAGTTTCAACAGCAAGAGAGAGCAGTGATGACTTGTTTTGACTGGTGGCAATGAATTGGCCTAAAAGGTGGTGCTCTGCCCGATAACAGGTGGTGATTGGATCTGCTCCTACTGAAATGGTTCAGAGACCTAAAGAGCATTCCGTTTCACCTTGGCAGCTGAGGGAGAACGGCATCTTCTTTTTCTCGTTCTGTTTTCTCCAGAAATAACGAGCTAATTCTCACCAAAGGGTCACTGTGGGAACCAACCCTCTGCAGAAAACTCTGATGCAAGCAGAATCCAGAAACTGATAACTTTCTCTGCAGAACGGGCTGATGTGAAGCTCCTGGAAAAATAGTGAGTAAGATATTGCTAATTGCAAGGACAATCATTGCAGGCTGTAGACCAGAGACTTTAATTCTCATTCATACTGTGAAGGATGTGCATTAAAGAACTCACTATCTGAAGCAAGAACTCTTATATTTTGACCTTAATCTTCATTATTTTACCCCTTTCCATCCCTCTGTGTTTGTCTGTCTTGTGTGGATATGGGTAGAGGATGGGCAGTTAAAGGGGAGAGGGTCAGGTATCAGCTTGTCATTAAGCAGCTGTATTTACTGTGTATTTAATATTTGTTCCTGTTATAAATAGACAGTAATTGTGTTTAAACTTACAAACCTGGTGACTGTAATTATTGGACGGCCAGTAAGGTGCAATGATTTCAAGTATTTTTACAAGAATTATTTGTTAATTCACTAGTGTTGCGACTCTGGGCCTGTGGGACTGGGACTGACCGCGTGCTAGCCCAGGGTAACAATATATACTTGCACTTTAAAGAGGAAAACTTTGTCGGGCTTTGGCGAAAGTACTGGAAAGTGGCACTCATTGGAAATTCCAAAGAGCTAACACAGGCACAATGGGACAAATGGCCTCCTGTTGTGCTGTCTAATTGAATTGCACTATTTACGGTTCACATGGGAAACACTTGAACATCATTAGATTAAATACACACAGGGAGGAGATGCGTGACAGGGACCAACAGCCTCCCGTGAAAATCGGTCACAGCAAAAGCTGGTGTCAGGAATGAAAGCAACATTGTTTGATGAAAGACGGGGAGCAGCCCCACAGCAAAAGCAGCTGAGCATGAGTCATTTAACTCCTGTACAATGAGACATATCTGCAAAGGGAATGTCAATCAGTAGGAAGTAAAAATGTAGGAAGCACTCGGTAGGTCAGGCAGCCCATGTGGCAGCCAGAAACAGAGGCTGACATTTCATATCAATCACGTTGCATTGAAAGCTGAACAGTTTCTAAGCAGCTACAGAGTTCGGGGGAAGGCGGGAGCCAGAAAAAGTGAAATGGTGGTTTGCTGAAGTAGAGGAAATAAATTAAATAACAGGTGATGATGGGGGAAAGAAGATGCGGGTCCAGAAGATTTGTGAGAGGCGCACCAGAATGACAAAGAGAGACGGAAGCGTGATCAATCAACATATGCCTTAAACGGAAACCAAAGTAAGACATCAGGGGTAATGGGCGACCGAGACTCGGAGTGAATAAGGGTGCGGGGAGTAGAGTTTTGGATGATTTCAAGTTTATGAAGGATTAAACAAGGGAATTCACTCTGGAGCCAGTTGTCAAGTTTCAACCCCAAATTATAACCCTACGGTGTTGGTGCAACATGCTTTCTTCATCAGCAGTGCTGATGAAGAGCCAAAGGACTCGAAACGCTAACTCTGTTTTTCCCTCCACAGATGCCGACAGACATGCTGAGTTTTTTTTCCAGCATCCTCTGTTCTTGCTTCAGATTCCAGAATCCCCGGTATCTTGCTCAAGCTTTAGTTTAATGTTGCTTTCAAGTGTCAACTTGTACCCTCAAAACCATGTTAGCAACTTTGTAGAACTCAGCCAGGTGTCACGGAACCACCTGTTGGGGGTTGATGCTTTTCCTTCAAAGGAAAAATGGTTCTGACTTTTTTGTGCTCAAATTGTTGAGGAAACAGGCTACACACAGGGTAGTCATCTGGCAGAATGGTGAGAGGACAAATTCTCCTTTCTGGCATCATTTAATGGTTTGAGCACAAAAGAGTCACAACCATTTTGACTTTTGGGGGGGAAAGCATCAGACCGCACTGGGTGGCCTTATCTGTATTTGTTCCCCAAATGAAACGTCAGTCACAATGGTTTTTACCTGGCTTTTAAATGTCATTCTAGGTTAATGAACTGGTACACAAGAAACAGGACAATTCCAACTCAGCCAACCCGCCTTCTCCGTCTACTTTCCATCATCAATAAAGTGATCGAAGGAGTCACCAACAGTGCTATCAAGCGGCACTTACTCAGCAATAACCTTCTCACCGACGCTCAGTTTGGGTTCCGCCAGCTCCTGAACTCATCACAGCCTTGGTTCAAACATGCCAAAAGAGCCGAATGCTAGAGGTGACTGCCCTTGACATCAAGGCAGCATTTGACCGAGTATGGCATCAAGGAGCCCTAGCTAAACTGGAGTCAATGGGAATCAGGGGGAAAACTCTCCACTGGTTGGAGTCATACCCGGCACAAAGGAAGATGGTTGTGGTATTTGTTGGTCAATCATCTCCGCTCCAGGACATCACTACAGGAGTTCCTCAGGGTAGTGTCCTAGGCCCAACCATCTTCAGCTGCTTCATCAATGACCTCGCTTCCACCATAAGGTCAGAAGTGGGGATATTTACGGATGACTACACAATGTTCAGCATCATTCCCGACTCCTCAGATAATGAAGCTGACCATGTCCAAATGCAGCAAGACCTGGACAATTTCCAGGCTTGGGCTGACAAGTTACATTCGCACCACACAACTGCGAGACAATGACCATCTCCTACAAGAGAGGATCTAACCATTGCCCCTTGACATTCAACGGCATTACCGTCGCTGAATCCCCCACAATCAACATTCTGGGAGTTACATTGATCAGAAACTGAACTGGACTAGCCATATTAATACTGTAGTTACCAGGGCCGGTCAAAGGCTAGGAATCCTACGGCGAGTAAATCACCTCCTGACTCCCCAAAGCCTGTCAACCATCTACAAGGCACAAGTCAGGAGTGTAATGGAATACTGTCCACCGGACTGAATGAGTGCAGCTCGAACAACATGCAAGAAGCTCAACGTCATCCAGGACAAAGCAGCCCGCTTGATTGCTCTCCCTTCTACAACCATTCAAATCCTCCACCACCGACGAACAGTGGCAGCAGTATGTATCATCTACAAGATGCACTGCAGTAACTCATCAAGGTTCCTTAGACAGCACCTTCCAAACCCAGCAATACCATCTGGAAGGGCAAGAGCTACTTAGAAGACCAGATGCTGGAACAGCACCGTGTAAATAAGATAGGGTACAGCGCTGAGCCCAACATTATTTAGCCCATCAAACTTCAATTTTTAAAAATATAATCTTTATTATTGTCACAAGTAGGCTTACATTAACACTGCAATGAAGTTACTGTGAAAAGCCCCTAGTCGCCACATTCCGGCGCCTGTTCGGATACACAGAGGGAGAATTCAGAATGTCCAATTCACCTAACAAGCACGTCTTTCGGGACTTGTGGGAGGAAACCGGAGCACCCGGAGGAAACCCACGCAGACACGGGGAGAACGTGCAGACTCCGCACAGACAGTGCCCCAAGCAGGAATCAAACCCGGGACCCTGGCCTTGTGAAGCAACAGTGCTAACCACTGTGTTACCGTGCCCCCGTAGCCATAGTACAGGTACGAATAACATTTCTAACATCAGCATAATGAAGGCAAAAGCTGAGCACAAACGTGCATCAAGACTGTTGGGGTTCACCAAAATAAACATTACACCCGGTTTCCCCGACAGCCCATGCACGTTAACAAGCTCCGAAGGAGCTCAATGGGCTGCTGATTGTCGAAGAGTACATTTTAAGTTCCTCCCCCCACCCCCCCACCAACCCTCTTCCGACCTCTTGAAAATTTCAAATTGGCCTGGAGGTGTCGGGATCCTAAGACGTGTGGTCACCATCCCGCAGTCATTTCAAAATGAGGGCCCCCAGAAGCTAACATTCCTTCCTCCATCCCACTTCACTCCATTGCACTCCGCCCCACCACCCTTCGCTGCTGTGTCGCAGGTGAGAACGCATCCCCTTTCGGTGACTACTAGAAATGTGATTGGCATTTGAACAATTTGTACAAGTTTCAATGGTTAGCTATTAATTAGTAGCTATTCCCAATTGGCAGCCTGAAAGACTGGGAACAGATTATTAGAGGCAATGAAACATCACCAAGGCACAATTTACCCTCAACCAAAAGAGGTTCCCAAGCTGACAATCATAGGATTTACAGTGCAGAAGGAGGCGCAGGCAGTGAACCAAGCCGGAATCAAACCTGGAGCTGTGAAGCAACTGTGCTAACCACTGTGCTACAATGCTGCCCATTGCTACCGTGCTGCCCATATTTCTATTAATAGTGTATCAATATTTCTATTAATAGTGTATCTTGCAACACAGAAACATGGCACCCAGGGCAACCAGGCAATGGTAAACTTCAAACCAAAAGAGAAGGTATTAGGAAGTTCTGACTAAAAACCCGATCAAAGAAGTTGGTTTGGGTGAGGGGTTTAAAAAGTGATTTCCAGGATTTAGGCCCTCAGGCATCCCTGGTTGGAGCAGGAATCACAGGAGCCTACGGGGCGAGGCACACGGAGGCCGCAGAGGATTACAGGGCTGGAGGAGATCACGCAGGTAAAGAGAGGTGCTGCTGTGAAGAGATTTCTAAAGTGTGAATGGTTATGTTAACAAGGCAACGATGTGAGTGATGACAAAAGCATGACATCAAGGTCAGATGACCAAGAGACTCCAAGGGAACAAGACACAGAACAGTCTGTGTCCAGAGAAACAGTGTACTTTACCATGAGGTCTTCGACCTAAATGTCTCTAAATAAATAGTTTTGAGAAAAACTAAATACTGACTATCCCCAAGCCACTTCTAGAGTAAATGAAACAACATCAAACCAAAAGACAGAACAAGTCAAGGGCTATAAGTCAAATCATGGTGGCAGCTCAAAACAGGATTTAAACAGTTGGATCAGAATTTAAAATTGCTAATTAATTACACTAATTTAACCACTGTGTGATAGAATCATAGAATTTACAGCACAGAAGGAGGCCATTCGGCCCACCAAGTCTGCACCGGCCCTTGGAAAGAGTACCCTACTTAAGCCCTATCCCAGTAACCCCACCTGGCCTTTGGAACACTAAGGGCAATTTAGCACGGCCAATCCACCGAACCTGCACACCTTTGGACTGCGGGAGGAAACCGGAGCACCCGGAGGAAACCCACGCACACACAGGGAGAAAGTGCAAACTCCACAGAGACAGTCATCCGAGGCCGGAATTGAACCTGGGTCCATCGAGCTGTGAAGCAGCAGTGCTAACCACTGTGCGACCCAACATTTACAAGATAGACGCCTTTTAAAAAATATTCTGATTTTCTATTCATAAGACCAAAATGAATAATCTCACACTTCCCCACATTATATTCCATCTGCCATCTAGTTGCCCACTCACTTCACCTGATTATATCTCTTTGCAGCCTCTGTGTCCTCCTGACAGCTTTAATTCCAAACTCGCTTTTTGTTGTCAGTAAACTTAGATACATTACTCCCTGTTGCTTCAATGTAGATTGTTAACAGATATGTTCAGTTAATTTTTAGTCATGAACTTTATTCAGAGATACACCCACAATAAACTGAATATGTGACAGTTTGGCAATGCCAATGTTAAGATAATTCAGCCAGGGCATATTGCAGCCAATTGAGTTACCTAAGTGGCCACTTCCCAACCATATTGAACATTTTGCCAGGTCAGGAGGGTCTGCCACTGCAGAGACATCGAGATTAAACCCTTTGGCCTGCTAGCAGGTTCCTGGGGAGGGGAGCCGTCTTTATGGGCGCATCATGGCCCACAGAAAAGAGCCTGGCAACAATGGCCACCCCTGCGCAATAATGGGACACCTCAATCTTCCCTCCACCCCCTCCGATTGCTGGGCCTTGCCTATCTGACCATGGCGGCCCCACTCTTCTCTTCTAGTGTGCCCAGAATTTGAGGCACTCTCACCCTGCAGCTGTGAGGCACAAATCAAAAGTGGAGCTTGTTCAAGGAACAAATACTGCGTGATCCTGATAGGTATGTCCCTGTCAGGCCGGGAAGAAATGGTCGTGTGAGGGAACCATGGTTCACAAAAGAGGTTGAATGTCTTGTCAAGAGGAAAAAGGAAGAGTATGTAAGGATGAGAGAAGAAGGTTCAGTTGGGTCGCTTGAGGGTTACAAGGTAGCAAGGAATGAGCTAAAAAAAAGGGCTTAGGAGAGCTAGGAGGGGGCATGAGAAGTCCTTGGCGGGCCGGATCAAGGAAAACCCCAAGGCTTTTTACTCTTATGTGAGAAATAAAAGAATGACCAGGGTGAGGTTAGGGCCGGTCAAGGACAGTAGTGGGAACTTGTGCATGGAGTCAGAAGAGATAGGAGAGGCATTGAATGAATACTTTTCTTCAGTGTTCACCAAGGAGAGGGGCTATGTTTTTGAGGATGAGAGTGTGATACAGGCAGGTAGGCTGGAGGAGGTAGATGTTCTGAGGAAGGATGTATTAGCAATTTTGAAAAACCTTAGGGTCGACAAGTCCCCTGGGCCAGATGGGATATATCCCAGGATTTTTTGGGAGGCAAGGGATGAGGTTGCAGAGCCTTTGGCTTTGATCTTTGGGTCCTCATTGTCCACGGGGATAGTGCCAGAGGACTGGAGAGTGACAAATGTTGTTCCTCTGTTCAAGAAAGGGAATAGGAATGACCCTGGTAATTATAGGCTGGTTAGTCTTACTTCGGTGGTCGGTAAGTTAATGGAAAAGGTCCTGAAGGATAGGATTTATGACCATTTGAAAAGATGAAGCTTAATCCAGGATAGTCAACACGGATTCGTGAAGGGTAAGTCTTGCCTCACAAATTTGATTGAATTCTTTGAGGAGGTTACTAGGTGTGTAGATGAAGGTAGAGCAGTTGATGTCTAAAATGAGCACGGGTTAGGAGGTTTGTTATGGGAAGGATGAAAATAAGAGCGAGCAAACATTTTTGCTGCAAAATGACAAACAAAACGACAGTCTCCTGTCTAAATTAAAAACAAGGGGTGGGATTCCCCTACCCTCTACCGCGTGTTGCTCAGTCATGCGGCATTCGCTGGTGGCGGGATTTGAAGACTCCTGACGCGTGTCAGTGGGATTTCCCATTGACGCCACCCCACGTTGCCGGGAAATGCGCGGGTGGGGATACCCTGCCGGCAGTAAAATTGAATGGCAACGGATGGAGAATTCCGTCCAAGATGTTGGAAATGGAGCGAGTCCATTAGCATCACTTTCTGATGCTAGACCAGCACTTGAAGCATTAACCCGTCTTAATTCTTTCGGTACCGATTAACCTGCTTCGTATTTCAAACAGCTTGTGCTTTATCGTACACCTGCTGGAATAGAGCCTCTTTCCAGAATTCCAGTGAATATTGGTGTGTCTATTGTTCAATAATTAAGCCCAATTTATTTCTCATGATGAAGGGTGCACATTCTATCCAGCTCCTAAACACTGAATGTAAAAATCATGAAATACAGAAGGAGGCCATTAGCCCATTGTGCCCTCTGCCACATCTTGGA
The DNA here is from genome assembly GCF_047496885.1 of Scyliorhinus torazame. Lineage (NCBI taxonomy): Eukaryota > Metazoa > Chordata > Chondrichthyes > Carcharhiniformes > Scyliorhinidae > Scyliorhinus > Scyliorhinus torazame. Next base: position 14,909,918 of record NC_092722.1, on the reverse strand, counting down.
AAAGGGGCTACCCAATTAGGCCCTAGTCTTTTCTTATAACAAATGTAACCTTTTTAGATTAATCTCCAGAAAAACAAATTTCCTGTTTGATCCAGTACAATATAGGAATGCATCATTAATTGAACACAGGACAACTTAAGCTTCAAAGTTCCTCAATCAGAATTACTCAAATAAGACTGCAGAAGGGCGGCACAATGGCACAGTGGTTAGCACTGTTGCTTCACAGCTCCAGGGTCCCAGGTTCGATTCCCAGCTTGGGTCACTGTCCGTGCGGAGTCTGCACGTTCTCCCCGTGTGTGCGTGGGTTTCCTCCGGGTGCACCGGATTAATTCCACGAGTCCCGAAAGACGTGCTGTTAGGTAATGTGGACATTCTGAATTCTCCCTCAGTGTACCCGAACAGGCGCCGGAATGTGGCGACTAGGGGCCTTTCACAGGAACTTCATTGCAGCGTTAATGTAAGCCTACTTGTGGCAATAAAGATTATTAATTATTAAAATTATTATTAAGGGGAGGAACAATCAGGTTGGAGTTGAGGCAGAGATGCTGTAAGTTTGGTGTGCCTGGAAAGTCTCCGAAGAGTTAATTTTAAACAAAAAAAATCACCTATTCAATCCCTGCTTCTTTGTAACTTTCAGAAACTTCACCAACATTTTTTTTTTAAATATTGGGGTATTTTACAGAAAGGTTACTTTCTGATCATAGGGCCACTTTGGGTATTTCATTAGAAATAATGAAATCAGATGGAATGTATTAGGGTGCGTGTCATTACATGTGTAGGAGGAAAGAGCTGAGTACAGCTGAGATGCATTTGGCATGAAATGACGCAGTCTGCTAATCTACTGATGTGGTTATAACCCCAATATACATGGGTCTTTTTGTTCTGCCTTCATAGTTTGTCCCATCAATTTCAGGTAATTAAAGCAATAGGGGAGAAGCGGGTAATTCTTTTTAAATCGTGAGTTGTTGTGATCCGAAAGCAGCTCCAGTAATAACTTATGTAAGGAAATTGGATGCATCACTTGAGCAGAGTACATTTGCTGGGCTATGGGAATGGAGCAGGGCTGTGGGACACATTGAATTGCCTTTTTTTTTAAAGCGAAGCAATGGGTCCTTCTGTGCTGTGTCACTCTATGGATCTCGTATCCTCCTCTGCTGAAGCGATTCCCACCGGATGCCTTGGTTGCAGGGCTGAGCTCAAAGACCAAGCCCTTCCTGCGGCTGCCCACCTGTTCCTGGGGCACTGCATTACCAGACTGCCTGACCCGTCTTCGGGCTAGAGAAAGGTCGGTCCCGGGGTTAACCCAATATTTGGGGAGGCAGTGTGGTGAGGAGTCATAGCCACAATAGCAGAAGCCCAGATTGGCTTTGTGGAGTGTGGACAGGCGATGCTGACCCGACTGAAGTGAAGTTGATCAATCCTAATTTACGGCTAAAAGACCATTAAAATAACTTAACTGTTCTGCTTTTTTCTTCCTATCTCTTCATAGGGTAAACTGCCAACTTGCTGGTGTATAGCTTCCGTCTAGGATGAGTCTTTTATTTTCTCAGCACTGAATTTTAGGTCTTCTTCCCTCTTCTGATTTGATGGTATTTCTTTGAAAAATGTTTCGTTCTGACATTGTAATGCTCCATGTCACTCAAAAAATGGTCTTTGGGATCCTGTTAATGTCATGAGGACTTAAGCAACATTTCTTTATTTGTTCATGGGACGGAAGCCTTGTGGCTAGGCCAACGTTTATTGGCCACCCCTCATTACCCCCGAGAAGGTGGTGGTGAGCTGCCTTACTGAACCGCGGCAGTCGCTGACGTGTAGGTACACCCACAGTGCTGTTAGGAAAGGAATTTCAGGATTTCGGCCCAATGACTGTGAAGGGACGGTGATATATTTCCAAGTCAGGATGGTGTGTGACTTGGAGGGGAAATTTCAGGTGGTGGTGATTCTCATGCGTCAGCTACCCTTGTTCTAGGGTTCTGAGGAGGTCTGTGCGGTTTTTTGCTGTGAACGCGTTGGAAAAAAATGTCATTGATGTATCTGGTGTATAACGTCGGTTGAAGGTCCTGTGCGGTGAGTAGGTCATGTTCAAACTTGTGCATGAAGATGTTGGCGTATTGGGGTGTGAATCTGGTGAGACGCATCACCAGGCGCAATTCTGCAACTCATCTGCTTCATTCTGGAGCCAATCTCCAGGCGCAATTCTGCAACTCATCCGCTTCATTCTGGATCACAACGTCTTCACCTTCGACAACAAGTTCTTCATCCAGACGCACAGAACAGCCATGGGGACCAAATTTGCACCCCAATACGCCAACATCTTCATGCACAAGTTTGAGCAAGACCTACTCACCGCACAGGACCTTCAACCGACGTTATACACCAGATACATCGATGACATTTTTTTCGTTTGGACACACGGCAAAGAATCACTGAAACGACTACACGATGACATCAATAAGTTCCATCCAACCATCAGACTCACCATGGACTACTCTCCAAAATCAGTTGCATTCTTAAACACATGCGTCTCCATCAAGGACGGTCACCTCAGCACTTCGCTTTACCGCAAACCCACGGATAACCTCATGATTCTCCACTTCTCTAGCTTCCACCCTAAACACATTAAAGAAGCAATCCCCTATGGACAAGCTCTCCGTATACACAGGATCTGCTCAGACGAGGAGGAGCGTAACAGACATCTACAGACGTTGAAAGATGCCCTCGTACGAACAGGATATGGCACTCGACTCATCGATCGACAGTTCCAACGCGCCACAGCGAAAAACCGGACCGACCTCCTCAGAAGGCAAACATGGGACACAACCGACAGAATACCCTTCGTCGTCCAGTACTTCCCCGGAGCAGAGAAACTACGACATCTTCTTCACACCCTTCAACACGTCATCGATGAAGATGAACATCTTGCCAAGGTCATCCCCACACCCCCACTACTTGCCTTCAAACAACCGCGCAACCTCAAACAAACCATTGTTTGCAGCAAAACTACCCAGCCTTCAGCACAGTGACCACGACACCACACAACCCTGCCATGGCAATCTCTGCAAGACGTGCCAGATCATTGACATGGATACCACCATTACACGTGAGATCGACATGGATATCACCAGGTACGCGGTACATACTCGGGCGACTCGGTCAACGTTGTCTACCTCATACGCTGCAGGAAAGGATGTCCCGAAGCGTGGTACATTGGCGAGACCATGCAGACGCTGTGACAACGAATGAACGGACATCGCGCGACAATCACCAGGCAGGAATGTTCCGTTCCAGTCGGGGAACACTTCAGCAGTTAAGGGCATTCAGCCTCTGATCTCCGGGTAAGCGTTCTCCAAGGCGGCCTTCAGGACGCGCGACAACGCAGTATTGCCGAGCAGAAACTTATAGCCAAGTTCCGCACACATGAGTGCGGCCTCAACCGGGACCTGGGATTCATGTCGCATTACATTCATCCCCCACCATCTGGCCTGCGAAATCCTACCAACTGTCCTGGCTTGACACAATTCACACCTCTTTAACCTGGGGTTACCCCATCTCTGGATCTGTAAAGATTTAATCACCTGCTAATGCTCGTATTCCAAGCATTGTTTGGCATCATTGAATCTGTCTATATATATATTTCTGGAACATACCTCTTCATTCACCTGAGGAAGGAGCAGCGCTCCGAAAGCTAGTGACATCGAAACAAACCTGTTGGACTTTAACCTGGTGTTGTAAGAATTCGTACTGTGCTCACCCCAGTCCAACGCCGGCATCTCCACATCATGGCTACCATTTTTAGGACACCAACACTCCATTTACAACAGGTAAGAGGTCTGAAAATGTAGTGTTTTGAAAAGGAAGTTCAATCTGGGGATAGATCATCAGATTGGCAAACAGAGAGTGGTGTTCTTTCAGTGCTGAGATTGGAAAAATGTACCAGAACTGGATAACCAAATATAAAATAATGATAACAACCACAAGATTAACTATCATTGATAAATGAAATGAATGTGTGCTTGATCCAGGGAACCATGGTAGATCGCAGATATTTTGTGGCAGTTAGTATTTGTTGATTGTAATAACCCTCACCAGGCCCTCAGGGATGGCCCAGTTGATCTGGAATCCCCCCCCGCACCCCCCCCCCCCCCCCCCCCCCCCCCGAGGGGTGGGGGCCTAGCAGCTGGAACTTGTGAACCAGGTAATCAAAAGCCGGCCAGGATTGAGACCAGACTGATAGGTTGTCCCGGCTGGGACTTATGTGCTGTATGTGTTGCGGCCTTACCTTTGTCTGCCCAAATCAACCTTCGTTGTTTAACCTCTTGGGACTCCTGAGGATATTATATTGATTATCCAGACGATATAGTTGTGGCATTTTTAAAGGATAGGCTTGCAGACCACAAAGGTACAAACAAACAAGAGCTTTATTGGAAAGGTATTTACAGGCTGTAAAGATAGTTTGCCTGTTTGCCCGTGCAAATGGCCAATGATGTCATCAATCCGCCACATGATCAGACTCTTAAAGTGACCCTGCTCCAACTAGGAACAAACATGAATGCACACAACCGTAGTCCATGTAGAAGTTGTGCAATCACTGAATTATTAAGCTTGCTATGATCAGGGTGATGAACAAGACATGAGAGCTGAAAAAATAAAGGGATCATTTCAGCTAATTGATTCTGATGACATTGTTCCCCAGTTCTAGAGACCAAGTAGATCACTGCGAAACCTTCATGCTATGTGGGGTGTTTTCTGAGACAAATCACCAAGAGGATTATTGAGAACACAGGAGAAGGCCACTTAGCCCCTCGCTGTTTCGCCATTCAATGTGATCATGGTTGTTCTGCAACCTAACTCCACATGCTGGTTGCTCTTTGAGTTCAAAGAATAATAATAATCTAAGAATCTTTATTATTGTCACAAGTAGGCTTACATTAACACTGCAATGAAGTTACTATGAAAAGCCCCTAGTCGCCACATTCCGGCGCCTGTTTGGGTACACAGAGGGAGAATTCAGAATGTCCAATTCACCTAACAAGCACGTCTTTCGGGACTTGTGGGAGGAAACCGGAGCACCCGGAGGAAACCCACGCAGACACAGGGAGAAAGGGCAGACTCCGCACAGACAGTGACCCAAGGCGGGAATCGAACCTGGGACCCTGGCGCTGTGAAGCAACAGTGTTAAGCACTGTGCTACCGTGCCGCCCACGATTGATGTGCAGGCTCAGCAATGATGCAGATGGAGATGGTTGTATAGTCCCAGTCTAGAAACGCAGGGTCAGAAACAGTTGAGGCATTGGAACTCATATGCTGTTGTGTGACATTATTCACGGGCAGCAATAAGGTGTTGAAAGCAGTCCTTTTCAAAAGTGACAGTAGCTCTACAGATCAGGGCTCTCCACCGACTTCCTTCTCCCACTGATTGGTCCAGCTCAATAGTTTTGATGAGACCTCACCTCAGATTTCCCTGAAGCATCTCATTGGAGCACTTGCATTGGAGCATTGGCCGACCTTGGTTTGTTTTGTGGGACACTAGCCCTCCATACAGCAGCTGTCTCGGAAGGCGATGGTCCTCCATTCTAATTCCATGTCCCATCCAAAGCAGATGGACTCTCAGGGACATTGTCTCTATATTTGTTGTCTGGGTTCAGTTTAAGATGTCGATGTTTGTGATCTGGTCTTGCTGACGGATGTCGAGGATGAAATGGAGAATGCACATGTGAAATTGTTCCACCTGCTTTATGTGTTTGTGGTATAAAGCCCAGGACTCACAGCCGTGGAGGAGGGAAGTAATGACAAGAGCATTGCACACCTTCATCTTTGTGGACGGTCTGATGCTGTGGTTGTTTACTATTCTGGCGAGAATGTTCCGGGCTCCTGGCTCCCCTTGCTGATCCTCGCTGATATCTCCTTATCAAGCGAACCATTGTTGGACATAATAGTTCCAAAGTATTTGAAGCTATCAACATTCTTCAGCTTTGTATCATCGATGATGATGTCTGGTGGAATAATGCTGGCATTTGGTACAAGCTGGTGTGGAGCCTCTATGTCTTTCCATATAGAATAAGTATAAAACCAAACGGACCCTCGGCATTGACCTCAGTATCTGATTCGGACATGACAAAGGCACATCCAATCAAGTCAACCTTGCAGTCATCCTCACTAACATCTGGGGACTTGTGCCAAAATTGGAAGTACTGTCCCACAGACTGACATAGGCATACTCACCTTACCTGTCATTCGCAAACTCCTCCATCACCAACCTTCCTCAGTGACAGGACAGACGCATCAGAGGTGGCAGCACAATGATGCACAACTGGGAGGAAGTGGTTCTCGGAGTCCCCAACACTGATTTCAGACCCCATAAAGTCTCACAGCAAACATGGACAAGGAAACATGGACAAATTACCAGCTAACATCCTGTTGTACCTGATGAATCGGTCTCCTCCACGTTGAACACTAGTTGAAAGAAGCATTGAGGGTAGCAAGGGCACAGAATGTACTCTGGATGGGAATTTAATGTCCATGACCAAGAATGACTTGCTAACGCTAACCATGACCGAACTGGCTGAGCCCTGAAGGACATAACTGATAGACATGGGGCTGGATTGTCCACCGGTGGGATGTTCTGTTTTGCCTGCAGCCCGGGGGTATCCCGATGGTGTGGGGCTGGGCTGCCCCACAATGGGAAATCCCATTGACCAGCCGGCGTAAGGGAGTATCCCGCCGGCGGGGTGAAACAGAAATGTGGGGCGGCGGGGCAGGGAATTCAGCCCATGGTTTACGAGAGATTTTGAAAGAGGCAACATGAAGTTAGAAGTTATTTTACCCGATGCTCAGCAATCTATCAGTTGCAGATGCACTTGACAGTATTGGTAGGAGTGACCACTGCATGGTCCATGTGGAGACAGGGGGCAGGGTTTTCCGATCGCCGACGCCGAAATCGTGTTCGGCGATCGGACGGAGAATCCCCGTTTGCGCCGAAATCGGGGGGGGGGGGGGCACTTTTGCTCCCTCAAAAACGGTGTACTCGTACGGCGCATGCCGTTGAGACGCCTCAGGATGTCACCTGAGGCCCTGCCCTGATGCTCCGCCCCCGATGGGCCGAGTTCCCAATGGGGCGGAACATTTAGCGTATTTTTTTTTGTGGACTCCGTGTGGCAGCTGCGGACACAGTCGGGGGGGGGGGGGAGCCAATCTGCTGGCCGGGGGGGGGGGCAGGCTTCAGCGAGTGCTGGGGGGACTGGTGGGGGGTGGTTCAGGGGTGGCGAGGGGGGTTACTGGTGGTCATTATTTGGCAGGCTAGGTCCGCACGCGGCGGGCGCCATGTTGCACGGCGCCGCCGATGCAGCCCGCCGCCCTGCGCATGCGCGGCCACGGATCCGGCCATTCTCCAGCCTTCTTTGGCGTGGGAGCCGGGAGCTTTAACCGGCGTGGCTGCCAGCCCCTCACCGGTCCCGGAATCAGTGCAGTTTTTCAGCTGTAAAACGCCACTGTTCCCACGACGGCATCAGCACTTAGTCTGGACATCGGAGAATCCAGCCCAAAGTCTTGCATTCAGACTAAGAACCCGCTCTACCATGCTGTGTGGCACCACCACCATCTTATAAATGGGATGGACTCATATCAGGTCTGGCAGCACAAAACTGGTGATCCATGAGGTGCTGTGGATCATCAGCATTGCTTTCCATCACAGTGTGTAACCTCATGGCCTTGCATGTTCCTCACTCTACCAAGATCATCACACCAAAGGATCAACCTTGGTACATTGAGGAGCAACAACAGACATCCCTAAATTTGAGTTTTTAACCTAGTGAAGTAAGACCACAAGACTACCGGCATGCGAAACAGCGGAGGCAGCATGCTATCGTTCAACAATCCCATGATCATCCGATTTCTGCAGTCCTGCCACATTCGGTTGTGAATCAACAAATAAACAATGAACTGGAGGAGGAGGTTCCATGTCCATCCCTATCCTTAATGGACACCAGCTCGAAAAGAAAGGCTAACTCACTCGCAACTATCTCCAGTTAGATGTACCAGATGGATGTTTGATTTCTGCCTTCTCCTGAGTTCCCCATCAGTGCAGATGTCAGTCTTCAGTCAACGTGATTCACTCCATCTGATATCAAGGAATGGCTGAGCACACCGAAGCGGTCCATGTCCAAATGCGCAAGACCTGGACAATACCCAGGCTTGGGCAGACAAATGACAAGTAACATTCATGCCACACAGATGCCAAGCAATGACCGTCTCCAATAAGAGAGAATCAAACAATTGCACCTTGACATTCAATGGCATTACCATCACTGAATCCCCCACTATCAACACCTTGGGGGTTACCATTGACCAGAAACTGAACTGGACTAGCCATATTAATACTGTGGCTACAAAAGCAGGACAGAGGCTGGGAATCCTGCGGAGAGTAACTCACCCCCTGACTGCCCAAAGCCTGTCCACCATCCACAAGGCACAAGTCAGGAGTGTGATGGAATACTCCCCATTTGCCTGGATGAGTGCAACTCCAACAACACCCAAGAAGCTCGACACAATCCTGGTTGGGGCTGGTTTAGCACAGTGTTAAATCGCTGGCTTTGAAAGCAGACCAAGGCAGGCCAGCAGCATGGTTCAATTCCCGTACCAGCCTCCCCGAACAGGCGTCGGAATGCGGCGACTAGGGGCTTTTCACAGTAACTTCATTTGAAGCCTACTTGTGACAATAAGTGATTTTCATTTTCATCATTTCACAATCCAAGACAAAGCGATTCACTTGATTGGCATCACATCCACAAACATTCATACCCACCACCACACAGCACACAGTAGCAGCTGTGTGCACCATCTACAAGATTTGATTTGATTTATTTATTGTCACATGTACCGAGATACAGTGAAAAGTATCGTTCTACTGACGGTGCAGACGGATCGCTCCATACATGAATACATAGCTATAAACACACAAGGTAAATACATAAATATAAGACATCGGGAATATGGTGCTACAACTGTAGTGTAGTATCGTAGAAAGATCAGTTCAGACCCTAAGAGGGCCACTCAGGAGTCTGGTTACAGCTGGGAAGAAGCCGTTTTTGAATCTATTGGGGCGTGTTCTCAAACATTTGTACTGCAGGAATTCACCAAGGCTAGTTCTCTCTTGTAGGAGATAGTCATTACCTGGCACTTGTGTGGCACGAATGTTACTTGCCAATTGTCAGCCTAAGCCTGGATATCATCCAGGTCTTGCTGCATTTGGATATGAATTGCAGTGGCATAGGAGGAGGCCGTTCAGTCCAAAAAATGCATACTGGAACTCTGCGTAAAAATCCATTTAGTCCCACTCCTATTCCCATGGCCCTGTTAAGTTTATTTCCCTCAAGTGCCTATCCAATTTCCTTTTGAAATCATTAATCATCTCCACCTTCACCATCCTCGTGGGCTGTGTTATGGGCCAGGGTTTAGAAAACTCCAAAGTATATCATGGAGTTCATCTGACCCACGACGTTGAAGAGATTTTGGTTATGGGGAGCACAAGGGTCCACTCTCCAGGTATTATGCAACAGAGACCTTAAGTATTTTAAAAACAAAGCAATGTTTATTCTATGAACCCAGTTAACGTTTTATAAACATGCAGTAAACATCTTATCAACCACCAACACACGTAACCCCACAGATACAATACTCTATAGGTAGCCCTTAATACCTTTCCGAGCAACGTCCATAAGTTAAACCCTTTTTAACAAAGACAGCAGGTTTAAATTCTCTGCAGAAACAGGTATTACTTTGAAATCATCAAGTGAGCTGAAGACATTCTTTAGCTTGTAGAGAGAGAGATCAGAACAACGTCTTGCTTTGAATGCAGCTCTCCAACACTGAAACGAAACCAAAAACAGAGCCACAAAGCAGCTTTTCAGCTCGAAACAAAAGCAAAAGACCGAAAGACAGCCCAGCTCCACCCACACATCACTGCAGCTATTTCACCCGTTTCTTAAAGGTACATCCACATGACAGCAGTGAGTTCCAGGTTATTGCCACATCTTCCCACCTTCCCTGCATTTTACACAAAAAAACCTCAAGGCTGACGGAGCAGGGAAGTTGGATTCCTCTCCTACTTGTAGCTGAGTCCAATTCTGGTTTGTTATATTTTTTCAAATTAATTTATGGGATGTGGGCGTCACTGGTTAGTACCCATCCCTAGTTGCCCTTCAGAAGGTGGTGGTGAGTTGCCTTCTTGGACCGCTACAGTCCTTGAGGTGTAGGTACACCCATTGTGCTGATAGGGAGGGAATTCCATGATGTTGCCCCAGCGACAGTGAAGGAACGGCGATATATTTCCAAGTCAGGGTGGTGGGTCATTTCATAGAATCATAGAATTTACAGTGCAGAAGGAGGCCATTCGGCCCACCGAGTCTGCACTGGCCCTTGGAAAGAGCACTCTACTTAAGCCCCACGCCTCCACCCCTCCCCGAAACCCAGTAACCCCATTTAACCTTTTTGGACACTAAGAGCAATTTAGAATGATCAATCCACCTAACCTGCACATCTTTGGACTTAGGGAGGAAACCGGAGCACCCGGAGGAAACCCACGCAGACACGGGGAGAACGTGCAGACTCCGCACAGACAGTGGCCCAAGCCGGAAATCGAACTTGGGACCCTGGAGCTGTGAAGCAACTGTGCTAACCACTATGCTACCGTGCTGCCCAACCTCCAGGTGGTGGAGTTTCCAGGTATCTGCTGCTCTTGTCATTCCAAATGGTAGAGGTAGTGTGTTTGGAAGGTGCTGTCTAAGGAACCTTGGTGAGTTATTGCAGTGCATCTTGTAGATGGTACACACGGCTGCCACTGCTCGTCGGTGGTGGAGGTCTGATTGATTGTGGAAGAGGGAGCAATCAAGCGGGCTGCTTTGTCCTGGATGGTGTCGAGCTTCTTCTGACCTTAAGATGGAAACAAAGTAATTGATGAAGCATCTGAAGATGGTTGGGCCTAGACCACTACCCTGAGAAACTTACAGTGGTGTCCTGGAGCGGAGAGTTTTCCCCCTGATTCCCATTGCCTACAGTTTAGCTTGGGCTCCTTGATGCCATCCTCGGTCAAATGTTGCCTTGATGTCAAGAGCAGTCACTCTCACCTCGCCTCTGGCATTCAGCTCTTATACCCATATTTGAACCAAGGCTGTGATGAGACCAGGAGCTGAGTGACCCTGGCGGAACCCAAACCGAGCATCCGTGAGCAGGTTATTGCAGAGTAAGTGCTGCTTGATAGCACTGTGGATGACTCCTTCCATCACTTAGCTGATGATGGAGGGTAGACTGATGGGACGGTAATTGATTGGGTTGGATTTATCCTGTTTCCTGTGTACAGGACACACCTGGGCAATTTTCCACATTGCCGAGTAGATGCAAGTGTTGTAGCTGCACTGGAACAGCTCCACGTTCTGGAGCCCAAGTCTTCACTACTATTGACAGAATATTGTCAGGGTCCATAGCCTTTGCAGTATCCAGTGCCTCCAGCCATTTCTTGATATCATGTAGAGTGAATCGTATTGGCTGAAGACTGACATCTGTGATGCTGGGGACCTCCGGAGGAGTCCAAGATGGATCATCCACTCGGCACTTCAGACTGAAGATTGGCCCGGATGTCTCAGCCCTGTCTCTTGCCTCATTACTCACTGACATCTTTAGAGAGGGTGGAGAAGAGATTTACCAGGATGTTGCCTGGTATGGAGGGCATTAGCTATGAGGAGAGGTTGAATAAACTCGGTTTGTTCTCGCTGGAATGACGGAGGTTGAGGGGGCGACTTGATAGAGGTCTACAAAATTATGGGAGGCATAGACAGAGTGGATAGTCAGAGGCTTTTTCCCAGGGTAGCGGGGTCAATTACTGGGGGCATAGGTTTAAGGTGCGAGGGGCAAGGTTTAGAGGAGATGTACGAGGCAAGTGTTTTACACAGAGGGTAGTGGGTGCCTGGAACTCACTGCCGGAGGAGGTGGTGGAAGCAGGGACGGTAGGGACATTTAAGGGACATCTGGACAAGTACATGAATATGATGGGAATAGAGGGATACGGACCCCGGAAATGTAGAAGATTTTAGTTTAGACGGGCAACATGGTCGGCACCGGCTTGAAGGGCCTGTCCCTGTGCTGTACTTTTCTTTGTTCGTTGACATTCGCTCAACAGCTGAAACATCCCAAAATGCTTCATGGCCACTGTACTTTTAAATGTAGTCATTGTGATAAAGTAGGGAACGGAACATTGAGTTGAAAATATAAAAAAGTAGTGCTACCATTTTGCAATTGGATCCATTCGTTTTATAGTTGGAGTTCTAATCAAGAGGGTAGCTTGAAAACTCACAGAAGATAAAGTTAGAGATGATGTAGTGAGCAGGAAGCCCATAATTATCATAAGTGCCTTAACAGTGATAAAATATTGCATTTGGGAACCCATGTATGATTAAGTCCTACAGATTGCGTCAGATAATTATCGGTATGGCTTTCCGATCTGTCACCTTTAAAAAAGGACACGTTTTGGTAAGAAGTGCTTGAGTGAAACGTATTTCTCAGAAGCTACTTCACCACATCAGCATTTTTCATCGTCTTACAGATGGAGTTCAGGGTGACATTTCCGTTACTTTCCTGGATCTGCAGTTTGGCCCGGGAGAATCTGGTATCATAAAGTGCCGTGGGACATAGGACAACGGGCCTGGCACCCAAACAGTAAATTGAAAGGATGGATATTCGTCTCTGACACATCATTCAGCCATTGGTTTTGGAGCTTGGGGAAGATCATCAAGCTGGGGACGCAGTGGTGCGGTGGTATTGTCACTGGACTAATAATCCAGAAACCCAGGCTAATGTCCTGGGTCACCGGTTCGAATCCCACCATGGCAGATGGTGAAATTTCAATTCGACAAAAAATTAAAAGTCGAACTGTGCCACTGATGTCCTTTAGGGAAGGAAATCTGCCGTCCTTACCTGTCTGGCCTGCACGTGACTCCAGATCCACAGCAATGTGGTTGACTCTTACAAAGCCCTTTGAAATGGCCATTCAGTTCAAGGGCAATTAGGAGGGAAAGCCAATAATTGTTGGCCCAGCCAGCAAAGCCCAGATCCCATGAACAAATAGAAAATAAGCTCTCAACTGAGTGACACCTGGAAGTGAGGTAATGTACAGATATGGGGTAGAAAATACCATTAACTCGATGGCCCGAATGGTCTCCTTCTACACTGTCAGGATTCTATGAACTGAGAGATATTTTGGGTTCCCATTTCCTTAGCTTGGTGAGTGGCATGAACACAGTAACACAATTGACAGCATGAAGCAAAGTCATTTACTTCATAATGCCTGTGCTGATTCTCTGAAAGCACTATCCTATTGACTTCTACTTTTCTGCTCTTCCCTCCCGTTGTGGAAAGTCACCGTTGAACCGGCTACTGTCACTCTTTCAAGCTGTGCGTCCCTCTCAAATTGCACTATGGGAGTACCTACACCACATGGACTGCAGCAGTTTATGAAGGTAATTCACACCTTCTCAAGGACAATTAGGGATGGGCAGTAAATACTGGCTTTGCCAGCAGTGCTCACATCTCACAAATGAATAATAAACAACAGTTCCAGATTATCACAACCCACTGCGCCACCCAATAGCTCATCCGCCAAAAAGCAGAGATTAAATCATCGTTTCCAGGAGAGACGTCAGTACCGAATGAGGATTTTAGTCAAACAGCACAATACTCACTATGGGTGCGATTTCCCGGTCACGCCTGTCTGGAGTCCGGAAATTCCTGTCCTCGGTCAATGCAACTTTAAACGATCTGGCAAAATTGCTCGTCCTGCCCGTGACGATTCCCGCGCCAGGTGAGTCCGGAACATTCACCCCTGTCAGTCTTCTAGACGTTGACAATTGTAAATGGCCGGTTCATGTCATTTCAGTTGACGTTTCATTTCGGATGACACTATCAAATTGTATTCACGTGTATGGGGAGGGATTTTCCGATCCTGTCTGTGGTAGAACCCGGAAGTGAGAATGGAAAATTTGGCGTTCCGGCTAAAACACTTTCAGGGACACCGGAAAATCCCAGCTGTGAACGAGGACAGAGGATTTTGGCTGTTGTTGTTATTTGAGGACAACAAAAGTAAAATGTGAAAGAGAAAATGCTGGAAAATCTCAGCAAGTCTGGCAGCATCTGTAGGGCGAGAAAAGAGCTAACGTTTCGAGCCCGATGACTCTTTGTCAAAGCTGGTTCACTAATGCCTTAGCTTTCGGACTCGAAACGTTCGCTCTTTTCTCTCCCTGCAGCTGCTTCCAGGCTTGCTGAGATTTTCCAGCATTTTCTCTTTCGTTTCAGATTCCAGCATCCGCAGTAATTTGCTTTTATAAAAGTAAAAATGCAATCGAAGCAGATGTGCTGGCTTATTATTCTTTTGTTGCCTACATGAGTTCTTCGATGATAACATTTTGCTCACAGGTTTATTTAATAAATCATTTTGTTGTGGCCGATAGTCTTACGGTTGGGCTCGGGAGGCAGGCGTATAGATTCAGGTCACTGGGCCATGGCACTGGCTGCATGAGGATAGAGAGGCCAGAATGGGAGTGGATGAGACAGGCAATATCAGCCTCTGGACTGGACAAATTCAATCATTTCAGGTCATAACCTCGGCCCTCATTTTGTTTCGTCGTTTTTTGATTTTGGACTGCAGCTCTGGGTAATGATTCTTTATAAAAATAAACTTAGAGTACCCAATTATTTCAGCCAATTTAGCATGGCCATTCCACCTAACCTGCACATCTTTTTGGGTTGTGGGGGTGAGGCCCACGCAGACACGGGAGGAATGTGGAAACTCCACACAGACAGTGACCCGGGGCCGTAATCAAACCCGGGTCCTCGGCGCTGTGAGATTGGAGTCACGTGTAGGCCAGACCAGGAAAGGATGGGGGATTTCCTTCCCCAGAGGGCATTAGTGAACCAGATGAGGTTTTATGACAATCGACAATGGTATTGTGATCATTGTTAGACTTTTAATTCCAGATTTTATTGGATTCAAATTTCACCATCTGCCGTGGTGGGATTTAACCCCGGGTCCCCAGAGCGTTACCCTTGCTTTCTGGATTATTAGTGCAGTGATATTGTTGCAGCGCAGAAGAAAACCATTCAGCCCATCATGTCTGCACTCCGAATAAACAATTCCCTTAATGCCACTCTCCCGCCTTCTCCCCATAACTCTACACACCTTCTGATAACAGTCTAACTCCATTTTGAATGCCTCGATGAATCTGCCTCCATCACACTCTTAGGCAGCTCATTCCAGTCCTTTACCACTCGCTATGTGAAGGTGATGCACAATCAATGACCACTAAAGCGAGGTTGTAGTCCAGCTGAAGGCTTTAATAAACTAGATGTTTCCCCCAGCAGCTCAGGTACAGGAAGAAGGCTGCTGGGGCGGCACGGGCTCTTATACCCCACCTTGCAGGGTGGAGCTACCATACAGCTTGACCAATAGGAAACATACAATATCTATCAATGGTGTTCCAGCATTACCAGGTACCGTAATACCTCTACACAGACTGCCACATTCACCCCCTGTTAAAAAAGAGTCCGGCGGGGGTGGTGGCTTGATATTACAAAATGGTAACGTGGTAGAAATTATAGTTATGGAGGTACCGTAATACCTCCGTGCAGTGTTTTTGTCTTATTGTCGTACTCTTTACAGATTCACAATTAACTATATACACTTCAAAATGAAGCAAACAGTCGATCGGGGGCCCTGGTCATCCTCTGTGATAGTCGAAGCTCTGGTGGTGACGCCGGTGGAGGCTCGGGCGTCTGTGGCTCCGGGAGCGTGGCCTCGATCTCTGTGGCAGCTTCGACAACCCTAGACGGCGCTGGTGGGGAAAACGGTTGACCTGGGAAGGGAGCGTCTGCGGGGTGTGTCGGTGGGTGGGGGGGCCTAGACGGAGCCGGCGGATGCACCGATCCTCCTGGGAAGGGGGTGGCTGTAAGGTGCACCAGTGGGAGGGAGGGTGGGACTGCTAACTGGGGTGTGCGTGGGGATCCGGCGGGCGCCAGGTCTCAGGTAGGGAGACCGTATCTTGCAGGCTGTCGGGGTACGCCACGTAGGCGTACTGGGGGTTAGCGTGGAGAAGATGGACCCTCTCAACCAACGGGTCTGACTTGTGCGCCCGCACGTGTTTTCGGAGCAGGATGGGGCCGGGAGCTGCCAGCCAGGTCGGGAGCGAGGTCCCAGAGGAGGACTTCCTGGGGAAGACAAGGAGACATTCGTGAGGTGTTTGGTTGGTCGTGGTACAGAGCAGTGACCGGATGGAGTGGAGGGCATCCGGGAGGACATCCTGCCAGCGGGAGACTGGAAGATTCCTGGACCGTAGGGCCAGTAGGATGGTCTTCCAGACCATTCCGTTCTCCCTCTCTACCTGTCCGTTACCCCGGGGATTGTAACTGGTCGTCCTGCTCGAGGCGATGCCCTTGCTGAGCAGAAATTGACGCAGTTCGTTGCTCATAAAGGAGGACCCCCTATCACTATGTATGTAAGCGGGGAACCCGAACAGCATAAAGATGCTATGGAGGGCCTTGATGACGGTGGTTGCGGTCATGTCGGGGCAGGGGATGGCAAATGGGAACCGGTAGTACTCATCAATCACGTTCAGGAAGTACGTGTTGCGGTCGATGGAGGGGAGGGGGCCTTTGAAGTCCATACTGAGGCGTTCAAAGGGACGGGAAGCCTTTATCAGGTGCGCTTTCTCTGGCCTGTAGAAGTGCGGTTTGCACTCCGTGCAGATTTGGCAGTCCCTGGTGGCTGTCCTGACCTCCTCGGTGGAGTAAGGCAGGTTGCGGGTCTTGATAAAGTGGAAGAAGCGAGTGACCCTCCCGGGTGGCAGAGATCCTCGTGGAGGGCTCGGAGGCGGTCCACTTGTGCGTTGGAACATGTGCCGCGGGACAGGGCATCAGGAGGCTCGTTTAGCTTCCCGGGACGATACAAGATCTCGTAGTTATAGGTGGAGAGTTCGATCCTCCACCGCAAGGTCTTATCGTTTTTTATCTTGCCCCGCTGTGCATTATTGAACATGAAAGCAACGGACCATTGGTCAGTGAGGAGAGTGAATCTCCTGCCGGCCAGATAATGCCTCCAATGTCGCTTCTACTATGGCCTGGGCCTCCTTTTCGTCTGAGGAGTGGCGGATTTCGGAAGCATGGAGGGTACGGGTCTGCCCGCTTGGTTGAGGGTGGCCGCCAGAGCTACGTCAGACGCGTCGCTCTCGACCTGGAAGGGGAGGGACTCATCGATGGCGTGCATCATGGCCGTTGCAATGTCTGCTTTGATGCGGCTGAAGGCCTGGCGGGCCTCTATCGACGGGAAAAATTGTGGATTGGATCAGGGGACGGGCCTTGTCCGCATAGTTGGGGACCCACTGGTCATAGTAACAGAAAAACCCTAGGCAGCGCTTCAGGGCCTTGGAGCAGTGAGGGAGGGGGAACTCCATAAGAGGGCGCATGCGTTCAGGGTCGGGGCCTATAACTCCATTTTGCACTATGTAGCCGAGGATGGCTAGGCGGTCGGTGCTAAACACGCATTTATCCTTGTTATACGTAAGGTTAAGGATCTTTGTGGTCTGGAGGGATTTTCGGAGGATGGTGTTGTGGTTCTGCTGGTCGTAGCTGCAGATGGTGACATTATCGAGATACGGGAACGTTGCCCGTAAGCCGTACCGGTCAACCATTCGGTCCATCTCGCGCTGGAAGACCGAGACCCCGTTAGTGACACCGAAGGGAACCCTTAAGAAGTGGTAAAGCCGCCCATCTGCCTCTAAGCCAGTGTACTTGCGGTCACTAGTGCGGATGGGGAGCTGGTGATAGGCGGACTTCAGATCCACCATGGAGAAGGCCTTGTAATTCGCGATCCTGTTTACCAGGTCGGGGATGCGGGGGAGAGGGTACGCGTCCAGCTGCGTAAACCTGTTGATGGTCTGACTGTAGTCGATGACCATCCTATGCTTCTCCCCGGTCTTTACCACCACTACTTGAGCTCTCCAGGGACTGTTGCTGGCTTCAATGACGCCTTCCCTCAGTAGCCTTTGGACCTCTGACCTAATAAAGATCCGATCCTGGGCACTGTACCGTCTGCTCCTGGTGGCGACGGGTTTGCAATCCGGGGTGAGGTTCGCAAGCAGGGAAGGCGGATCGACCTTGAGGGTCACGAGGCTGCAGACAGTGAGGGGGGGTATAGGGCCGCTGAATTTGAAAGTTAGACTTTGGAGATTGCACTGGAAGTCTAACTCGAGGAGTGTGACCGCGCAGATGTGGGGAAGGACGTAGAGCCGGTAATTTTGAAACTTCCTTCCCTGGACCGTGAGGTTTGCTACACAAAACCCCTTTATCTCTACTGAGTGGGAACCGGAGGCCAGGGAGATTTTTTGATTAACGGGGTGGACGAGGAGAGAACAGCGCCTTACCGTGTCGGGGTGTATGAAGCTCTCCGTGCTCCCAGAGTCGATTAAGCAGGACGTCTCGTGCCTGTTGATTAGTACTGTTGTTGTAGCAGTTGAGAGTGTTCGAGGCCGGGACTAATCCAGGGTCGCCGAGGCTAATCGCAGCAGTTGAGTGTTCTCTTCGGGCTGTGTGTGGTCAGGTGAGCTGGAGTCCTGAGTCCATCCATGATGGTGGCTCCCATTGGTCGCACATGGCTGGGGGTGCACAAAATGGCGACACCCATCCATCGCACGTGGCGTCCACGGGACAAGGTGGCGGCGCCCGGGGGCCGAAAGTGGACCTGGAGGAGGAAGATGGCGGCGCCCGCTGGCCACATGGGGACCGTGGAGAGGGTTGTGGTGGCGGTCCGCATTCACCACCGGAGTCCGCAGCGACCACACGGGCCTGGCATACCCCCACGAAGTGGCCCTTTTTACCGCATCCCTTGCAGGTGGATGCGCGGGCCAGGCAGCGCTGCCGGGGGTGCTTGGCCTGCCCGCAGAAGTAGCAGCGTGGCCCCCCGGTGTTGCCAGGCTGCTTTGCAGCATAAGCTTATGGGGGGATGGGAGATGTCTCGGGGTCGGCTGCGGAGGGGTTCCATGCTGCCCAGGGGGCTGACGCACGGTCGGGAATGTAGGCGCGGGCGTTTCGGGAGGCCACATCCAGGGAGCCTGCAAGGGCCCGTGCCTCCTTCAGGCCTTGGGTGTCTTTTTCCAGCAATCGCTGGCGGATTTGGGAGGACAGCATACCTGCCACGAAAGCGTCCCGGATCAAAAGTTCTGTGTGGTCGTTTGCCGAAACTTGCGTGCAGCTGCAGTTTCTCCCCAACATCAGGAGCGCACGGTAGAATTCTTGCAGCGATTCTCCACGGATTTGTCGCCTCGTTGCTAGCAGATGTCGGGCGTAGACCTGGTTTACCGGGCGAATATAATGTCCTTTTAGCAGCTCCATTGCTGCATCGAAGTCGTCCGCATCCTCGATGAGGGTATAAATTTCCGGGCTCGCCCTTGAGTGCAGGACTTGCAATTTCTGTTCTCCCGTGGATGTGTTTTCGGCCGTTCCGAGATATCCGTTAAAACACGTCAGCCAGTGCTTGAAGGTTGCCGTTGAGTTCGCCGCGTGGGGGCTGAGATGCAGACACTCTGGCTTGATTCGGAGCTCCATCCTTTTAAATCTAGCTTATTAAATTGATGCACGATCAATGACCACTAAAGTGAGGTTGTAGTCCAACGGAAGATAAGCTAGATGTTTCCCCCAGCAGCTCAGGTACAGAAAGAAGGCTGCTGTGGCGGCACGGGCTCTTATACCCCGCTTTGCAGGGCGGTGCTTGACCAATAGGGAACATACAATATCTACCAATGGTGTTCCAGCATTACCAGGTACTGTAATACCTCTACACAGACTACCACAGAAGGAGTTTTCCTCATGTCGCTTCTGCTCCTTATGCCAATTACCTATTGTGGTAGTCACCACTGTTTGTATAATACGTGTATTAGAGGTAATACGGTAAGGCTCCTGTACTACAGGTACGGGGGTAGATCTCTGCCTGCTGGCTCCGCCGAGTAGGTGGAGTATAAATGTGTGTGCTCACCGAGCTGCTGCCATTTCGGTAGCAGCTGCAGGAGGCAACACATCTCTGCTTAATAAAGCCTCGATTACTCTCTACTCTCGTCTCGCCGTAATTGATAGTGCATCGCCCATAATACCTCATTCTCAATCCTTTCATGAGGGTGGGGGGGGGGGGGGCGGTCGGGGGGAACAGTCCCTTCTGGTTTACTCTGAAATGTTTTGGGTGGGACCCTGGTACACCATGGTCAAATGCAAGTACTAACCCCTGCATTGTGTTGGAAGTGGTCAACAAAAATGGAAGTTGTCTCTGGCAGGTTTGTAGCCAGAGGTCATGCTCACCATCAAATTAAGTGTGGCAAGTGGGCTCTTGAATCTGCAGGAGCAGGAGGAGACCCTCCAGCACAGAAGCAGCTGCCGCCTGCCATTGCAGTCAAGAGAGAGAGGCAGTATATTCACTTTTTAAAAAATGTGAAATTCAAAATGGCCACAGGGGCCAGACCACCATTGTGGAGGGAAACTGCCCCCCCCCACCCCCCCAACTACCTTCCCACTAACCAGCATGTGCCTGAAGCTGGGGCCGTAGAGGCAGGAGTCCCTTCATGCCGTAGAGCTGCTACAGGCTGACTGGAACATTTCAGCTGGCCTGTCATATTGGCCTTCAAATTATCTTCACAAGCTACCCGTGGTTTGCAAGCAGATCACCATTCCTCCCAGGATCCGGCCTTCGGGATAGGGCTCAGTGAGAGGGTGATGCCAGCAAACTGTCACACTGGCCAGGAGCATCCCTCGCTCTCTGTCCCTAACCCCACCTTTGGGACAAAAATCCAGCTTGTTCAACACTGAGCGCCATGCTCCCGAAAAATGACTAAGTGACATTTTGGGCGGGTAAATGTGATGTGATTCCTACTGGACGGATGGGCGCGATTCAGATCCCAATAAACCCACATTTAACACAAAACACTGCGTGGCAAAACTTGGTTCCAACTCCATCTACAAGTTTGCTGACGATATGACCGTAGTGGGCCAGATCTCGAATAACGATGAGTCAGAATATAGGCGGGAGATAGAGAACCTTGTGGAGTGGTGTAGCGACAACAACCTCTCCCTCAATGCCAGCAAAACTAAAGAGCTGGTCATTGCCTTCAGGAAGCAAAGTACTATACTCACCTCTGTGAGCATCAATGGGCCGAGGTGGAGATAGACCATTACAGCGCAGTACAGGCCCTTCGGCCCTTCAGCCGACCTGTGAAACCACTCTAAAGCCCATCTCCACTATTCCCTTATTGTCCATATGTCTATCCAATGACCATTTGAATGCCCTTAGTGTTGGCGAGTCCAGTACTGTTGCAGGCAGGGCATTCCACGCCCTTACTACTCTCTGAGTAAAGAACCTACCTCTGACATCTGTCTTATATCTATCTCCCCTCAATTTAAAGCTATGTCACCTCGTGCTGGACATCACCATCCGAGGAAAAAGGCTCTCACTGTCCACCCTATCCAATCCTCTGATCATCTTGTATGCCTCAATAAGTCACCTCTTAACCTTCGTCTCTCTAACAAAAACCGCCTCAAATCCCTCAGCCTTTCCTCATAAGATCTTCCCTCCATACCAGGCAATATTCTGGTAAATCTCCTCTGCACCCTTTCCAATGCTTCCACATCCTTCCTATAATGCGGCGACCAGAATTGCACGCAATACTCCAAATGCGACCGCACCAGAGTTTTGTACAGCTGCAACATGACCTCATGGCTCCGAAACTCAATCCCTCTACCAATAAAAGCTAACACACCGTACGCCTTCTTAACAACCCTCTCAACCTGGGTGGCAACTTTCAGGGATCTATGCACATGGACACCGGGATCTCTCTGCTCATCCACACTGCCAAGAATCTTACCATTAGCCCAGTACTCTGTCTTCCTGTTCTTCCTTCCAAAATGAATCACATCACACTTTTCTGCATTAAACTCAATTTGCCACCTCTCAGCCCAGCGCTGCAGCTTATCTATGTCCCTCTGTAACTTGTAACATCCTTCCGCACTGTCCAAAACACTGTCCAAAACTCCACCAACTTTAGTCTCACCCATCCTTCTACACCCTCCTCCAGGTCATTTATAAAAATGACAAACAGCAGTGGCCCCAAACAGATCCTTGTGGTACACCACTAGTAACTGGACTCCAGTCTGAACATTTTCCATCAACCACCACCCTGATGGTTAGCAGTTTCAAATAGGGGTGCACATCTCCAAAAATCTGTCCTGGTCAACGCTACCATCAAGAAAGCACAACAGCGCCTATACTTCCTCAGGAAACTAAGGAAATTCGGCATGTCCACATTAACCCGTACCAACTTTTACAGATGCACCATAGAAAGCATCCTATCGGGTTGCATCACAGCCTGGTATGGCAACTGCTCGGCCCAGGACCGCAAGAAACTTCAGAGAGTCGTGAACACCGTCCAGTCCATCACACGAACCTGCCTCCCATCCATTGACTCCATCTACACCTCCTGCTGTCTGGGGAAAGCGGGCAGCATAATCAAAGATCCCTCCCACCCGGCTTACTCACTCTTTGAACTTCTTCCATCAGGCAGGAGATACAGAAGTCTGAGAACACGCACGAACAGACTCAAAAACAGCTTCTTCCCCACTGTCACCAGACTCCTAAATGACCCTCTTATGGACTGACCTCATGAACACTACACCTCTGTATGCTTCATCCGATGCCAGTGCTTATGTAGTTACATTGTATATGTTGTGTTGCCCTATTATGTATTTTCTTTTCTTCCCTTTTCTTCCCATGTACTTAATGAGCTGCTCGCAGAAAAATACTTTTCACTGTACCTCGGTACACGTGACAATAACAAATCCAATCCAACATGATCGCCCCTCCCCATGTGCAACATGCCAAGCCAGGGCCCCAGGCATCTGATTCGCCCAAGTCATGGCTCAGCTGTTCACTGCTAACAAGCGGGAGCAGCATTTAAATGGTGATCAGCACTCACTCCGAGTCAGGCCAGAGGGATGGCAGCGTGGAGACCCTCTCCTCGATTTGGGGATGCCAACCTCACCAAGCTTCTGGATGCCGTGGAGAAGAAGCGGGGCACTCTGTACCCCTGGGGGGGGGGGGGGGGGGTTGGTAGGAGACCCCAGAGTACTGTGACAAATGCCACCTGGGAGGCAGCTGTAGCTGCAGTGAGTGTGGGCAGCATGACCAGGAGGACCACTGCCCAGTGTAGGAAGAAGATGAATGACCTCCTATGAGCTGCAAGGGTAAGTTACCACCTCTCTCCTCCAGGCAGCAATCCCGCCTGCCATCCCTGGATGCTGAGCCTCTGGACAAAGTTCTCCTTGAGCCGTTAGAGTTGATAAGCCAGAGGGACTTCCAGTGGAGGCATGTAGGTAAGTCGCATGTTGGGCGGCCACTGCTTGAGGCCCAGTTTTTTGAAACTTATTGCCCGGTCCCAGGTGCAGTTTTTGGATGAACAGGTGCAGGTAGACATAAGGAAGGATGGGAATGTCGAAGACCTAGAAAAGAGCCGTCAGGAAGAAGGGGGCAAGTGAAGGTTCGCCATGAGCGAGCGGGTCAGCTTGGCAGCAGGAAAGGTGCCGTGCCCTTCACGGTGGAGAAGATGATGGCTGGAGAGTTTGAAAAGCAGTTTGCCACACACATGGAGGTGATGGGGAAAGAAATGATGGCAGCAATGAAGGTATTGATGGAGGACGTGTCCCAGTGAAGGCGGCGGTGTCGAAGACATCGACCGAGGTGCGGGAGCAGGGAGAGAAGTCGAAGGGGTGGAGCAGGCTCTACACAGCATAGCGACCGGTTCATCTCCATGGGTGAGGAGCTGCGGAGGGTGATGGAGGCCAACAAAGAACTGAGAGCCAAGGTGGAGGACCTGGAGAACTGGTTGAGGCGGCAAAATTTAAGAATTGTGGGTCTGCCGAGGGGGTGGAGGGCCCAAGGCCGACTGAGTACTTTGTGGAGTTGCTGAGGATGGGCGAGAAACACCAAAGCTCAAAACAAATGACTAAGTGTGGGTGGATTGTGATGGGACCCAAGGCGGAACAGCCAGCAGGATTCTCACCAGTGTTCCTGCCTGGAAAGATAGTTCGGACTGGATACTCCATCGGCCACCGGTGGAGGATCTCCCGATCTGGTGAACAATGTAGTGTCGGCCGGGAAACTGATTGCCGCCTGTTCTAATGCTCCAGACTCCAGCCAGTAGTGGCAACGAGCCCCATGGTGGTAGAACCCTGCAAATCCACGACTAACAGGCTGGAAGCTCATAGCTCGATGCTCCACCCCTCTGCGATGCTCCACCCCCTCTGCGATGCTCCACCCCTCTGTGATGCTCCACCCCCTCTGCGATGCTCCACCCCCTCTGCGATGCTCCACCCCTCTGCGATACTCCACCCCCTCTGCGATGCTCCACCCCTCTGTGATGCTCCATCCCCTCTGCGATGCTCCACCCCCTCTGCGATGCTCCACACTCCGCGTTGCTCCACCCCTCTGCGATGCTCCACCCCCACGATGCTCCACCCCTCTGTGCTGCTCCCCCCTCTGCGATGCTCCGCCCCTCTGCGATGCTCCACCCCTCTGCGATGCTCCACCCCCTCTGCAATGCTCCACCCCTCTGCGATGCTCCACACTCCGCGATGCCCCACCCCTCTGCAATGCTCCCCCTCTGCGATGCTCCACCCCTCTGCGATGCTCCACCCCCTCTGCAATGCTCCACCCCTCTGCAATGCTCCCCCCTCTGCGATGCTCCACCCCTCTGCAATGCTCCCCCCTCTGCGATGCTCCAACCTCCACGATGCTCCACCCGCTCTGCGATGCTCCACCCCTCTGTGATGCTCCACCCCCTGCGATGCTCCACCCTCCGTGAGGCTCCCCCCTCCGCGATGCTCCACCCCTCCGCGATACTCCACCCTCCGCGATGCTCCATCCCTCCGCGATGCTCCGCCCTCTGTGATGCTCCACCCCTCTGCGATGCTCCACCACCCGTGATGCTCCACCCCCCGCGATGCTCCACCCCCCGCGATGCTCCACTCCTCCACAAAGCTCCACCCCCTCTGCGATACTCCATGGAGAGCACAGTGTGCTCCAAGCCTTGGACATCCTGACTCTATCAACTTTTCCCAGGCCTTCCACTGCGGCTGCCACCCTTTCACTGTTAGCCACGGATCTCCTGCGCGTGAAGATGATTGGGCTCCTCCAACGGGACAAACAGGCACTGTAAAGTCGCTGACACCCTTCCTGTAGATTCTGGCTCTTTTTCTGCATTTGCACCAATGATGGGATCATCTTTTCCAGATGGGTGACAGATGTTCCCTGGGATTGCGCAGCCCTCCGACCGTCCGCTCCCTTGGGCAGCATGGTAGCACAACTGGATAGCACTGTGGCTTCACAGCGCCAGGGTTGCTGGTTCAATTCCCCGCTGTGTCACTATCTGTGCAGAGTCTGCACGTTCTCCCTATGTTTGCGTGGGTTTCCTCCGGGTGCTCCCACAGTCCAAAGATGTGCAGGTTAGGTGGATTGGCCATGCTAAATTGCCCTTAGTAGCCAAAAAGGTCAGGAGGGGTTATTGGGTTACGGTGGAAGTGAGGGCTTAATGTCAGTCAGTGCAGATCCGATGGGCTGAATGGCCTCCTTCTGCACTGTATGTTCTGTGTCGTCTATGAGTCGCTGCCTCCAACTGATGTGCTCAGGAAGTGTGTCGGGCTAATCAGAGGATGGGCCAGGAGACTGATCATTAACATCACCCATCGAGGCAATAATCTCTGCGCTGGTGGTAAAGTAAGTAAGTCCCAGATGACCATCGGGTGCTTTCCCTTTGAGAGGGGGGGGGGGGAGCTGACTGGTGGTGGTTTAACCTGAGGATTAACTCACCTCAGGTGAGGGGCAAGGTTGAGAAGACGAGGCCGACATGAATAACCTCAACTGGTACGGAATTGAACCTGTGCTGTTGGTCTCGGTCTGCATCACAAACCAGCTGTCCAGCCCACTGAGCTAAACCGGCTCCCAATTAGTGGATGGTGCTGGAAGCAGTGGCGAGATGTCAGTGTCTTTCACAGAGTCTTTTGAGGGTTCTGGATGGGGGGCAGCGATCCCGGACGGCTCAGCCTCCCCTGATGATGGTCCTGCAATACAAAGGAGATGGGGTGAGATCTTGAGGAAGGACTGGTCAGTGGGAGGGGGACTTGCTATATAACATCCGCGTTGCATTGGACTCGCACTTGTTTGGCGCATGGCGACCTCCATTGTAGCCATTGCCCTCTCCTTGGCCTCCCATTCAGGTTGCTGGACCCTTTCCTCTGAGGGAATGTGGACCTCATTATCCGGGATCTCTCTTCCCACCTTCTGCCACTCCCGGCGATTATGGGCCACCGTATCCTTGGGGACGTTGGGAGGACATAATGAGATGCTGAGAGCTGAGTTCTACGGGGGGATCTGTAGCTGGTGGCATATGTGTGCAAGGCACCTGGCCAAAGAGGGCAATATACGTGTTGGGGTTTCATGAAGGATGGGTGATGCAGGAAGGTGGGGTGTTTCATAGATTCAGAGAGTTTACAGTGCAGAAGGAGGCCATTCAGCCCATCGAGTCAGCACCAGCTCTTGGAAAGAGCACCTACCCAAGCCCACATAACCCAGTAACCCCACCCAACACTAAGGGCAATTTAGCATGGCCAATCCACTTTACCTGCACATCTTTGGACTGTGGGAGGAAACCGGAGCACCGGGAGGAAACCCACGCACACACGGGGAGAACGTGCAGACTCCGCACAGACAGTGACCCAAGCCGGGAATCGAACCTGGGACCCTGGAGCTGTGAAGCAATTGTGCTAACCATTATGCTACTGTGCTGCCCTGTTTTGCATTACAAGCCAGCTGTTTAGCCCACTGTGCTAAACCAGCCCCTGTATTGCTTTCCATTGGTCAGGGTTCATGCACTCCCATGTGATTTGTCCCAAGCTGGTCATGTGGACTCAAAAACCCGCCCACTTAAGGGGACCACGCTATCATACCCACCCACCCCCCCCCCCCCCCCTTAAGTCCCTCATTAAATTTTATAAAGTTAGTTCTGTACAATCATTATACACAAGGTCAAGAGCTATAAGGGAAAAGAGTCCATCACAGAGTCAGTCTGGCAAGGGACCTTTGAGTTCCCGTGGGCCACTTTAGTCCCCCAGCTGGCTCCACTGTCTCTGAGGAAGTCTTGTTGCTTGCAGAAGACAATAGTTCAGTTGACACCACCTCTTCTGTCGGCCTGATCGCCTCCCCAGCTCCCACCTGGACTGCTGACAGGGCTGACACTGAAATTCCCGCTTCCGCCGCTCTGGAACAGCCACAGGAGCGCTGGTGGCAACAGTTGGACCCATCTGATCTGGAATGGGAATTGCCGTCCCTCGACTCCACACATGGTCGACATGCTTCAGTACGGTCCTGCCATTGACATCGACCACAGAGCACGCAAGTCCCGATCGGGACACGATCCGACCAACTAACCAGAGTGGGCCCGGGGCAAAGTTCAGGACTAAAACCAGGTCACCCATCTGGAATGATCGGTCACACCTTGGTGACCTGTGCTGATTTTACTGACCTCTCCCTGCCAAATTTGGAAATATCAAGTCCAAAAGAGTTCTGAGGCGATGGCCCATAAGCAATTCAGCCGGTGGTTTAGCACAGTGGGCTAAACAGCTGGCTTGTAATGCAGAACAAGGCCAGCAGCGCGGGTTCAATTCCCGTACCGGCCTCCCCGAACAGGCGCCAGAATGTGGCTACTAGGGGCTTTTCACAGTAACTTCATTGAAGCATACTTGTGGCAATAAGCGACTATTATTATAATAGTGGATCTCGCTGAGACCAATTTCATATATGTCTGGATGACACTGTCCAAGATGTTCAGTGCCAAGGTGGCTTCTTGGGACACTGGCGGTGGCACTACGTGCTTTGGCAAGGGGAATTGACTCAATATGAGAGATTTTGGTGCCAGACCTGCGTTGGGAGGTGTAGTTGTAGGTTGCTAGTAGCAAGGCCCAACGTTGCACCCTGGCAGAGGCAATTGGACCTATTGGCTTGTCCTTCCTGAAAAGACCCAATAGTGGTAGCTGTACTAGAACAGCATGGCTAGGGGTGCGGCAAGTTCTGGAGCACAAGTATTATTGGCAGAATATTGTCAGGGCCTTTACAGGATCCAGTGCCTTCAGCCGTTTCTTGATATCACGTGGAGTGAATCGTATTGGCTGAAGACTGACATCTGTGATGCTGGGGACCTCTGGAGGAGACCTAGATGGATCATCCACTCAGCACTTCTGACTGAAGATTGTTGTGAAGCTTCAGCCTCTCTTTTGCACATATGAGCTGGACTTCTGTCATTGAGAATAGGGATATTTGAGGAGCCGTCTCCTCCAGTGAGTTGTTTAATTGTCCACCACCATTCACGGCTGGATGTGGCAGGACTGCAGAGCTTAGATCTGACGCGTTCATCACTTAGCTCTGTCTATTACTTGATGTTTATGTTGTTTGGCACACAAGTAGCTTCACCAAGTTGACACCTCATTTTTAGGAATGGCTAGTGTTGCTCCTGGCATGACCTGAAAGATATGATTCTGTGGGCGTGACTATGTCAGGTTGTAGCTTGACTAGTCTGTGAGACAGCTCTCCCAACATTGGCATAATCCCCCAGATGTTGGGAAGGAGGACTTTGCAGGGTCGACAAGGCTGGGTTTGCCGCTGTCGTTTCCGGTTCCTAGGTCGATGCCGGGTGGTCTGTCCGGTTGGGTTCCTCTTTTGTGTTTTCGTAGTGGTTGAATACAACTGAGTGGCCTGCTAGGCCATTTCAGAGGGCATTTAAGAGTCAACCTCATCACTGTGGGTCTGGAGTCACATGTAGATCAAACCAGGTATGGTAGGTTTTCTTCCCTAAAGGGCTTTTACAACCCAGATGGGTTTTTACAACAATCGACAATGGTTTCAATTGTGGTGATCTCTGTAGGTGCATGCACACAAGGGGTTAATGGGTAGATAGCAGCACCACATGATGACCAGAGGGCTGGACCAACGGGGTCTCTGTCTCTCTCTCTCGGGTGTGCTGTGAACAGGGAAACATCAGAATCACATAGATAGTTAGTGGAGTTACATTTAGTTACAATTGTTAAATCTTGTTATCCAATTCCTAGTTCCCATGTTCAGGTAAAGAACTCACGCATTAATAGTTATAGTTACTCAATAAACCTTTGTTGTTACTGGACGAGTTAGACTCTTCCTCAACAAGATTCAGAGGACCTCACCATCAGCCAAGGATTGAGTAACACGTGTTATCGACCACGCAGGTGACACTACAACAATGGCTACTATTTAATTTTTAATTCCAGATATATAATTGAGTTTAAATCCCACCATCTGCTGTCGTGGGATTCGAACCCTTGTCCCCAGATCATTACCCTGAGTCCCTGGATTACGAGTCCAGTGACAATGCCACTACACCACCGCCTCCCCGACTGCCACCCCCAAAACAGATTCACTTCCCCTCTCTAGTTCACTCAGGAGTTCAGGTGCACCTTTTCCGGCGCACTCCGTTGCCTGAACCATCTCGATCGTTTTGTCTAACGTGATTCTGGTTGCAGCCAGGAGTTTTTTCTGGAAGCTCAGATTGTTCATCCGCACAATAAATGGTCACGCAGCATCTTGCTGAGCGCTGCAGCAAATTCATTTGGCGAACCGGGCTACAGAGGCAGAGATAGACTCTTCTGAGTCCCTAACAGCAGAGTTGAATTTGTACCATTGTAGGATGTTCAAGGGCCTGGAGTTAAAGCATTCCTTGACCATGTGACTAACTGGTTGACATTGTTTGAATCGGGAGCCTTCAGGAACGTAGGATTTCTGATCAGGTTGTCGGTTTGAGGCTCTCAAACTGTCAAAAAATATCACCTTCTGCTGGTCTTCCTTTGATATCTCATTTACTGTGGAGAAATAGCAGAGCTGTTCAATGTATTGGCTCCAGTCTTCAACCCCTGGGTCGAACAGTTCGAACATTCCGATCATTGGCTTCTTACTTAGCTTTTGGGAGCTACTATCAAAGCTTTCTGATTTTCATCTGTCTTTGGAGCTTTTTCCCTTCCCCTTCAAACCCCGAACTGCTGAAGACTAACAAGCGAACAGTTTACCTCATTGCCAAGGTGGTGGCTTGAGACAATACACTGGAGGCTTCCAGTAGCAACAGAAAGGTTTTTATTAATAGTCGGCAAAGGCACTATATACAGGCACAGAGCAATGCTGGATTGGTCTTGACTCTCCAGCTCTGGGGTCCACACTGCCCAGGCCTCTGCTCCCAGGGCCCCATGCTTTCTCTCTTTGGCTGGGGTTCACCCACCCTCGCGTGATTGGTCTTGAGCTGGTCACATGGTCTGCAAAGCCCGCCCCCTTAAAGGGGCTGCGCTACCGTACGTAGCATTGAAGGCAATATTGAAACTCTCTAGGTCTGTTCCTGTGCTTCCGTCCCTTGGCCCTTGTGGAGACCAACATAGAACATACAGTGCAGAAGGAGGCCAATCGGCCCATCGAGTCTGCACCAACCCACTTAAGCCCTCACTTCCACCCTATCCCCGTAACCCAATAACCTCTCCTAACCTTTTTTGGACGCTAAGGGCAATTTATCATGGCCAATCCACCTAACCTGCACGTCTTTGGACTGTGGGAGGGAACCAGAGCACCCGGACGAAATCCACGCAGACACGGGGAGAACGTGCAGGCTCCGCACAGACAGTGACCCAGCGGGGAATCGAATCTGGGAGTTTGTCGCTGTGAAGCCACAGTGCTATCCACTTGTGCTACCGTGTTGCCCTCCTCCTCTTGTCAGCTGCTGATTTTCTCAAATATTGCTGACTGCAATGCCGCAACTCTCTGAACCCTTTACTCTGGCTCCTCTGCACTCAGTTTCCAAGCACACTATTGTAGATTCATTCAGGCCTCTGGAGTTTCAGGAATACAGCACTCACAGTCTTTCTGGAGAGAGAGAGAGCTCTGGTCTTTGCTTTCAGCCTGCAATGTTTTTCCTGCAGATTCATTCTTTCAGGTTGTCTGCAGCTTCAGGAATACAGCACTCACAGCCTTCCTGGAGAAGGAGAGAAAAGCAGGTCCTTGTCTTTCTGTCTCCAGGTCTCAATTGCTTGCTCTGGTCTCTGAGAACTCTCCCACTGTGATGGGATCCAATCACCACTGTTACCGGGTAGAGTTCGTCCCTTTGGGCCAATCAATCAAACCGCGTCCCACCCCATCTATCTCTCTGTTGCGAAAATGTCTTAAGCTCCTGTTCAAACCAGCAGAGAGTAGCAGAATGTTCTCTCCTGTAACATCTGAATTCCTCATTCTCTCTGCTGCTTGACTTAAAGATACAGGCCTATTAATCACCAACAGATCAAAAATGATAATGGCAAAATAAAAGAAAGGGGAAATAAGGGGACAAGAAGGACCCTTACAATGATCCGTTACTTAGACGGTGTGTTTTAGGTTGATGGTTTGATATCGTTCACAGGACTAACAATTACAAGCTGGGTGCGTGGATAGTTCACACATTCTTCAAAGTTTGTCAGCTAAACCTCTTACGGCCATGCTGGACAACCTGTGTGACTGTGAGTCAGGGGATTGTGGGTCCAAGTCCCAATAGCAACCAGTGTTTACACAGCACCTTTAACGTAGTGAAATCTCACAAGGGTTTATTCACAGAAAGGCATATTAGGTAAGGTGATGAAAAGTTGTGGATCACGAGGCAGGTTTTATGGAGCATCTTAAAGGAGAAAACAGGTGCCGATATTTGGGGAGGGAATTTCAGAGCAGCTGAAGGCACGGCTGCCAATGGTGGAGCGATTAGAATTGGAGGAGTGCTGATAACCTGAAGGGTCGTAGGGCTAGAGGAATTCACAGAGGTGCGAAGGATAAGAACACGGAGGGATTTGAAACTAGGCAGGAACTTTAAAATCCAGAGTCTTTTTTAAAAATTAATTTAGATTGCCCAGTTATTTATTTCCAATTAAGGGGCAATTTAGCGTGTCCAAACCTCCCAACCTGCACATCTTTGGGCTGTGGGGGTGAAGAAGACATGTGTGCAAACTCCACATGGACAGTGACCAAGGGCCGGGATCTAACCCGGGTCCTCAGTGCCGTAGGCAGCAGAGCTAACCACTGCACCACCGTGCCACCTTAAAATCCAGAGTCTTGAGCACAAAATCTAGGCTGACATGCTCATGCGGTATTGAGGGAGTGCTGCACTGTCAGAGGTGCCATCTTTTACTTGAGATGATAAACCAAGCCTATCCTTTCTGATGGATGTAAAAGATCCCTGGGACCTGTTTCGAACAGACAACCGGGTAGTTATTGGTCTTTGTGTGAGCTTGCCATACGCAGAATTGTTGCCAAGTTTCCTTCATTACAACAGTGACTAGATTTCAAAAGTACATCATTGGCTGTAAAGAGCTGGCATGCCCTGTGATAGATGTGGTGATGTGCATCAATGTAAATGCATGTAGGCTAGCTAGACACTAGAGGGAGCACCAGAAACATCACACACACACACACTCAACCAATAGATCAGTTAGATAGGACACGACCAATGGACATTCACGATACACACAGAGGTCACACGACCACAGGGGAGCATTACACTAATCCATATATAAAGGACACTGCGACTCCGGGTCAAGGGGGGCTGGAATTGACCGCACACTAGTCGAGGAAGTCATAACACGAGGTAACAACCACGGGTTTATTACGAATTCCAAACTAGATACAGAGTACTAGCAACTATGTCTTCATTCTCAGCACTGTGGTGATGTGCATCACTGTAAATACACAAGTGGTTAATGTAAATACATGTAGGCTAGCTAGACACTAGAGTGAGCACCAGAGACATCACACACACACACTCAACCAATAGATCAGTTAGATAGGACACGACCAATGGACATTCACGATACACACAGAGGTGACACAACCACAGGAGGGCATTACACCAACCCATATATAAAGGACACCACACACATGATCTGCCTCTTTCCAGTGGAGACAGTTAGTGAGTACAGACACAGGGTTGATTCAATATCACTCCCACCATGTGGATTGCAGCAACTGGTTAGTCAGCCTGGGTAGCTATAGTAGGATTAGCAGTTGTGTCAAACCCGAGTAATAGAAGTGTAAATCGTTTAATAAACGTGTTGAAGTTATCTCCATGTCTGAACCTTCCTTTGTCTAGTGCACCACAAGGAAGCCGCTTATGCTACACCTTGAATATAACAAATCAAGCACTAGGATCACAACTGGCTGCAAAAGCCCACACTCTGCACCGAGATCCCCATTGATCGATCAGGTCACATGCCCCTTCCAATGCCCAGTCCCTTAAAAGGTGAGCTACTAAATCCCTCCCTCTTTTGGCCCCTTGTTACATAGAACATAGACCATACAGTGCAGAAGGAGGCCATTCGGCCCATCAAGTCTGCACTGACCCATTTAAGCCCTCACTTCCACCCTTTCCCCGTAACCCAATAACCCCGTATCTCCACGTCTGAACCTTCCTTTGTCAAGTTCACCACAAGGAAGCCGCTTATGTTACACCTAGAACATAACTAATCAATAGACACTAAATAAATTCATGTTAATTTTTAATGCCTTCTTTACCCCTGTAGTAGTTGTCAAACTCCTTTTGAGTCTCATTGATGTACCTTCAGTCCACAGGGAGGCAGCGAGAGCGAGTGAACATAAGGCTTTATTAGTCATGAATTTGCCTAGCCAGAGTCAGTAGTACAGATGAATGCCGCCCACAAGAGGCCGGCCTATATATGCCCCGGTGTGGGCGGAGCCATACCGGGGTTACAGTACAGTACCTGGAAGCAGTTCATATCACCACTTCCAGGTCATGGTATCATGCACGCATTATGGTGAATACATTCACCACACTCATGTAGCAAGTTGGATCATTTCATTAAGTACCATGATCGGTAGCCAAACACTCTCATCTGACACCTATAACTTACTTTGATTGGTTTAAATGGTTTCTTGAATGTATGGAAGCCTCCACATGTTTCCTATGATTATTGATACTTCATAACTTGGCACTTTTCAAAATCTTCTGGATTTAACTCCAATGTCTTCAAGCATGACCTCCTGAATGAGTGTCTCCCAAATCCAGTTGAATTGTTGGGTATTAATGGGCTCTCCTTTCCCTCCTGTACAGAGCACCACATGTGGCAACACTGTCAGTTCCCTCCTGTGGATTATAATGCCTGAACCTGGATTGTCATATTCTCGCTTCCCTTTTCATAAAGGCGCACAGTGGTGATTGGCCTACAGCGCAGTATTTGCAGTATAGAACCATAGGGTTCCTACAGGGCAGAAGGAACCCATTCAACCTATCAAGTCTACACAGACCCTCTGAAAGACTATCCTACCCAGGCCTACTTCCTCGCCCAATCCCTGTAACCCCATCTAACCTACACATCTTTGGCTACTAAGGGGCAATTTAGCATGGCCAATCCTCCCAACCACATCTTTGGATACTAAGGGGCAGGTTAGCATGGTCAATCCGCCTAACCTGCACATATTTGGACTGTGGGAGGAAACCCGCGCAGACACGGGGAGAAGTACAAACTCCACACAGACAGTCACCCATGGACGGAATTGAACCCAGGTCCCTGGCGCTGTGAGGCAGCAGTGCTAACTACGGTGCCACCGTGCCACAGTGGGGTGACTGTTTAGTTAATTGGCAAGCAATTTCTAAATCATCACTCAAACGAACGTTAGCTCAACACACTCCAACAAAGTAGCTCCAGAAAGGTTACTCAGTGGATCCAATAGTTTCAGCCTCTCCATTTGACAGAAGATGTAACAAGGCATCCTATGTGAATTTCAGTCAGCAGTTTAATTTGATGAAGGTTAGCTGGTAGATCTAAGTCAGAAAGGCCAATGGCACAAGTCATAAGTTTCAGGTTGTAAGGCTGCTTACAAGATCTGGTGTGAGGCTGGCATTGAACTGTCGTTAAAAAAACTTCACCGTACCAAGATTTACACCGAGCATGTGACAGAGAAACCATCCAATCAGCCCATCTGGTTGGGGTTGATCTACAACCCTCCTTCCATTCCTCTTTATTTTAGATTATCAGGAGATCCTTTGGCACTCATGCGCCTCTCTGACTTACCTTTAAATGGATCTATTTGTCGTAACTATTTTTTGTGGAGTTCTACATTTTTACCACTCTCTTGGAGTTCCTCCTGAATTCCCGATTGGATTAATTGCTGACTAGCTTCCATCGATAGCCCTTAGCTTTAGCCTCCCATACAGGTGGAAATATCTTCTCTATCTCTACCCCGTGATACCTCCTCATAGTCATTGAGACTTCGAATCATAGGGACGTTATAGCCAAGGAGGGCATCCAGCGCATTGCGACAATGCCAGCTTTCTGCAGAGCAAGTCTTACAGACCTCTATTGGGTCACCCTCCCAGTCGTCTCTGTTTGGGTAGAAAGAAACCGGAGGTGGTTCGGATCAAGCTGGCCAAGGATCACTCAGGGTGACTTCCGGTGGCGACCAAGGAGGAGTAGGTCGCACACTTGATAGCTCCCGCCTGTGATGGACATTTGGACCTTTTTCTCCCGTTTTTTTCGGGATTTTATTGGATAAATTGGTGAAGAGTGAGACAGTGAGGAGAAATCCCCCTCCAGTGTATGGAGAATTGGACCAGAAGTGGCCGTGTGAGAAGACAAATTTCTACAAGGAAGACGCGAGCAGAGCTGGCAACGCAGGAAAGCATGGTGGAGAAGCAGGGCCGCGAGGAGACAGCACAGGGGTCGATGGAGCAGTTGGTGAAGTTTTTTGAAGATTGTTTCGCCAAGCTTAAGAAGGATATGCTGGACCCGATCAAGGCTTCGATTGATCAGGTGGTGCAGAATCAAGAAACCCACGGACGTGCGATCCAGGAGGTGGAGAAAAAAGTGTCCGAGCACGAAGAATACCTAACCGTGCTGGAGACCAAGGTGGAGATGATGAATGACTGCCAGAAAAGAATGCAGGAGAAGCTGGAGGACCTGGGGAACAGGTCCAGGAGGCAGAATCTGAGAATCGTCGGCCTCCCTGAAGGCAGTGAGGGATCGGATGCGAGGGCCTACGTGACGAACATGCTGGAGAAATTGATGGGGGCTGAGGCGTTCCCTTGGCCTCTGAAAGTGGATTGTTGCTAACTTTCCATTGGTTCAATTGCTCTGTTTTATTACCTTTGCTCTCGAGTCGCCAGGTATCTTTACGATACCGCCACGAGGTTCAAGTCCAAGTAATGATCAATAACTCAGTACACCGATTAGTAAGATTCAAATCAAAGCACATTTATTATACACAGTAATCGCTACTCATGCACAAATTCTACGTCTAAGCTATTTCTTCAACTAACAGTCCTATACTTAACTTCGCACTGGCCCACCAGGTCAGGGGAACAAATGGCCTTTTGTTCGGGTTCTGAGTCTGCGGGATTCGAAGTTGGTACGGACTGGTAGCTAGGAGCGCCTATCTCGTAGCGAGCGTTGAATTAAGACTTACTTCTGTCGGTGGTCGCTGCACCGGTCACGGTCAATGTTGGTTTGTGTTGCTGGGTGACCCGGGCAGGACGAAGAGATGAAGAGAGTGATTTGAACTTGGGGCTTAACTCTTATAGTCCGCAGGGGCTTCCCGCCTTTCGGGGCGGACCCTGTACCTGGTCCCAAGTGATTGGACTTCGTCCCAATCACTTGGTTCGATTTTCTCCAATACTGGAGCGGTTCCCTGATCGATGGGCGGTCTTGAGGTGCTCGTTCACCTCCTTTGTGTTGGCTCCTGCTGGCGCCGGGGAGTCTGGCTTTGCTTTGTGTGCCTTAAATGTTTCGATTGCACCCGGGGATTGTGCATTAATATGTAGATGGCTGCTATATTGTTATGCTGATGGTCGCTGGTATCGATGTTGTCTGGCCTTTTTCACAGTTAAATACACAGCAAACCTGCACCTGCTGGTTTCTGTCTATGTTGGCTGAGGTTCCCATCAGCCTTTGCCGTTCGCCATTTTAAATCGGGAGTTGGCCAATTTAGGTGGCTACAGGATAGAGCGCACAGAGCCTTCGCGAAGAAGCCCCGAGCGAAAGAGCCGCCGAGGGCAATGGTGGTGCGTTTGCACCGATTCCTGGACAAGGAACACGTTCTGCGGTGGGCCAAGAAAGAACGGAGCAGCAAGTGGGAGAATTGTGAGCTGCGCATTTATCAAGACCTGGGCCCGGATTTGGGTTTAATTGGGCAAAAACGGCCCTCTTTAAGAAGGGGGTGACGTTCGGGATGTTTGTCGGCACCTCTTCTGTTCTCGCCGACCCGATACTCCTCAAGTCAGGTGGTGGTGGCGGTTCTGAGAATCTGGGGGCAGTGGAGGAGATATAAGAGAGTGGAGGGAGCATCGGTTTGGACCCCGATTTATAATAATCATCGGTTTGTACCGGGTAGGCTGGATGGCGGGTTCCGGAGATGGCAAAGGGCAGGAATTAGGAGGATGGGGGATCTATTTATAGACGGGAGTTCCCCAGCTTGTAAGCCTTGGAGGATAAATTTGAATTGCCAGCAAGGAACGGGTTTAGGTATTTGCAGGTTGAGAAAGCAGGTGCCGGCCTTTCCGCTGCTGTTGCCACGGGGGATATGGAGTAGTCTCCAGTACCTGGGTGAGAGAGGGGAAGATATCAGATATTTACCAGGAGCCCTCGGAGGCAGAGGAAACTCCGGTGGAGGAGCTTAAGGGCAAGTGCGAAGACGAGCTAGGAGGAGAGATAGAGGTGGGTCTGTGGGTGGAGGCCCTAAGCAGGGTTAATACATCCTCATCATGTGCCAGGCTTAGCCTGATACAATTCAAGATAGTCCACTGGGCACACATGACGGTGACCCGGATGAGCAAGTTTTTTGGGGTAGAGGACAGGTGTGCGAGGTGCGCGGGAAGCCCAGCAAATCATGTCCACATGTTTTGGGCATGCCCGAAGCTTAGAGGGTTTTGGCAGGGTTTCGCTAAGGCAATGTCCACGGTGCTAAAAACACGGGTGGTGCCGAGTCCAGAGGTGGCGATCTTTGGAGTGTCGGAAGATCCGGGAGTTCAGGGGGCGAAAGAGGCCGACGTCTTGGTCTTTGCCTCCCTGGTAGCCCGGAGACGGATCTTATTAATGTGGAGGGACTCTAAGCCCCCGAGTGTAAAGACGTGGGAGACCTGGGTTAGTGACATGGCTGGGGTTCTCAGTCTCGTGAAAATAAAGTTCGCCTTCAGAGGGTCAACGGTTGGGTTCACCCGGAGGTGGCAGCGTTTGTCGACTTTCTCGGGGAAAATTAAAATGTCAGCAGATGCAGAATTCCAAAGGGGGAGTGAGGGGGGAAGAGGGCCGGATTGTTGTTTTATGGTTGGGGTGTGTGAAGATTGTGATGGGGGTGGAAATGTTTATTGTACCATGTTTATGTCGTGTTATTGTTATTATTATAAAAACTTGCAAATACCCTAATAAAAATATATTTTTTAAAAAAGGATCACTCAGAGCGTGAGAATAGACTGGCGCACAAGTGATGGGGGGGGGGGGGGGGGGGAAATAACTAGCCTGGCGCCACACCATGCCAAGGCAGCACTTTAGCCTCAGGTCAATTTTTTAAAATTGTTTATATTTCACTAAATTAAAATCGAAATTTGTGGCAAGTTCCAAAAATACCCTGTTTTCAGACAGCTCCAGTGTTTGGACAGCCAGGTTTGATTGGAATCGTTTCCCAAAAAGAGCACACAACTAAGGTTTCACCCTTGCACCTAAATTGAAGACTAAACATAAATGAAGAGTGAAAGTGCAGTAAAATATCCTGCAGGTCTGTCAGTGTTTGAGAAGGGCAGTGTCAGGCATTGGTGTCAGGTTTCCAGCAATCGCTGGGTTTTTTTTTTCTTATCTTCGTGGAACTTTACCGTTATCTCGCGCCATCTGTGGTATTTATTCTAACTGGGCGTGCAGTGCTTCCTTGAAGCACATTTGCTGAATTCGTCGAGCATTTCTGCACAATTGCTTTCCACAAACATTTTGAGCTGTAAAACATGCCGTGGCTTTCTCGGTGCTGATCGGTGCTTGGTGGGGAATTCTTGCCTTCAACAATTTCCACACTTCCTTCTGCCGAAATTACTGCTAGCTCGCATTTCCCATCGCTAATCATGGCAGTTCAATCAGTCCTCAAAACAGCTGACTCATCAAAGTCACCCACCTGCCGGCCTCCCGCCTGCCTGGTCTAAAAACTCAACCGACGCAAACTTTCCCCTTTGCACCAACAAAGGTCCAATTTTTCCAAAGGCAGATTCAAATGCTGAGGCCAGATGTGGTTCATTCTGTCACAGGGCATAAAGGTCGTGTCTAAATTCAGACCAACTGCACAATCCGCCTTGTGAACAAGGAACAGGTCTTCTTCAAAACAAAATATTGTAAAACAGTCCTTTTTGGAATGGGCGGCATGGGGGCACAGTGGCTAGCACTGCTGCCTCACGGCGCCAGGGACCCGGGTTCAATTCCGGACTCGGTGACTGTCTGTGCGGAGTCTGCACGTTCTCCCCGTGTGTGCGTGAGTTTCCTCCGGGCGCTCCGGTTTCCTCCCACAGTCCAAAGATGTGCAGGTTAGGTGGATTGGCCGTGCCAAATTGTCTCTTAGTGTCCAGGGGTGTACAGGTTGGCTGGGTCAGGGCAGGGGAGATGGTCTGGGTAGGGTGCTCTGTTGGTGGGTCGGTGCAGACTCGACGGGCTGAATGGCCTCCTTCTGCACTGTAGGGAATTCAATGATTTGACACTCCTATTCAGCCTTGGGTTCTGGGTGATGAGCTGTGTGCGCCTTTGTAGTTACAGAGAGAAAGTGAAGTAAGACAGAATGATTCAGGAAGCGGAATGGACTTAAAGCAAGGAGGGAGGGGTGAATAGAGTGAAGAACAATATTCGGATCTGGATGCAAAGCTTAATCATGATTCTCCCTCAATCCTCAATCAGACACGGCTCGATCACAAAGCATCAAAACATTGGACACCTCTGTCCGAGATAAAGAAGCATAAC
Organism: Scyliorhinus torazame; assembly: GCF_047496885.1. NCBI lineage: Eukaryota > Metazoa > Chordata > Chondrichthyes > Carcharhiniformes > Scyliorhinidae > Scyliorhinus > Scyliorhinus torazame. Next base: position 14,869,784 of record NC_092722.1, on the reverse strand, counting down.
CGAAAACGGCACTGGAAAATAAAAGCCGGTAAAGAGGTGAAATCCCCCCTTGCATAACCACGACAGCCGGTGCAAGAAAAATTCCGCTTCATTCGAAGTTGCACCAAACATATTTGGAAGAGGAAAAAAAAATCATAAAGAAAATGAACTGTCACTGGAAAGGCTCAGAAACATCGCAACCACATTCAAATTGTCAGCTCACTCAGATTGGAAGAACACATGAGTGGGAAGAGATTTCCATTACTTGAATCATTTCCTCGCGATTGCACTAATATTTAGGTAAAACCTGAGCGTTGACAACTGCCGCGAGCAGAATCGAGCTTCAAAGCACTGTTGGGAATGTCAGAATTCTGTGGCCCGCTGTTGCAGAAGGGGTCATGCTGTCAATTGTCTTATTTTTGGCATGAAAATAAACATTCAAGTGATTCAACGTCTGTTTCTCACCGAAAGCAGGGGATTCCAAGTTGAGCTGCTGATGAAATTTTAGGGGTATTTCCCTCAGATTTACGCCAATGGGCTTGGCTGGCAGTCTGAAACACCCAATAAAATCAGAATGGGTTTGTGTGGTTGATTAAAATAAAGGTGCTGTGGCCAGCATGGTAACACAGTGGTCAGCACGGCTGTCTCACACCTCCAGGGTCCCAGGTTTGATTTCCGCCTTGGGTCACTGTCTGTGCGGAGTCTGCACGTTCTCCCCGTGTCTGCGTGCGTTTCCTCCGGGTGCTCCGGTTTCCTCCCACGGTCCAAAGATGTGCAGGTTAGGTGGATTGGCCATGATAAATTGTCCCTTAGTCTCCGAAAGTTTCGGTGGGGTTTCTGGGTTAAGGGGAAAAGGTGGGGCCCTGACCCAAGGTAGGGTACCCTTTCAAAGGGTCGGTGCAAACTCGATGGGCCGAATGGCATTGTAGTGATTCTGTGATTCTCCGTTGGCCGATGCCTAAATCAGGAAACACGATTGGGCGGAAAAACAAGCGTCAGCTGAAAACTGAGGCCAGTGCCGGGCGCTGAATAGAATGCCAGGCTCTTCTGCCTCGACACCTGTGTTAATGCGTTCCACTCCACACATACAGTAAACCCGATGGCATATCAGGGGGGCACGGTACACAGTGGTTAGCACTGTTGCTTCATAGCTCCAGGGTCCCAGGTTTGATTCCCGGCTTGGGTCACTGTCTGTGCGGAGTCTGCACATTCTCCCCGTGTTTGTGTGGGCTTCCTCCGGGTGATCCGGTTTCCTCCCACAGTCCAAAGATGTGCAGGTTAGGTGGATTGGCCGTGCTAAATTGCCCTAGTGTCCAAAACAAAAGGTTGGATGGGGTTACTGGGTTACGGGGATAGGGTGGTGGTATGGGCTTAGGTAGAGTGCTCTATCCAAGGGCCGTTGCAGACTCGATGGGCCAAATGGCCTCCTTCTGCACTGTAAATTTTATGATTCTATGATTAATGGGCTCATCCCGGTATTCTCCGGAGCCGCCGTGATTCTCCGCCCCTGCCTCAAGGAATTACCAATGGCGAGGTTCCCTTAGGGGTTTAAAAATTGGGAAACTGGTGCAGTGGCTGCTGAGGAAGAAAATAAAGGTAGGTTACGTTCCCAGAGGCACGACCGTGGGCTGCCAGTCCTGCTGCTGGCCTGTCTGTCTGGCTGGGGGGTGGGGTGTCTGCCAGGCCCGGACGTAACTTCGGGTGAGAATTGTCACGTTTGATATGCCTGGGTGCCCGTTGTGCAGATCTCGCAGTATAAAGTCCTGAACGTTGTGTGGGACCAAGATGATATTTGTCGAAAAAGCCTTTAAGTCATTGGTCAGTTTCAGTGTTGACCTCTGTATTGCACGATATGGAGGCCTTCGGACAATAAAGGGTACATTTGTGTCCACTCACTGTTTGTGTCCGTGACTGGCAACGTATCCATGACGTTCAACGTGGCTACCACTTTGTCAGCTCTGGGTGGAGTTGGGGATTGGGTGAGCAGCAGGAGTCTACTCAAACGTATCTACATTCACAAACAGTGTTCCTGGTTGCTGCTCGAATGCAGATCCATACACCGCCAACAAGAGTTCTCCTCACTGGATAGGGGCTGACGCGATTGGTGGATTAGCCTTGTCCTCCTCGAAGAGTCCTAATAATGGTTTGTGGTCCGTTGGTGTGGTAAATAATAATAATAATCACTTATTGTCACGAGTAGGCTTCAATGAAGTTACTGTGAAACGCCCCAAGTCGCCACATTCCGGCGCCTGTTCGGGGAGTCTGGTACGGGAATTGAACCCGCGCTGCTGGCCTTGTTCTGCATCAAAAAACAGCTATTTAGTCCACTGCGTTAAACCAGCCCCTCACGCGGCCACACATGAATTGATGGAACGTTTTGACTGCAGAAATTACAGCCAATCCTTCTTTTTCGATGTGTGAGTAGTTTCTCTCTGCCACGGCCAATGTTTTGGAGACAAATGCAATTGGCCGCTCTCTACTGTCATCCATGCGGTGTGACAAGACGGTTCCAATGCCGTACGGCTGACAAATGTTGAATTCTTTACCCGTCAGTCTGGCCTCAATAAAACTCGAGATGGATTTGTAGGCATAGTATTATTTATTTTTAACCAACTTGCAAGTCTGACTCACTTCTCAGGGACACAGAACACAGAACCAGTCTCCTGGACCCCTTGGAAACGAATGAGGTCCGAGACAAAGGGATCTCTGCAAATACATTCAAATGGCATCAAGTTTCACATACACGATTCCCATAGGTCATCCTATACCCCTCCTGACCTGGCCATACATCCTAATTGGCTCACTTCTCATTCCTTAACCCTGACCTCTTGTTACCCAGCATCCTTTTCTCCTCCTCTACCAGACACCCCTCCCCCTTCCTTGCCATGCTTTCTGAAATCTTTTGTCTGTGAACTCACTAGAAATAGACCGGCCTACATCTACATTACTGTAACTAATATATTTAAACTAACTATTTAATATCACATTCTTCACGGAGAGGCATCGCACATGACTACCAGTAGTTTGGCAGGATCATAGTGCGTCAGCAGGCCAGGTGAAGTCAATTGCTTCTTTACCTAAGTAAACGCCTCCTCCTGTGGGCCGCTCCATGCCCATGGCTGTTTTTCTTTCCAGCAGTATGTCGGGGGGTGGGGGGTGAGCAAGGTTTTGAGTCCACGGGTTAATTTTCTGTAATAACTCACGAGCCCCAGAAACAAACGTTGTGTTCTCCGGTGTGGGGGTCTGTTGGATTGCTCACAGCTTCTCTTCTCCCGGGTGTAGTCCAGCCCGGCCTACACGGCACCCTAAGTAAATGACCTCCCTGGCGAGGAAAACCCACTTCTCTCTTTTGAGGCGGATGCCAATTCTGAAAAAAGATGCAGAACCTCGTTGCTCGAGTGTTCCCGCTCTGTCGCCCCCGTGACCAATACATCATCTGAATAAACCCCCACACGTGGAAGGCCCCCAGAAATTTTTCCCTGATGCGCTGGAAAATGGTGAAGGCCGACGGCAACCCAAAGGGCAATCGAATATACTCATAAAGGCCTCTGGGTATTTATGGCACGGTATTGTCTGGACTCCGGGTTTAATTCCAGCTGAAAATAGGCATAATTCATGTCAAGCTTTGTAAATTAATGACCTTTAGCCAGTTTCGCATACAAGTCCTCAATGCACAACATCGGATATCTATCCAATCGGGAGACCCATTCACTGTCAATTTATAGTCGCTGCAAGGTCGAACAGTTTTGCCCAGTTTCAGGACAGGGACTACTGGTGCTGCCATTTGGTGAATTTTACCAGCTTAATGATCCCGAAACGCCCTAATCGGCTGAATTCTGCCTCAACCTTCACCAAAAGCGCATAGAGGACCGGGCCGGCCCAAAAATATCTAGGCTGCGCCTCAGGGTCGACATGAATTTTTGCCATGGCTCCTTTGACTTTCCCAGCCCGATTTGGAAACCTTTGAGGTAGCCAATCGTGGCCGAACAGACAAGGGCTGTGTCCTATCAATACAATTAATGGCAACATTACAGATTTCTGCCTGTAGATCACCGGCGTCACCATGATCCCAGCTATGGCAAGCAGTTCACCTGTGTAAGTTGCCTCCGTAACGCGTAAAGTCAACTGTTGTACTCCAGATTGAATTTTTTCAAACGATTGTTTACCTATGACCAAGATTGCTGCTCCCATGTCCAATTCCATTACAAGAGGGTAAACGTTTACTTGAATGGTGATCTGAATGGGGGCAACTTTGAGTGTCGCAATGCAGTTCAGCTGCATGCATTCGTTATCAGGCTGTTCCAGGTGAAAAGTGCGGGCCCTGGGTTGACACCTACCCCAGGTGGGACAGGGGGTTAGCTGGCCGCCCTGTGGCCTTCACTCCCTGTGATTTCTCCGGCCGCACGTCCCACATCGTCTGGTGTCTCCCTCTACGGATTTGGGGTATGTATCTGGCCTGGACAGTGTGGTCCAGATGGGGATCCAGGGGTTTCTAATCAGGGGGGCGGTGAATGTCAGGAGGGGGTACATCCCACACTGTTCACTTCCATCCCTCGGAGTTCCTGCCCTCCCTTTTCTGCACTTTCTCTGGAAAGAGGAATTTCTGCGGCCTTCTTAAGGTCTAACAGTGGCGCAGCCACTAACTTCCATATTATTCACACCACAAACCAACCGGCCCTGCAGCATCTCAGGAAGGGAGGGCCATAATCACAAAATTCAGCTCGTTTGCTCAAGCACATTAAGAACTCGGTAACAGACTCTCAGCCTTGTTAAACTGGTAACTTGCAGGATGGCCGACGGCTTGGGGTCATAATGGTTTCCCACCCGTGCTGCCACCTCTCCTTAGACCCCGGGTCTGCGGGGTACGTGAGGCTTTTCATTACGCTGAAGGTGGACCTCCACAGGCAGTCAAGAGTACTAATGTCTGTCGCTCATCACCACTTGTCGCGTTAGCCCTGAAAAAGTAGAACAAACACTCTGCGTATTGTGTCCAATCTTCCAAGGTAGCATCGAACACAAAAAGTCTCCCAAACAGCAGCATTTTGAAATCAGTGCAAACCTTATTCTGGCAGCGCAATAAGAGATGACCGTGCTTCCACCAGCTATGCGCACCGACTGTAGCTACACTTTTACCCTCGTCGCCAATCTAGTGGCCACCGAGGAGTCCAGATGAGGGTTTGAGGCAGTCGATGGATCTGAAATAATAAGCTGAGTGGGTCTGGCTGCAACTGCAGAAAAACAGAGGATGGAATTTTCCAGCCCTGCCCACCACAACCCATACCTCCTGCTGCTCCGTCAAGGTTTCCGTCCCACCCACGGCACTTCCCGTGACGGGTGGGGTGTGCAAATCCCACCCAGAGTCAACATTCCAAGTCAAGAACCTTTCAGCAAAACTCAAGATCTGAAAACAAGGATGGGTATTTTAAAATCAGGGTGGTGGAGCACTGAGCGAGCCGGTGCAAGCCAGCGAGCACAGGGGCGAAGGTTGAATGAGGCTTGGTGCGTGTTAGGCCGGGAGCAGCAGATTTCCTGATGAGCGCTGGTTTATGGAGAGTAGAATGTGGAAGGATGGCCAACAGTGCATTGGGATAGTCGAAAGGTAACAAAGTTGAGTTACGCAGAGGTTGGGCAATATTGCAGTGATAGAAGCAGGCTGCCTTGGTGATTGCATCTTTCCAAATAATTGATAAGATCAACGTATTATTTTTAACTGCCAGCCTTGAGTTTTGAGGTGAGTAAAGTCACTTACAAGAAAGCTTTTTGCTTGACCAGAAATGATCTACTTTCTTTAAATCCAGACAGCTGACATCCTGCAGACAGCATCCTGGCTCTATGTCCTTATAACAATTGCACATCTTACCTGCCTAGTTTCTGTTGGAGGATGTAGGTGTGTAGTTACAATCAGGGTTATCATCCCAATCTGCAAAAGAGTCCGCCTCTTACCCTATGGTCCACAAACAAAGGGGTCGGTGGTAAACCACAGAACAGGATACCAGAAAAGAAGAAAACCTGGGACAATTTGTACCAAATAACATTGTTTTTCTGTTTTCATAGAATCGTAGAATCCTTCAGGGCAGAAGGAGGCTATTCAGCCGATCGAGTCTGCACCCAACCTCCAAATGAATACTCTACCCATGTCCACCCCGCTCTATCCCCGTAACCCCCTTAACCCACATGCCTGGATGCTATGGGGCAATTCATCATCGCCAATCCACTCAACCCGCACATCTTTGGGCTGCGGGAGGAAACAGGGGCACCTGGAGGAAATCCACACGGACACGGGAAGAAAGTGCAAACACCGCACAGACGGGTCATCCAAGGCCGGAATTGAGCCCGGGTCCCTGGCGCTGTGAGGCAGTAGTGCTAACCACCGGGCCACTGTGCCATTTTGATTTGCTGGATGCGCTCAAAAATAAAGAATATGTAACATAGTCCTTAAAAGCCTCACAAAAGTTTGTTGCAAATGCGAAACTTTGCTCCTCAAAGTTTCAGCTCCATGTTTCCAAACAATGGAAGTGAAATCTGAGAAAGTGCTCCCTCTAGTGTTTTCACAGCTCACTACACATTCATGAAACATCCAACCTGTGGTCCCAGAATCAGCAACATTAAAACTATGGGCCCAGGGCACCATTTGCAGCTCCCAATCTCTGCCCGGCTCTCAATGCACTGAACTTGAGAAAGGACTAATTTAATGCCATTGCCGCACTGATGAATTAATCCGATATGGGAACACCCAAAATATTTTGCGTCAGCAACTTGAGGTATGGAAGGAAAGAAAATAGGAAGGAAAAATTAAGTGACTTTCACTATCTCAGGGCAAGCCCAAAGTGCCTGATAACTGACAATTAATTTTTAAATGTAGTCACTGTTGTAATGCTTTTAGCCAGTTTGAGCACAGCAAGATCTCACAAACCGTAAAGTGATGAAGACCAGATTGTCTGCTTTCTTTAAGAGTTGGCTGAGGGATACATATTGACCAGGACACAAATTATACAATCACATTTTAGTAAATGGTGACCAGCGGTTAGCGAGTGTCAGGGTATTTCCTGATTATTCCCTTGATTTCCCTTCCTTTTATTTTGCCGTTATCATTTTTGATCCATGGGTGAGTAATGGACATAGAACATAGAACATACAGTGCAGAAGGAGGCCATTCGGCCCATCGAGTCTACACCCACTTAAGCCCTCAATTCCACCCTATCCCCGCAACACAATAACCCTTCCTAACCTTTTTGGTCACTAAGGGCAATTCATCACGGCCAATCCACCTAACCTGCAAGTCTTTGGACTGTGGGAGGAAACCGGAGCACCCGGAGGAAACCCACGCACACGCGGGGAGGATGTGCAGACTCTGCACAGGCAGTGACCCAGCAGGGAATCGAACCTGGGACCCTGGAGCTGTGAAGCCACAGTGCTATCCACTTGTGCTACCGTGCTGCCCAAAGACATGTGTCTTTAAGTCAGACAGCAGAGACAATGAGGAATTCAGAAGTTACAGGAGCGAACACTCTGCGAGTTTGAACTGCAGCTTCAGACGTTTTGGCATCAGAGAGAGAGAGATGGGGTTGAGGCTCGGTTTGATTGATTGGCCAAAAGGCCGTGCCCTGCCCAGTAACAGGTGGTGATTGGCTGCTATCCCAGTGGAATGATTATCAGAGTCCCAAGGAGCTCAGTTTGAGTCCTAGACACAGAAAGACAAGGACCTGTTTTTCTCTCCCTCTCCAGATAGGCTGAGTGCTGTATTCCCGAAGCTGCAGAGAACCTGAATGAATTAATCTACAGGAAAACCATTACAGGCTGCAAACAAAGACCAGGACTGTCTCTCTCTCTCACTCTCCATAAAGGCTATGAATGCTGTATTCCTGGAACTGCAGGGACCTGAAGAATCTACAGTAAAATCTCAGACTGAAAGCAAAGTTTGAAGAGGGGTAAGGTGCTGGAAACTCCCTTCCGAAAGACACTTTCTCCCTTATAGTTATGTTTTATTTAAATCCCTTTCTCCTCCTCTGTGTTTCCCTGTCTTGGGTGTGTGTGTAGAGGATGGAGGGCAAATTAAAATGGGGAATTAGGAATTAGATAACAGTTAACCAGTTGTATTTGCTGTATATTTCATTATTGTTCTTGTTATAAATAAAAAGTAATTGTGTTTAAATTTACAAACCTGGTGACTGTAATTATTGGCAGCCAAAGGCCAAAGACTTTGGGTATTTTTCAAAGAATGATTGGTTATTTCAATCATGCTGCGACTCCGGGTCAAGGGGGGCTGGAATTGACCGCACACTAGTCGAGGAAGTCGTAACACGAGGTAACAACCACGGGTTTATTAAGAATTCCAAACTAGATACAGAGTACTAGCAACTATGTCTTCATTCTCAGCACTGTTGCACATTGACGACCCCGATGATGAGTTATTCGGATTTGAGGATCTTCAGCCCGACATATATGACATCCCGACTCGCGAGTGCAGGATTATGCTGCGGCCTGACACCAAGAGCCAGAGAGCAGTACAACCCCAAAGAGAGCCGCCTGCTGCCACACAGAGCGTGGTCCACGCACCGCTCAGGGTTCCCGACTCTAGGAAAGAAGACACGCAAAACTCCACACCGCAGTCCTTGCATGAACAAGAAGTGACTCCAGTGTCACAAGCCTCCACAGCGAGCTCGTGGACAGACTCCACAATAGAAGAAACGCAAGACTCCAGAGCGCAGTCCTTGCACACACAAGATGTGACTCCAGTGTCACAGGCCTCCACAGTGAGCTAGTGGACAGCCTCCATGATAGAAGTAACGCAAGACTCCGACGCGCAGTCCTTGCAGGAACAAGACCATGAGGGTCTAACAACCTCCTCTGACCAACTGACCACCCACATTGTTTGCGCCACCAGATGAAGACTCTGACAATTTACCCAACCCAAGTGAACAACAAACAGTTACTGAGGCACTACCCACGGTATGTGAGACGAGTGACGACGCATCCCACTTCCCATGCAAGATGTGCAAAGTGACAGACCTCAGCTAGTGTGTACAGAGGTACTCGACGATCACTGTGAGACCACTGGTGACACCGGTGACACCACGATACTTCCACCCTCATTCGCCGGAACCTCTCCACAAGTCAATGCATTCCTGCATGTTCCGACTCCAGACGTGCAGCTTCAAGAAATCGCAGCTGACTCCAGTGAATCTGCTAAGACGTCGGACGGGAAGCATCAACAAACCAACACTGACTCAGTTAAAACAGACCAGACTCCAGATGGGGAGCAACCAAATGCTGACTCTGATTCATGTAAGCCGGACTTTACTCCAGACAGGGAGTGCCGCAACCTCAGTGATGGCACGCTCAGGGTGACAGCAGATGCCACAACGACAGGAGATGGATCACTTAACAATTACACTGAGTCAGTAATAACAAGCAGCGGCTACAGTCCAAGAGGAATACACCAATATTCACCACAGCTATATCCACACATTTATTCCACACCAGCAGTGCAGCCAATGACAGCTCACGCTGGACAAACCCAGTATTCAGGCATGCAGCAGCCAGCAGTCTATGAAGCATATTCTCAAACAGGCCAGCACTACGGATTGCCCACTAATGGAATCAAGACCGAAGGAGGACTACTGCAAGGGCAATCTGCACTACAGACTGGATGCCTTAATTACAGCCCAGGATTTGCTGCACCCCAGCCTGGCCAGACAGCATATTCCTATCAGATGCAATGTTCTAGTTTCACACCATCACCAGGTATTTATGCCAGCAGCAATTCTGTTTCCAATTCGACAAGCTTCAACGGTTCTCAGCAGGATCACCCTTCCAGCACAGCACGTGGCCAGAACCAGTATGTACAGTCTTATCCAACTTCAACATATGGCACATCCATGACCTGGAATGATACTGTTGATGGTACCTCTTCAACGTCAAGATGCCATCCGACAGCACCATCACAAACATCGAAAAAAGAAAGGGACTCCAAATCAGACAGCGAAGTGATTTGACCACTTCTTGGTTCCTGTGGTACAGGGACGTTGATGGCGTTCATAACCAAGAGAGACATTTGACCATGATGATTGATGGTTTTTGGACTCACACGAATGATTTGGACTTATTGTTTAATCACTGTTCCCATGACCTTTATATACCTTAACTTATCGACCTGTTTTTTGTTCAATTTTCTTAAAGTGTACAGAAAATATGTAACATATAAAAAAGGGGGGATTCGGTGATGTGCATCACTGTAAATACACATGGGGTTAATGTAACTACATGTAGGCTAGCTAGACACTAGAGGGAGCACCAGAGACATCACACACACACACACTCAACCAATAGATCAGTTCGATAGGACACAACCAATGGACATTCACGACACACACACACAGGTGACACGACCACAGGAGGGCATTACACCAACCCATATATAAAGGACACCACACACATGATCTGCCTCTTTCCAGTGGAGACAGTTAGTGAGTACAGACACAGGGTTGATTCAATATCACTCCCACCACGTGGATTGCAGCAACTGGTTAGTCAGTCTGGGTAGCTATAGTAGGATTAGCAGTAGTGTTGAACCCGAGTAATAGAAGTGTAAATAGTTTAATAAACGTGTTGAAGTTATCTCCATGTCTGAACCTTCCTTTGTCAAGTGCACCACAAGGAAACCGCTTATGCTACACCTAGAGCATAACAAATCAAGCACTAGGATCACAACTGGCTGCAAAAGCCCACACTCTGCACCGAGATCCCCATTGATCGATCAGGTCACATGCCCCTTCCAATGCCCGGTCCCTTAAAAGGTGAGCTACTAAATCCCTCCCTCTTTTGGCCCCTTGTTACATAGAACATAGACCATACAGTGCAGAAGGAGGCCATTCGTCCCGTCGAGTCTGCACTGACCCACTTAAGCCCTCACTTCCACCCTTTCCCCGTAACCCAATAACCCCTCCTAACCTTTTTGGGCAGTAGGGGCAATTTATCACGGCCAATCCACCGAACCTGCACGTCTTTGGACTGTGGGAGGAAACCGGAGCACCCGGAGGAAACCCACGCAGACACGGGAGAACGTGCAGACTCCACACAGACAGTGACCCAGCGGGGAATCGAACCTGGGACCCTGGCACTGTGAAGCCACGGTGCTATCCACTTGTGCTACCATGCTGCCCAATGTACATAGTACATTGATAACTTGTACAACTTTTAAAACATGAACAATAATGAACAATCTTTAACATGGTTCATCAGAAACTCTGTCAGGGGACTTTCTCTTTCTCTGGGATAGGCTCAGCTCAGCTGGTTGAGTTTCCACTGTAGAGGCAGCTGCGGTTGGCCCTTCTTCGCTGGAACTCTCTCTTAGTGGCAGCACATCGCTACCCACTGACTCCTCGGTCTCACTGGGAGCAGCCTGCCTCTGGATGGTCAGCCGGTTTGGCCCCTGGACAAACAACAACGCTGCTTGCTGGCACAAAGGGATCAGGCAGTATCCCTGGCTCTCGGGGTGGCCCCTGTCTCCGCAAATGACCTGTGCGTTTCTTAAAAAAACCTGCCCTACACTTTTACTTCATTTATCTCAAATGCACTTTCCACGTTGGTCGAATTTGGGTTCCTTTGCTCCGCCTCGTCTCCACCCTCCCTGCCAAATGTGGAACTGTCAGGCACAGCCTGGTTCTCAAGTGGTGACCCATCAGCATCGCAGCTGAGGCGCTGCCACCCGTGCTACCTGGGGTGGTTCTGTCGGCTGACAGGACCCGTGCATTCTTGGTTCCCAGTCACGCAAGTAATTACTTCTTCAGACCAGCCTTGAATGTCTGAACCAACCCATTTGACAGGGGTGAGATGGTGCGGTCTGAATATGTTTTATTCTGTTAAACGTCATGAACTGATGGAATTCCGCACTTATGCACGCAGTTCCATTGTCCGAGGCAAGTACGCCATGGGTGGCGAAACATTGGCGTAGTTTCTTAGCTGTGGTGCATGAAGTTGTGGACTTGGTTTCAAATACCTCCATCCATTTTGAATGGGCACCCACCAGCAAAAGGAACATCATGTCCATGAATGGGCCAACGTAATGGACATGAAATCCCACCCATGGTTGACCTGCGATTCCCAGGGGTGCATGGGAGCTGCAGCCGGCACCATCTGGTATAACTATCATGAGTCGCATTGTTTTAAAATCCTTTCTACCTCCGCATCGCTTGCAGGCCACCAAACGTAGCTTCCCGCCAGCATTTTCATCTTGGAGACACCTGGATGGGCGCTGTGCAATTCTCTAAGCAGCGATACCCTTCCTGGGTATGGGGACAACCACTCTAGTTCCCCAAAGGATGACACCATCCTTGTAACTGAACTCATCTTTCCTGAGCTGGTAAGACTTCATTTCCTCCGAAATGTTCTCATTCCACCATCCATATGTTTAACCTTCGCTAGCAATGGGTCTCTATTAGTCCAGCACTTAATTTGCTGCCCTGTTTCAGTAATGGAGTCCAGAAAGTCTCTACCTTCTCTACTAATACAGTAGGGCACACATCTTGCTCTAAAAAACCTCGGGGCAGCTTCCGGGTCCACATAGATCGTTGCCTGAAACCCTTTGGCCTTCCCCAATTCCTCCTGGAACACATTTTATGACATTGTGCAGGCCTCCCGTTTCCAATTTAAGAAGTTCCAGCCAGCTCAACTTGATCTCCTGGAACCAATCACGCCCCAATTAAACTCACACCTTAGCTCAACATCACTATCAATAGTAGCTGTGCAGACTGCTGTCTATAAGTCACTGGAGTCACGGCCACACTTCTATTTTTACGACCTCTCTGGATATATGCAGTTAGATTAGTTGCCGTATTCTTTAACTCAGGAATTGAACCCCTTCTTGGAGACATCGGCAAATCTATTCGCTCACAATAGTAGCTCATGTCTTTGTGTCCATGTCCATCTTCAGTGGCTGGCCATTCATTAACAACACCACTGTGTTGGGGGCTACCTTGCCCGCTTTCACATTATTAAGCGACAGGGCAATTCTCTATACTCTACACTGGGGGTGGATTATTTACTCTGCTCGTACTGGGCAGGCCCTGCTTGCTTTTACACCAGTGCCTCACAAAGAGCAACATAAAACCATGTCCAGCAGCTCAAATATTACTTCAATTCAGTTACTAGTCCATAAATCCACACCAATGATTCTATGAATCAATAATTGCAATCATCTTGATTTACAAGAACCTGGGTCCATAATATATATTTATTAATTACAAGCGAACAAAGATCAAATAGTGGTCTCTACGATTATCTGCTGCTCCTATTTGTAATATTTAACATTACCTTTAACCGATATAAACTATTTAAATTTCATACCACATCATTATAGTTACACCGCTTCCTCTTGTAAAACTTCTAATGCTTACTCCAAAAGCAGATTTAGCCTTAACGAAGACCAGTTACTGTGCCTTTCTCCAGGAATATCATGTGGTATTTGGAGACCAAAGGGAAATGGAGAAACAAATTAAATAATTTAGAAAGCCAAAGGAAGAGACAAGATAAGAACTTGCATTTATATAGCGACTTTCATTATCTCAGGACATTCCAAATTGCTTTACAACCTATGAAGGATTTTTGAATTGTGGTTAGGGAGCAACAAAGGATAGAAAACAGAAATGTGGTAATCACTAGATTATCTACTTCATTGACCAGGCCACGAGGGAGAACTCTGTTGTTCTTCCTCGAAATAGTGTTTGTTATATTCCGGAATGTCAGTTGGTGAAGGATAGTATCAGAGCCAATATTTACTCAGTCTTACGTTTATTTACAAAGTTAAGCATTACAAGCATACATCTCCTAACTGAACCTCACCACACTTTCAATAAGTGTCTCTTCATAAGTACTCGAGTGAAACCCCAGTTAATGCCGACCACCTACATGCAATTGGACACAATTAATATACAATCATAATTGTCTTATGAGGAAAGGCTAGACTTGTTTCCACTGGAATTTAGAAGATAGAGGGGTGACTTATTTGAAGTATATAAGATCCTGAACAGTATTGCAAGGTGGACGTGGAAAGGATGTTTCCTCTTGTAGGTGAGTCCAGACTACGGGACACTGATACCCGTACAGGAAAGGAGGAGAATTTTTTTCTCTCTCAGACGTTTGTGCGAATTTGGACTCACTGCCTCAGATGGCAGTGGAAGTGGGATTGTTGAATATTTTTGAGGTAGAGATAGATAGATTTTTGTTAGGCATGGGAATTAAAGGCAGAACGTGGAGCACAAACTGATCAGCGATAAAGCTGAATAGCCTATTCCTGGTTTTATTTTGTACTCCTATCTTGTATGTTTGTACTTACATGCATGAGAGAGCAGGTGGGTCTTGATTTCATGTCTCATCTGTCGATGGCACTTTCAACAGTATTACACTCCCTTAGTACTGCACGGAAGTGTCAGCCTAGATTATGTGCTTGAGGAGCAGGGCCCCAACAAACAATCATCTTACTCAGTGTGATACTACTGAGCCAAGCTTGAGAAGGATAAAAGAAAACTAAATTCGAAGTCAAAAGTTATGACAGGTGCGAAAAGAATGGCTGCGGGATTCCCCAGCGGCGGGATCCTCCCCTTTGCCGGCAGCGTTTCCCGACGGCGTGGGGTGGCCACACTGGGAAACCCCATTGGCCGGCTGCGGGAACGGAGAATCCCGCTGCCGACAGGGGGTGCGCCGCGCCGGAAAAAGGGACTGGCAGGACGGAGAATCCCACCCAGGATATTTTCCACAATTGGATTACAGCCAATAGTTATTAATAAGTGACTGATAAAAATGAGCAGGTGCCATCTCAGAAATATTCCAGGACTTAGCCCATATATATCTAGGTTGTCTCGCACAGAGGATGCAATACAACATACAAAAAGCATTTAAAATCATTTACAAGTTTGAAGTGTGAGACATCCGACCTGGGAAAGTTGATTTGCCGAATGTCCTGTGGCGATTCTGAAATTGTGACTGAGAAACAAAGTAATTTGCCAGTCTGTACGCATTAGATCAACTGTTTATGTATTCCCCCATTTCTAATCTTTCTGTATTCCTTCCTCTGCTGCTCGAAGCATGGATCTGCGTCCGACATGGTTTCCGCTGTATTGGCAGCATGCTTAGCCTAGTAACCGTTTATCAGGCCTCAGCCGATGACAGTGCGTTGCATCAACCATCACAGCTGAAAGGTGAACCTGACATCCACACACGTACTCCATTCAGCAGTGTTCAACAGGAAGAAGCTCGGGCTAAAATTCTGGCTGACCTTTTCTCACCCAAGCCTGAGAGCACAGGTCTTAAGACTGGTGATTGGGTCTCTGTTGTCCAAAATGACTCACACATTTATCAACTCAGACTACCCACCCATACCTTTCACTTCTTATTCCTCCCTTTAACGATTCTTGTCCTGGTTAGATTACAGGTAATACATTTTTACTGAGCAAAAAGCAAATGTGATAAATACTCAAGACCTTTCATCCAGCCTAAGCTTGAATCATATAACCTCGCTGTACAGAAGGATGCCATTTATCTATGTCTGTGATGGCACTTTGAAAGAGCTGCCCAATCATAGAATTATAGAATTTTCAGTGCAGAAGGAGGCCATTCGGCCCATCGAGTCTGCACCGGCTCTTGGAAAGAGCACCCTACCCAAGGTCCACACCTCCACCCTATCCCCATAACCCAGTAACCCCACCCAACACTAAGTGCAATTTTGGACACTATGGGCAATTTAGCATAGCCAATCCACCTAACCCGCACATCTTTGGACTGTGGGAGGAAACCGGAGCACCCGGAGGAAACCCACGCACACATGGGGAGAATGTGCAGACTCCGCACAGACAGTGACCCAAGCCGGGAATCGAACCGGGGACCCTGGAGCTGTGAAGCAATTGTGCTATCCACAGTGCTACCATGCTGCCCTTGCCTGAGCTTTCCTCATCGCCCTGCAAGTTTTCCCTATCCAAGTATATATCCTATTTCCTTGTGGCTGTCACTATTGAATCTGCTTTCAGGCAGTGCATCCAGATCATAGCAACTCAAAACAAATAACAGATCTCCTCATCTCTCTGCTGGCTATTTTGTCAAATGCCTTAATTCTGTCTTCTGGTTACCGACCCTCCTTCCAGTGGAAATCATTTCTTCCTGTACACTTCATCAAAATCGCATTTAAATACAAAATCCTAAAAAAATATTTTCCAGCCCTGGAAACATTCATTCAAAACACATCTCTGAAAGAGTAAGGGGATGGATGAAGGTGGAGGCGGAATGGGTGAGGGTGGAGGAGAGTTCCTGCAACTAGACCCATCCCCTCCAACCAAATACTCAAGAAGCTCAGTGTTAGTGACCACGCTCCAAACATGGTATCAAATGAGACAGCACTTCGGCCAAACCGGAATATCTGCGAGAGCCCCCATCTGTAACAACCGCAGATTCACGCCCGCAACAATGGACGCCACCTTCAATAGGTGGAGACAGGATGAGGGGACATTGACAATTAACGACAGGTACACAGATGACAAGATAGCGACCCTGGAGGAGCTCACAGAAAAGTTCCAACTGCACAAAGGGAACGAGATGAGGTACATACAGGTTTGGAACTTCCTCCGCAGGGGAATGACGGCATACCCCCAGATACCGAGACACTCACTGGTTGAGGAATTAGGGAAGGGGAACAGTGGGGCCCTGTACGGGCGACTGTTGGAGGAGGTTCGATTCCCCCCTGGACGAGACGAAGGAGGAATGGGAGGAGGAACAGGGCATTGAAGTAGGTGGGGGGAGGACATAGGGCGAGCTCCACCTCTGCATGTGCAGGGCTGAGCCTGTTGCAGCTAACGGTGGTACACACAGCATACCTAACCAGAACCCAAATGAACAGGTTCTTCCCGAGGTGGAGGACAAATGTGAATGGTGCCAGGGAGGCCCGGCCAACCACGCCCACATGTTCTGGGCTTGCCCCAGACTGGTGGGGTTGTGAACAACCTTTCCCGAGGCAACATCCAATGTTGTGGGGGTGAGGGTGGGGACAAGCCCAAATATGGCAGTCTTCGGGATATCAGACCTGCCAGAACCCTTTATGGGAAGGGGGGCCGACGCCCAAGCCTGTGCTTCCCTAATCGCCCACCGAAGAATCCTGCTCGGCTACCAATCAGCAGCACTACCCAAACCTGCAGACTGGCTGGCCGACCTGTCGGGATTTCTCCAACTGGAGAAGATAAAATTCACCACCCGCGGGTCAGAGGAGGGCTGCCACAAGACGCAGAGGCCATTTACCAACTTGTTCCAAGATCTGTCCGTAGCCAACAGCCAATAGAGCAGAGGAGAGGGGAGGGGGGAAAGGGGGAGTGGGAAAAAGGCACATTAGAGACACTGAACACAAAAGAAGGGTGAGGGGGTCGGGGGAAGGGGGGGAGAACAAAGGCCCGGAGAAAAAGACTAGCCACAGGCACGACAGCAGGGGACAAGGCACGAGGGCAAGCAGAGAGCCAGGGGGAGCAGCAACACATTGGGCAACCCTCGCTCGGGCCAGCGCCAGGAAGGGTAGCCAAGGCAAAACAACCATATGGGACCCACGCCCACAGACGAGGGGGAATAAGTAGTTGTAAATATGTACAGTGATCCCTGCTTGTCTGTATGTCCTCTCATTGTTCTTTAGTCTATATTTGCTGTGTAACGTCAGTCTTTCCTTAATCGCCTTCTCAAACAATGTGGCTATGAAACCTGTAGACTAATCGTACAAACTGAAATAGGTAACATAAAAGTTGTGAAAACCAATAAAAACATCTAATAAAAACCACATCTATAAATGACAGCGCGGATCTAAAAGAAAAATTAGAAAAAAGGCAAAATTACAATATCTCACAGTCGTTATTAATAAAGATTCATATCATGTGTCCTTATAAAGTATGAACCTTTAGCCCATACATTATTCTACAGACATTGTCAATGAATAAATCTTCATGAAAAGTGAAGCAGTACCTAAGAGGCAGCAAATCTCGGGCTGTAATTAATATGAAATAGTTTTCCTTTGAATGCTGAAGTAAGTTTCTTGTTCTGAAAGTTGCAATGGAAGATTAAAGAACGTCGCCACCTGGATCTTTAAGGAATGGTAGAGTATGAAGAATCATCATCAACTCATGGTTTGATTTGCTGATTTTATAAAAGTTATGTATTTTATTTAAACGGTAAGAAGCTGGTGACGTGGTCGGTGAATGATTAGCTGGAAGCTGATGCTGAATCACTGCTGAATGACTGTCGACTGATCCATTGTTCAGCTTCATCACATTGCTGAGCTCATTCTCGCCTCCAATTGCAATGTTGTTAGCCGTGCTAACTAAAGAAAAGAAAAGCAGACCGAGGACATTAATGGAACTTGAATCACTGTTCATTCATGTGTTTGGTTGGGTCAAATGCTGGAAATCCCTGATAAAGTTCACAATAAATGCTGGCCTTCATTGCGATGCTCATATTCCAAACCAATTTAATAATTAAAAGAGTTTTTAACTCCTAGCTTGTCCGACAGAGGTGACTCACCCTGGCCTATAGTTCCATGGGTGCCAGTTTGTGAGTTGTATCTCGTGGAAGTGTTCTTTCTCCGTTTGTGAGGGTGGAATTTAACAATGGAACATGGCCCCCAAGTTCGACTCCACCTTCACCCAACATTTACGCAGATCCCAGATAACAAGGAATAGCAGCTTAGCAGTAGCAGCTCAGAGGTGCCGAGGACATGCTTCCCGATTGCAATCGTAGGTGCGATCAGGTACCCCATGAGGATTGCACCTAACACCCTCCTGGTCTTTATGATAGAGAGTGTACTTAGCTGGGCCACCTGAGATCTTTGTTTCCTAATTTCAAGTGGCATTCTGATGTCTGGTGGCCAGAGTTTTCTAACTAATTGTAGATCTAATATTCTGCCAAAAGAGTGCTAAGTTAAGACATTGCGACTATGATCTTCCACACACCAAGTTGAGGATTTCGGCTGCGAGACTGTCAAGTGTTAGACGGAGGAAGGAATGGTGGGGTGAAGATGAGGTCAGTTTCGGAGTGGAGTCAGCCGAGGTCAGCAGACAGGTTGCCTGTCCATCTCCATTTGGCTTGCGATGCATTGGGAGGTTAACAATGACTACCTTAGAGAAGCAAGACGCTGGTTACTCACTAACTGAGTTAGCTCGTAACAAAGTGACCGTTTCAAATCCAGTGGAGATGGTCGGGCAGTGCACCAGTGCCTTCAGCATCATCGTCCTGAAGCCTTCACAGGTCATGATGAAGTAGAGCTTCAATTTGTGAATCTATGCAATGACTACCTTAATAACGACAGCTCTTTGTCTTCTTGGGTGGCTTCGGTGGAAGCTGCCCGTGGGATGGCAGAGTGTTCGTGTTACAGTCCGGCTGACAGAGAAAAACAAAAGATTAATAAAATACCGTGAATGATGGGAGTTACAAACAGTTTGCAATACCAATGGGGGTTTATTAAGATTTAACATTGAAGGGTATTTGACAGGATCAATATACCAGTTAAAACCCAGATTATTTGTATGAATGGATGTTTGTGGTTAATCTTTAGTTTGATCATTGATAACAAAGTCAATATTAAGATTGCATGTTTCCTCTCTGCATGCTTTCCTGCTATGTACTGCACCAGGCAATCCAACACATACAAGTACAGAAATCTGTGTCACGTTACATGGACTTGGAAATTAAATTGTGCAACAAACACTTGAGAGTGTGCGCGTACTCCTTTATCCACTGACTAACTTTAATTTAAGCTGTCCAAGTTAAACGATGTGAGCACAGACTAATTAAACCACCGAATGATATCCTGCACAGTTGGAATTTTCCATTTTCGCAGAAGTTGAATATTTTTACCATACCTTTTGGAGGTGGAAAAACCACTTTTTATATTCGCCTGGCTTTGCGCAAGAAACCTTCACAGGCTCCATCATATTGCCTTAAAGATAAGAAGTTACATTTGTGACAAAACAACAATAACCGATATTTCAATAGTGCTTTAATACAGTGAAGCATCCCAAGGTGCTACACAGAGAATTATTTAAACAAGGTTCTGATACCCAGCCACATAAAGAGCTATTTGGGGTTGGAGAGAGAGTTAGGGAGGTAGACAGTGGGGTCGTGGTAATGTCACTGGACTACACATCCAGAGGATCAGTCTAATACTCTGGATGTCATGGGTTCAAATGCCACCATGGTGGAATGTAAAATTCAATTAATAAATCTGGAATTAGTAGTCAGAGTGATGGTGGCCATGGGAACGATCATTGATTTTTGTCAAAACCCACCTGGGTCACTAATGCCTCTGGAGGGAAGGAAATCTGCCATCCTTACCTGGTCTGGCCTACATGTGACTCCAGACCCACAGCAATGGGGCTGGCTCTTAACTGCCCTCTAAATTGGCAGAGAAAGCTGTTCAGTTCAAGGGCAAGTAGAGATGGGCATCAAATGCTGGCATTGTCAGCAATGCCAACACCCCCATGTAAGAATAAAACAAAAACTTGGCTGCTATTGATGGAGTGATGAAAACAAGGGGTGCACAAGAATTGGAGGAGAGCAACGACTCGGATATTCTAAGGTGTCATCCTATTCTTTAGTCAACTGAGTTCTACTTTAGTTTAGCTTTTTGTCAAATAAGTCCCAGTGTCGCCCACCTACCGCCCAGCCCTGATTTGCTTATCCAGGAGGGCAGGATGATTAAGCCTGGCCAACTCAATGAATGCTGCTAATATCGTTCAACTGAACTGCCTCGGGGTTAGCTCGGAGCTTTCCAGGAGATAGGTAGAAAAACTGTTGGCCAAGCTTGTGGTTTGCTAGTGGATAGATCTTCAGACCAACAAAACTGAGCTGGGTGTTATTGTACCAGGAGGGGCTGGACAGGCGCCGGAATGTGGCGACTAGGGGCTTTTCACAGTAACTTCATTTGAAGCCTACTTGTGACAATAAGCGATTTCTTCTTCTTCATAACCAAAGCAAGGTCAGCGCAGAGGGCCGTCATTGTCTAATTGGCAGCCCTTTTGTTTCCACTGCTTGGATTGTGGACTCGCATATTTGGGCTAGGTTAACTAGGTTTGACATGCCACGGAATGTGGATCTGATTCAGAAGATTTCTCCTCAGTCAGCCTCAGTGAGTAAATTAATTTTTTCCAACAATTCTGGGTAGGAGCACTGGTTGTTATGAGAAGGTACTGAGGCCAATTGTAGAGCTTCATATGCTGCTCCAGCTAAGTAGGCAAGTTAATTCAGAGAGAATCCGTAAGGCTCCGAAAATGACGAGATAGAGCAGTTACCCACCAAGCTCCCAGACACAAAAATCTCAGGATTTACATTGCAGTTTCATTGTGACTTGTCTGAATGAGGTTAGAGATTTCCATCAGATACAATCACATCAACAAATGATGGGAGAACTGTATTAACGGAAGGGGTAAGAACAGAATGTGCAGGTAATGAAATGACTCACCTGTAATTTCAAACTCAAGGTGTCCTACACGAGCTGATCTTTCCAACGCTCTGATACTTTGAGTAGGAAGCCTGCCCTGTGTGGGAGAAAATAATGATTCAAGATCCGTTTTTCTTCGCTTCTATCACCAAAGAATTTTATTGCGATCATTAGGTTTTGATCACAATAATCAATCTGATTTCAGTGTTCTGAAACAATAGTTTTGGAAGGGGCAACAATTGGAGTCCATACCGAGTGGTGGAAAAAAACAAAACGTACTTTATTTAACACGTTAACTATTATGTACAGCTCCAGTAGTTTCCCACTAGGTCCTCCCTAGTCAGTGCCTGACTGGCCGACTCTATTTATATGATGGCACATGAACCGTGTTAAGGGTCCCCTGCCCCCTTATTGGGGGAGCTCATATTCTGATCGTCCCTAACCCGTGAGGGTTATAACAATTAAGAATCTAGCCATGCCATCAATGTGCTTGAAGAGTAGGCAACAGCTTTCAGTAAAACAAAGCTGGATTTCAAAACAAAATCCCCCCCCCAAATAAATCTTCAGCATGGTAGGGATCTGGAGATTCATACTTGCTCATCCATTGCGCTTTTTAAAATGTGTTTATAGTTTTATCACGGCAACATTACTCTCCCATTTTACCCAATTTTCTCCCCTTTTAGACATTTTCTCTCCCGAATGTGCCAATTTCTGCTAGAATTTCACTCAACATGACGTTAGGAAGGGAACCTGAGACTTTGGCCCAGGGAGAGTGAAGGAACTGAGATATAGTTCGATGTCAGGCTGGTCAGTGACTTGGAGGGGAATTTAGAGGTGGTCGTGTATTGCCATATGGTTCCATGTTAGAATGGTGAGCGTCTTGGAGGGGAATTTCCAGGAGGTGGTGTTCCCATGTGTCTGCTGCCCTTGTCCTTCTGAGCAGCAGAGCTTTGTGGGTTGGAAGGTGCTGTCGAAGGAGCCTTGGTGAGTTGCGGCAGTTGCTGCCACTGTGACGGGCGTGAGGCAAGAGACCTTTAGGGTGGGGGATGGGGTGCCAATCAAGCAGACTGCTTTGATTGGGACGTAAAGCTGGGCCTTTAACCTACATCAGTAAACCATCCACCAAGCTTATCTGAGTCATCTGAATTCTTTTGAGAAAAAAGTACAAATCTATTTTCGAAAGGGTTCTTGCTGTGGTAAGGGCAGTGGGGGATGGCAATCATTCAGAGCCAATAATTCTGCACAAACATCAGCCAGGAAAGGTTATCACTGTGAACTAGATACAAAGCCAGATTTCACAGAACAATCTGCTTCAAGGAAAATAAAGAAAGACATTGCACTTATACCTCCCTTTTCATGAGTGTCAAAGCGCAGGTGAAGGTTTTTGCCGGCAGGAGCGTCAATGGGCCAAAGGGCCTTGTGTTGCACTGTAAAACTACATCAAGGGGGAAGTACAAATGTTATGGAGGTGGAGGTTTGTGGTGTTTGTTTTGAATAGGATGAGGGGTTCGAAGTCGAGCTCTGGGTTGAACAGATCAAGGTTTCACATCGGCACGGTAGCATAGTGGTTAGCACAGTTGCTTCACAACTCCCGGGTCCCAGGTTCGATTCCCGGCTTGGGTCACTGTCTGTGCGGAGTCTGCATCTTCTCCCCGTGTCTGCGTGGATTTCCTCTGGGTGCTCAGGTTTCCTCCCACAATCCAAAGATGTGCAGGTTAGGTGGATTGGCCATGCTAAATTGCCCTTGGTGTCGAAAAAGGTTAGATGGGGTTGCTGGGATAGGGTGGGTGTGGGCTTGGGTGGGATGCTCTTTCCAAGGGCCGGTGCAGACTCGACGGACCGAGTGGCCTCCTTCTGTAGATTCTATGATCACTTGGGTTCAGGCCAGAAATGGGACTGAGCTACTGGTAACTCTATGGACGCTCTTAAAGATGAAGGAATCTTTGCGCTGTTGGAGCATGGTAGCGGAAACATCAATGTTGGGGAAAGAAGGCGAGTGATTTCAGAGGGTGTTTGTCATGCTGAATAGGAGCTAAGGATCATCCTTGTCCTGTAAGATGAACCTGAAATATTTCCTCTGCGTCGTGCACTTTCATCTCTGTGTGAGTTTAAAAGTGGGAGCTGACATAAATGAAACACTTACTTCATATTGAACAATGGTGTTCTGCTCATCAATGGATAGCATAATAAGATCGTCAGGAAATAAAATCATGATCCTTTCTTCAAATATCTGTATAATTATTTTTAAGAAGTTAAAAGAAGTGGAGAAATGATGCTGAAATTAACAAGAAATGGCAAATAATTAATGATCATTATTGGGAGGGCTACAAGAGAAGTGGTGCGGAGAGGTGTCAAGGAGACAATTGTCCACAGGGTCTCGTTACACATCCATGGGCAGCTGTTTCCACATGGTGTTGTTTAAGCTGAGGAACAGAGAGCTGACAGTCTTTTCCAGAATAGGACTTCTGCGTCTCTTTGCGCTCCTTTTTCCACAATGAAGTTTAACCCAAATGCCCACAAAACGCAAAACGTTCAAAATCGCACAACCAATCAAATCCAAAACCAGAGTGGGTTAAAACTTGGGCAAACGCGAGCAGAACCAAATCAATTACCGCGTGAAATTATCATGGTGGGAGAAACAGGCATCTTCCATTGAGTGGCGGCGATCCACCACCAGAACGCCAGTAAAGGCCCAAATGGAGACCCACCAGGAAAGTCCCAAAAAAGCATTTACAATTGTGCCTCTCACACCCGT
This sequence comes from Scyliorhinus torazame, assembly GCF_047496885.1. NCBI lineage: Eukaryota > Metazoa > Chordata > Chondrichthyes > Carcharhiniformes > Scyliorhinidae > Scyliorhinus > Scyliorhinus torazame. The sequence continues at coordinate 14,845,599 of NC_092722.1, read as the reverse complement.
CGGACATCGCAATGCACTTTACGATCAAGTAAATATTTTTAATGTGTAGCCATAGTTGCAATGCAGGAAAACACAGACATCAATATTCATGCACAGCAAGCTCCCACATAGAGCAACGTAATAATGCCCAGATAACCTGTATTGAGGGATAGATATTGTCCAGGACACTGGGGAGAGCTCCCCTCCACCTTTTATTAATTCCAAGGATGCGGGTGTCACTGGCATTGCCAGCATTTATTGCCCATTCCTGGGCAGCACGGTAGCACAGTGGTGTTGCTAACTTTTGGTTGGTTCAATTGGCTCTGTTTTATAACATTTGCTCTAGAGTCGCCAGGTATCTTTATGATACCGCCACGAGGTTCAAGTTCAAGTAATGAGCAATAACTCAACACACCAATTAGTAAGATTCAAATCAAAACACATTTATTATACACAGTAAATCGCTACTCATGCATAAACTCTACTTTCTAGGCTATTCCTATAACTAAAAGTCCTATACTTAGCTTTGGACTGGCCCACCAGGTCAGGGGAACAAATAGCCTTTCGTTCAGGTCCTGAGTCTGCAGGATTCAAAAGCTGGTATGGACTGGTAGCTAGGAGTGCCTATCTCGTAGCGAGCGTTGACTTGGGACTTACTTGTTTGGAGGCAACAAGACAGGTCACTGTCAAGGGTTGGTTCAAGTTGCTGAGTGACCCTGCCAAAGAAGGACGATTTGAACTTGGGGGCTTTACTTTATAGTCTCCAGGGGCTTCCCGCCCTTCGGGGTGGAACCCATACCTGGTTCCAAGTGATTGGACTACTTTCCGAACACTTGGATCGATTTCTCCAATGCTGGAGCGGTTCCCTGATCGCTGGGCGGTCCCTAAGTGTCCGTTGGCCTTCCTTTGTCTTGGCTCCAGCTGGCGCCGAGGAGTCTGGCTTGGCTTTATTTACCTTAACTGTTGCCATTGTGCCTGGGAATCGCACATTACTATGTAGATGGCTGCTACATTACTATGCAGATGGCTGCTGGTTTCAGTGCTGTCTGGTTGTTTTGCAGGTTCCAATATACATGAGTTCTGTATTTGCTAGTCTTTGCCTGTGTTGGCTGAATTTCCTTTCAGCCTTTGCGGTTCTCCATTTTAAGTCGGGAAGTGGCCAACTCAGGTGGCTACACTGGGTAGCACTGTTGCTTCACAACTCCAGGGTCCCAGATTCGAGTCCCGGCTTGGGTCACTGTCTGTGTGGAGTCTGCACGTTCTCCCCGTGTCTGCGTGGGTTTCCTCCGGGTGCTCCGGTTTCCTCGCACAAGTCCCGAAAGACATGCTGTTAGGTAATTTGGATATTCTGAATTCTCCCTCTGTGAACCCAAACAGGCGCAGGAGTGTGGCGACTAGGGGCTTTTCACAGTAACTTCATTGCAGTGACAATAAAGATTACTAAAAAGATTACTAATTGCCTTTGAGAGGGTGGTGGTAAGGTGTCTTCCTGAACTGCTCAAGTCCAGGTGGTGTAGGTACACCCACAGTGCTATTAGGGAGGGAGTTCCATGATGTTGAGCAAGTGCCAGTGAAGAAACGGCGATATATTTCCAAGTCAGGATGATGTGTGGTCGGGGGGGAATCAGTTGCTGGTGTTCCCATGTACCTGTTGCCCTTGTCCTTTCAGATGGTAGTGGTCGTGGGTTTGGAAGATGCTGTCGAAGGAGCCTTGACGAGTTCCTAAAGTGCATCTTGTAGATGCACTGCACCTTGTAGCCTTCTTCAAAATAGTGCTGTGGGATCTTTCACATTAACCTAAGGGGACCGACAAAGGTCTGAGTCTTAACATCTCACCTGAAAGAGTGTGGGCGGGATTCTCTGTCCTGTCGGACACGTCTTCTGGCACGGCGCACCCCCGCCGGCAGCGAGATCCGCCGTCCCGGCAGCCGGCCCATGGGGTTTTCCATTGTGGCCAACCCCCCTATCGCCGCCGTCGGGAAATTTGTGGGCGTGAGTGCGCTGCCGGTGATGCGGAGGATCCTGCCGAAGGAGAATCCCGCTGAGTGCCTCCAACAGCGCTCAGTACTGCACTGTAGGATCATTCTTCATTTCTATATTCCAGTGTGGAATCTGAACCCAGAAACGACTGATTCAGAAGGCAGAGTGCTACCAACTGAGCCATTGCTGACACGTGTAAGAAAGAAAGCTCCCCCAATAGTTTAATGGATAAATGAGCTCTAAAGAACAAGAGGTTTGTGTTGCGTCATGGAGGAGGGAGAATGTCAGCTTGGAGTTCAACCCTTGATCACACTCTCGCGATGCCCGCTGGAAGGTGCATGAGTTAATATGAGGTGAGGATGGATCATAATTGGCTGGCATTTCTCCACAGTCCATACTCGCCCATGAATAATGACCCCAGATCAATCACAATTAGGTTGTTGGGATCTGGGGAACTGTACTCCAACAAGAGCCAATACCATCAGGAGGGGAGCCAAATGGAAAGGAAAGAACTGAGGGGCAGGAACCTCCAAAGGAAAGGTGTAGAGAGTGCGTGGAAGTAGCTGAGAGTCGAAAGTGCATGACAGAGCAAAAAATAAGGAAGAATCAGAGAACAAAGAAAGGGAAGAATGAGACAGATATTTCTGGAAGGCTGACCAATGGAAGAGACAGAGATGCGTGCGATCTGAAAAATGCTACATGCCTTGGGACATGGCTTTAGTGGTGTACAATCCACAACTGTTTTGGAGTTCCCCAAGCGGTAGACAGAGTGGAGACTAAACCCATCTTTAGAAAGGGACAGGGAGATAGGAATCTGAGATATCGCTGGCTACTCTCACATGGGCAAATCCAGAATTAAGTTGACCGCCAGCTTGAACAAGTTGCTTGGCTGTCTTTACTGTTGGGTATGGCACAGAATTGGTCAAATAAAAAGGATTCAAAAATGTGTCGAGGAACATCAAAAACCCAGCTTAAAAAGCAGGGAGGTCATGATGGAGGTAGAACAAAGAACAAAGAAAAGTACAGCACAGGAACAGGCCCTTCAGCCCTCCAAGCCTGCGCCGATCATGCTGCCCATCTAAACTAAAATCTTCTACACTTCCGGGGTCCATATCCCTCTATACCCATTCTATTCATGTATTTGTAAAGATGCCGCTTAAACGTCACTATCATCCCTTATACTACCTCCGGCAGCGAGTTCCAGGCACCCACTACCCTCTGTGTAAAAAACCTGCCTCGTACATCTCCTCTAAACCTTGCCCCTCGCACCTTAAACCTATGCCCCCTAGTAATTGACCCCTCTACCCTGGGAAAACGTTTCTGACTATCCATTCTGTCTATGCCTCTCATAATTTTGTAGACCTCTATCAGGTCGCCCCTCAACCTCTTTCATTCCAGTGAGAACAAACAAAGTTTATTCAACCTCTCCTCATAGCTAAAGCCCTCCATACCAGGCAACATCCTGGTAAATCTCTTTCACACCCTCTCTAAAGCCTCCACATCCTTCTGGTAGTGTGGCGACCAGAATTGAGTTGTATAGAACTTTGGTGAGGCCACAGCTGGAGTACTGTGTGCAATTCTCGTCACCACATTATAGGAAGGATGTGATTGCACTGGAGGGGGTGCAGAGGCGATTCACCAGGATGTTGCCTGGGATGGAACATTTAAATTATGAAGAGAGGTTGGATAGGCTTGGGTTGTTTTTTCTGGAGCAGGGAAGACAGAGGGGCGACCTGATCAAGGTGTACAAGATTACGAGGGGCGTGGACAGGGTGAATAGGGAGCAGCTGTTCCCCTTAGCTGAAGGGTCAGTTACGAGGGGAACACAAATTCAAGATCTGGGGCAGGAGGTTTAGGGGGCATTTGAGGAAAAATCTTTTTACCCAGAGAATGGTGAGGGTCTGGAATGCACTACCTGGGGCGGGGGGGGGGGGGGGGGGGGGGGGGGGGGGGAGGCGGGGGGGGGGGGCAGAGGTGGGTTGCCTCACATCCTTCAAAAAGTACCTGAGCACTTGGCACGCCATAACATTCAAGGCTATGGCCAAGTGCTGGTAAATGGGATTAGGTAGGCAGGTCGGGTGTTTTTCGTGCGTAGGTGCAGACTCGATGGGCCGAAGGGCCTCTTCAGTGCTGCATTATTCTGTGATTCTGCGTAATTCTGTGAAATTATGCTGCAATTACCATACACGCATTTATCACAATCGTCTTAGATAGACACGGTGAAAATATTTTCATTGTAACTGTGAATAGGCATATTTACAGTTAACCTTTAATGTCATAGTCTGTGCGGTGGCCAGTACTTCCCCTACGAAGTGCGCAAAGTCAAAAATCCACATGTTCAATAGTGAGATAAACACAGTGCTAATATTTAGTTCAAACTGGCAGAAGCTGACATATAAGACGCTGGCCCACCTGTTTCACGTCAAACTACCAGGCTTGTCGTACTCCTAACTTGACAAGGGGGTGCATTTCCCACTCTAAGCCCAGAGGTTAGCAATTCTGCAGAGAGTAACTCACCTCCTGACTCTCCAAAGCCTGGCTACCATTTACAAGGCACAAGTCAGGAGTGTAATGGAATATTCACCAGTTACCCAGAAAAATGAAGCTCCATCAACACTACCCGGGACAAAGCAGCCTGTTTCAACACCTCCAACATCCACTCCCTCCACCATCCTCTCACAGGGGAAGCAGGCTGTGCCAGCTACAAGGCACCCTGCAGGAACTCACCAAGGCTTCCGAGCGCCTTCAAAGCCAACAATTTCTACCATCTAGAAGGATAAGGGCAGCAGATGCTGCAGCACAGTGACATAGTGGTTAGCACTGCTGTCTCACAGGGGCAGGGATCCAGGTTCAATTCCAGCATTGGATAACTGTCTGTGTGGCATTTCTGCGTTCTCCCCGTGTCTGCGTGAGTTTCCTCCCACAGTCCAAAAATGTGCAGGTTAGGTGGATTGACCATGCTAAATTGCCACTTTGTGTCCAAAGATATAGGGTTACAGGGATAGGGTGGGGTAGAGGGCCAAGGAAGGGTGTTCTTTCAGAAGGGGCAGTGCAAACTCAATGGGCCAAATGGCCTCCTTTGCACTGTAGGGATTCAATGATTCTATGTATGATAACACCACCATCTGGAAGTTTCCCTCCAAGCTACACACCATCCTGGCTTGGAAATATATCGCCGTTCATTCACTGTCACTGTGTCAAAATCCTAGAACTCCCCCTTAAAAGTACAGTGGGTGTAACTACATCACATGGACTGCAGAGGTTCAAGAAGGCAGTTCATCACTTCCTTCTAAAGGGCAATGAAGAGTGGACAACAAATGATGGTCTGGCCAGCGATGCCCACATCCCGTGAAAGAATAAAAAAAGGCTGCTGTAAAATTCTGTCCATCATTACTGCACCAATCTTTAGACAATTAGCTCAAATCCAAGAAAAGACCGAAACCAACACCTTCAAAGCCAGAGCAAGAGAATAACACGTGCGAATGGAGGCCATGCAGCTTGTCTCAATGACACTTGATGCAAATGCCTTTTACTACAATCTCAATCTCGCAGGATGAGGATCAAGTGTAGCTTTAGTAGCTTCTCATGCCCAGCATGAACATTGCAGTTATTTAAAGGATGAAGACAATTTCTTGGATTGCTATCATGTCGTTAGGATTCACCTCCACTCAGAGGTAAGATATGCTTGTTCACAGATTCAAAATTGCTTGAGCTAGTTTATTTAACCGAACCCTGTTTATGTGTAAGCTTATAGTAATAATCTTTATTGATGTCACATGTAGGCTTATATTAACACTGCAATGAGGTTACTGTGAAAATCCCCTAGTCGCCACACTCCGCTGCCTGGTCGGGTACACAGAGGGAGAATTCAGAATGTCCAATTCACCTAACAAGCACGTCTTTCAGGATTTGTGGGTGGAAACCGGAGCGCCCGGAGGAAACCCACGCAGACACGGGAGAACGTGCAGACTCCGCACAGACAGTGAGCCAAGCCGGGAACCGAACCTGGGTCCCTGCCGCCCCAATTAGTATCACTCTTGACTCTGGGCATAAAGTTGATCATTTTAAACTTATCCATTCACCATGAAACTGATCTGATCAATTTGGCCACCTGATTTGCTACAAGCCTGATTGTAACTCTCCAATGAACTCGATGGGAAGTGAAAACGGGTTGGATGGAAAACCCAGAAAAAAACTATGTAAACGGTGTGGTAGTACCAGGTATTGCGGTACCTGAGAGGTGAATGACCATTGGTTAGACCCAGGAGTCTACCATTGGCTAATGTACGTAGCACCGCCCTGCGAGGTGGAGTATAAGAACCAGTGCCGTCCCAGCAGCCTTCACTTTCTGTATCGAAGCTTCTGGGGTCGAGCTCTAGCTGATTAAAGCCTCAGTTATGAATCACCTTCGGCTTGAGCGTAATTGATAGTGCATCAATTTAATCAGCTATTACTTCAGTGGAAGGATGGATCTCCGCATCAAGCCGGAGTGCCTTCAGCTCAGCCCCCACGCGGACAACTCTGCTGCTATTTTTAAACATTGGCTGGCGTGCTTTAAGAACTACCTCGACACGGCCGCCGGCACCCCCACGGAAGAGCAGAAGATGCATCTCCTACGCTCACGGGTCAGCCCTGGGATCTACCCTCTTTTCGAGGAGGCGGCGAACTATGCTGCCGCGATCGAACTACTCGAAGGACATTATATTCGCCCTGTGAACCAGGTCTACGCTCGTCACCTGCTGGCGACTAGGAGGCAAAGCCCCGAGGAGACACTGGAAGACTTCTACCGGGCGCTGCTGGTGCTGGGCCGAAACTGTGGCTGCCCGCCAGTTTCGGGGAACGAGCACACGGAACTCTTGATTAGGGATGCTTTCGTGGCAGGTATGACCGCCCCCGATATCCGCCGCAGGCTCATAGAAATGGACACTCTGGGACTTACAGAGGCACGGGCCCTGGCAAGGTCCATGGACGTTGCCTACAAAAACGCGCTGGCCTTTGCACCCGATCGCGCGGTGGCCCCCTGGGCTGCGTGGCACCCCGTAGCGGCAGCCCCTCAGACCTTTCCCCTGACCCCGCAAGCCTGCGCAGCGAGACGGCCTGCTAACGCTGTCGGACACCGCTGTTTCTTCTGCGGGCAGGCGAATCATCCCCGCCCACGCTGCCCGGCCCACACCGCCACCTGCAAGGGGTGCGGCAAAAAGGGCCACTATGTGGGGGTCTGCCAGGCCCGCGCCGTGGCCACGGTCTCCAGCGACTATCGGCAACCCCCCTTCCAGGCCCCGATCGCCCAGCGCTCACCGCCACCCCCCTATCCTAGGGCCACGTGCGAAGCACGGGCGCCGCCATTTTGTCCCTCGCCGCAGCCATCTTCTTCATCCCCGGACTCCATGTGCGACCCATGGGTGACGCCATCTTGGATGGGGCCCCAGGTCCCCAGCACAGCCGGCTACACGCTGCCCGACCAGAACTCTCAATTACTCCAGCTGGCCTCGGTGACTCTGGACCAGAGTCGGCCCCGGACGCTTGCAACAGCGACAACGACGATCTCCGTCAACGGCCATGAGACGTCGTGCTTGATTGACTCGGGGAGCACGGAGAGCTTTGTTCACCCCGACACGGTAAGGCGCTGTTCTCTTGTCACCCATCCCGTAAATCAAAGGATCTCCCTGGTCTCCAGGTCACACTCGGTGGAGATAAAGGGGTTCTGCCTAGCGAACCTCACTGTCCAAGGCATGGAATTCAACAATTTCCACCTGTACGTCCTGCCGCACCTCTGCGTAGCCACCCTCCTTGGGCTGGATTTCCAGTGCCATCTGCAAAGCCTGACTTTTAAATTCGGCGGCCCTATACCCCCCCCTTACTGTTTGCGGCCTCGCGACCCTTAAGGTCGACCCGCCTTCCCTGTTTGCGAACCTCACCCCGGATTGCAAACCCGTCACCACCAGGAGCAGACGGTACAGTGCCCAGGACCGGACCTTTATCAGGTCGGATGTCCAAAGGCTGCTGAGGGAAGGGGTCATCGAAGCGAGCAACAGTCCCTGGAGAGCTCAAGTAGTGGTGGTAAAGACCGGGGAGAAGCATAGGATGGTCGTTGACTACAGCCAGACCATCAACAGGTTTATGCAGCTGGATGCGTACCCTCTCCCCCGCATAGCCGACCTGGTAAACAGGATTGCACAATACAAGGTTTTCTCCACGGTGGAGCTCAAGTCTGCCTACCACCAGCTACCCCTCCGGAAGGGTGACCGCCAGTATACTGCGTTTGAAGCAGATGGGCGGCTCTATCACTTTTTAAGGGTTCCCTTCGGTGTCACGAACGGGGTCTCGGTCTTCCAGCGAGAGATAGACCGAATGGTTGACCGGTACGGCTTACGCGCAACGTTCCCGTATCTGGATAACGTCACCATCTGCGGCCATGACCAGCAGGATCACGACACCAACCTCCGCAAATTTCCCCAGACCGCAAAAATCCTTAACCTGACTTACAATAAGGATTAATGCGTGTTTAGCACCGACCGTCTAGCCATCCTAGGCTACGTAGTGCAAAGTGGAGTCATAGGCCCCGGCCCTGAGTGCATGCGCCCCCTCATGGAGTTCCCCCTCCCTCACTGCCCCAAGGCCCTAAAGCGCTGCCTCGGGTTCTTCAGCTATTACGCACAGTGGGTCCCCAATTACGCAGACAAAGCACGACCCCTGATCCAGTCCACAACCTACCCCCTGTCGACGGAGGCCCGCCAGGCCTTCAGCCGCATCAAAGCAGACATTGCAAAAGCCACGATGCGCACTATCGATGAGTCCCTCCCCTTCCAGGTCGAGAGCGATGCGTCCGACGTAGCTCTGGCGGCCACCCTCAACCAAGCGGGCAGGCCAGTGGCTTTCTTCTCCCGCACCCTCCATGCTTCCGAAATTCGCCACTCCTCGGTCGAAAAGGAGGCCCAGGCCATAGTAGAAGCTATGCGACACTGGAGGCATTACCTGGCCGGCAGGAGATTCACTCTCCTCACGGACCAACGGTCGGTGGCCTTCATGGTCGATAATGCGCAGCAGGGCAAGATTAAGAACGACAAGATCTTGCGGTGGAGGATAGAACTCTCCACCTATAATTACGAGATCTTGTACCGTAAGGGGAAGCTAAACGAGCCGTCCGATGCCCAGTCCCGTGGCACATGTGCCAATGCACAAGGGGACCGCCTCCGATCCCTCCACGAGGACCTCTGCCACCCGGGGGTCACTCGTTTTTTTCCATTTTGTCAAGACCCGCAACCTGCCCTACTCCATCGAGGAGGTCAGGACCGTCACCAGGGACTGCCAAATCTGCGCGGAGTGCAAACCGCACTTCTACCGGCCAGAGAGGGCGCACCTGATAAAGGCTTCCCGTCCCTTTGAACGCCTCAGCATGGGTTTCAAAGGCCCAATCCCCTCCACAGACCGCAACACATACTTCCTCTACGTGATTGACGAGTACTCCCGGTTCCCATTAGCCATCCCCTGCCCAGACATGACCACAACCACCGTCATCAAGGCCCTCCAGGGTATCTTTACACTGTTCGGTTTCCCCGCGTACATGCACAGTGATAGGGGGTCCTCCTTCATGAGCGACGAACTGCGTCAATTCCTGCTCAGCAAGGGCATCGCCTCGAGCAGGACGACAAGTTACAACCCCCGGGGAAACGGGCAGGTAGAGAGGGAGAATGGAACGGTCTGGAAGACCGTCCTGCAGGCCCTACGGTCCAGGAATCTCCCAGTCTCCCGCTGGCAGGAAGTCCTCCCGGTGGCCCTCCACTCTATCCGGTCGCTGCTCTGTACATCCACAAATCAAACACCTCATTAGCGTCTCCTTGTTTTCCCCAGGAAGTCCTCCTCTGGGACCTCGCTCCCCGCTCCCAACCTGGCTAGCGACACTCGGACCCGCCCTGCTTCGGAAACATATGAGGGCGCACATGTCGGACCCGTTGGTCGAGAGGGTCCACCTGCTGCATGCCAACCCCCAGTACGCCTACATAGCGTTCCCTGACAGCCGCCAAGACACGGTCTCCCTTCGGGACCGGGCGCCCGCCGGAACCCCACGCGCACCCGAATCATTGCCCCCACCCCCACTCTCCCCACAGCACCTAACTGGAGGGTCAGTATTCCCGCCGCTCCTGCCTAGGCCCGAACACACACCGACACCCCCTACAGGCGCCTTCCCCCCCTGTCCACCTTTTGCCCCAACAGCGCCGCCTAGGGGTGACAAAGCTGACTGGGAGGACGACATCACGCTCCCGGAGTCGCAAACGCCGGGGCCCCCACCAGAATCGGACGACCCGGCCACCCGATCGACTGATTGCTGCATCATGAACACTGTTAATACCCTCGACAATCACGGTACTGCCATACCTGGTCATGCCATGCGAAAGGCAACTATTAACGCTGGCCATCACCCCGCCGGGCTCTTTTTTAACAGGGGGTGATTGTGGTAGTACCAGGTATTGCGGTACCTGAGAGGTGAATGACCATTGGTTAGACCCAGGAGTCTACCATTGGCTAATGTACGTAGCTCCGCCCTGCGAGGCGGAGTATAAGAATCAGTGCCGTCCCAGCAGCCTTCACTTTCTGTATCGAAGCTGCTGGGGTCGAGTTCTAGCTGATTAAAGCCTCAGTTATGAATCACCTTCGTCTTGAGCGTAATTGATAGTGCATCAAACGGGAAGTAAGAATATTGGTCTGAGCTGATCTTGATAACCTTAAAATAGAACACCAGTAAAAACTGGGAAATAAGAATACTGGTCCAAACTGTATTTTTTCCTTCGAGGTGTTTCTCAGTCATAAAATCAACACCTGGAGCACCTTCCCAGACAGGAGGTGTAAAACCTACCCCTTTAGCTCCCCCCTCCTCAGTCACCAAGGCCCCAAACGCTCCTTCCTGGTGAAGCAGCGATTTACACTTTTCGCTGCTCAAGCATACGGCCCCCTCTACATTGAGGAGTCCAAATGCAGGCAAGCTGACCTCTTTGCGCAACAGCTTGCTTCACTCTGCCAGCCTGACCATGACCTTCCAGTTACTTGTCATTTCAATTCCCCAGCTTGCTCACATTTCTGTCCTCAGCCTACTGCAGTGTTCCCCTGAAACCCAACAAATCTGGAGGGACGACACTTCATCTTCCAATTCGGCACCTTACAGCCTCCGGACCCAACATTGATTTCACCAACTTCATATCATGAATCCTCTTTTTTAATTCTCTTCCTCCAAGTGCCTGTCTGTATCTTGTTCTCATGCTTTTTGCTTGCAGACAGTGTGGACCTTTATTCTGCTCTTAACGTCTACTCTAGCCCAATGCTTTGTCTCTTTTCAACAACCATTACCACTCCCTTTGACTTTTGTCCCATGATATCTTTGGTATTTAATGTCCCTCGCTCGCTAACCTATTCCCGCCATTCCTTTTGTTCCACCTGACTCTCCCCCCTCGCGTTTTTCAACAACATAAAAAGCATCGTATTTTTACCTCTCTTCAGCTCTGTAGAAAAGCCATATTGGACTCAAAACACTAACTCTTGTTTCTCACAGATAATACCAGACGTGCCGTGTTTTTCCAGCACCTTCCGTCTTTCTTTCAGGTGCTCTCAAAGGGTTGGTAAAAAATTACTCCCAAAGTATCGGGATGCTTCTCGACCTAAGTACATGATCTAGGGTGACAGTCCGGGACAGTCTGCTCCTTTACTGTGGGCGCCCTTCTGTAGATATGAGCCCGCTGGCACAGGATCAGCTCAATCTCAAAGACCCCATGAAGAAAACACTCCCACTGTCCTTGCTAACATTCCTTCTGCAACCAATACCACCTGAAAACATATTCACAATCCATTCACCTCATCTACTGTATGTGAGATCCTGCTGTGCAAATATTGGCTGACATGTTTGCTTACAAAATGAGAGAGCGACATGACAAAAATCATTCTTAAATAGTGCTGGAGTACTTTGTGAGGCCCGAGGCCCTATGTACCTCCTGTTTATTGAGACATTCTCAACGTATAGTCACGGTACATGTGTTAACTTAAACAGGAGAATCTGACCGACCTCACTCTGTGCAACGTTGATTTTCACCATGGACAAGTAAATGATGTCTCCCAGATGTTGGATGGGGGTACCTTCCCAGCCGTTAATGGGATTCTGCAGCAGGTATTTCTCCAACTCTTGTCTCTTCCATATCTCATCACAAGGAATCTTACAATCAAAACCAATAGACAAAGAACAGTCAATAAAATTCCATCGTGTTCCGCCTGCTTCATTGTTTTGAATGCACGTACAGAGGTCAAAAAGTGAAGCTACGTTCCTGTGGGAAATGTAAGGAAACAGGTCAAATTGTACAGAAGCCGGAAGGATTTGAGTTCCGCTGAAAGCTCCCCTTCAGGTTGTGGTGAAGGCGCTGAATGAGTTCGCGCATCTCCAGAAATACCATTCATACAAAATATCTATGAATCCACAACAGCCCCATTTATCTTTACATTCTCAGCATTACTTTATTCCTAAAGAAAAACGCTTTCAAAATAGGAGAATTCGCAAATACCAACTATACCCTTCAATGATACGAGATGAGGTTTGTAATAATGACCTCCCAGACAGTGAGACTTTTCTGTCACCAACGCATATTTCTGGTCAATACCCGATTTTCCTTTTCTTTCTTAATCCACTGAATTCAAGTTATACATTTAAACTGTCATTTTTAGCATTAGAATTTCCTGTAAATGGTAATGTCTTCCCCGATCGATTTTTGCTCAGTTTTTAAACATCCCTTTCATCCCCAATTTGTTTCCCACCTCCTTTCCTGAAGATGCTGAATCATGTTGAAATGTGCTTTGTTGGCCAATTGACTGCCTTCTTCTACCTTGTCTGAAGGACTAATCTTCATGAGTGAGCATTGATACAGGATGTTAGGGGTCTATTTCAGCATGGGAACAGCAAAACAGAGCCCGATCCCAATCACATGACATCTAAATATATGTCGCTTTCCAGAAAAACTCATTGGATAGTGATCAGGAGCTTTGGTGGATATCATCATTTCCTTCATACCACAATCCCTGAGGTTGATTGCAGCGTCCATGCTAATGCTATGGCCAATATTAGTTGACTTAATGCAGACCAGTGATTGAACCCCAGGACTCTCCAAAACCATCTCAAGGAAATAAATGGTCCAGCTCTTCCAGTCTCCGGATGATCAAACCCTAGAGAAGATGCACTGGAGGACCCCCTCAGAGGATCCCACACACTGACTACTTGGTAATTGCCCAGAAAGTTCCTGTTTTTAAAAATTTTTGCAATTAAGAGCCAATTTTGCAGGGCCAATCCACCTACCCTGCACATCGTTAGGTGTGGGGGTGAGACCCATGCAGACACGGGGAGAACGTGCAAACTCCACACGGACAGTGACCCGGGGCTAGGATCGAACCTGGGTCCTCGGTGCCATGAGGCAGCAGTGCTAACCACCCATCCTCCCATGAAGTTTCAACCTACGTTGGGCAATTATCCTGTGTCTGGAACTTTGTTGGAGACTTTGGGATACTTCCAATTTACTTAGTTGAATAGTAACCAAGGAAAGGTTAGGAGGATTAAAACCAGTTCTAATTCCTGGGTAACTAAACTGGTGACCCCACCCCCCTCCCCCCAACTCCTCACTGGACTCCTGGACTCTCGCCGAACTCCTGACTACCAGCCCCGATCCCCTACACACATCTCGCCTCTCCTAGCTTGTCAAAGTAGCTGGGGCGTTTAAACTAACCAGAATATGGCCGCTAGAACTGTAAAAAAAGGTGCATATCTTTGTTTCCTCCGACACTCCTGTACTACAAAAGAAGGATTCCAGGAGCATGTACACTTCACCTTTCTCAGGAGGACGGGTTTGAAAGTCCGAGCGAGAAACGTGGAGAGGTCAGGGGCAACTTTACTGAATAGGGTTGCCACTCCTCAGAAGATGTGGGCCCCTTAAGTCTGAATAAATAGCACATTGCTCACCAGGACAGACAACTTTTGCTGTTTATGCGGACGATAGATAGATGCCTTCTTCACTCTCCTTGGCAAATGGGCCATCCATATTCTAAACTCTTCTGAATCGGAACAAGTGATAATCCTGGAGTCAAACATTGACCCTGATGAAAAAATAAAACAGAGAAAGGTGAGGACAATTTAAAGCCTATTCCATTGAGAAGCCGTACAAGTGTCTGGGTGACTGGAATAGATTTTTCTGCCCTTAAAGGACACAATGCAAAATGGCCAGAATTGTCCACCCTGGTTTGTGGCTGGGATTTACCGGTGCTGATTACAGTGAGTGGAGTTTTTGGAATACCAAATTTTGTGTTCTTGCTCGCAACAGACAAGACTGCAGAACCCCACTGTCAGTTCATTAGCAATAAACTCAATATAATCCCCCAGGCAGTGGGGGGGGGCGGTGGCGTAGCGGTATTGTCACTGGACTAATAATCCATGAGACCCAGGGTAATGCTCTGGGAACCCGGTTTCGAATCCCACCAGGGCAGATGGTGGAATTTAAATTCAAGAAAAAAATTGGAATTAAAAGTCTAATGATGACCATTAAAACCATTGTCGATTGTTGTAGAAACCCATCTGGTTCACTAATGTCCTTGAGGGAAAGAAGTCTGTCATCCTTACCTGGTCTGGCCTACATGTGACTCCAGATCACAGTGATGTGGTTGACCCATAAATGCCCTCAGGGATGGGCAATAAACGCTGGCCCACCAACGACACCCACATCCCATGAACGAATAAAGAAAATAAATATATATATATACTCAAGGCACCAGTGTTGTCACTGCTCCAGTGAAGAGCATGACACCTGTAGAGATGTCTGTAACTATGGATTCTTTCCAGCTTTTCTCATCATCCATCTCTCTGGTATAGCTCACACGTTGGGAACCACTTGATCCCTGAATGATTAATTTGCAACCTGCTTCATACTGTAGGTCACAGTATTCAAGTCCCACAGCTTCTTGCCTTTGCAACCTGGTTGCGTTCAGGTGCTTTGTAATTGCTTTGGGTGAACATTTTGGTTTCAGCATCGGGAGAATTCTCAAACCTGCTCCCCTCTAATTGACCAATACGGCAACACAATAGTAGCTATCACAAGGGAATTGGACATGTGTTTAAAAAGCTGGTAGGGCTGTGGGGAAAGAGCTGGGGTGTCGGATTATCGGTAGCTCTTTCAAACAGCCGGGACAGGCACAGTGGGCCAAATAGCCTCTTTCGCTGGTGTATGATTCAGTGATTTATACGTACCTGTGATAGGTTCACTACATTTCCCAGAAATGACATTCATAATGAGGGAAATGGTTTCTTGGTTCACATTGAATGGGTGGGAGCTAATAATAATAATAATCTTTATTGTCACAAGTTGGCTTGATGCAAATACCTTTTTCTACAATCTCAATCTCCCAGGATGAGGGTCAAGTGTAGCTTTAGTAGCTTCTCATGCCCAGCATGAACATCGCAGAGTTTTTTAAAGGCTGAAGCTAATTTCTTGGATTTCTATCATGTCGTTAGGATTCACTCAGAGGTAAAAAGGTTCAAAATTGCTTGAGCTAGTTTATTTAACCGAACCCTGTTTATGTGTAAGTTTATAGTAATAATCTTTATTGATGTCACATGTGGGCTTATATTAACACTGCAATGAACTTACTGTGAAAATCCCCTACTCTCCACACTCCGCCGCCTACTCGGAGGGAGAATTCAGAATGCCCACTTCACCTAACAAGCGCGTCTTTCGGGACGACTTGGTGGAAATCGGAGTGCCCGGAGGAAAACATTGCAGACACAGGAAGAAAGTGCAGACTCCCAAACAGACAGTGACCCAAGCCGGGAATCGAGCCTGGGACCTTTGGCGCCGTGAAGCAACAGTGCTACAGGTCGGCTGGCAGTGCACCCACACCCTGGCTTTCCCGACGGCATGAAATGGCCACATTTGGGAAACCCCATTGGCCGGCTGCGGAAACGGAGAATGCTGCTGCTGGCTGGGGGCGCAGTGCCGGTAAACGCAGCCGGTGGACCGGAGAATTCCCCCTCCCCCCTTATTCTTCCAACCCCAGCATTTGTTGTCCATCCTTAATTGTCCTTGAACTTATGCTTATGATGCCATTTCAGTGGGTAGTTCAGAGTCAACCACATTGCTGTGGGTCTGGAGTCACATGTAGGCCAGACCAGGAAAGGATGTCAGATTTCCTTCTGTGAAGGGACATTAGCCATAGAATCCATACAATGCAGAAGGAGGCCATTCGGCCTATCGAGTCTGCACTTCCCTCTGTAAAAGCACCATACTTAGGTCCACTCCCATGGCCTATCACTACAACCCCGTAGCTCCACCTAACCTTTGGACACACATCTTTGCGCACACAGACACGGGGAGAACGTGCAAACTCCACACAGGCTGTCACCCGAGATCGGTATTGAACCCGGGTCCCTGAAACTGTGAGATGGCAGTGCTAACCACTGTGCCACGTGCTGCCCGAACCACAGGGTTTTTTTTATGAATGACAATCAATGATAGTTTCACCATTACTGAGACTAGATTTCAATTCCAGATTTTATCAATTGCCTTTAAATTCTACCCGCTGCCCTGGTGGGATTTGAACTCATATCTTCACAGCATTAACCTGGGCCTCTGGATTAATAGCCCAGTGACATTACCTGATGGTGTGTCTGGCTCCATCTTATTGTTAATGCTCCTATTCCATTCAGAGTGGAGACTAGTGGCTGCACCTATTTCTATTCTCGTTATTGGGTGTCAAGTATCACAGTGAGGCCTGGGGCGAAATTCTCCCCCAACGGCGGGATGTCCGCCGACTGGCGCCAAAGCCGGCGCCAATCTGACGGGCATCGCGCCGGCCCAAAGGTGCGGAATATTCCGCATCTTTGGCGGCCTAGCCCCAACATTGAGGGGCTAGGCCGACGCCGGAGGGATTTCCGCCCCGCCAGCTGGCGGAAATGGCGTTTGTTTCCCCGCCAGCTGGCGCGGAAATGCGGCTCATGCGCGGGAGCGTCAGCGGCCGCTGTCAGTTTCCCGGCGCATGCGCGGGAGCGTCAGCGGCCGCTGTCAGTTTCCCGCGCATGCACAGTGGGGAGAGTCTCTTCCGCCTCCGCCATGGTGGAGGCCGTGGCGGAGGCGGAAGGGGAAGAGTGCCCCCACGGCACAGGCCTGCACGCGGATCGGTGGGCCCCGATCGTGGGCCAGGCCACCGTGGGGGCACCCCCCGGGGTCAGATCGCCCCGCGCCCCCCCCCAGGACCCCGGAGCCCGCCCACGCCGCCTGGTCCCGCCGGTAAATACCAGGTTTGATTTACGCCGGCGGGACAGGCAATTTCTGGGCGGGACTTCGGCCCATCCGGGCCGGAGAATCCAGCGGGGGGTCCCGCCAACCGGCGCGGCTGGATTCCCGCCCCTGCCCAATCTCCGGGAGCAGAGAGTTCGGCGGGGGCGGGGGCGGGATTCACGGCGGCCAACGGCCATTCTCCGACCCGGCGGGGGGTCGGAGAATGACGCCCCTGATAAGAACCATCAACAAAATAGTTATGATCCATTCTCGACAGTCATATAATAGGTTGTGATTGACTGGAAGCTCATTGATAAACAGCTGGCTTTGACAAGCACCTTGAAAGATTCAGATGTATACTTACTATACAGTTGCACTGGGTGAGGGAGAAACGTATAATACAAGATAATTAGGGATAGTCAAGAAACGCCCATGACAGAATCCCATGAATTAATAAAAAAAACGAGTGCAGACCCTTCATGATTTTGAACACCTCCATCGAATCCCCTCCCAGCTGTTCTTTCCTCAAGGGTAAACAGTCCTTTCTCCTCCAATCTATCTTCATAACTGAAGTTCCTTATCCCCGGAAACAATCTGGTGAATCTTTTCTGCACCCTCTCTAGTGCACTTAAACACCCCCCCTAAAGTGAGGCGGCTGGAGCTAGGCATGCTGCAGCCGCATTACAACATTGCAATGTCAGCATGACTCAGCCATGGCTCAGCGAGTAGCTACAAGACTGCAGCGTCAGGCCAGTGCAGTATTGAGGGGCTGCTGCACGGTTGGAGGAGCTGTGTTTCAGAGGAGATTTTAGGCCAAGGCCCTGTCTGTGCTCTCGCGTGAATGTAAAGAGCCGTTGTCTCTCTTTAAAAAAGAGGAGGGACATTTTCCCCAGTGACCTCAGTTTATCCCGCAAACAAAACCAGATGAACTGGTCATTGCCACATTTTCTGGGAGCTGGTTGGGAACAAATTTCCTGCAGTATCTAATAGATTTTCCCTCTCCCTAGGTTTTCATGAAGAGCCAAACGAACCCGAAACATTGGGCGCAATTCAACTAAATGGTAACAAAGTTCCATAAGTTAAATAAGGGGCCTCAGCTGGGAATGCGCAGCCGAGGCTGCACATAGCTGTTGTTTTCGACACCAAGGGGCTCCACTCGCCGGAACCCCTCAGTATAGCGAGGGATTTGGATGCCATTTTTAACTGGCGTCCCGATCCCCGATGTCCCCGACACGACCCCCAACCTCCCCAAGCCCCAACGCAGTGGGGCAGGGCAGGGCCCCTCCACCCAGGAGGGTTGTCACCCCCACATCCATTCAGGGTGTCCCCAAGCCAATCACCAGCACACAGGAAACACCAGCTTGGCACCTTGGCAGTGCCAGTCCCACAGTGGGCGGGATTTACATCGCAACGTCTCACGAGATCGCGTTAGATCTCGCGAGGCGTTGCGAGCCGGGTAGATCCCAGGAGTGAGGTCTCCCGCCTTCTATCGGCCATGCGGCGCCGTAGCGAGCTGCCATTTGGGCGCAGCATGGCCATTGGATCGTGTCCGTTAACTCTGCTTCTCTCCCTACAGATGCTGCCAGACCTGCTGCATTTTCCAGCATTTCCTGTTTGTTCTAAATTCCAGCATCTGCAGTATTTTGCTAACATAAATATCCCGCAGTGTTTCAATTGTGACTATCCTTCAAAAGTATTTTATTGGCTGTAAGGAGCTTTGGGATGTCCTGTGGTCATGATAGATCGACTTCAGTATAAGTCCTTCCTCTCTTTTACATAGCTTTGAAATGTTTGAGTAGCAGCCCAATTGGATTGAGATTCGAAAACTTAATTCAACTAATATCTTTACAGCTCGTCATCGGGACAGATTTCAATCAGGGCGACATGAAGGTGGTCCCAGGTTCCAGAGGTGAACTTCACCTGTTATGGAAGATGTTTTGGTATAAGCTGAAGTGAAGATCGAGAACAACGTCATTGTTTTGAAGACCAGAGCAAACTCAATCATGGAGACACTGTTATTGCTGCTTTCTAAAGGGTAACCGCAGCAGGCTTGCAGTCATCACTTGAATACTCGGCTTATCTCAATCAAAAGGCTTGATGCTGGGTGACATTTGAAAGTCTCAGTCAGAAGGTTGTGGGTTGAAGCCTCACTTCAAAGATTTGAACACAAAGTCTCAGCTTGACACTTCGCTGCGGTTCTGAGGGAGTCCTGCATGCTGGAAGCGCCACTTTCAAAGGGGATATTGAACCAGTTAAGGTGGAGGGCAAAAGACCACATGCCACTGTTCAAAGAAGAGCAGAGCAACAATCTGCCCTCATCCAATACTAACAAAATGCTTACTTGTCTTGTAACTGTTTGTCGGACCTTTGGTCGTGAAAGATCTATTTAAATGAGGATCTTTCGCATAGCTTTGAAATGTTTGCGTCGTGGCCCAATCGTATTAAGACTCCGAAACTCAATCAGCTAATGGATGGGATCTGCCGGTCGCATTGCGGCTAAATAGCAGTGTGGCGAGGCGCAATGCGATGCTAGATGATGGGTGATCCCACTTCCGGAAGCGACCCGGCTTTCCACGCCTCGCGAGATCTAACCCGATCTAACAGGACACTGCGATGTGAATTCTGCCCATTGTGGGCAGGATCACTTTCTGTCAAATCTGCATATTAAGTTGAGACAGCTCGTCTCGCTCTAATATGTGTTCTCGAGATCTAACCAAGGTGTGGGATCTAACCGCCTTGCCTTTAAGACCTTGGGCGGATGCTGTTCAGTGCTGGTCTCCACAAATGGGGACCAGACGGAACAGCATTCATAAGAACCCATAAGAACATAAGAACTAGGAGCAGGAGTAGGCCATCTGGCCCCTCGAGCCTGCTCCGCCATTCAGTGAGATCATGGCTGATCATTTGTGGACTCAGCTCCACTTTCCGGCCCGAACACCATAACCCTTAATCCCTTTATTCTTCAAAAAACTATCTTTATCTTAAAAACATTTAATGAAGGAGCCTCTACTGCTTCACTGCGCAAGGAATTCCATAGATTCACAACCCTTTGGGTGAAGAAGTTCCTCCTAAACTCAGTCTTAAATCTACTTCCCCTTATTTTGGGGCTGTGCCCCCTCGTTCTGCTTTCACCCGCCAGTGGAAACAACGTGCCCGCATCTATCCTATCTATTCCCTTCATAATTTTATATGTTTCTATAAGATCCCCCCTCATCCTTCTAAATTCCAACGAGTACAGTCCCAGTCTATTCAACCTCTCCTCGTAATCCAACCCCTTCAGCTCTGGGATTAACCTAGTGAATCTTCTCTGCACACCCTCCAGTGCCAGTACGTCCTTTCTCAAGTAAGGAGACCAAAACTGAACACAATACTCCAGGAGTGGCCTCACTAACACCTTATACAATTGCAGCATAACCTCCCCAGTCTTAAACTCCATCCCTCTAGCAATGAAGGACAAAATTCCATTTGCCTTCTTAATCACCTGTTGCACCTGTAAACCAACTTTTTGCGACTCATGCACTAGCACACCCAGGTCGCTCTGCACAGCAGCATGTTTTAATATTTTATCATTTAAATAATAATCCCTTTTGCTGTTATTCCTACCAAAATGGATAACCTCACATTTGTCAATATTGTATTCCATCTGCCAGACCCTAGCCCATCCTCTGCAGACTTCCAGTATCCTCTGCACTTTTTGTTTTACCACTCATCTTAGTGTCATCTGAAAACTTGGACACATTGCCCTTGGTCCCCAACTCCAAATCATCTATGTAAATTGTGAACAATTGTGGGCCCAACACTGATCCCTGAGGGACACCACTAGCTACTGATTGCCAACCAGAGAAACACCCATTAATCTCCACTCTTTGCTTTCTATTAAATAACCAATCCTCTATCCATGCTACTACTTTCCCCTTAATGCCATGCATCTTTATCTTATGCAGCAACCTTTTGTGTGGCACCTTGTCAAAGGCTTTCTGGAAATCCAGATATACCACATCCATTGTCTCCCCGTTATCTACCGCACTGGTAATGTCCTCAAAAAATTCCACTAAATTAGTTAGGCACGACCTGCCCTTTATGAACCCATGCTGCGTCTGCCCAATGGGACAATTTGCATCCAGATGCCTCGCTATTTCTTCCTTGATGATAGATTCCAGCATCTTCCCTACTACCGAAGTTAAGCTCACTGGCCTATAATTACCCGCTTTCTGCCTACCTCCTTTTTTAAACAGTGGTGTCACGTTTGCTAATTTCCAATCCGCCGGGACCACCCCAGAGACTAGTGAATTTTGGTAAATTATCACTAGTGCATTTGCAAATTCCCTAGCAATCTCTTTTAGCACGCTGGGATGCATTCCATTAGGGCCAGGAGACTTGTCTGCCTTTAGCCCCATTAGCTTGCCCATCACTACCTCCTTAGTGATAACAATCCTCTCGAGGTCCTCACCTGTCATAGCCTCATTTCCATCAGTCACTGGCATGTTATTTGTGTCTTCCACTGTGAAGACAGACCCAAAAATCCTGTTCAGTTCCTCAGCCATTTCCTCATCTCCCATTATTAACTCTCCCTTCTCATCCTCTAAAGGACCAATATTTACCTTAGCCACTCTTTTTTGTTTTATATATTTGTAGAAACTTTTACTATCTGTTTTTATATTCTGAGCAAGTTTACTCTCATAATCTATCTTACTCTTCGTTATAGCTTTTTTAGTAGCTTTCTGTTGCCCCCTAAAGATTTCCCAGTCCTCTAGTCTCCCACTAATCTTTGCTACTTTGTATACTTTTTCCTTCAATTTGATACTCTCCCTTATTCCCTTAGATATCCACGGTCGATTTTCCTTCTTTCCACCCTCCTTCCTTTTTGTTGGTATAAACCTTTGCTGAGCACTGTGAAAAATCGCTTGGAAGGTTCTCCACTGTTCCTCAACTGTTTCCCCATAAAGTCTTTGTTCCCAGTCTACCTTAGCTAGTTCTTCTCTCATCCCATTGTAATCTCCTTTGTTTAAGCACAAAACACTAGTGTTTGATTTTACCTTCTCACCCTCCATCTGTATTTTAAATTCCACCACATTGTGATCGCTCCTTTCGAGAGGATCCCTAACTATAAGATCCTGAATTAATCCTGTCTCATTACACAGGACCAAATCTAGGACCGCTTGTTCCCTCGTAGGTTCCATTACATACTGTTCTAGGAAAATATCGTGGATACATTCTATAAACTCCTACTCAAGGCTGCCCTGACCGACCTGGTTAAACCAATTGACATGTAGATTAAAATCCCCCATGATAACTGCTGTACCATTTCTACATGCATCAGTTATTTCTTTGTTTATTGCCTGTCCCACCATAATGTTACTATTTGGTGGCCTATAGACTACTCCTATCAGTGACTTTTTCACCTTACTATTCCTGATTTCCACCCAAATGGATTCAACCTTATCCTCCATAGCACCAATGTCATCCCTTCCTATTGCCCAGATGTCATCCTTAAATAACAGAGCTACACCACCTCCCTTACCATCCACTTTGTCCTTCCAAATAGTTTGATACCCTCAGATATTTAACTCCCAGTCGTGACCATCCTTTAACCATGTTTCAGTATGGCCACAAAATCATAGTCATTCACGATGATTTGCACCATCAACTCATTTACCTTATTCCGAATACTATGAGCATTCAGGTAAAGTACACTTGTGTTGGCTTTTTTACCTCTGTTCTGAATCTTAACACCTCGATCAGTAACCTCTCCTAAGTTATATTTCCCATTAACTTTTCTCCTAATTTTCCTTGTCGTTGAACCCATATCTTCATGTAACAACCTGCCGCGTCGCTTACCATTAATGTTTTTACTTCCCGTTTTATTCCTTTTAGTATTCCTGGTCCTATTCACTGAGCTCCCCTCAGTCACTGTACCTTGTACTGTCGATTTTGATTTTTGACTATGGCTTCTCTGCCTTACACTTTCCCCCTTACTGCCTTTTGTTTCTGTCCCTGTTTTATTACCTTCCAACTTCCTGCATCGGTTCCCATCCCCCTGCCACATTAGTTTAAACTCTCCCCAGTCCTGCCCTGGTGCAGACCGTCCGGTTTGTACTGGGCCCACCTCCCCCAGAACCGGTTCCAATGCCCCAGGAATTTGAATCCCTCCCTCTTGCACCATCTCTCGAGCCACGCATTCATCCTACTCTGACTAGCTCGTGGCACTGGTAGCAATCCTGAGATTACTACCTTTGAGGTCCTACTTTTTAGTTTAACTCCTAACTCCCTGAATTCAGCTTGTAGGACCTCGTCCTGTTTTTTACCTATATCGTTGGTGCCTATGTGCACCACGACAGCTGGCTGTTCACCCTCCCCCCCCCCCCCCCAGAATATCCTGCAGCAGCTCCGAGACATTCTTGACCCTTGCACCAGGGAGGCAACATACCATCCTGGAGTCTTGAGTGTGTCTGCAGAACCGCCTGTCTAGTCCCCTTACGATTGAGTCCCCTATCACTATAGCCCTGCCATTCTTCTTCCTGCCCAGCTGCGCAGCAGAGCCTGCCATGGTGCCATGAACCTGGCTGCTGTTGTCTTCCCCTGGTGAGCCATCTCCCTCTACAGTATCCAAAGCGGTAGATCTGTTTTGCAGGGAGATGACCACAGGGGACACCTGCACTGCCTTCCTACTCTTGCTCTGTCTTTTGGTCACCCATTTTCTATCTCCCTCAGTACCTTTCACCTGCGGTGTGACCAACTCGCTAAACGTGCTATCCACAACGTCCTCAGCATCGCGGATGCTCCAAAGTGAGTCCAACTGCAGCTCCAGAGCCGTCAAACGGTCTAATAGGAGCTGCAACTGGACACACTTCTTGCACGTGAAGGAGCCACGGACAGTGGACGTGTCCCTGAGCTTCCACATCGCTTCCACGAGGAGCATGACACGGGTCTGAGATCTCCTGCCATGTCTTAAACCTTCGGTTAACTTCAACAACTACAATTTCCGGGGGGAAAAACAATGAAGAAAAAATAAATGAATATACCAATGAAAAGAAAAAGAAAACAGAAAAACTACTTCCCAGTCACTTACCAGGGATAAAAAGCACCTCCTCCCCACCCAGCTTCGAATTCCCACCTAGATTCAAATTCCCAAACTCACTCTTTGCTGTCTCACTCTGGCTGTGTCTTCTCTGGCTCACTGGGAGCACTCACTGGGAGTGAGTTACAAGTTGCTCTTTTTAAATTGGCCTGAGTTGACTCCCCTCCCCCACCTGCTTTTAGATCAAAGTAGATTAAAGTGACTGACACTTAACTGCCAACCAGTTATGTGCGTGGGTGGGACAGCCCTTGTTAACCTACACTGCACAATTCTAGATTAATTTAAATTAATTTAAACTCCTGAAATTTAAAAGGAGCTGCCTTACTGATTTGATTTGATTCAATTCCCACCTAGCTTCAAATTCCCAAACTCACTCTTTGCTGTCTCACTCTGGCTGTGTCTTCTCTGGCTCACTGGGAGCACTCACTGGGAGTGAGTTACAAGTTGCTCTTTTTAAATTGGCCTGAGTTGACTCCCCTCCCCCACCTGCTTTTAGATCAAAGTAGATTAAAGTGACTGACACTTAACTGCCAACCAGTTATGTGCGTGGGTGGGACAGCCCTTGTTAACCTACACTGCACAATTCTAGATTAATTTAAATTAATTTAAACTCCTGAAATTTAAAAGGAGCTGCCTTACTGATTTGATTTGATTCAATTCCCACCTAGCTTCAAATTCCCAAACTCACTCTTTGCTGTCTCACTCTGGCTGTGTCTTCTCTGGCTCATTGGGAGAATTTGTGAGGGTCTCCCAGGAGATTGGAGGTCCCATGCATGCTCTCTGTGCAGGGTGGTACCCTGGCACTGCTGGTGCCAGCTTGGCACTGCCAAAGTATCAAGCTGGCATTTAATGTGGTGGTGATCAGGCCTGGGGGTGCCCTTCATGGGGTATGGTGTGGGGGGGGGGGGGACGGTGACTCCCTTATAGCGAGTTGCGCCTTGGGGGGGGGGGTTGAGGGTCGCGCTGGGGGCTCGTGAGATCGGAATGCCATTTTTGAATGGCATCCCAATATCTCGCTGTACTGAGGCGTTCCGGCCAGCGAGCGGGGTTAGTGCAGCCTCGTTGGGGAGTTCCCTGCTGAGGTTCTTCATCTACCCGTTGGATAGTGGGATGTTTCTCAGTGCTCTGGCTAATATCGCGCTATGGCCCATACGGGTAGATCATGCCCAATATCTCTACAGCTAGTCAAACAGGGCAGATCTGAATTAGTCTGACATGAATGTGATCCCAGATCCCAGAGGCGAATTCCACCTGTGCTGAATAAATCTACAAAGTAATTAACTAATATTAATTGCCACATTTATCGAAGCAGCAAAGGTATTTCAAAAGTAGAGAATCGGTTTCAAAGAACTTCATGATAGCCTGAAGCTGAGGAAGGGCGCTATATAAATGTAGTTTTCTTTTCACATAGTCAAACAGCTCAGAGTGCCAGGGACAGGTGTCACTGTAATGTACAGAACAATCTCAAGAAATGGAACAGAAAAGATGCCCTTTTGTCGAAAGTGGGTTATTTCCTTATTGCACACTCAAAAACTATTATTAACTGCAGTTAGCTGATTTCTCAAGATGTAATCAATAATAATAATTATAATAATCTTTATTATTGTCACAAGTAGGCTTACATTGACACTGCAATTAAGTTACTGTGAAAATCCCCCGGTCGCCACACTCCGGCGCCTGTTCGGGTTCACTGAGGGAGAATTCAGAATGTCCAATTCACCTCACAAGCCCGTCTTTGTGGATGGAAACCGGAGCACCCGGAGGAAACCCACGCAGATACGGGGAGAACGCGCAGACTCCGCACAGACAGTGACCCAAGCCGGGAATCAAACCCGGGACCCTGGCGCTATGAAGCAACAGTGCTAACCACTGTACCACCGATATACGACTGACGATCGACTATTAATATGCCGTAATGTCGTCTACTAGACAATGGGTGGTTTAATAAGTCAGTGGCGACTCCAGCCCCACAAATTAGCTGTCATAGCTGTCTGGATAAATTACAATGTCCAGTGAGATCGTGGATGAACTTTCTCTGCAAACATCCTTGGTATTTGGAAGGCTCTGAATATCTTATCAGTTCAGTGAAGATATGACAAAGAAAGTCTTTATATTGCGCCTGTCACAACCATCTGGACGTCTCAACCCATTTAAAATAAATATGTTTTTGAAGAGCTGTATAAATCGGAAAGGCAGTGGCCAAGTTACAGCCTGTGCGCTCCCACAAACAGCGATGTGATATTGAGCGGAACGTCTATTGCTCTTACCGGTAATTTCAAAAGTGTTTTCTGTTGATGCTTTGATTGAAATCCCTGACAGTGGTAACAACCCCTGGAAAATAAAGAGGGCGTTAGCGAAATGTTACCAATTCACCAGTTCCATCCAGAGCCAGACAGTGGAGTGGTTGTGGAGTTTTCAGGCTCCCTCTTTTCCCCCAAAGTGTTGGGATACTTTTGTTAAACCTGGATCCCCAGCTGCAGTTTTCCCTCTAAACTATTTGGCAGCTGAATCTCTTGCACACGTGTTACTGCACACAGCTTTCTTCCACACACACATCTCTCACACACTCCCTCATGCACAAATGTATTATACAGGCATCTCTTGCCTCTGTCCCCCAGATGCACATGTCACTTGACACATGTATCCTTTATACACAGATTCATAGAACATACAGTGCAGAAGGAGGCCATTCAGCCCATCGAGTCTGCACCGACCCACTTAAGCCCTCACTTCCACCCTATCCCTGTAACCAAATCCACCCCTCCTAACATTTTTGGTGACATTAAGGGCAATTTATCATGGCCAATCCACCTAACCTGTACGTCTTTGGACTGTGGGAGGAAACCGGAGCAACCGGAGGAAACCCACACAGACACGGGGAGAACGTGCAGAATCCGCACAGACAGTGACCCAGCGGGGAATCGAACCTGGGACCCTGGCGCTGTGAAGCCACAGTGCTATCCACTTGTGCTACCGTGCTGCTCCTCATACATGGCATTACAATTTCACTCTAAGTGGAGAATATTCTCTCCCTCGGTTCCAAACTCTACCAGAGATCTTTGAGGGATGTAAATAGGTTGGATAGGAGAGTGCCTTTTTCCATTAGCAGAGGGGTCAATAACCAGGGGGCATTGATTTAAGGTCAGAGGTGGAAGGCTAAGAGGGGAGTTGAGGAGAAACTTTTTCACCCAGAGTCTGGAGCGCACTGCCTGAAAGGGCGATCGAGTCAGAAATTCTTGTAACATTTAAGAGGTATTTAGATATTCGCTTCTGCTGCTATAGCCTCCAGCGCGATGGCCAAAGCACTGGAAAACGGGATAGTATAGTCAGATCTTTGTTGACTGGAGTGGACACGGTGGGTCGCATGGCCTCCTTCCCTGCTGTAAATGTATCTGAATTGATGAATGTCTGAGATACTCCGCCCCCGATGGGCTGGGTTCTCGATGACGCGGGACATGTGTGTTCTCAGTTTTCTGGAACCCAGTGTGACGGCTGTGAACTGTGTCCAGTGCCGCCACAGTCAGGCGGGAGCCGTGCTGCTGGCCAGGAGGGCTTCGGCAAGGGCTGGGGGGACTGGTGGGGGGTGGCGAGGGGGTGTCCAGGAGGGGCACCATCTGGCGGGTCGGGTCCCCGCGGGGCCGGCACCATGTTTTACGGCGAGACTACTGCAGGTCGTTGCCGTGCGCATGCGTGGCTACGAACCCGGCAATTAACCAGCCGTTTATATCGGGAAGGCCGTGCGGCTGCTAGCCTCTCACCGGTCGGAGCATCGGTGCAGGGGCGGCACCAACCTTTTTGGCGTAAAACCAGACACTTCGTCCAGACATAGCCTCAAAATCGGAGAATCCAGTCCATAGTTTTGAAAAGGAGCAGGAGAATTAACCCTTCGTATCCTGGCCAATAGTTATCCCTGGAACAATATGACAGAACCAGACTCTCTGATCATTACCACATTGCCATTTGTGTGACTTTCAGTGTGCAAATTAGCAGCTGCACTTCCTAGATTTCAGCAGCGACTCCACTGCGAAAGTAATTCGTCGGCTGTCCAGCACTTTTGGGATGTCATCGAGTCATGAGCGGCAAATGAAAATCTTTCTTTCTATATTGTCAGCCTTGTCATAGCCGAGAAATAGCAAACATGGCCTCAGAAATAATGGGTTGGGATAAGGCCGAACAGCATCTGACAAAGGTAGGCAGCAAGGGAAGTCAATTTTGCATATTTCTCTTGCAATGCACCCCCCCCCCCCCCCCGACATCCCCTCGCCAACCCCACCACCCACCTGCCCTGCAACCCCACCCCCTCCAACAGTGTGGACTCCCCTCACCAGGTCAAGTACAAAAGCAAATAGCTCGAAGTTTGGATCATACTATTGGGTCTCAGGGAGTTATATTGGTCCGTAGCAACAGCAACAGCATTTCGACATCTCAATTCGCTCTCCACCCATTGAATTGAACGGAAAAGTACAAGCCTGTCTGTCATAATATACACCAGTATATCATGGTGCAGACACACACTGATGGACACACAGTGGGACCAATCAACACACACAACACCGCAGCCAATCACCAGTGAGAGCACACGCACTATAAAGACAGGGGGCATCAGAGTTCCCACTCATTCGAGTAGCAGCTAGCTAGGAGGACAGAGTTCGCAGCCTGCAACACGGACATTCACCATGTGCTGAGTGCATCGACTGGTTAGGACAAGGCAAAGGTCTTTAGTTAAAGCTAGTATCGTATTAACCCACAGTTCAAGTATGTTTAAACAGTTAATGATTCAATAAAATAGTGTTGCACTATTTCAAGCGTTGGTGACCTGTATGTGATTCAGAACACCCAACACATCACTGTCGAGTGAGGGAGCATCAACCCATAGTTCTGTAATCTGATTTAAAATGAAGACAACACAAAGATTTTTACCTGATAAATAAACTTGTTTTTCTCATCGTCTACAGCCAGAATTAATAGATGTAATGGAAAGAGGACCAAGTGCCTTTTACTGTCTTCCTGTGGAAATTACAAAGAGCGCGTGAGGTTAAATTCTTTGATTGTATTTTTTGATTGTCATTGCATTAGTAATCATTGCAAAAAGCTGCTTATACGAACATATGAATTAGGAGCTGGAGTAGGCCACTCGGCCCCTCGAGCCTGCTCCGCCATTTAATAAGATCGTGGCCGATCTGATTGTACCCTCAACCCCACAATCCCACCTACCCCGATAACCTTTCACCACCTTGTTAATCAGGAATCTACCCAGCTCTGCCTTAAAAATGCTCTGTTTCCACTGCCTTTTGAGGAAGAGCGTTCCAAAGAGTACCTCTCAGAGAAAATAAATGATCCTCATCTGTGTCCTAATTGGGAGAGCTCTTGGGCGGGATTCTCCGCCGGCGGGATGCTCCGTTTTGCTGGCGCCCGGGGGGTTTCCCGAACCCCACAACGGGAAACCCCATTGGCCGGCCGGCGTAACGGAGAATCCCGCCAGCGGGTCGGCGCAGAAATGTGGCGTGGCGGGGCGGAGAGTCCCGCCCCTTATTTTTAAACAGTGACCCCCGAGTTCTAAATTCTCCCACAAGAGGAAGCATCTTTCCCACATCCACCGTATCAATACACCTCTTACTCTTCTAAACGCCAGTGGATACAAGCCTAGTCTGGTCAGCCTTTCCTCATAAGTCCATCCGCCAATTCCAGGCTATTTGTCGAGTAAACCTTGTCCGAACTGCTTCCAATGCATTTACACCCTTCCTTACACAGTACTCCAGATGTGGCCTTATCAATGTCTGAAGCATAACCTCTTTACTTTTGTACTCAAATGTCCTCACAATAAACAATAACATCCTATTAGCTTTCCTAATTACTTGCTGTACCTTATGAGCATTAATGGGCAGCACGGTAGCATAGTGGTTAGCACAACTGCTTCACAGCTCCAGGGTCCCAGGTTCGATTCCCGGCTTGGGTCACTGTCTGTGCGGAGTCTGCACGTTCTTCCCGTGTGTGCGTGGGTTTCCTCCGGGTGCTCCGCTTTCCTCCCACAGCCCAAAGATGGGCAGGTTAGGTGGATTGGCCATGCTAAATTACCCTTAGTGTCCAAAATTGCCCTTAGTGTTGGGTGGGGTTACTGGTTTATGGGGTTAGGGTGGGGGTGTGGGCTTGGGTTGGGTGCTCTTTCCAAGAGCCGGTGCAGACTCGATGGGCCGAATGGCCTCCTTCTGCACTGTAAATTCTATAATTCTATGAATATGTAGTTGTAATTAACAGGGAGGCACATAGTGTCAGTTTGCTCCACTCGCTGGTTTATTCCATTGATCCTTAATGAATGCATTTGACTGAAATATTCTGCTGTAAACCTTCAGTACAAGGAGTGCTCCTGGGTTGGTCTTGCGTATGCTTTGAGTAGCTGGCCCAGTGGACCGTTGGCTGTGGAAGCTGATGTTACTGCGCTAGTAATCCAGAACCCTGGTCTAATCCTCTGGAGTCCAGTCCCACCATGGCAGTCAAGGTAATGCATATCCACTTAATTAATAAACCTGAAATAAATGTGGGTCTCATTAATAATGATCATTAAATTACTGGGTCAAGGTAAAAATTCAATTGGTTCACTAATGTCTTCCAGGGGAAGAAATCTGCCATCCTAACCCAGTCTGGCTACATGAGATTCCAGGGGCGAGATTCTCCGACCCCCCACAGGTGAATCCCGCCCCCGTCGGTTGCTGAATTCTCCAGCACCGGATATTCGGCAGGGGCGGGAATCGCGCCGCTCCGGTTGGCGGGCCCCACCCCCGGCGATTCTCCGGCCCGGATGGGCCGAAGTCCCGCCGCTAAAATGCCTGTCCCGCTGGCGTAGATTAAACCACCTACCTTACCGGCGGGATAAGGCGGCGCGTGCAGGCTCCGAGGTCCTGGGGGGGGGGGGGCGCGGGGCAATCTGGCCCCGGGGGGTGCCCCCACGGTGGCCTGGCCTGCGATCGGGGCCCACCGATCGCGGGCGGGCCTGTGCCGTGGGGGCACTCTTTCCCTTCCGCCTTCACCACGGTCTCCACCATGGCGGAGGCGGAAGAGACTCCCTCCACTGCGCATGCGTGGGAATGCCGTCAGCGGCCGCTAACGCTCCCGCGCATGCGCCGCCTGGAGATGTCATTTCCGCGCCAGCTGGCGGGGCACCAAAGGCCTTTTCCGCCAGCTGGCGGGGCGGAAATTCGTCCAGCGCGGGCCTAGTCCCTTAAGGTTGGGACTCGGCCCCCCAAGATGCGGAGCATTCCACACCTTTGGGGCGGCGCGATGCCCGACTGATTTGCGCCGTTTTGGGCGCCAGTCGGCGGACAAGGCGCCGATACCGAAGAATGTCGCCCCAGATCTACTGCAATGTGGCTGAATTTTAACTACTCTAAGCAGTCCCTGTCGAAATGCAGCAAGACCTGGACAATATCCAGCCTTGGGCCAACAAGTTACAAGTAAATTCTGCGCCTCACAAGTGCCAGGCAATGTCCACCTCCAATAAGAGAGGGTCTAAAAATTGCCCTTTGACATTCAATGACGTTACTATTGCTGCCCCACTGTCAACATCCTGGGGGTTACAATTGACCAGAAACTGAACTGGACCAGCCACATAAATATTGTTGCTGCAGGGGCAGGTCAGAGGTTAGGAATCCTGCGTTGAATAACTCCCCAAAGCCTGTCCACCACCTACAAGGCACAAGTCAGAATGCTCTCCACTTGCCTGGATGGGTGCAGCTCCGACAACACTCAAGAAGCTCAACACCATCCAGGACAAAGTAGTTGCTTGATTGGCATCCCTTCTACAAACATTCAGTCCCCCCCCCGCCACCGACACACAGTGGCAGCCGTGTGTACCATCTACAAGATGCACTGCAGCAACTCACCAAGGCTCCTTCGATAGTGGGCGCGATTTACCGCCTGGCACTGTAGGCTACCCAGGTGGGCCAGCCTGGCTGGCAGTGCCAAGGTGCCAAGCTGACATTTTGCCCGCACTGGGATCGGGCCCGGGGGTGCCCTGCCTGTGTGAGGTGGGTTCTGGGATTACGAGGACCCCCTTCTAGGTGAGTTGGGGCATTGGGTTGGGTGGGTCGTGAGGTCGCTTTGGGGGGGCCGAGAGATCGGGGCACCATTTAAAAATGCCGGAAGTGCTCCTCAGTGCAGGGAATGGCGCTAAGTGCTGCAAGTGCCAGGAACAACCTCACTAATCCTGTCCAGAAGACACTCTGATTTTTAAAAATAAATCACTCTCAATACCTTCAAACACATGGGGTGAAATTCTCCCGAAACGGCGCGATGTCGGCCGACTGGCGCCCAAAACGGCGCCAATCAGACGGGCATCGCGCCGCCCCAAAGGTGCGGAATGCTCCGCATCTTTGGGGGCCGAGCCCCAACATTGAGGGGCTAGGCCGACGCCGGAGGAATTTCCGCACCGCCAGCTGGCGGAAACGGCCTTTGTTGCCCCGCCAGCTGGCGCGGAAATGACATCCCCGGGCGGCGCATGCGCGGGAGCGTCAGCGGTCGCTGACAGTTTCCCACGCATGCGCAGTGGAGGGTGTCTCTTCTGCCTCCGCCATGGTGGAGACCGTGGCGGAGGCGGAAGGGAAAGAGTGCCCCCATGGCACAGGCCCACCCGCGGATCGGTGGGCCCCGATCGCGGGCCAGGCCATCGTGGGTCAGCCCCCGGGGCCAGATCGCCCCGCGCCCCCCCCCCCCCAGGACCCTGGAGCCCGCCCACGCCGCCTTGTCCCGCCGTTCAAAAGGTGGTTTAATCCACGCCGGCGGGACAGGCAATTTATCGGCGGGACTTCGGCCCATCCGGGCTGGAGAATCGAGTGGGGAGGCCCGCCAACCGGCGCGGCGCGATTCCCGCCCCCGCCGAATATCCGATACCGGAGACTTCAGCAACCGGCGGGGGCGGGATTCACGGCAGCCCCCGGCGATTCTCCAACCCGGCGGGGGGTCGGAGAATGACGCCCCTGATCACTACTATCTAGAAGGGCAAGTTAGCGCCTGAAAAATTCCCATCCTAACCACTCAACATCCTGACTTGGAAACATATTGGCATTCCTTCACTGTCACTGGGACAAAAGCCTGGAACTCCCGCGCTAACTGCACCGTGGGTGTACCTACACCACATGGACTGCAGCGTATCAAGAAGGCACCACCTTCGCAAGGGCAATTGGAGTTGGGCAACAAATGCTGACCGAGCCAGTGCCACCCACATTGCATGAATGAATGAAACAAGCCTTCCAAAGTGACGAAGCTTGCCACTCAGTTCCATCAAACCAGTCCAAGAAAAATCACTGTGTGTGTGTGTGGTGGTGATGGGGGGTGGTGATGGGGGGTGGTGATGGGGGGTGGTGGGGGAAACCTGCTGTTCCAATGAACAAAGGCATTTGACTGGTTAAAGCAATGGCAATAAACAACGTTAAATTTTAATCCACACACTCCAATTAATTTTTTAAATTGCAACTCAAATGATGTAAGACCTGCTCCTTTTAATGTCTGTGAACAATGACTCAGTGGTAACACACCAGCCTCTGAGTCACAAAACTTGATGAGTTCAAGCCCCACTCAAACAACTTGATAACAGCATCAAGGCCAGACACTTTTGTACGGTACTGAGGGAGTGCAGCAGTGTCAGAGGTGCTGTGCTTCACCTGAGATTTCAACTGAGGACCCCACTGACCTCTCAGACAGTTGCGGTTCAATTTAATAATAATAATGATCTTTATTAGTGTCACAAGTAGGCTTACATTAACGCTGCAATGAAGTTGCTGTGAAAATCCCCTAGTCGCCTTTTCGGGTACACTGAGGGAGAATTCAGAATGTCCAATTCACCTAACAAGCACGTCTTTCGGGACTTTGTGGGTGGAAACCGGAGCACCTGGAGGAAACCCACGCAGACACGGGGAGAACGTGCAGACTCCGCACAGACAGTGATCCAAGCCGGAAATCGAACAGTGGCGTGGTGAAGCAATCGTGCTAACCACTGTGCTACCGTATTTCGAGACGAGCAGGGGAAATATCCTTTGTGTCCTGGTCAATATTAATTTCTCAACAAACACCTAAAGAAGATTGTGATCCTTTTTTGTGGACCCTTGCTGTGTGCAAATCTTTTGCTGCATTTTCGACATGAGAACGAATTGGGATTTTATAAATTTTTTACAAGTACCTACTTGGCTTCAAACCAAGCCTGCCATGAGGTTGCGAAAAACGCAAGATAAAGGCAGCTCTCTCTTTGCAGATTTTAAACATTCCAGCTGAGGGCACTGCTGAGCGTGCAACAAGCTTTGTCCCAATGACTAGACATTTTCAGCAGGAGTGCGAGAAAGAGAGGATCCAAATTTAAGGAGCAAGGACTCTAAAGAGCTAGGGCGGTATTCTCTCCCCTCCCCCACGCCGGGTGGGAGAATCGCCCGGGTGCCGCGCGAGTCCCGACACGCCGCCCCGACGCCCGCATGCAATTCTCCCACCCCCCCCAAACCGGCACGGCGCGAATCACGGCTGGCCGCTGGGAGAATCGCCGCTTGTCGTTGGTAAGGGGCGAGCGGGGATTCTCTGGCCCAGATGGGCCGAGCGGCCTGCCCAACACGACAGGTTCCCGCGGGCGCCATCCACACCTGGTCGCTGCCGGCGGGAACAGCGCGGGAATGCTGGGGAGGCGGCCTGTGGGGGGGGGGGCAAGGGGGGTTCCTGCACTGGGGGGGGGGGCTCAAAAGGGGTCTGGCCCGCAATCGGTGCCCACCGATCGGCGGGCCGGCCTCTCTGAAGGAGGACCTCCTTTCCTCCGCCGCCCCACAAGATCCATCCGACATCTTCTCGCGGGGCGACCGCGGGGAGGACGGCAACCGCGCATGCGCGGGTGACGTCATTTACGCGGCACCGCTTTTACGCGGCGCCAAGGACCGGCACGCGTAAATGACGCGGTGCCGCTCCTACCCCCCCGGGAGCAGGAGAATAGGGGGCTGGGAACAGCCTCCGACGCCGGAGTGAAACACTCCACTTTTCACACCGGCGTCAGGACTTAGTCTCCCGATGGGAGAATTGCGCCCCTAATGTTTTAATCTGACATGGTTACTGTGGTAACTTGGCCACAAGAAACGTAGTCGAACCCATTGTAAAAGTTAAATCTTTGTTACTTCAGGAAACATTGAGGTAATAATAAAGTTTGGTAATAATAGAGAACGCGGCAATACACAAGCTCCTTGTGGCGAAACTGTAAACTTGCGCAAGCCTGCGCTCCCGATAACATAACACACGCAGGCGCAACTTTGTTAAAGACATCAATACACATAATCAAATAGGAAGATGCTTATTAAAAACACTCTCCAACACTCCTCTCTTAAATTTCAATTCCCCTGAAGGAGAGCTACCAACAACAAACATCGTAACACACATGTCGCAACTATTACGTCAATCTTTCAGGAACTTTGCAACTATGTTGTGATCTATGCAGAACCACTGGTGACTCACTATTCTCTGGTAAGTCTTGCTTTAGTTGAGCTAGACCTGAGGGCACAGAAGCAGGTTGGTTGGTTGTGAGCGCAAGGAAGTCTTTCAATCTCTCTTGGAGTGTTGCGCCCACTGGATGCCGCTGGACAACAGGAACCACTTCCTCTTGAGTTTCCACAGCCACCTTTCCTGCTGCCCTGTGATCTGGAAACGTAGCTGTCTCAGAGTCATGGCGTAGAAGAGGTGATCTTGGTGTCTACTGTTGACCCATCCATTTGTCCGCTTCACCACCAGCGATACAGGACCCAGGACCACGTTGGTTCAGAATGACTCCAGGCAGCCATTAGAACATACAGACAGAAGGAGGCCATTCGGCCCAACGAGTCTGCACCGACCCATTGAAGCCCTCACTTCCACCCTATCCCTGTAACCCAATAACCCCGCCTAACCTTTTTGGTCACTAAGGGCAATTTATTATGGCCAATCCACCTAACCTGCACGTCTTTGAACTGTGGGAGGAAACCAGAGCACCCGGAGGAAACCCCGCAGACACGGGGAAAACGTGCAGACTCCGCACAGGCAGTGACCCAAGCCGGGAATCGAACCTGGGATCCTGGCGCTGTGAAGCCACAGTGCTAACCACTGTGCTACTGTGCTGCTGAAATTCCGAACATAGACTCAGTCATCCGGATCGAAATGCCTCTCCTTCGCAGGGTAGTCCTGCCTCTCCTTCTGCTTTTCCTGTCTCTCCACTCTCACTTTGACACCTGAATGTAGCAGATCCAGGTGAAACTTTGGTTACCTACCCAGCAACACTTCAGTTGGTGAAAGTCCTGTTGTCGCTTGTGGTATCACACGGTACTGAAACAGGAACCGTGAGGACCCAAAATACCGTCTGCCGTTCCCTTCAGTCCTTCTTTCAGTGTCTGCACAGCTTGCCCTGCTACACCATTCGATGCAGGATGAAAAAGACCAGTAAAAAGACCATGACATATTCCATTTTTCTTGCAACAACTCGTTATCAGAAGCCAGAGAATCCGGAAAGCATTGAGTCGCAAAAACATTGGCGCAATCTCTTTATTGTAATTGAAGCTGTAATGTTGCTGATGATGTGCACACGCACAGTGGTTAGCACAGTTGCTTCACAACGCCAGGTTCCCAGGTTCGATTCCCGGCTTGGGTCACTGTCTGTGTAGACTGTCTAGTCCCTGCACTGATACATTCTGCCACCACACACCTGTTACCAGGGAGCACATACATGACTTCCACCATGGTATTGAATCCTTTTCTATTTCCTAATTCTACCCATAAAGCCCACTGCCTGCTTACCTATTACATGCTGCTTATGGGTGGCATGGTAGCACAAATGGGTAGCACTGTTGCTTCACAGCGCCAGGGTCCCAGGTTCGATTCCCGGCTTGGGTTACTGTCTGTGCGGAGTCTGCATATTCTCCCCCTGTCTGTGTGGGTTTCCTCCAGGTGATCCGGTTTCCCCCCACAAGTCTCGAAAGACGTGCTGTTAGGTGAATTGGACATTGTGAATTCTCCCTCTGTGTATCCAAACAGGCGCCGGAATGTGGTGACTAGTGGCATTTCACAGTAACTTCATTGCAATGTTAATGTAAGCCTACTTGTGACAATAAAGATTATTATTATTATTACTTTTAACCACTTAGAATGCACACCCACAATGACTAGAAGCATATGACCCATAAAAGGTCCTGCAAAGTCCACATGAAGTCTAAACCAGGAAGTGTCGGGTCACTTTCACAGATGGAGTGGTGTTGGTGGCATTAATCTTTGCTTCACTTGACTTGCAGAACAGGATTTCATCTTGTTCTCCAAGTCCTGATCTATTTTTGTTCGCCAAAAGTACGAACTTGCTAAATCTTTCACTCAGGATAAGCTGAATGGACTTCATCTGAGCTTTGCGAATGACATGGGGCTGGAATGACCACTTCTGTCCTCCAAAGAATACAACCGTCCTGTACTCTCAACTCATCCTTGTGTTTCGCCTGTGGTCTCAGTTCCTCCTCATCTAGAACAGGAGGCCAAGCTTGCAGAAGGGATTTTCCCACCCAGGACAAAACGGGATCCCTGTTTAATCTGTTTGGCATTCACAGGAGAATTTGAAAGTTGCTCAAGCAAGAAAATTGTCTCTGGGGGGAAATACTGGGTGCATTCAGCCACCACATTGTGCCCGACCCTCTCCGCCCGGCCTGATCTGGATCTTGCCCTCGTTGAGCGTGATCCAGATCTGCATATTTAAATGAGCCATTTGGCTTATTTAAATACCCAAGACACTGCATTCACCCGGTGTCTGGCAGTGTCAGGGTGCCAGGCTGGCGGTACCAAGGTGCCTGGGTGCCAGGTTGGGACTGCCAGGTGTCAGGCCCAGGGGGGCCTTGCCCATTAGAAGGGGGGGGGGGGTTGAAGGGGGTTTTAACAGGCCTTAGGAAGATTGGGGGGGGGGAAGGAGTGGGGTCCAGAAAGTTGGGGGAATGCCTGAAAGGGAGGTGGGCACAGAGATCGGGCTGTTGGTCAAAATGGCACCCCGATGTGCAAGGGGTATACCTGCTAGCGAGCGGAGCTTAAATCATCTAAAGTGTAGTCACAGCAGGGAGAAATTCCCCGAGGCCCAAAAAACCGGCAAAGTGCCGGTGAACAGCGGGGTGAATTCGGCGCTGCAGGCGGCGGGAAACACCCCACCAAACGCACCCAAATGCGGACTTAGAATTATTTCCGCTGAATGGCGCCCACTGTCTTGGTTGGCATGTCCGGTAAGGGAAGGCAACTCAGTGAGATTGTGTTCACAATGTCCTTCCCTGCCCCGCACACGATGTTGTACTGGCAGGCTGACAATGTAGAGGCCAGCGCTGTAATCTCACCCAGACCATGGCAGCAATGCATCTGGACTCACTAAAAAAGCTCATCAATGGCTTATGGTCAGTGCATATGGTGAATGACTGTCCATAAAGGTGCAGAAGAAACCGCTTCACAACAACATCGATGGCTAGGCCTTCCTTACTGAGCTGCGAATATCTCTTCTCAGCTGTTGTCAGCGTGCATGATGCAAATCCAATGGTTCTTCTGACCCGTCCTCCATCGGATGAGAGGGCACTGCCCCTGTCACATGACCGAATGAGCTCTCTGTCCTGATCAAAGTGAACCAGCAGGTTACCTGGTTGCAGCAGCGTTTTCACATCCTTGAAAACTTTCTCTTGTGCTCGTCATCACTTCCATGTGGTCTCATTGTGAAACCACAAGTACAATGGCACCAACATTGTTGAAAGGTCTGTTCGAAATGTCCTGTAGTATTTCACTAAACCCAGAAATGATCGGAGCTCGGACCCTGCACTGTGATTTCTTGATCTAGATATTCCACCGCATTTGTCTTTTTGTTTGCCGTTTCTTTTCTTCCTTGTTGCACCGTACCCGTCTGCACCCCAATATGTAACTTTTGAATATCCTTTGTATTGTTGGCAGCAATCTCCATGCCCTGAGAAACTTCAGAACTTTCTTGAAAGTTAGTGTGGCTTCACCCAAATAATGCTGTATGTCTTCATTTATGGCACAGACCAATCTATTCTGGAGCATATCCTCTAATACTGCTCCAATCTCACAGTGCTCAGAGAGTTGAAGCATTCAGCAACAAAAGCAGCTGCAGACCATCTGGCCTTTCGAAATGATGATGGATCTTAAAACGTTGGGCAATCACTGAGGGCTTAGGATGTTGATGATTCTGAATGAGTGCAACTATCTCTGGAAATTAGATGCCCCCCCCCCCCCCCGTGCCCATGGTGTTGCTAAGTTCCTCATTAGCTTGTAAATCTTTGCCCCACACACACTCAGGAGAGTTGAATGCAATTCCTTTCGCTAAGAAAAGGGGCGCGATTTTCCACTCCCACGCCGGTTGGGAGAATCGCCTGGGCCGCCGAAATTTCCGGGGACGCCAGTCCGACGCCCTCCTGCGATTCTCCCAAGCAGCAGGAACGACCCGGTCGAGTTTTGCGGGCCGCAGGCCGGAGAATCGCCAGAGACACCGAAAATAGCGATTCTCCGGCACCCCCGCGATCCTGAGGCCCGGATGGGCCGAGCGGCCAGGCCAAAACGGCGGGTTCCCCCCGGAGCCGTCCACACCTGGTCGCTACAGTCGTGGGCGGTGCGTGAATGCTGGGGGGGCGGCCTGTGGGGGGGCGAGGGGGGATCCTGCACCGGGGGGGGTACCTTAAATGTGGGGTGGCCAGCGATCGGTGCCCACCGATCGTCGGGCCGTCCTCTCTGAAGGAGGACCTCCTTCCTTCCGCCGCCCCTCAAGATCCGTCCCCCATCTTCTTGCGGGGCGGATTTAGACAGGACAGCAACCACGCATGCGCGGGTTGGCGCCAGCCAACCCGCGCATGCGCAGATGACGTCCGTCTATGCGGCGCCGCTTTTACGCGGGCGACAAGGCCTGGCGCGGGTAGATGACGCGGCCCCGATACTGGCCCATTGACAGGGCCTGAATCGGTCGGGACCAGGGCCGTTCCGCGCCGTCGTGAACCTCGACGGCGTTCACGACGGCGCGGCCACTTCGGCATGGGGGTAGAGAATCCCGCCCAAGGTGTCCCAACCTTTCTACGTTCTCAGTTCAGTCCTCGTGTCCCTCCACAAACTCACAGATAGCCCCGAACGGAGCCACTGCCACAGAATACATTCCACACTAGCTACTCACTGTACAAAACATTCTGTCGCCTGATGCACGATCAATTACACTCAAGACGCAGTGATTTCATAACTGAAGGCTTTAATCTACTAGAACTTGTTCCCCAGCAGCTTCGGTACAGAAAGTGAAGGCTGCTGGGACGGCACCGTTTCTTATACCCCGCCTGTCAGGGCGGAGCTACGTAACAACAATCAATGGTAGATTCCTGGGTCTAACCAATGGTCATCAGCCTCTTTGGTACCGCAATACCTGGTACTACCACATCGCCATGTTGTGAAATCTTTTTCTTGTCTTTTTTAATCCTTGCTTCCAGAAAGAAGTGGTCACTTGGCCGCAAGAAAGGTAGTCGAACGCGTCGTTGAAGTTAAGTCTTTACTTCAGAAAACATATGAGGTAATGATACAGTTTGGCTTCAGACGCCAGCAGTAGCTAAACACAACAATTCACAAACTCCTCGTGGCTAAACTGAAAACCAGTGCAAGCCCGCTGTCACATGTCACATGGCATGCGCACCTTTGTTAAAGACATCCATAGACATAATCAAATAGGAAGATACTTATTAAAACACTATAAAAACACGCCATAATAGTTACTTTGAAAATAAGTTACCTCAGTGTATTGCTCATGGAGAATGACTGAAGAGGACCATACGATATCACCAAGGGAACTGATTGCTTCTCCTTCCCAGCCGATGACAGGCTCACTGCAAATTATCTTCTCCAGTTCTCTGCGCGACTTCCCCCAAAGCAACTCCGTCTACAACATTTAAATGTGCCATATGGTAAACAAGTAAAAGTTGCGTATTTTTATAAAACTCCTGCAGGGCAGAAGGAGGCCGTTCGGCCCCTCAGGTCCGCACCGACCCTCTGAAAGAGCACCCCACCTTGGTCCACTCCCCCACCCTATCCCCGTAACCCCACCTAACCTGCAAATCTTTGGGCTGTGAGAGGAAACCGGAGCACCCGGAGGGAACCCATGCAGATAGGGGGAGAAAGTGCAAACCCCGCACAGTCACCTGAGGCCACAATCGAACCCGGGTCCCTGGCACTATGAGGCAGCAGTGCTAACCACTGTGCGGCCGTGCCATAACCTAACATCTCCAACTTGATGACCCTCGTGTTTCCAACTTTCAAACTTCCTTGCCTTCTTTAAAACCCCCTTAGAACCCACTTCTTTGACCAAGCTTTTGCTTCCCCCCCCCCACCCTCTTAATATTTGCTTCTTTGGCACGGTATCCATTTGGTGCTGAGTTCAATGACCTTAAAGCACCACAGTATTAATATGCAAGTTGTTGTTGTACATTTACCCAGGCACACAGTGGCTGGGTGATAATGTAATCCGGAGGCCCAGGCCAATGTCCTGGGGACACGGGCTCAAATCCCGCCATAGCAGCAGGTGGAATTTAACTTGAGTTAATAAATCTGGAATATAAAACTAATCTCAGTAATGGCGACTGCGACTGTAAACGAAAATAAAAAAAACACCCATCCAACCTGAGGAAATAAATCTGCCATTCTTATCTGATCTGGCCTACTTGTGACTCCAGGCCCACAGTGATGTGTTTCTCTCTGCAACCTGAGGACGCTTCACACCATTGCATTTGTGAAGTAACATCACCGGGAATCTCGAGCCAAGGCCCACCGTGCTATGGCATCAAACAGCCTAAAGGGGGCCGTCTCAATGCACCTGAGAGACTCTTGCTGCCCAAAATGGCGTACAGGCCAAAATTCTTCATCTTAATTTGGACAGAATTGACAAAACAATAACGGATTAAAAATATTTGCGCCCGCTCTTTGTACCATGTCAGATCATTGACACTTGTCACTGGAACATTAGCAAGAATAACCATTGGCTCAGTGGGGAGCAATCGCCCTTCTGTGTCCAAAGATTTGAGGGTCCAAACGTCACTCCAGAGATTTGAACACAACAACGCACTGTTGAAGGTGTAGGATTTCAATGAGATGTTAAACTGGTCTTCCTTCGCAGACTGTTTTTTTTAAGCATATCTTCACATTCACCCTTTGGGGAATAGTGGGGTGGGGATAGGGGGGGTGGGGGGAGGTAAATTCCTGAGCTCATTATCAGCCCATTGAGTCACGTTGAATGCTCCTTCCATTCCCAACACATCCTCCTAGCATTGGACTCGAACCCAGGGATTCAGGCCCAGCGGTAGGGGCTCCAACACGGCACCTCATGGCCTCTTCCCTCTCAGGTGGATGTGAAAGATCCCAAGGCACTAATTTGAGGAGCAGCAGTAAATTCTCCCTCATGTCCTTTTCAATGCTCAATCCTCAGCCAACAAAACGCTCGGTGATCTGGGGCGAAATTCTCCGGTATCGGTGCGATGTCCGCCGACCGGCGCCAAAAACGGCGCAAATCAGTCGGGCATCGCGCCGCCCCAAAGGTGCGGAATCCTCCGCATCTTGAGCGGCCAAGCCCTAACCTTGAGGGGCTAGGCCCGCGGCGGACTGATTTCCGCCCCGCCAGCTGGCGGAAGTGCCCCGCCAGCTGGCGCGGAAATGACATTGCCAGGTGGCGCATGTGCGGGAGCGTTAGCGGCCGCTCACAGCATACCCGCGCATGCGCTGTGGAGGGAGTCTCTTCCGTCTCCGCCATGGTGGAGACCGTGGCGAAGGCGGAAGGAAAAGAGTGCCCCCACTGCACAGGCCCGCCCGCGGATCGGTGGGCCCCGGTTGTGGGCCAGGCCACCGTGGGGGCACCCCCCGGGGCCAGATCGCCCCGCGCCCCCCCCAGGACCCCGGAGCCCGCCCGCGCCTCCTTGTCCCGCCGGTAAGAGAGGTGGTTTAATCCACGCCGGCGGGACAGGCATTCTAGCAGCGGGACTTCGGCCCATGTGGGCCGGAGAATCGCGGGGGGAGGGGGGGGGGGCACCAACCGGCGCGGCGCGATTCCTGCCCCCGCCGAATCTCCGGTGCCAGAGAATTCGGCAACCGGCGGGGGCGGGATTCACGCCAGGCCCCGGTGATTCTCCGACCCGGCGGGGGGTCGGAGAATCTCGCCCCGGGTCATTATCACATTGATCTTTGCGGGGACATTGCTGTGTGCAAATTGGCTGCCACAGTTCCTACATTACAACGATGAATTACACTTCAGAAATCACGCAGCTAATTGGCTGTAAATTGCTTTGAGACATTCTGAGATTTTGAAAGGTGCTGAATAAACACAAATGTGTGGGTTAGGTGGATTGGCCATGACAAATTGCCCCATCGCGTCCAAAGATTAGGTGGGATTACTGGGTTACGGGGATAGGGTGGAGGTTTGGGCTTAAGTAAGGTGCTCTTTCAAGGGCCGGTGGAGGCTCGATGGGCTGAATGGCCTCCTTCTGCACTGTAAATTCTATGATTGTATGAAATCTTACTTGTGGGGTGATCGGGTTTTATGGCCGAATCCTTAAAAGCATTGATTTTAACTAGGTGCTGTGGGTCTGGAGTCACAAATGTCAGGTTTTCTCCCCTGGGGGGATATTAGTGAACTGAAAGGGCTTCAAATACCTAGTAGTTTCATGGTTAGACTAGCATTTTTAATCCTAGATTTATTAAATCATTGAATTCAATTTCCCCCTGCTGCAGAGGTGGCGCGATTTGAACTCATGCTGCCAAAGCATTAGTCCATGCATCTAGATCACTAGTCCAGTAATATTACCTCAATGCTACTGTTCCCACTTCTCAATTCCCAGTGACTCGCTGTTGAGTGAGAGGGCGTCGAGCAAGCTACTGGCAACCTCCGTCACAGGCCACCAGGGAGCGCAGGAGAGCAACACGGACCAGACTTTTGATTCTCACCTTCCCCACACAGGAAGCCACAATGAACCGTGTGAGAAAACTGTCAGCAAAAGGCCCAAAACTCAAAACTTTCTTTTTAAGATGGTGTTGTTGCTGCACATTAAATGGTATCTCATAAATCCTGAGGGAAATACCATGAAGCCAGTTCAAATACCAGCAACCTTCAGTCAAGCCGTACATTGAAGAAACAAACCTGCATCTGCTCGATAACCTCTGGAATGCCCAGGAGCTGCTCGATAACCTCTGGAACGTCCAGGAGCTGCTCGATAACCTCTGGAACGTCCAGGAGCTGCTCGATAACCTCTGGAATGTCCAGGAGCTGCTCGATA
This sequence comes from Scyliorhinus torazame, assembly GCF_047496885.1. Taxonomy (NCBI): domain Eukaryota; kingdom Metazoa; phylum Chordata; class Chondrichthyes; order Carcharhiniformes; family Scyliorhinidae; genus Scyliorhinus; species Scyliorhinus torazame. The sequence continues at coordinate 14,800,990 of NC_092722.1, read as the reverse complement.
ACCTCTGGAACCTTTAGCAGCTGGGCGATAACCTCTGGAATGCCCAGCACCTGATGATGGATTGTTGGCACTGGCTCTCAAACCACAACAACAACTTGTGTCGATTTTGTTGGAGTAATTATCAATCAAACTCTGACACTGGGCTGCACAAGGGGATATTAGGCTGTAGCCTCCGAGCTCCACAGCTGAGGAGTGGGTGTGGGTGTGGGGGGGGGGGGGGGGGGGGGGGTGTAGCGTAACGTGTAAACTTCCCGTACTGGGAACCAACCAAAAATGTGATTCAAATTGCTAACTTCAGATAACTGTGCTACATAAATAGCTACCCAGAAAAGGTTAAAGAAATGGAACCACTTCTCAATTCCGGGTAACTATTGTAATCACCCCCACCGACCCCACAAGGACACCCGCACCGCCCCACCACCATGAATACCTACCCCACAGCACTATCCCCAAGGGGACACTTTCCAACCCAGCTTCCTGCCTCAGCCCTCCCCAGACCCCACCTGACACAACCCTCCCCCTAACCCCATGGCTTGACCCAATCCCTTACCATGCCACACCCTGAGGCCTGACCCGGCCCCATCTCCCTCCTCCAAGCCTGAGACAACACTGCCCACCCCCCCAGGCCCGACTTGATCCCCCTCCCCCCGATCCCCAAGGCCCAAACCAACTCAACCGCCCAAGAGGTCCTCAGCACTTCCCCTCCAAGGCCTGAACTCTTTCCTCTCCGAGGCACGAACCCCTTCTTTTCAGAGGCCTGGCTCCCTCACCCATAAGGCCCAACTGAATCGGAACCCTGGCCCAAAGCCCGACCTGACCCCATCCCAAGGCCCGACCTGACCACCCATTCCAACAAAGGCCTAACCTGATCTGAACCCAACCTCCATGCCCCTCCAGCCCCCATCCTATCCACTTACCTTATACACGTCAAAGACCTTTAATTGTGTGGCTGTGTTTTTAACGTTTGTTGATTTACAACAGCTGGGCCGTTCAAAAGGGGGCATGGTGTACGGCGCTTCGAAGCTAGGCCCCAGAGACATGCCAGACCCCACAGATCCCCCTCAGCCTGAGTTGCGAGATAAAATCACCTGCATTTTGAGGTAAGTACTTTCAAGTGGATTGGATATTTAGCTCAACTGCCACTCCATCGGAATTTACGGCCCAATAAGACCAGAGATCAGCAGTGAGGTCAACAAAGCAGCGTTCATGACGTCCTAAAGGAGGAGATAGGTGGAGAGGTTTAGAGAGGGAATTCCAGAGCTGAGGGTCCAGACAGCTACAAGCATGGCCGCCAACTGTGCAGGAGTTAGAATCCGGGGTGCACAAGAGGTCCAAACTGGAGGATCGGAGTAAATGTTGTGGTCTTGATAGGCTGACGAACGTTAGAGAGATAGGGAGGAAGTCTTCTGGAAAATCTTTTTTTTTGTCCTCCAATTTTTCACTCTTCCTCTCCTGGAGCCAATGGCCTCCTCTGGGGGAAATGTTCCTGACAGCACTCTGGGGCAGCTGCTACTCTTGACAAAAGAGCTAGACAATGAGCAGCCAAGCGGGTCCTTTGTCCACGAGGGGCATCACACTCAAATTCGATCTTGCTCTCACCCAATGTCCCTACCTGTACCGTTAGATGGTGAAAAAGAATGGGAAAGCTGGCTGACCTTCCCCCTTCCAAACTGAGGGAGCACCACACACAGACCGCTACTCTGACGAAGATCAATTATTTCAACACAGGCCAGGCGTCAAACACGAGTCTTCCTATTCAGCCTGGTCAGTACCTCACCGTTTGGTCTATTAACCCATAGGACCATCACATGAGGTCAGGTCAGGCTGGATATCATCTGTTGCAAAGACAACTTACTTTGATCCTTATTTCTACTGCTACAAACAGTGACAGCGTAACAGGCAATACTACCTGCCGATATTCTTAACATTAAAGAAAGAAAGGATGTACATTTATATAGCACCTGTCATAACCTCAGGCATTCCAAAGTGCTTTGCAGCCAATGAAGTACTTTTGATGTATGGTCACTGTAATGGATGTGAGGCACTGTAATGGCAGACAAAATGTGCACAGCAAGCTCCCATAAACAAAAATGTGATCATGGGCAGATCATCTGTTTTAGTGATGAGTTGATTGAGCAATAAATATTGGCCAGAATACGGAGGAAAACCTCCTTGGTCTCTACTTCATGACCCTTCTGCGCTCTCTGCTTCTTGACCCTTCAGTGCTTTCTGCTTCTTGACCTTTCTGCGCTCTCTGCTTCTTGACCCTTCAGTGCTCTCTGCTTCTTGACCTTTCTGCGCTCTCTGCTTCTTGACCCTTCTGCGCTCTCTGCTTCTTGACCCTTCTGCGCTCTCTGCTTCTTGACCATTCTGCGCTCTCTGGCTCTTGACCCTACTGCAAATGGGAACAGTTTCCCTCTCTTAACCCTGTCTGGACCCTTCGTGATTTCAAACACCTCGATCAAGTCTCCTCTCGACTCTTCCTTCAGCTTCGCCAATCTAACCATCTCTCCGAAGACTCCCAATCCCCAGAACCATTCTAGTAAACCTTATCCCCTCTGCAATTCGCGCCCTTTCTGAAGAGTCCAGAATTGGATTAAATACTCTAGCTGAGGCTGACCCAGTGTTTTACAAAGGTTCACCAGAGCCACATGCCTCTACTAATGGAGCCTAGGATCCCTTCAGTCGTCTTATTCTCTTTCTCTAACAGCTTCGCCATCTTCAAACAAAGAACAAAGAAGAACAAAGAACAAAGAAAAGTACAGCACAGGAACAGGCCTTTCGGCCCTCCAAGCCCGTGCCGACCATGCTGCCCGACTAAACTACAATCTTCTACACTTCCTGGGTCCGTATCTCTCTATTCCCATCCTATTCATGTATTTGTCAAGATGCCCCTTAAATGTCACTATCGTCCCTGCTTCCACCACCTCCTCCGGTAGCGAGTTCCAGGCACCCACTACCCGCTGTGTTCCAGTGAGAACAAACTGAGTTTATTCAACCACTCCTCATAACTAATGCCCTCCATACCAGGCAACATTCTGGTAAATCTCTTCTGCACCCTCTCTAAAGCCTCCTCATCCTTCTGGTAGTGTGGCGACCAGAATTGAACACTATACTCCAAGTGTGGCCTAACTAAGGTTCTATACAGCTGCAACATGACTTGCCAATTCTTATACTCAATGCCCCGGCCAATGAAGGCAAGCATGCCGTATGCCTTCTTGACTACCTTCTCCACCTGTGTTGCCCCTTTCAGTGACCTGTGGACCTGTACACCTAGATCTCTCTGACTTTCAATACTCTTGGGGGTTCTACCATTCACTGTATATTCCCTACCTGCATTAGACCTTCCAAAATGCATTACCATTTGTACACGTGTACCCCACAGGTCCCTCTGCTCCTGAATCCCCTTCATAATTCTATCTTTATTTTGTATTGCCTTTCCTCATTCTTCCTCCCAAAATGTATCTCTTCACACTTTCCTGTAATGAATTTTGGCTGCCATCCTCTCGATGTCCTCCTGAAGTATAAATACTCCTTACAGTCAAAATACTCAAAGATCTCAAAATACTCATTTGTGCAGATGAAAATGGTAGTGTTCCTCCTACCAGCCCTTAGTCAACCTCACTATGACTTCCTCTAGTCCGAAGAATATCCAATTACCATGACTCGCTATTTCCTGTCACTCAGCCAACTTTGTACCCGTGCTGCCACTTATTCAATGGCTGACACTGTTATCGGGCACTTTATCTCTGGAATTAATGATGGTTAACTGGCGTACACAGTGACAGAACACAGTGCACTATAACACGATGACCCCCCTGCATTCTGGATTATTCTGTTAGGGTTCCAAACATTATTTTACCCGCCTTGTGGGAAAAGTTCCAGCTTTAGCCTCTCCCAGTTTGGTTCTTGAGGTACTCATGCCAGGTGGAAACGTTTAAGCTGACAGACATTACAAAGGAGGATCACTTCCTTTGCGTTTCAAAGAACTAAGACTTCAAAATTATTTGAGATCTGGTGTGTGCCAAAATTGTCCCTTCATCACCTCCAGCCTGCCCTCCACATGGATGGGGGCCCTGTGCTGTTGGAAGGTGTGATCTAACCTCAAACCTTCAAACCTCATCACTGAGACATACCTGTCAGTTGAGCATGGGAGTTCAACTCAGACAAGGAGCTTCTAAGTTAGATTTGTGGGTCCATTCATGACAAACATTTCTGAAGTAATTGAGAGAGGTGAATCAACACATTTTCAAGATCATCTTACCTCAGACAATTTTTCCATAGGGTCCTCTAACAAATGGTTATTTTCAGATAATTGGTTCTGAAAGACAAATAGTTCGGAAGGATAGACCAGTTAAATGGTTTGGACAAAGAGCCATTTATGCAGTTAATTTAACTCGATCTGTGGACATATCCGTGCCTGCCCAGGTAGCTCAATGCACCAGACTGAGGTTAAAAATGCACAAATCTGATACAGTCCAACACTTGTGTTATCAAAGTGGTTTCTCATTTAAGGTTGGAACAAACCATTCGGTAACATGATTTCATTGTTGCCATGGGACACATCTCTCAGACCGTCCCCATTATTCCCCTTATTGGGAGCTGGGCTTGAACCCATGATCTAGCAACTCAAAGACAAGAGTGCGGCCAACTGAACGAAGCTGGCATCAATGGCGATGGTGCCTAAAATGTGAATTTGGGAGGTCTTTTGAAGGAAAGGATGTCCCAACCAATTAATTACCTGCACGGTAGCATAGTGGTTAGCACTGTTGCCCCACAGCACCAGGGACCCAGGTTCGATTTCCGGCTTGGGTCACTGCCTGTGCGGAGTCTGCACGTTCTCCCCGCATCTGCATCGGTTTCCTCCGGGTGCTCCGGTTTCCTCCCAGAAGTCCCGAGAGACGTGCTGTTAGGTGAATTGGACATTCTGAATTCTCCCTCAGTGTACCCGAACAGGCGCTGGAGTGTGGCGACTAGGGGATTTTCACAGTAACTTCATTGCAATGTTAATGTAAGCCTACTCGTGACACTAATAAAGATTATTATTACGAGCAGTGACGCTTGATGCACCAGCCCATTTCCACAGTTCTATACCGCAAACAATACATCAAATGAATGCTCAGGAAATCTTTTATTCCAGCTGTTATGGAGGAGAGACAGACTGGAAACTGAAGAACCTTTCTTGGATTGCCTTTGAGGATCTGTTCCATCCACCTAGACCACACTAAGCGACCTCAGCTTAATATCATTTTCAAAAGATGGCACCTCTGACAATGTTGTGCCCCCTCAAAGTGTCAGAGGAGCTATACACAGAAGTTCCTGCAGCTTAGGACCCGTGACCTCCTACCTCAGAGGAAAGAGTGAAATCAATTGATAACGATGTCCTGGACACAAAAATGTGAAGGCTAAAAAAAAACATGGAGCTAAATTAAATGCTGATTAGAAAGTTAGAGTACTCTGCATTAGTAATTGATTCAACGGACAAATGCACACAGACACACTTGTATTCCAAACACTAAGTGGTTAATATGACATTTGTATTTGTAGCAGAGTCTGTGTCATGATTTTAACTAGGCTCCACAAAGGTTGCTCAGGTAGCACCTGCCAATCCTACAACCCCTACCAGATACCTGGGAACACCACTACCTGGGAGCTTTCTTCCTGGAAACTCACCATCCTGTCTTGGAAATATATCAGCCGTTCCTTCACTGTTGCGAGGTCAAAATCCTGAAACTGCCTTCCCAATAGCCCTGTGGGTGTACCACACCACATGGACTGCAGTGGTTCAAAAGGGCAGTTCACCACCCCCTTCTCAAGGAAATAAATGCTAGTCTAGCCAGCGATACCCACATCCTGTAAATGATTTTTTTTTAAACCACGCTGCTTTTTCTCAGAGAACCAGATAGCAGGTAACATCACATACACGATAGCTTCAGAGCCAAAAGGTGAAATATAATGAACGCTCACCTCCCCCGATCCTATCAACCTATCCAGCTCCTGAGGGGTGGCAACTTCCCCTCCACTCATCGGAGGTGCAGAGTGTCTCCTAGGAAGGAAAGGAATCAAAAGCTCAAAGTTCCACAATACATATTTTTCTTAAAAATAAGATAAAGCCTGTCAGGAATGTGAAAAATAAACAAGATTAATAGTGAAATTGAGATGAAGATAAAATAACGAAAAGTAACAACACTAACAGTCACCTAGAGGGAAAATGAGATACAATTTTCCCAGGAACAAGATTAGCAGGAGTCCAGAGACATTGAGGTTCAAATGGCGATATCAAAAACATTGTTTACCAGAGATCAGCGGGGCTATGTAAATTCTAACTTTTATAGGCAAGGAATATGAGCGAGGTAAACAGCAGAATCCACAGAGAGCAATGGCATAACTGCCAGCACCGTCATCGGGGAAACAGACTGGTTCTCCATACAACTGCCAGACAGCTCAGTTCCATCTGTAATCCAAGCCTTGGAGGCCTGTTCCAGCTAACATACAGAGCATCGGCAGATTGCCGAAATTCTCCCGTAAAAGACACAGTTTTGTGCCTTTGCTGAACCAGGAAGAGACGTTTCCCAGACTTGGTCACCTATGGGGTAACCTATGGGTGGTAACAATTAACTGGATTTGACCTATAGAGTTACTAAAATTGGATGTTGCTCGGTAAAAGGGGTGTCTCAGTGAGTTCAGGGAACGTGGGTGTATTTTGGGAACAAGAGATAACTTCAGATAACATGGTGTGTTTAGTTATTCATATACTTCAGTATCATAGCGTATTTGTTGTGCGTTTTAAAAAAAATTTACTTTAACAAATATTCTTTATTAATTGTTTACTTAACGACTGGACTGGTTCCTCACCGGGTTTTACATTGTTCCTCAGATTATTCCAAACAAATAAACACCACGAAGAACCAAGTTACCCTTCGGGATACTGAGTACTCTCTCAGGCAACATCAATGGGGTTTTAACCAGCCACATAAAACAAAGCCTCTGGAATTAGATCTGCTAATACATTGTCAGGCTGGTATCAAATTTAGCTCTGATTTTCCACACATCCTTCCTTTTCTTTATTCCAAATGGGGTCACTATTAAAACAAGAGTGCCTTCAAGGCAAAAAATGTTTTGCCAAAGACATTTCGGTCAAAATTGTATGAATTATGATGGCTGAAATGCCTCCTTGTGCATCACATGAAGAGCAGTATGGACGCAGCTATTAGTCTTGTAGCACTTTTTGTAAAGTGACTGTCGGTAAACACGGCCATCACCACGTCTTCATGTGACTCTACATATTACGATCTGTCAGCTCTATGATAGAATGGTGTGTCTGTTGTGACTCGCAGCTTTGCGTTGTTGTATCTTTGCATGGTTTTGTAAACAATCTTTTTGATAAGGTTGCCCCTTTAAGCACTTGATCAGCCGGAAGGTGTCCTTTTCCTCGGCTGCGTACCGTGACACCGCAAGACCCAACCGGGATGGAAATCATTGGCTAAATCCTCCACCAATCAGGTGCCTGGAAAACGCTCTACCACAAGTGATTTTTACGCAGATAATTTATATTACGTAACCATCCTTCAATCGCAATCACGGCATTTCGCGAGAAAAGTGCTCCTGCTTTTACTGGGAGACTCGCAGGAGAGTTTCAGTGGTGAGTTCTGTTTGTGGAAACTCTTTAAGTAGACTCTGTTTGCTGATTGCCGGAGAAGTAGATTCTATTTGCTGTAAATCCTGCCGAGATCCCACTTGGCTTCCAAGCTATTGACTGAAATAGGTGGTGTCAATCCGCCAACCTTTTTCTTGAATCCCCAGCAGCACTGAACCACAATGTGCCCAGTATCCCCCACTCTACTATTACCACCAAGATGGGGGTAAGAACCCTGGTTCAATGAAGAGTGCAGGAGGGCATGCCAGCAGCAGCACCAGGCATACCCGAAAATGAGGTGTTAACCTGGTGAAGCTACCACAGTACACTACAGACAACTTATATTATGGTGAATACATTCACCACAGTCACCAATAGTGCAGAGTATGGAAAGTGGAGATGCACGCGAGGTGAGAAGTGAAGGGGCGCAGGGATTAGATGGTTGGTGGGCTGGATGAGAATACAATGAGGAGAGAGGGTCCGAGGCCATGGAGGGGTTTGAACACCAGGGTGAGAATTTAAATCTGAGATGTCAGAACGGGAGCAAATGTTGGCGGCCAAGAATAGGAGCGATGCAGGTAAGCGGGGCAGGTAATCTGTACTCAGTCAGATCTCATATACAACGAATTGAGACAAATGGTCCCTGTCCGCTATTTATTAGTACAAACAGCTGAACACATTTCTCACCAACTTCACAACCCAGGAAGTGGTCATTGTAGGAAAATGTGGTAATCAGCTTGCAAACAAGAAGATCACACAGACAAGAATGTGATAAGTTAGTTTGGTTTTGCCACGCTTGTAATGATTTCATTGCTTTTTATTGTGTGGTAATAGGAAATAAAATTCAGCAATAAGTTTGATTGATAGCCAAATGCAAAAATACACAGCGGACGTAGCAGTATTGGTTGAAAGTAGGTCAGGCTTACATTTCAGATGAGACCCTTCAATACAACTGAATCCAGTAGCAACCTTTAAAGGGCTATTTTATCTATTCATAGCTTATGCTCCCTGAGTGTCTCTTGTGAACATGAATTTGCCATGCTTGTATTTTTTGCCTGTTGCTCAGCTGCAACCCCACCCTCCTCTCAGTCTTTGTTTGTCACATAAAGAGGCTCGCCTCTCGTACCCGGTCTCCACCTATAACCTCAACTGTCTTCCTTTTCGCCCGTGCTTACAGGGCACCCGTGCCCTCCTCCTCTACCAGGGACCTGAAACAATGAAACTCATTCACAGTCTGTCTACCCACGTCTGCCTGCTTTCAAAACCCAAGTTTATTACCCAGCCATTAGTTCTCGAGGGACGCTCCTCTGACCCGGGACATTGGTGTCTTTCGGGAATATGGACCTTGGCGCCTCATTAAAAAAACAAGATTACCATCCCCCTTTCCCACCCCACCTCCTGTTGTTAAACCTCTGATTGGATTTATTTTCTGACAGTGAGTGATGTTCTATTGACCTCCTGGCTCTTGGCACCATTTCCTAGGTTCGCCTATTGGGGAGAAAGGCCAGATGATATTAGTTACGTCGGGCACCAGGAATGCCAGAGCGTTCTTGGCGTCCGGTTGTGCGCAGGCAAACAGGGCTGGTGGTGGTGGTGGTGGGGAGCGGGCCGGGGGGGGGGAGGCAGAGGGGGAGGACAGGGGCATGCAGCGGCGATTGGGCGAAGGGAGGGTTGCAGATCTAAAGTATCACCAGCACAATCAATCACGATGCGGGAGATTTAAAAACTTCCTTCCCTTCTGCCAGCCACTGTTGACTTTGGGAGTTATTTCCCACCTCTCCACCCAAGGCAGTTGGCCCATTGGCAGTGAGGCGCCTGGGAAACACCGTTCACAGCTCCAGGGTCCCAGGGACCATTCCCGCCTTGGGGGTCACTGCCTGTGCGGAGTCTGCACGTTTTCCCTGTGCCTGCGTGGGTTTCCTCCGGGTGCTCCGGTTTTCTCCCACAAGTCCCAAAATATACGCTGTTCGGTAATTTGGACATTCAGAATTCTCCCTCTGTGTACCCGAACAGGCGCCGGAGTGTGGCGACTAGGGGATTTTCACAGTAACTTCATTGCAGTGTGAATGTAAGCCTACTTGTGACAATATTAAAGATTATTATTATTACTTGCAAGTGAGTCTGACCCTGAAAGATAGGCCGGGGGTAGACACTGACCAGGAAGTTGGAGACCAAAGGAAAAGCCCGCATCGTCAATTCAGAGATTTTCCCATCGGATTGGAAAATATCATCTTCCTGTGGCACTTACAGGGCTGCATTGACAGAGATGCTGTGTAACTCTGGCATTTCCCTCAAGTAAAAATTCTTCCCATGTGAGTGAGTAGGCGATATGGACATCAAATCAATTCTAATCCTAATCCCGGTCTTACATCCAAAAAACATGCACTTTCTTGACATGGTCATCAAACAAGGATCAGGAGTAGGAATCCGGCCTAATTTTCTTCATTTCCTTGGTTATCCTGGGACAATGAAAGCCATCGGGGCTCACAGGTTACTCATCTGGTTGAGGTGAGTTGGCTTGACATTCACCAGGGATCAACTATGGCACTTCCTAACTCTACTATCTCAGTACCTGACAAAATGGCACATTTAAACCAATGGGGAATTCTGCACTGCAATATGCTCCAGACCAAAACATTAGAGGTTATGATCATTGAACCATGCCTACCCACCCCTTGTCAGAAATCTATTTCCACATTTGTGATAAAAAAACATTTGGAACATGAGATTTGGGTTTAAATAGCTGGGGCACTGAAAATGTTCTACTCATTCCTGATTAAACCATGCATCACAGTTGCAGAATCACAATGGTTGGTGGTTGATCAATGAAAGAGCCCCAGTACGTACCTGGTGCTTGGTATTTGTACTAAGTCCTCATGTTCTTGCTCATTGGGTGCTCTGCAACATCGAGGGGTAGCAATCATGCAGCCCATTTTGTTAGCACAGGTGCTTGGTGGACCTCAGATCTAAGGCCACTCACTAGGTGGGCATGTTAACTTGTACACATCATACATCTTCCACATAAACATCTTGCTTCACACAGAACGTCATTAAAGAAAATCAGGAAGTGTACATTGCGAAGCAGTGAGAAGCCCAAAATATTTTTTCGAACAGTCAAGCTTCTTTTCCTTGTCCTTCTTCCCTGTGGCTGACCCTGCCAAAGACGACAATCAGTCCGCAGCTGTCGATATGAATAGCGATTATCTAACCAGAGGGGTCCGCGGTGAACATAAATCAAACTGCACTGCTTCCTGTCTGCGTAAATCTCAAGTGCTCCTCACGTCTTCAGCTTCCTGTCGAATCCGCGAAGCAATAACTGTTGTTACTTTCTCAAGTCTGCCGCATGTACTCAGATCTGTGTTCAGCTGACCGACCGTCTTTTGCAATCCTGCGTTTGTTCACGTTAGGTCCGACTGAGAGAGGTTAAAAGACAGACTTGCAATCTTTCTTACCGTTGTGATGTCCCATAGTGCATTACAGTCAAATAAATACTTCTAAAGTGTAGTTGCTGTTTTAATATATATCTAAACTGAGCACCCATATTGCACGTAGTGCAGTTCCATAAACTGCAATGAGGTAAAGACGAGATCACCTGGTTTAGTGCAGGGATAACAATCACTCAGGGTGTCAGGAAGAACCCAAGGCTCTTTGATATAGTGCCTTGGCATCTGTTAGATCCAGCAGAGTGGGCAGATAGCACCTAGGTTTAACGTCTTGTCTTAAACACCACAATTCTATCAGTGTAGTGTGTCCTCAGAGCCAAACAGGGGCATCAGCCTGGATTATGTTCTCCATTCACTGGAGGTAGCACCTGAAACCCATCGGGTGAGATTCTCCGTTGGCCCACACCAAAATCGGGCAAGGAAATTTGGCGGGAATAAATTTTGACGCCGAAATTGTGGAGGGGGCCGGGTTCACGCCAATTGTGATTCTCCGGTGCCTCAACAGTGGTGTCAATGCATTCCACTCCGCACGCACAGTAAACTCCGTTTGCATATCATAATCAGGCCTGATCCAGTATTCTCTGGGGCCTCCTCGATTCTCCCCCTTCACCGGGGGGGGAATTGCTGACGGAGTGGTTCACTTGTGTTTCCAAAAATCGTGAAACAGGTGCCAGGGCTGTGGGGAGTAGTGGCCAGGAGGTGGGCTGTGGGTTCAGGGTGGACGGACACGGAACACCATTGCCGCAGCCTGCAAGGCAGCCATGCAGCTGTGCATGTCGCTGACTGCCCACTGTTAGCTTAGCATGGGTCGTACGGGTCCCCCCCCCCCCCCCAGGCCACACCCCTAGATACCCTCCAGCCCCAGCTAGCCCATCAATGGGGTAGGCGTGCTCCAGCGCAACCTGTGCCATCTTGTTAGCAGGGCTGAGTGTTTGTGGGGAGTGAAATGTATATGTGCAGCTGCACCTGGTCAGCTCCTGAGTATCAATCACTGACCTGGCGAATCATACACCATTTTTCATTGGAATCGATCGTGTTCCACGTGGTGCTAGCCTTTCAATTGTTGCTGGATCGGTCCAGGTGCAGCGTAAGATTTGCTGAGGTAGATGTCCATTAATCCTGCCCCGGAATCAACAGTTAGCATCAGGAAGGATCCCACCCAAGACCTCCAGACACAGTGGAAAAAAACAAGCAAGGTATATTTTGCAAGATGTATCCTAAGGAGTCATCACTTCAGCCAGAATTCTTGGGTGAGTAAGACAGGATGGTGGAAAATCTCCTGCCCCACTTGAAGAAGATCACAGGAGATTCCTCCGTCTAGTCAATGTTCATCCTTCAATCCGCACCCTCAAAACTCACAAATTATCTGCTCATTATCTCAATGTTGTCTGTTGGATCCTGCAGTTTGCAAATTGGCTGCTGGTTTGGCTACAATGCAAGAAGTATTTAATTAGCTTTCAAGCATTTTAAGGTGTTCTGAGATTGCGAAAGGCGTTAGATAAATGCAAGGTTTCCTTCTCCCTTTGCCTTGTGGGTAGAGGGTGACGACACTCCTGAGATTAACTCACAGGAGAGTCACTGGTTGAGGTTGTGATCCTTGGCAGGACATTAGCAAATATCCTGCTGTTGCTTCTGTTGTTATCTAATGGACTGGTTGAAGTCAACAGTTTATCGAATGTGCCAATAGATGCGGGGGGGGTTCCCATGAATTGTTGCAACTAACCCAAAGATGAATAAAGTGTTTGGCTACTCTGATGGGGTAACTTTGAAATTACATTTCAAATTTCTCAATCCTTTTGCAATTTCCAAGTGTTTTGATACCAGGAGGAAATGTCATCACTCTAAAACCCTGGCGCATAAAACTACCTTTGAATTGTTTTGACATTTTCTAAACTGTTGCCTTCATTCCACTTGTGCGGAAAACAATGGTCAAGATGCAAAAGTATCCTTAATGGACACCAGAAACTCTCAGTCTTTGTGCAGTTTCAGTCATTTTAAAATTCGGTATTAACCCACTGTGATGGTATGTATTAGGGATATTAAGGTACCCTGGGATGCCGAGAGGCTATTGGTAGAAAGACACTGGATCCCGATTGGATCAGCCGCCTGCTGGCTCCACCCAGCAAGGCGGAGTATAAGAGCCCGGGTTCTCCCAGCAGCCGCATTCTGTAACTGTGCTGCTGGGGAACAAGTCTGCGTAATAAAACCATCGTTCGACTCCTTCTCATCTCGTCTCGTTAGTGATTGATTGTGCTACACCCACCAATTCTCCATTTTCTAACTTCCTCTCCTGTGAATGTTTTGGTTGTGGCTCAATGTGTGGCTACTCTCACCTAAAAATCAGAAGGTTGTTGGTTCAAGCCTTACTCCAGAGAATTACTGAAGGACTGTTGCAATGTCGGAGGTGCTGTCTTTCAGATAAGGTGTTAAACTGAGATCCTGGGCTGGATTCTCCGATTCTGCAGCGACATGCCGACGCCGGCGTGGCAAATGTGGCATTTTGGATGCCAAAATCGGCACCGGACCCTCACCGCTCCTGGGGCCGGTGAGGGGCAAGCAGCAGCGCCGGGTAAAACTCCCGGCTCACGTGCCAAAAACGGCCGGAGAATGGCGGGGTCCGTGGCCGCGCACGCGCACGGTGGCGACCTGCAACGGTTGGGAACTTGGCCCATCGGGGGCGAAGCATCGGGGCAGGGCCTCCCGATTACGCGCCAACGCCGTTCCAACAGTGCGCGCCGTGCGACACATTGACGCCATTTCGGAGGGGGCAGAGACAAGAAAAGCAGCATCAAACCGCCGGCACTACCGATTTGGCCGTCGGAAGGGATTCTTCGCCCGTTGCTGATTACGATATCGACGTCGGGCACTGCCTTCCCGTTCAGGTAAACATACAATATCCCATAGCGTTAAATCAAAGAACAGGTGGATTTTCCACCTGATATCTTTTCCCTCAACCAACCTCAATAAAACGAGGATACAGTGACGATGGACTAGTAACCCATGGGCCCAGGATAATGCTCTGGGGACACGGGTTCTAATCCAGCCACAGCAGCTGGTGGTGGAATTTAAATTAAATTAATAAATTTAGAACAAAGTTGATATCTGGTGACCATGACAACTGTCAGAGAGTGTTGTAAAACCCCATCTGGTTCACTGATGTCCTTTAGGGAAGGAATTCTGCCGTCCTTACCTGGTCTGGCCTACATGTGACTCCAGGCTCACAGCAATGTGGTTGGCCCTTAACTGCCCTTTCTGTGGCCTAGTAGGCCATTCGGTTCAAGGGCCCTTCGGGATGGGCAACCAATGCGGGTGATGCCCATGAAAGGCTAAAACAATGATCATGTGGTAACTGTCACAATGTGAATGGGAATTCGCTGTGTGCATGTTGGCGTGCATGGCATTGACAGGAAACACAACCCTTAATAAATGCCAGTCTTTCTTTTTCTATGTTGAAATGGGGAAAATATGAGAGCATGGCGTTTAATCAAACTTCTCACTTTCTCGTGAAGTGGGCATTAACAGAAAATTGCTTTCAAAGCGTAACAGTAAGGGGAAGAAGCAAGCGATTGCAGGTGAAGTGGAGGGAAAGGAAGTGAAATGAACCGATGGTGGATTTAAATTCAGTCAATAAATGCACAGTGGTTAGCACCGTGGCTTCACGGCGCCAGGGTCCCAGGTTCGATTCCCGGCTGGGTCACTGTCTGTGTGGAGTCTGCACGTTCTCCCCGTGTCTGCGTGGGCTTCCTCCGGGCGCTCCGCTTTCCTCCCACAAGTCCCGAAAGACATGCTGTCAGGTAATATGGACATTCGGAATTCTCCCTCGTGTACCCGAACAGGCTCCAGAATGTGGCGACGAGGGGATTTTCACAGTAACTTCATTGCAATGTAAGCCGACTTGTGACAATAATGATTTTTTTTTTTTAATTAAAAATTAAATCTGGACTAAAAAGCTAGCGTGAATAATGGTGACCATGAAACTATTTGATTGCCATAAAAACCCACCTGGTTCGTTAATGTTGCTCGGGGAAGAAAGCTTCTCATCTCTACCTGGTCTGGCCCAGATGTGAATCCAGACCCACTGCAATGTTGTTGACTGACAACTGTCCTGTGAAATGGCCCAGCAAACCTTTCAGTTGTTAAGAAGACAGCTCACAGCACCTCAAGAGCAATTAGGTGCAGGCATTAAATGCTGAACTCTCCAGTGACGCCCACAAAGTGTGAGTGAATAATCAGGTTAACCAGGGCTTTACATAACTGAAACGTAACATGTCCCTTTTGTATTCTAGTCTCCTTAAGAGAAATCCCAACATTTCTAGAGCCGCGTAATTATATTTAGTACCTGCCCATGAGCTTTTAATGAATTCTGTACTTGGGTCCCTCAAGTCTATGCTCCTGCATGGTTCCTAGCTTCTCAACATTTGTACAGTATTCTAATTAATTTGTGTTGGATCCAAAATGGATGACAGCACCTCTCCACACTCAAGACCATCTGCCACAACTTTAACCACTCACTTGAGCTATCAGTGTTCCTTTGCGATGTCCTGTTCCCATCAACAATTATATGGGGCTGGTTTAGCACAGGGCTAAATCACTGGCTTTGAAAGCAGACCAAGGCAGGCCAGCAGCACGGTTCAATTCACGTACCAGCCTCCCCAAACAGGCGCCGGAATGTGGCGACTAGGGGCTTTTCACAGTAACTTCATTTGAAGCTTACTTGTGCCAATAAGCAATTCTCATTTCATTTTCAACACCACCACTGACTGCGTAATGTAACACCGTTAGTTGTTCTGTAAAATGATGTTGTACTTTCAAGAAATAACTTACATATTGGGAGTGCTGTAATAGTGTGTAATAAATCAGATTCTCTTTCAGCTAAGCTGCATTACCATTTTTATAAAATAGGAGAGAAATATTTCTCTGGTGATCTGAGAATGAGCAAAAGACTACATGACTGGGACAGATTTTAATTTGACAAAATGAATGAACAGACAGAATGCTCTCAAATCTTTCTCTTTGTCCATTCACAACTGCGTTACGATCACTGCAGTCTAATGACAGCTGGATGAATGTATTCATCTTGCAGCAATGCATGGAATCTGCCAGCATTGTTCTCCACAATCATTGCGATTGACTTGCTTGCTGATGTAAAGGCAGCTGGCCGGAGGTCACTTTAATGACCCCTTCACTGCATTCCAAATGGTTTTGGGTGTGTTACGATTCAAGTGGAGCCGATGCATTACTTGGAGAGTAGGCTGCCTCCAAGCTCTTACTTTTTTGAGGAACGGCAGCAAACCTCTTGTTGAGTCCGGACACAAATGCTGTAGTCACCATCAACGGTTTGGAGGGGTTGCTTTGCAACTGGGTCCATCCTTCCAAAGTGGCAGGGTGACATCTTGAGAAGGGGTTGGTTCTCGCTTTGGACTCTGCACAGTACAAGCTCTGTATCTGGGCGATGACTGGCAGCTGACCATGGGTCAGCATCGAAACAGCTTTCTGAAGGGGTTTCATTTCCACAGCCTCCATTTCCACGTGATCTGATAGCGATCTAATTGTTGATGGTTTCCTCAAGGGCTTTCTCACCGAGCGTTTCATACTACGTGGACACAACTGCTTAACAATTGGTGATGTCCTTTCAACTCTTATTGGCCTTGGCACATGATCCTGATGACAATTGTTGTAGATTAGGACAAATTCTTTCAGCGAATGCAGTGGAAAGACAAACGTTCCTTTACTACATTTTTTGAATATCTCAATAACCACATCTAAGAACAGAGAGAGAAAATTGTTGAATGCACACCTGCCTTGTTCATTTATGAAATATTCATTTCATCGCTTGAAAATTACCGGCGATGTCTGTAAACCCTCTTCTCTAACTACCCGAGTGAAACAACCATCTTACCAAGAGTTTCATAAACTAATTGAGGGATGAGTGTTTTGAGAGCTGAACAGTGTCTATGTAAAGAAGGATTGGCGTTCATCTCCAGTAGCCAGACCTGCAAACAGATCAAACACATATCTGTTAATCCACGGAAATAGAAAACAGGAGGAGGCCATTCGGCCCTTCAAGCCCGCTCCGCCATTCATTATGATGCTGGCTGATCATCCAACTCAATAGCCTATTCTCGCCTTCCCACCAAATCCTTTGATCCCCTTCGCCCCAAGAGCTGTATTTAATTCCTTCTTGAAAACATACAATGTATTGCCCTTGACTACTTTCTATGGTAGCGAATTCCACGGGCTCACCGCTCTCTGGGTGAAGAAATTTCTGGTCGTCTCCATCTGGAACGCACTGCCTGGGAGGGTGCTAGAGACAGGATGACTCACATCCTTTAAAAAGTACCTGGATGTGTATTTGGCACGCCATCTTCACAACTTCGGTAGTAGGGAAGATGCTGGAATCTATCATCAAGGAAGAAATAGCGAGGCATCTGGATGGAAATTGGCCCATTGGACAGACGCAGCATGGGTTCATAAAGGGCAGGTCATGCTGAACTAATCTAGTGAAATGTTTTGAGGACATTACCAGTGCAGTAGATAATGGGGAGCCAATGGATGTGGTATATCTGGATTTACAGAAAGTTTTTGACAAGGTGCCACACAAAAGGTTGCTGCGTAACATAAGGATGAATGGCGTTAAGGGTAAAGTAGTAGCATGGATAGAGAATTGGTTAATTAATAAAAAGCAAAGAGTGGGGATTCATGGGTGTTTCTCTGGTTGGCAATCAGTAGCTAGTGGTGTCCCTCAGGGATCAGTGTTGGGCTCACAATTGTTCACAATTTCTATAGATGATTTGGAGTTGGGGGACGAAGTGCAATGTGTCCAGGTTTGCAGACAACACTAAGATGAGTGGTAAAACAAAAAGTGCAAAAGATACTGAAAGTCTGCAGAGGGATTTGGATAGTTTAAGTGAATGGGCTAGGGTCTAGCAGATGGAATACAATGTTGACAAATGTGAGGTTATCCATTTTGGTAGGAATAACAAAAGGAAATATTATTTAAATGATAAAATATTAAAACATGCTGCTGTGTAGAGGGACCTGGGTGTGTTCGTGCATGAATCGCAAAAAGTTGGTTTACAGCTGCAACAGGTGATTAAGAAGGCAAATGGAATTTTGTCCTTCATTGCTAGAGGGATGGAGTTTAAGACTAGGGAGGTTATGCTGCAATTGTATAAGGTGTTAGCGAGGCCACACCTGGAGTATTGTGTTCAGTTTTGGTCTCCTTACCTGAGAAAGGAAGTACTGGCGCTGGAGGGTGTGCAGAGGAGATTCACTAGGATAATCCCAGAGTTGAGGGGGTTGGATTATGAGGAGAGCTTGAGTAGACTGGGACTGTACTCGTTGGAATTTAGAAGGATGCGGGGGGGGGGGGGGAAGAATCTTATAGAAGCTTATAAAATTATGATGGGAATAGATAGGATAGATGCGGGCAGGCTGTTTCCACTGGCGGGTGAAAGCAGAACTGGGGGGCATAGCCTCAAAATAAGGGGAAGTAGATTTCGGACTGAGCTCAGGAGAAACTTCTTCACCCAAAGGGTTGTGAATCTATGGAATTCCCTGCCCAGTGAAACAGTTGAGGCTCCTTCATTGAATGTTTTCAAGATAAATATAGATCGTTTTTTAAAGAATAAAGGGTTATGGTGTTCGAGCAGGAAAGTGGAGCTGAGTCCACAAAAGATCAGCCATGATCTCATTGAATGGCGGAGCAGGCTCAAAGGGCCAAGTGGCCTACTCCTGCTCCTAGTTCCTATGTTCTTATAACATTCAAAGCTATGGGCCAAGTGCTAGCAAGTGGGATTAGGTGGGCAGGTCAGGGCCTTTCATGTGTTGGTGCAGACCCGATCAGCCGAAGGGCCTCTTCTGCACTGTAGTATTCTGTGATTTTGTGATAAACAGCCTACCCCGTATCCTTAGACTGTGACCCCTGGTTCTGGACACACCCACCATTGGGAACATCCTTCCTGCAACTACCCTGTCCGGTCCTGTTCGAATTTTATAGGTTTCTATGAGATCCCCCCTCATTCTTCTGAACTCCAGCAAATATGAGTGGCTGGTTTAGCACAGGGCTAAATCGCTGACTTTTAATGCTGACCAAGACAGGCCAGCAGCGCGGGTTCAATTCCCGCACCGGCCTCCCTGAACAGGCGCTGGAATGTGGCGACTAGGCGCTTTTCACAGTAACTTCATTTGAAGCCTACTTGTGACAATATGTGATTTTCATTTCATTTTTATTTCATAATCCTAACTAATCTCTCCTCATATGTTAGTCCTGCCATCCCAGGAATCAGCTTGGTGAATTTTCCCTTCTCTTTATAGCAAGAACATCCTTCCTCAGATAAGGGCCGGGATTCTCCCCTACCCGGCGGGGCGGGAAAATCCGGCGTAATGGAGTGGCGGGAACCACTCCGGCGTCGGGCCGCCCCAATGGTGCGGAATTCTCCGTGGGCCCCGATCGCGGGCCAGGCCACCGTGGGGGCACCCCCCAGGGCCAGATCACCCCGCGCCCCCCCCAGGACCCCGGAGCCCGCCCACACCGTCTGCCCCCGCCGGTAAGGTAGGTGGTTCAATCCTTCCGGCTGGCGAGGGTTGACAGCGGCGGGACTTCGGCCCATCGCGGGCCGGAGAATCGCCGGGGGGAGCCTGCCGACCGGCACGGTGCGATTCCCGCCCCCGCCGATTCTCTGGTGGCGGAGAATTCGGGACACGGCAGGGGCGAGATTCACGCCAGCCCCCGGCGATTCTCCAACCCGGCGGGGGTCGGAGAATCGCGCCCTAGGAGACCAAAACTGCACACAATATTCGAGGTATGGTCTCACCAAGGCCTGATATAATTGCAGCGAGACATCCCTGCTCCTGTACTCGAAACCTCTCGCGATGAAGGCCAGCATGCCATTTGCCTTCTTTACTGCCTGCTGAAACTGCAAGTTTACCTTCAGTGATTGGTGTACGAGGACACCCAGGTCCCATTGCACATTCCTCTCGCTCAATTTATAGCCACCCAGATAATAATCTGCCTTCCTGCTTTTGCCACCAAAGTGGATAACCTCACATTTATCCACATTATACTGCATCTGCCGTGCATTTGCCCACTCACTCAGCCTGTCCAAATCCCGCTGAAGCATCTCTGCATCCTCCTTAACTTGCTTTCTTCCTTGAAGACACTCCTTAAAATCTACCTGTTTGGCCTATTATCTGCCCTAATATCTCTTTGCATGGCTCCGTGTCATTTTGTTTTTCAATGCCTCTGAGGAAGGTGTTCGGATGTTCTATTTCATTAAAGGTGCTTTAATTGTTGTTGTTATTGTTGTTGGATTGTTACTCTTCAATGAGGAAAATCATCACACTACACGCAGTAGCGAGGGAAGTTAGAGCAGAATTGACGGGCTTTCATCTGCGTCTAATTGTATTAAGCCTAGACTGTGCCTGCCCCGTTTATACAGGGTCAAACAATGGAATGGAAAACAAATTGGAATTGGCAAATGGTGTCAAGCAGTGTTCTACATGGATGGGTGCTGGAACTAATGTTGTTCATCATTCATAGAGCATAGAACATAGAACATACAGTGCAGAAGGAGGCCATTCGGCCCATCAAGTTTGCACCGACCCACTTAAGCCCTCACTTCCACCCTATCCCCGTAACCCAATAACCCCTCCTGACCTTTTTTGGACACTACGGTCAATTTAGCATGGCCAATCCACCTAGCACAATTCACACAAACAATATCCACTCAGGAACCAGAAACGCAATTTCAGAATTTGCAGATGACACCAAATTAGGAGAGACAATTATTACAGAAGAGGACTGGAACAAAATATGGGAATGTCTGAAAAAACGTGACGAATGGGTGTGTAATTGGCATCTCAACTTCAGTGCAGATAAGTGTGAAGTAATACAGGAAGACATGGGGACGAGGAGCAGAACAATCTGAGGGACAGATAAGTAGATCAGTAAACATAGTGATACATATGAACAAGACCATACAAAATGCAAGCAAAGCACTAGGCCGAGATTTTCCGCTGCATCGCACCCCTCCCAACCGGTCGGCTTTTCATTGGCCGCTGTTGGGGTCTTCTGGCCCTGCCAAAGTCAGTTCTACACAAGCAAACTTGTGTAGAACCTTGGTTGGCCTCAATTGGAATATGGTGAATAATTCTTGTCTCCATTTTATAAAAAGGATATAGAGGCACTGGAATAAGGTACAAAGAAAATTTACGACAACAGTACTAGAACTGAGAAGTTATGCCCATCCGTAAAGATTGAACCGGCTCTTGCTTCGAGAAACTAAAAGACTGGGGTGGTCTGATTGAAGTTTGTGAAAGTGTTTTTATAGGATACACGTAGAGGAGATGTTTCAACTTTGTAATTGAAAATATGGAAAGATGTGTCATTTGAAACATGGAAGTCTGGCAATATCTGGTCTGAGAGAAGCACGAGAGGATACAGGGAAAGATCTCACTAAGGGTTAACTGCAGCTGCAAAGAGCAGGATTATAAAATGCAGATTCCTTCTTCCAAACAGGTTTAGCAAACAAACAGGATTTTTGTATGAAGCTAAAAACAATGGCTCACACCTTCACTGAAATTAACCATCTTAGTAAGCATCTGGAAAAGCATGGATGAGGTTTTCAGTTGAGCTAGGTGATAAATGTAAACCTTTCAAATTATAACCAAGTGGATTTTTAGCATTACGCTAATAGCAATGATTCACACATTCATTGAAGTAAAATCAGCAGATAGAAAAGAATGACTAGGGGGGCAAATATATAGATGTGAAGCTCTGCTGACATCAGGTAAATTAAAAGAAAATTGGAGACTATCAGTCTACGAGAAACATAATTTAAAGCCAAAATCAAAGTCAAAATTATGAGCTGGGGACACAATTTGAAAATAAAACTATAGAAATAACAGGAATCAAAATTCACACATCTATTGAAATCAAAGCACTTCTGAACATCACAGAGGACACAATATAAACAGACCTGAGAGGTGAGGTCAACTCAAAATGAATACTTAGTTGTATTAGAATGTTTAGATCAAAGATACTTTTTATAATCCAAGTGAAATAAAGATTACTTTATGATAAAGCCATAAAAACTTAATAACTGTTAGAATATAAACCCAAAGACCAGAGCAGGAACTACCAGAACTCAGAGAGAACTTAGAGAGAGAGAGAACTTTACTCGGTGATGGGAAAGCAACATCGGAAGACCGAGCAACCCAGAGAAACAAGCAGAATCCAAAGTTAAAGAAAACTGATTGTCAAGAAAGACTTGAAAGTCTGCAACTGGTCCCAACAAGACAAGATCTTTTTTACCTTTCTAAAAAAAGTAACTTGATCTTTTTTAACTTGAAAATAAAGTTAAATTCAAATTGATAACCTGAAAGAGTGGTTATTATTTTCTTTAGAAAGTTTACTTTACTTTACTTAGGAAGCCGGACCCGTGTGTAAGCTACTTAGTGGTAAGTAAATAAAATTCTTCTCTGAAGATACGGGTGATGCCGGGGGATAACTTGAAATACTAGTTTGACCCGAATAGCACCCGCCTAAGTCTGCATAGGAGTCAGGGAATGAGAATCCCTGCTCACCATTTAGAATAAATTGACCCTTTTTGGTATAGGGGGAATTCTAAGAATAGTGGTGAGGTAAGAACTACAACTTCCAGGTGACATCACAATCTGGGGGCATAAATATAAGATAGTTACTGATATAACCAAGAGGGAACTTAGGGGAGATTTCCTAACCAGAGAGTAGTTAGCACGTGGAACTCAATCCCGCAAGGAGTAGAGATGAACAGCATTGATGGATTCAAGGGGAAGCACATCAGCCGAAAAGCAACAGAAGGATGTGTTAGAGTCAGAGATGTTTACAGCATGGAAACAGGCCTTTCGGCCCAGCTTGTCCATGTCGCCCAGTTTCTATCACTAAGCTAGTCCCACTTGCCCGCATTTGGCCCATATCCCTGTATACCCACCCTGCCCATGTAACTGTCTAACTGCATTTTAAAAGACAAAATCGTCTCCGCCTCTACCACTGCCTCTGGCAGCCCGTTCCAGATGCTCACCACCCTCTGTGTGAAGAAATTTCCCCTCTGGTCTCTTTTGTATCTCTCTCCTCTCGCCTTAAACCTGTGCCCTCTAGTTCTAGACTCCCCTACCTTTGGGAAAAGATGTTGACTATCTACCTTATCAATGCTCCTCATTATTTCATAGACCTCTATAGGTTCACCCCTAAGCCTCCTACGCTCCAGGGAAAAAAGTCCCAGCCTATCCCACCTCTCCTTATAACTCAGACCATCGAGTCCTGGTAGCATCCGCGTAAATCTCTTCTGCACTCTTTGTAGTTTAACAATAACCTTCCTATAATAGGGTGACCAGAACGGAACACAGTATTCCACGTGTGGTCTTACCAATGTCTTGCACAACTTCAGCAAGACAACATGGTACTACATGAAGTAGTGTTCGAAAGGTTTTGTGTCGAGCATAGAAACCAGGAAGGACCTGATAGACTGCCTGGCCCGTTTCTCTGCTAAAAATACTGAGTAATGCCTATTTGAAATGGACAAGTAGAGGTGGTATTATGAACAACATCAGAGAGAAATCAGTATCACAAGTGCCTCCTTTAGGAGAGTATGGTTATCATTAATCTAATCAAAGTCCAATCAAACAAAGTAACAGAAGCTTAATTTCTCCCCCCTCCCCCCACCAATAGGCCAGCGGTACACAAAATCCGATGTTTTTTTAGGTGTTGATTGAAGGATAAATGTTGATCGGAACATCACAGAGAACTCCCTTGCCCTATTTTGAATAGTGCCATATAACCATTTACATCCACCTGAGAGATCTCAGTTTAACATCTCAGACAGAAGATTGCACCTTCAACAGGACAGAGCTCCCTCAGCACTGCACCGAGATGCCAGTTTAGATTGTGATACTGAACTCTCTGAAGCTGGGCTTGAACTAACAGCCTCGGACTCAAAGAGCTTGCCACCACAGAGTCAGAACCTTATTCACAATGGTATTCTTTATTCATCGGAATTAGTTGGAGGATTTCCTTTCTCCTTAACACAACATTTATATTACACATGTCTCTAACATTAGGGAAGTCACTTTGTGAAGTGCTTTTTATGTGTATTTTGGCACCCCCCCCCCCCCCAAATTAATTAATCTTCCGACATTCATATTTGTGTACATGGATACTTAAACATCCATAACAGGTGAGAATAAAAATGAGAATCACCTTGAAATTTTGATCAACAATGAAGTCGCACCCTATGAGGTCAAAGTAGCCCAGTTTACAATCCAGTTTGCCCTTGGCAGTATTGAAGCACATTATCATGATCTCCTGCATTCTCTTCTGTAAGAAAGCAATCATGGTCATTAATCAGTGTACTACTTCCGATGGTCATCACCCCAAAACATTGACTCTTGCTTCTTTCCCTCCACGGAGGCTGCCTGAGTTGCTGGGTGTCTCCCAGCACGTTATTGTTAATGTAACAGTTCCAAGCGCTTCCCTCCCTTGATTGTGTTACTAAAAGAAATGCATGTATGACAAAAATGTTAGAGGACCCAGAGGAGGGGCTTCGCACAAGGTAATGCTTTGGACAGAGATTGGGGGTTTCTGATTTCTGTTGTTTTGAAAGTTCAGTTGCAAACATTAACTCTGATTTTTAAAGTTAGAGTAGGGAATCTGTCAATTGTACACAGGTGGCGGGTGTTAACTGGGGATCGATTTGTACCTACGCACGCAGACTAAAATTATGATCACTTGGTTTGGAAGTGTATGCTTGTAATGTGCAAGTCTGCAAATAAATATTAAAATATGTAAAGATTGGCTCCAGTTGTATCCTTCACCATTTTGCAAACAAGCTCTGCTGCTATATTTTCCTCCAGAAAGCCAAATAATATATAATTAATATCTCGCACTTTTTGTGTACACAGCAAGATTACTGCTTCTGTGTGGACGTAATGAATTGAGAACTGCACTTTTATCCTCTGACTTGGGCAGGTTAACCTCTGCAGTTAATTGTAAGTTACAGTAAGTTCCATACTGGGGCATATTTCGGATGCCCAGCTGCGGCACGGTAGCACAGTGGTTAGCACTGTTGCTTCACAGCGCCAGGGACCCGGGTTGGATCCTGGCTTGGGTCACTGACTGTGTGGAGTCTGCATGTTCTCCCCGTGTCTGCGTGGGTTTTCCTCCGGGTGCTTTGATTTCCTCCCACAAGTCCTGAAAGACGTGCTTGTTAGGTGAATTGGACATGCTGAATTCTCCCTCCGTGTACCCGAACAGTGTGGAAGGATCTGCGTTCTGAAAGCTAGTGATTCGAAACAAACCTGTTGGACTTTAACCTGGTGTTGTAAGACTTCTTACTGTGCCCATCCCAGTCCAACGCCGGTGTCTCCACATCATAGATGATTAGAAGCATTGTAATTAGTTTCACAGCTGGGTAATAGAGATCGATTCAAACATAAAGGGCAGTGAAATTAAACAATCCAGATGGCTGGCTGTGTGTAAGCTGTCAATTGCAGCTCAGTTACACCAATTCCCATTTTTATGAATGAAAGCCTTGCAGATCAAAGATCTGAGGGGATTTAAACTCAGCTGATGTGGTTTTTGCCTTGGAGGAATTCACAGGTACTGCTTTCTCTGCCTGAGTCAGCAGTTGTATTGCACAGGTGAATTTTACAGCAGTGACGTTTTTTTTACTGTCTCCGTCTGGACTGCTCTCTAGCTTCCATGCAGGGATCTCTGTAATTGGGGGGTCTTTGGTGGGGTTCTCTCTTATGGGGGGGGGGGAGGCTGTCTGCTGGGGGTCTCTGTAATGGAGGTATTTTTGGTGGGGATCTCTTATGCGCGTCCCTGGTGGGGGTCGCTGAAATCGGGGTTTCTGGTGGGAATCTCTCTTAGAATCAGAGAATGGGGGGGTTCTGGTGGGGGTGTCTTTAATGGGGGGTTTCTTGTGGAGGTCTCTGTAATGGGACACTTTGTAATGGGGGGTCCCTGGCAGGGGTATCTGTAAAGGGTCTCTGGGGGGGCGTTCTGTAATCAGGGGTTTCTGCTGGGGTTCTCCTTTATGGGGAAATTCTGGTGGGGTCCTCTGCAATGAGGGTCTCTGGTGGGGGGGCAGGATTTGTATTGTGGGGCAGAAAGGGGCTCTCTGATGAACATTGGGGGCAACTCCCTAAAGAGTTACCCCATTGACCCACCGTGAGGTCCACCACGCCAGGGCTGTGCTGGGAAATGGTCCGACCCCCCGCCGGGTCGGAGAATCGCCGGAGGTCGGTGTGAATTCCGCCCCCCGCCGGCTGCCGAATTCTCCGGTGCCGGAGATTTGGCGGGGGCAGGAATCGCGCTGCACCGGTCGGTGGGCGCCCCCCCGGCGATTCTCCGACCCGCGATGGGCCGAAGTCCCGCTCGTTCTCTGCAGGTCCCGCCGGCGTAAATTGGAGTAGGTCCCTTACCGGCGGGACCTGACGGCGCGGGCGGGCTCCGGGGTCCTGGGGGGGGGGGGGGGGGGGCGCGGGGCGATCTGGTCCCAGGGGGTGCCCCCACGGTGGCCTGGCCCACAATTGGGGCCCACCGATCCGCGGGCGGGCCTGCGCCGTGGGGGCACTCTATTCCTACGCGCCGGCCGTGTAAGCCTCCGTGATGGCTGACGCATTGGCGAACCCCCCTGCGCATGCGCGGGGATGACGTCAGCAGCCGCTGACGCTCCCGCGCATGCGCGGTCCTGCGCCGGCCGGCGGAATCCCTTCGGCCCCGGCCGGCGGGGCGCCAACCACTCCAGGGCGGGCCTAGCCCTTGAAGATGCAGAGGATTCCGCACCTTTGGGGCGGCCCGACGCCGGAGTGATTCACGCCACTCCGTCCCGCCGGGACCCCCCCGTCCCGCCGGGTACGGGGAATCCCACCCACCTGCACCAATTCTCGCCCACGTGAATTCCGGCCCAGAGGAACGGAGAATCACCGGACTTGGAGAATCACCGGACTTGGAGAATCTGGGGTGCCCAGCACATTAACAGTATGCAAATGAGTAAAACTGACTCATTTGCATACTCCTGCTGGCACGTGGAGCAAACCTTGATGCCGCCGCCAGCGGGCCACCGGAGCATTGGAACGGCGCAGATCCCGTTTTTGGATGATGCTGGATTCTCCGCCGCCGCTGTTGGCAGGGGGGTGGGGGAGAATGCAGCCCCAAGCTGCTTTGGATCATTGCTCAATATTGCTCCTAACGTGGACTGGTGTTGGATTTTGTCTGATCCTGCTCCTGTGAAGTGCATTGGGGCGTATGTTAAAGGTGCTATATAAATTCAAGTTGTTGAAAGCCTTGCCAGTAGATTAAGACTGTGTAACACTACAGTAAAGTTATTGTGGGATTTATAGTTTTGCTCTATTACGGAACAGCCTCGAAGGGCCGAATGGCCTATTTTCTTACATTCAGCCGTGTGCACATTTCATTAACCTCGATTTGCAAAACCTCCTATTTTGTAATTATTTAGAAACATGTCCCCCCCACTGCGCTCCCCCCCCCCCCTCCCCCCCACACACACACACGCGCCCGTGGCGTAATTTCCAGTGGCAGAGGCGGCTTTCCATTGGCCACTGACAGGATCGTCCGGTCCCAGCGAAGTCTATGGGGGCGATCCTCCAAAATGGAGACCAAGTGTTCGCACCGTCGTGAACGTCGTCATAGGGGGTCAGCACAGCGCTGGAGCGGTTTACGCTGCTCCAGCCTCCCTTCCTGGCACCAAATGAGCGGCGTGCCAACCCGTGCATGCGCGGGGGACCTCTTCAGCGCTCCAGCCCCAACTCAACATGGCGTCCGGGTTCGGGGGCCAGCCGCGCAACAAAGTAGGCCGGGGGGGTGAGAGGCCAGCCCGCCGATTGGTGGGCCCCGATCGCGGGCCAGACACCATCAGAGGCCCCCCTCCCCCCCCCCCGGTGAAGGAGCGCTTTTCCCCGCCCCACAGGCCGCCCCCCGACTCTTCGCGCAGAGTTCCCGCCGGCAGCGACCAGGGGTGAACAGCGCCGGCTGGACTCTGACGTATCCGCGCGGCCGCTCGTCCCATACAGGCCGGAGAATCGGCGCCGCGTCAGACGCGCCGGCGCAAATGACAGCCATTCTCCGCACCTCAGAGAATTGCGCGCCGGCGTCGTGTCGCAGTTGCAGCGATTCTCCGGCCCAGCGCAGGGCTCGGAGAATCGCGCCCTATGCATTTTGGAAGGTTTGCACGCCCCCACCACTGGGGATCCTGCCATAGGGGGTCGCCTTCGGTGGGCGGAGGGGGGGGGGGGGGAGAACCAGAAGATTTTGTAAGTGAGAAGGGTCAGAAAATCCCGCCCTTGGTATTCAACTTGTTACTATGGCGACGCATACCATCTATAATCGATAGGCCTAAGTACCTAACTCCTCTGATGGGCACATGGCTGAGTGCCATTAATTGAGCCTGCGTGATAGCTAAAGCACAAACTTACTGCAAAAACAGTGAAGACCCAGTCCTTTGGGAGGTGCCTTTCTTTCATATATCTCTTATTAATATAGGTATTCAATCGTTCCATGGACCAGATTGTTTCCTCCTTCATTCCATGGTACAGAGGGTTCTTTCGCTGCATAAACTATACATAGGAAAGTGCAAAGTTGCAATTAATGAAATAAAACTCCACCCAGTAAGAGGGGAGGTGAAGTTGCATCACGCTTCTGACATTAGTGCACATAATAATAATCTTTATTAGTGTCACAAGTAGGCTTACATTAACGCTGCAATGAAGTTACTATGAAAAGCCCCTAGTCGCCACACTCCGGCGCCTGTTCGGGTACACAGAGGGAGAATTCAGAATGTCCAATTCACCTAACAAGAACGTCTTCCGGGACATGTAAGAGGTACATTAAATGTACAAGGCTCAAAAGAATCACAGGAACACTGGTAGACATGGGGCACAAACACAATTAGCAGACCCCACAAAGGAACCAGAAATTGGAGGGTGACCATTCAATGACCCAGTGGTGGCCAATCTGCACAGGGGCCTGGGACATGCAAATCCTCTGTCTGCCTGGAACATGGAACCCACCATCGGGAGGCGTAGTACCAAGGGGGAAGAGATATTCCACCCAGAATTTTCTCAAACCTTGGTGTGCATTGGGCCCATTTTGTAAGCGCCAAATGCATAAAAAGAAAACAAATTTAACAACGCAATGATCTACATGCCATCTAATTTCCACCCATTGGACTCTTTACCACCTCTTTACCACCTGGCCCACAGCTCACTGGACTGATAGGTGGGGAGTCCACTCTGGTCTCATGTCATCGTTCTGGCCCAGTGGTCGGATCGTTCCTTTTGTAATGGAGGCCGAATCCTTTGCTTGGCTGACCTCCTAGGCAGAGCTTGCTCGCAGGGCCCCTAGGTACCCAAGGCATGCCTGCATTGGTACACAAATTATTACTATGGCAACACACACCATTTCTAATCAGCAGGCCTATGTACCAATGCTGGTAACACGATTGAGTGAGTTCATTAAAAATTGGAGTCAGGTTGAAAGTTTACTGGAAAAATGGTGATGACTCAGTTCTTTGAAAGTTGCTTTGCTGTGCATATGGCCGCTAATGAAATGTAAACTGGTTGGTTCTCTACAGTGTAAAGGAGGCCATTCAGCCCACCGAGTCTACATTGACCCTCTGAAAGAGCAGCTTACCTAGGCCCAAACCCCACATTATTCCCGTAATTCCACCTAGGGCCAATTTAGCATGGCCAATCCACCTAACCTGCACATATTTGGACTGAGGGAGGAAACCGGGGCACCCGGAGGAAACCCACGCAGACACGGAAAGAAAATGCAAACTCCACTCTGACCAGTCACCCGAGGTCAGAATCAAACCCAGGTCCCTGGCACTGTGAGGCAGCAGTGCTAACCACTGTGCCACCCTGGTTGGCAGTTGACTCTAATTGGTCAAAGCGTTGCATCTTTTTTTGAATAAGCAAAAGCATGGGGACAACAGCTCCCTGGTGCATTCATCACGGCAATGTTGCCCAGTGCAGGGGAAACTATTGCCCCCTCTGAGGGCAGAATTAAAAGCTTTGATGGCATGTCTCTTTTTTTCAGCAATTAGATCACCCTTCACTAAAACCTCCTAAATTGAGGGGGGTACAAATCAAGGTTATGAACCCTATTCCCATATTTGAACTCTGCCGGCCCTCATACCGTTCTGATTCTGATAGTCGCACCACATCCCCAGTTCACCCATATTCAACCAAAAATAATGAAATGAAATTCTGCCTTTTCAGGTGCCTTTCATTCAAAACAATACGTTGCGACAACTAAGATTGATTTTGTTCCTGAGTTCTATGGGAGAGGAATAAGGAAGGTGACAGCATTTTCCTCATATTCAACTTACCTGGTTGGTCAAGTGACTTGTCAGATCATCAGAGAATGGATCATATGCGTTGCATGTCGATCTGGCGTAACCATGGTGAAAGAACGCCATAAAAGGTGCAGTGCAGGCGATTAAGAAATAGGAACGGACGTCAAACTTTCTCCCTTCCAAGAGTAAGGGCCTGACAACATACCTGTTAGGGTAAATGGCACAGGCTTGTTAGTGCAATTCTACGGGCAGATAGTTCATTCTCAGTGCTTCTAGCCTGAATTAAATCTCAAGAATCCTGATTTATTTTTGTGTGGCACAGAGGCAGTGATGTCCTCCTACATCACCATGGTGCCAAGAATCACAAGTCAAACCACAAAGACTGTGCTGGGGTTGGGATTAGGGGTGGGGGTAGTACTTTTAAAGCTGTAACCATTCTACTTTCTACTCAAGTTTTGCTTACTCAAACTGATTGCAGCTGCATTCCCAGGCCTACACGTGAAAAGAAAAAAGAATGTGCATTTACATCGTGATTTTCACAATTACTGGACATCTCAAACTGCCATAGAGACAGTGATGTACTTTTGAAGTGTGGCCAGTGTTGTATTTTAGGAAACACAGCAGCCAATTTGCTCACAGCAAGCTCTCACAAATATGTTAATGACCAGATCATTGTTTTTGTGATGCTGATTGAGAAATAAATATTGGGAAGGAGACCGGGGGTAATTCCCCTGTTCTTTTTCAAAAATGGCTGTGGGATCTTGTACATTGTTTCATAGAATTTACAGTGCAGAAGGAGGCCATTCGGCCCATCGAGACTGCACCGGCTCTTGGAAAGAGCATCCTACCCAAGGTCAACACCTCCACCCTATCCCCATAACCCAGTAACCCCACCCAACACTAAGGGCAATTTTGGACACTAAGGGCAATTTATCATAGCCAATCCACCTAACCTGCACATCTTTGGACTGTGGGAGGAAACCGGAGCACCCGGAGGAAACCCACGCACACACGGGGAGGATGTGCAGACTCCGCACAGACAGTGACCCAAGCCGGAATCGAACCTGGGACCCTGGAGCTGTGAAGCAATTGTGCTATCCACAATGCTACTGTGCTGCCCCGTTGTTGGCTGATGGGGCCTCAGGTTAACATCTCACCAAAGGGGGACAGCACCTCCGACAACGCAGAACTCCCGCAGAACTGCACAGGAGTGCCAGACTTAATTTATCAAACCCTGGACTGAGACTTGAACCCGAAAACCTTGAAACTCAGAGGGCAAAATACTACCAACTGAACCATAGCTGACATGGTGAGGGAAAGATCAACTTGGCCATCAAATCTTTCCCCCCCGCTGTGGTGACATGCATCCCTGTAAATACAAAAGGGGTTAATGTAAATACAGTAAGACTAAATAAACACTAGAGGGAGCACCAGAGACACCATGACACACAGACATTCAACCAATAGGTCAGTAAGATAGGACACAGCCAATTGGCAGTCAAGACACCCAGAGGTGACACAAGAGGGCTACCCATATAAAAGGACAGGGCACACATGCTCTTTCTCTTTCCATAGGCGACACTCAGAGACACAGGGGCAGATCGGAAGCATCACACCCACCGCATGGCTTAGAGCAGACTGGTTAGTTAGACTGAGTTACTATAGCAAGATTAGCAGGAGAGTCGAACTCAAGTAGGAGAATTGTTAACTGTTCAATAAATGTGTTAAACCTATCTCCAAGTCTGAGCCTTCCTTTGTCAGAGTGCACATCAAGGAAGCAGCTTCTGCTACATGAAGAAGCAGAACACAACACCGCCCACACCTGTGACAGCCGGAGCATTGCGATGAGATGCTTCCTCTTGTGACTCTTTCATATTAACATGAGACTCAGACCATTGACCACAAGAAATCCATATGGTTATTGCAAGGAAAGGTATGGGGGGAGAACAGGCAAACAGACTTAACTCTGAAATTCTGTTCGAATAATATCATTTTTCCTCTCTTTACCCTGGATTAGGCATTGATAATGCTGCACATTCGCAGAAAATATAACGGAGCACGGCATTAACTGACCAACGTAATTAAAGCAAATTGTTTCATCACGATCTCTATTGGTTTGTGGGAGCTTGTTGTGTACAAATTGACAGTCTTATTTCGCACATCCCAACAGCCAGTACACTTCCATAAGATAATTGATTGACTGGAAAGCTCTTTGAGATGCTCTCTGAGGTTATGAAAGATGCTATATTAGTGCAAGATCTTTCAGTCCAACAGGTGATTCTATCCCATACCAATTGATTTCCAATGGGGCTTTCGTGTAACCTTCGGGTGAAACAGGTTTGGAGTTCGGGCGATAGGTGCATCAGGGCTTCCAGACATAATTCGACCCCCACTTTAAACTTAAAGGTTCTGAACTTGTCTTCGCTTGTCTCCAAGATATTGGTTTAGCCCCGGAAATGGGCACAGGGATCGCAAACCATGATGAATCCCCGCCTGGTGATTGCAATGTAGGCAGTCCGGTGCTGTTCTGCTCATTTAAGTGATCTCTGCTTCCAGCCCAGTGCTGTTTTTTTTAAATTTAGAGTACCCAATTAACTTTTTCCAATTTAAGGGGCAATTTAGCGTGGCCAATCCACCTAGCCTGCACATCTTTGGGTTGTGGGGGCGAAACCCACGCAAACACGGGGAGAATGTGCAAACCCCACACGGACAGTGACCCAGAGCCAGGATCGAACCTGGGACCTCAGCGCCGTGAGACAACAGGGCTAACCCACTGCGCCACCGTGCTGCCCTTTTCCAGCCCAGTGTTAACCATCAGCTGGGTGCATCAGCAGAGGCCCAACATTGTGAGTGATGGGCACCATTTGATGCCAGCCTGCACCTCTTAAAGGGGAGGCGAATTGTGTCTGGGCCGGACGCTGGGGACTGTAGTTGAAGAGAATCAAACCCAAGCATGAGTGAGGAATGCAATGGGGGAAAGCGCAGGCCCCAAGGTTCTTGGACGTTACACTGGAGTTCTCAGTGGAGGAGATGGAAAGGAAGATGGATTGCCTTGTATCCACATGAGGGAAGGAACATCCCCTTCCCCCAGACGCAGAGGGAGCTGATTGCCATGGAGGTCAATGCCAGGAGTCAAGTCCTGAGGTTGCAAGTTGTAGGATGTTCAATGGCCTCACATAAGTGATTAAAATCAATCAATCCATCTTCAAACGCCAAATCATGCTGACTACACCAGTTGTCTCAATGATTGCTTAAATCGCCACAACTCCATCACTCACCTACCAACAATCTCTATCAATAAGGGTATGCACAATTAAATGTTTGATGCATTGGTAAGCCATCCAGAACACCTGTACTACTCTCTATATAATATGCTGTATCTGCTGCTCACAATGCAGTCTCCTCTACATTAGGGAGAGCAAACATAGATTGGGTGAACAGTTTGCAGAACAGTTCCACTCAGTCCACAAGCATGACCCTGAGCTTCCGGTTCCTTGCCATTTTAATTCACTATCTTGTTCTCGCGCTGACATTTCTGTCCTTGGTCTGCTGCAATGTTCCAGTGAAGCCCAGCGCAAGGAACAGTGCCTCACTTTCCGATTAGCCACTTTACAGCCTCTGGACTCAACATTGAGTTCAACAATTTCAGACCATGTGCCCTCTCCTCCATTTTGATTCTGGGTTGTTTTTTTTGCCACAAACCGGTCTGAATCCCGTTTTTCATTGTTTCCCATTGCGGACAGAACTTGTTCATTATTCTGTCATTTAAACTCAATCTGGACAGGTGCCTTATCTCTTTACGACAACCATTATCTCTCCCTTTGTCTTTTGTTTCCTCTACCCTATCCAAGACATTCCCTTTTGTTCATCCGCTTCCCCCTTTCAATGGCAAAGGATACATCACATTTCCCCCTTCCTTCAGCTCTGAAGTGTCACATTCGGCTCGAAATGTTAACTCTGCTTCTCTGCGACCAGACCTGCTGAGTTTATCCAGCACTTACTCTTTCTATTTCAGATTTCCAGCGTCTGCAGTATTTTGCCTTTATCAATGTCAAGGAGTCCAGTGGAAACCGGAACTAACTTGGCTCGGGGCTTAGAATTGTTGGCTAGCTCCAATGACACGCTTGTGGGTCCAATGCTGCTGCAGTGTCTGATGATGGCCAATGGTGCAGCTTCCATTGCAGACAAAGAGGGCTGGTTGAGCTCGGTGGGCTAGACCACTGGTTTGTGATGCAGAACAAGGCCAGCAACGCGGGTTCAATTCCCGGACTAGCTTACCCGAGCAGGCGCCGAAATGTGGCGACGAGGGGCTTTTCACAGTAACCACTTGCAACAATAAAAGATTCTAATTATTTTTAAAAGCCATACAATTGTCTCTGAGCGTTGCAACGGAAACACAAACTGGTGTCATCTAAGGTCAGCTTAACTGCTGTCATCAGGTTTGTGAGATTATGAGGATTGCTGATGCTTCGCCCCAGGGGAGTGGAGTGGCTCCATGGAACTCAGGTCTGATATCTTCCCTCTCCTGCCAGCACTGCCTCTCGGCCGGCCGGTGTCCACAATGCTGCCTTCATTGTTGAGGTGTGCGGTCATCGGCCAGGCCCTCAAGGCCCAGAACTGCTCGAGGTCATTCCCTTAAGGCCATCTGTAACCTCCTCCACTGAGACTCAGCAGCCTTCCTGTAGCCAATGGGGGAACACTGCACTGGAGCACTAAGAAAGGCAAGAGTATTCAGTAGACAGGAACTAAGAGAATATACAAGGATGGTTCATTGACTTCTGAATGTGATGGGCATGATTTCACTTAGAAATTTGGTTTGGATTGTTCAGTGTTTGTTGGTTTATATTTTCGCATTGTGGCCAAGCAGCCAATGAGAGTGAGTGACAGAGCAAAGTAAGGTGTGGGGCTGTTGGTGAATGGGGAATTGTCACTGCAATTATTCCACTAAACTGAGCTCTTCGTGGATAGCCCGAACAGAAAGTGGCTGCACAGTTTGCCTCCTCTTTTCCTCTGCCTCCTCTTTCTCATGTTACTGCCCTTATAGCTGGTGGCCTGGCCTGTCCCCTTGTGCAGTATACAGCAGACCACCCAGAATCCTGACGCCTGCATTGCCAAATATGGCAGGGCTCTGCCAGAGCGGTCCAAGCCACAGGGGTGTTGTTTCAGCACCCCAATGATCTGGCCCATTACAATTCAAGTCGCAACATGACTTTCATTGTACGTATGTTGTGCATATGTACATGTTTCACACACTGGAGTGATCAGCCATGACGTTCGGAGATAGCCCTCATCACCTGGTAGCCACCTTTTCATTGGACATAGAATAGAGCCATAGAATTCCTACAGTGCAGAAGGAGGCCATTCAGCCTATCGTGTCTGCACCAACCCCTTGAAAGAGCACCCTGCCTAGGCCCATTCCCCTTCAACTCCACCTAACCTACACATCCTCGGACACTGAGGGGTAATTTAGCGCGGCCAATCCACCTATTCTGCACATCTTTAGCCCGTGGGAGGTAATCGGAGCACCCGGAGGAAACCCACGCAGACATGGGGAGAAAGTGCAAACTCCACAGAGACAGTCACCCGAGGCCCTGCCGCTGAGAGGCAGCAGTGCTAACCGCTGTGCCACTGTGCCGTCCCTTGGCCATGATGGCTCAAATGCAGCTGGCATAGTGACTGCTGCAGAATGAAGGCATCATGATTACTGTCAGGATACCAGGCACTGACCTTCATGAATCGCTGCCTATGGTCACACACCAGCTGGACGTTGAGGGAGTTGAACCCCTTTTGGTTCCGGTATAGGGAAGAGTTGACCTGGGGTGCCCACAAAGCGACGTACGTGTAGTAAAAGTGTCAATGCACCGTGCGGAGGCCTGCATTCGTCATGGAGCCACATGTTCACTCCATCTGCTTGTCTCTGGCAAGAGAGAATGAAATGCAGTTAGCTCTCTTTGACGAGAGGCTCAGTGACATCCCGGACGCAACAGTGGACGGCAAACTAAGAGATGCCGAAAATATCATTAGTTTCAGCCTGGTAGGAGTCCATTGCATAACACTTCATGGCCAGTCCCCTTCACTGCCACTGGCAATATCTTCCTCGCCCTGCTCTGAGGTTGCAGTTGTGGCAACAACAGGTCGAAGATTTCAGTGAGGACATCTTTACTGAAGTGCAGATGTCTCACACGTGGGGCTGGATTCTCCGCTCCCCGACGCCAAAATCACGTTCGGCGATGCGGCGGAGAATCCATTTTGGCGCCAAAATCAGGAGTGGGGCCGGTTTTTGAAATCTCCGTTCCCATGAAAAGCGGCGTACTCTAGGAGTAATCCGTGCCGATTATCCACCGCCTCAGGCCATTGCCTGAGGCCTGCCCCACGATGCTCTGTCCCCGATCGGCTGAGTTCCTGGTGGCGTGGGTTACGTACGCTCACACCGTTCATGAACTCGGCATAGCGGCTGCGGACTCAATCCGGGGCCGCCACAGTCAGGGGGGGGGGGGGGGGCGATTGGTGGACAGGGGGACTTCATTCAGGGCTGGGGGCACTGTGGGTGGGAGGTCCGGGCGTGCGAATAGCCGATGGGGGGCACTACTTTGGCGGTCCAGGTCCGACTCGGCCATGGAAAGTGGCACGGCCGCTGTAGGCCCTATGCGTATGCGCGGCCTCTGAACCGGAGGTTCTGGAGGCCGTATTGGCAACTAGAACTGCGAGCTCTATGCTGCCTCCCTGCTAGCCCCCAGAAAAACAGTGAATCGGTGATCATTTTACGCCAGTTGTCCTGGCTTAAAACACCACCGTTTTCACGCCGGCGTGGGGACTTAGTCTCCAAAACGGAGAATCCAGCCCATGGTTGTTCGCTGAGGTTTGGGCTCAGAGAATTATTCCCTGAACACGTTGGGCATTTAGGACCTCCGGCTGAAAGCCCTTCTCCCCCCTCTTCCTCCTCACTCTTCAAGCAACTTGTCCTAATCTGTGTGACCTCTCTTCAGTCTCCAGGTTTTGCCGCATTTCAAGGGAGCAAACATTTTGAGCAGCTTTAACACCTGCCACACCACTCCCTGTCAACTTTTAAAACTTCTAACAACTACACTAATTACCAAAGACCTGTAAAATCAAAGGTACAGTAAGATGAAATGGACCAACATTTAATTAGTAAGTAATTGATAATCCCTTTAAATAGCATTGAAATCACTTCTGTGATTGAGCTGTGCAAGCTTAAGCGAGGGCGTTGACTGGCGCATTGATCGCTGGGGCAGCACGGTAGCACAATGGTTAGCAATGATGCTTCACAGCGCAAGAGACCCAGGTTCGATTCCCGGCTGGGGCCACTGTCTGTGCGGACGCGTTCTCCCCGTGTCTGCGCGGGTTTCCTCCGGGTGCTCCGGTTTCCTCCGACAAGTCCCGAAAGACGTGCGTGTTAGGTGAATTGGAAATTCTGAATTCTCCCTCAGTGCAGCCAGAATGTGGCGACTAGGAGATTTTCACAGTAACTTCATTGCAGTGTTAATGTGACACGAGTAAAGATTATTATTATAAATAACATTTGCTGCCAAATCAGCATTGTGCACTGGTTGACAGCATAAACTGCCTGTTCAGCACTTTTTCACTGGCAGTTCACTGTGCTAACACCTACGCCAATAAGGCGGCTGATATATTTCACTCCCCAAGTGTGGAATGTACCACAGGCGCCATTCTGGAAGTCTAAGGGTACCTGTAAATCTACAAGCCAAATCTATTGCCCAATGTGTTCACAAGGCAGGAGGTACAGGCTGACATTTTTACACAGGTCATTTTCAACATCAATCTGAACCTAGAAAACTTGATATGCAGTGTGGGCAGATGAAGGAGCTGTCATACCTTTGCACCACTCTGTGAATGATGGAAGTATAGTGAGAGTGTTTGATCAGCGGATTATCTTCGACGCTTTCCACCTTTGCACGGAATATTGCTACGTCTTCCCGAGACTTGAGGAGGAAGATCCCTCGGCCTTCTTGTAAGTTGGAAGGTTTACAAATCCAAATTTGCCCATCTGCGTCAAAGGGTGAAAAACAGAAAAGAAATATGTAAAGCAGGAAGCACTGTTTTCACGTGATCTCGCTCAGTAATCGATAACTGTGAGCTTGGCCCAACACTTCACACAGAATGCTCCTAGGACCCGGAGTGGAGATGGGGTGGGGTGCTGGAGAGGTTGGCGGGGGGTTGAAGGTGGGAAGGGGGCGGGGAGGTGAAGGGGGGGGGGGCAGTTGTGGGGGGAGGTAAGCCAGGCATTTTAGCTTCATTTTCATTTGTTCAGGTTTGATAATGATGCAGGGGAGGTGCAATGTAGATGGTTGGGGATTAGGTCTGGAGGAAGTAGCGGATATAGTCATTTTGCAGGTTCTGCATCCTAAAAATTGTAAAAGACATCAATGACCAGAACAATTTATCCCCCAGGCAGACCAAGGGTGAGGCATTAGATGATGGACTCTCACCAAATGGACATTTTTCAACATGGAGTTCCTACAGTACAGACGTAGGCCAGCTGGTCCATCGAGTCTGCACCAACCCTCCAAAAGAGCGCCTTATCTGGGCCCACATCCTCACCTTACCCCCGTAACCCAATCTTTGAACACTAAGGGGCAATTTAGCATGGCCAATCCACCTAACCTGCACATCTTTGGATTGTGGGAAGAAACAGGAGCGCCCGGAGGAAACCCCGCAGACACGGGGAGAACGTGCAGAGTCCACAGTCACCCGAGGCCGGAATTCAACCCGGATCCCTGGCACTGCGCGGCAGCAGTGCTAACCACTGTGCTGCCTGAAGCTTAATCCGCAGAACCTTTCTCTCCTTTTTGTGAAAAAGGCAAGCTCTCCTTTTTGTGAAAAAGGCAAGCAATGCCTGAATTCAAATTTCAGGACTCTTTCTCAAAATTGACTCAAGCAAGATGCAGTCACCAGTCTATACTGAGTTCACTGGCAACATGAGACGGCGGCACGGTGAGCACAGTGGTTAGCACTGTTGCTTCACAGCGCCAGGGTCCCAGGTTTGATTCCCGTTTGGGTCACTGTCTGTGCGGAGTCTACACGTTCTCCACGTGTCTGCGTGGGTTTCCTCCGGGTGTTCCGGTTTCCTCCCACAAGTCCCGAAATACGTGCTGTTAGGTGAATTGGACATTCTCAATTCTCCCTCAGTGTACCCGAACAGGCACTATAATGTGGCGACAAGGGGATTGTCACAGTAACTTTATTGCAGTGTTAATGTAAGCCTGTTTGTGACACTAATAAAAAGGAAGAAGAAGACAGGCCTTGGAGCCCCTGATTTTGGCAGGCAGAGTTTGGCTAGGGATTGGGAGACGGGTTGGAACGAGCCACACAGTCACCTTCAAGATGAGATCCCCGTATCTGCCCTCTGAGGTGGGCATTAAAGAATACATGGCACTATTTCAGAGAAGAGCAAGAGAGTTTGCCCCAGTATCCTGCTCCATATTTATACCTTAACCAACATCACAAATACGGATTATCTGGTCATTATCATGTTGCTGTTTGTGCATTTCCTACAGCACAACAGTGACTACAGTTCTGAAGTTTTCCATTGGTTGTAAAGCACTTTGGGACATGTGGTCATGCAAGGCACTACAGAAATCCAAGTCTTTGATTCCTGTTGTTGCCACTTCACATTGCTGTCCAGTGACCCAGTCCGTACTACATGGATGCCAGACTAAACCAGGCATGGAAAAGCAAAACATTGCGGATGCTGCAAATCTTAAATAAAAACAGAATATACTTTAAACACCCAGCTGGCCAGGCAACATCTGCGGAGACGGAAGAAAAGCTAGCAGTCCAGGTTTGTGGTCTCTTTTCAGAATTCCTATCAGGACAGAATGTTTTATCGTGCCCTTCATATGTTGATGTAGTAAAAATAATAATCGAA
Organism: Scyliorhinus torazame; assembly: GCF_047496885.1. Lineage (NCBI taxonomy): Eukaryota > Metazoa > Chordata > Chondrichthyes > Carcharhiniformes > Scyliorhinidae > Scyliorhinus > Scyliorhinus torazame. The sequence continues at coordinate 14,760,646 of NC_092722.1, read as the reverse complement.
CCCGGATCTCTGGCGCTGTGAAGCAACAGTGCTAACCACTGTGCTATCGTAGATATAGAAAATATATGCCAATATATGCCATTAGTGGGTGGCACAATAGTACAGTGGTTAGCACTGTTGCTTCACAGCACCAGGGTCCCAGGTTCGATTCCTGACTTGGGCCACTGTCTGTGCGGAGTCTGCACGTTCTCCCCGTGTCTGCGGCTTCCTCCCACAAGTTCCAAAAGACGAGCTTGTTAGGTGAATTGGACATTCCGAATTTTCCCTCATTGTACCCGAACAGGCGCCGGAGTGTGACGACTGGGGGATTTTCACAGTAACTTCATTGCAGTGTTCATGTAACCCTACTTGTGACAGTAAAGATTATTATACCTATACATATGAAATGTCTGTATAAATGTATCTACATTTATATGCATAAAGTATGTCTGTATAAATGTATCTACATTTATATGCATAAAGTATACACACACAAATACACACATATATATGTATTCACATATGTTATATATACATCGATCATAGTTGGAAGGGACAGAAATTGAATACTAAAGAAATATGGGCGGGACTCTGTCCCGCCAGCCCCGTTTTCCGGCACGGCGCACCCCCGCCGTATGTGGGATTCTCCATTTCTGCAGCCAGCCAATGGGGTTTCCCATTGTGGGCACCCCACGCTGTCGGGAAACCCGCTGGTGTGGGTGTGCTGCCAGCCAAGCAGAGGATCCTGCCGATGGAGAATCCGACTGTATATCTCTTCATACTATGCGAAATAGAGGGAAGTCGTTTGAGTATAGCATTACATAGAACATAGAACATAGAACATCACAGCGCAGTACAGGCCCTTCGGCCCTCGATGTTGCGCCGACCTGTGAAACCACTCTAAAGCCCATCTACACTATTCCCTTATCGTCCATATGTCTATCCAATGACCATTTGAATAACCTTAGTGTTGGCGAGTCCACTACTGTTGCAGGCAGGGCATTCCACGCCCTTACTACTCTCTGAGTAAAGAACGTACCTCTGACATCTGTCTTATATCTATCTCCCCTCAATTTAAAGCTACGTCTCCTCGTGCTAGCCATCACCATCCGTGGAAAAATGCTCTCACTGTCCACCCTATCCAATCCTCTGATCATCTTGTATGCCTCAATTAAGTCACCTCTTAACCTTCTTCTCTCTAATGAAAACAACCTCAAGTCCCTCAGCCTTTCCTCATAAGATCTTCCCTCCATACCAGGCAACATTACAATGAGGTGAAAACATAAGTTCAATCCTGAAACTCCAAAAATGGGGAAGAGGAGAAAACAACTTTTTAAAATTGGGAGGAAGAAAGACTTTACCTCTGAAGGAATCAAAAAAGGCTTGGCGATCACTTGGCACATCAATACGGTACGACTCAGGGAAAAAATCCTCCAATCTTATGGATTTACTGCATAACATGAGAAAAAGAGAAAGTCACAGAGTGCAATGATTCAAACTTAAGGGGCAGTTGTATTGATATATTTTTAAAATTCATTTTTAAGACACGTGGACTTCGCTGGCTAGGCCAGCATTTATTGCCCATCCTAAATTGCCCTCGAGAAGGTGGTGGTGAGCTGCCTTCTTGAACTGCTGCAGTCCCCGTGGTGTAGGTACACCCCACAGTACTACTGAGGGCAGTTCCAGGATTGTGACCCAGTGACAGTGAAGGATCAGCTATATATTTCCAAGTCAGGATGGTGAGTGGCTTGCAGGGGACATTCCAGTTGCTGGGGTTCCCATGTGTCTGCTGCTCTTGTCCTTCCAGGTGGGAGTAATCGTGGGTTTGGAAGGTGCTACCTAAGGTGCCTTGGTGAGTTCCTGCGGTGCATCTTGTAGATGGTACACACGGCTGCTATTGGGCGTCGGTGGTGGAGGGACTGAATGTTTGTGGATGATCTGCTTTGTCTTGGAAGGTATCAAGCTTCTCAAGTGTTATTGGGGCTGTACTCATCCTGCACATGGAGAGTATTCCATCACACTCCTGACTTGTGCCTTGTAGATGGTGGACAGGCTTTGGGGAGTCAGGGGGTGAGTTACTCTCCGCAGGATTCCCAGCCTCTGTCCTGCTCCTGTAGCCACAGTATTAATATGGCTAATCCAGTTCAGTTTCTGGTCAATGGCAACCCCCAGGATGTTGATAGTGGGAGATTCAGTGATGGTAATGCCATTGAATATCGAAGCGCGATGATTGGATTCTCTCTTATTGGAGGTGGTCATTGCCTGACACTTGTGTGGTACGAATGTTATTTGCCACTTGTCAGCCGAAGCCTGGATATTGTCCACATCTTGTTGCTTTTGCATGGACTGCTGTCAGAGGTGACATTTTGTGGACTGCTTCAGTGACTGAGGAGTTGCGAATGGTGCGGAACATTGTGCAATCATCAGCGAACATTATGTTGGGAGGAAGGTCATTGATGAAGTAACTGCAAATAGTTGGACCGAGGGCACTATCCTGAGACCTGCAGCGATGTCCTGGAGCTGAGATGACTGACCTTCAACAACTACAATCATCTTCCTTTGTGCCTGGTATGACTCCAACCAGCGTAGAGTTTGCTCCGATTTCCATCGACTCGTTTTGCTCGGGCTCCTTGATCAAATGCTGCCTTGATGCAAGGGCAGTCACTCTCACCTCGCCTCTGGTATTCAGCTCTTTTGTGCATGTTTGAACCAAGGCTGTAATGAGGTCAGGAGCTGAGTGACCCTGGCAGAACCCAAACTAAGCGTCAGTGAGCAGGTTATTGCTGAGTAGGTGCCGTTTGATAGCACTGTTGATGACTCCTTCCATCACTTTACTGATAGGGTGGTAATTGGTGGGTTGGATTGGTCCTGTTTCGTGTGTAGAGGAGATTCCTGTGCAATTTTCCACATTTCCAGGTAGATGCCAGTGTTGCAGCTGTACTGGAACAGCTTGGCTAGGGGCGCGGCAAATTCTGGAGCACATGTCTTCATTACTATTGCTGGAATATTGTCAGGGTCCACAGTCTTTGCAGTATCCAGTGCCGTCAGCTGTTTCTTGATATGACATGGGGTGAATTCAATTGGCTGAAGACTGGCAGCTGAGATGCTGGGAACCTCAGGAGGAGGACAAGATGGATCACTCACTCAGCACTTACGGCTGAGGATGGTTGCAAATGCTTTTGTCTTGTCTTTCACACTAATGTGCTGGACTCGTCCATCAGTCTGCTGCAGCTGATGGTCCACAGACCCTCCTGGATGCCCTGTGAGTTGTGAGATCTTTATGAAATCTATCATAATTAGCATGGTGGTAGTGCCACACAACACGATGGAGGATATCCACAATGTGAAGACAGTGGGCGAGGTTCTCCTACCCCCGCCGGTTGCCGAATTCTCCGCCACCGGCGATTCGGCGGGGGCGGGAATCGCGCTGCGCAGGTTGGCAGGCCCCCCCCCGCGATTCTCCGGCCCGGATGGGCCGAAGTCCCGCTGCTAGAATGCCTGTCCCGCCGGCGTAGATTAAACCACCTCTCTTACCGGCGGGACAAGGCGGCGCTGGCGGGCTCCGGGGTCCTGGGGGGGGGGGTGCGGGGCGATCTGGCCCCGTGGGGGTGCCCCCACGGTGGCCTGGCCCGCGATCGCGGCCCACCGATCCGCGGGTGGGCCTGTGCCGTGGGGGCACTCTTTCCCTTCCGCCTCCGCCACGGTCTCCACCATGGCGGAGGCGGAAGAGACTCCCTCCACAGCGCATCCGCGGGGATGCCGTGAGCGGCCGCTAACGCTCCCGCGCATGCGCCGCCCGGCAATGTAATTTCCGCGCCAGCTGGCAGGGCACCAAAGGCCTTTTCCGCCAGCATGGTGGGGCGGAAATCAGTCCGGCTCGGGCCTAGCCCCTCAAGGTGAGGGCTCGGCCGGTCAAGGGGCGGAGGATTCCGCACCTTTGGGGCGGCGCGATGCCGGACTGATTTGCGCCGGTCAGCGGACATCGCGCCGATACCGGAGAATTTCATCCAGGATCTCTACAATGACCGTGGGTTGGTCACTCCAACCAATATTCTTAAGGACAGATGAACTTGTGACAAGTAGATTGGTGAGGAGATCAAGTAGCTTTCACCCTCTTGTTGGCTCCCTCATCGCCTGCCTAGCATACCTAATTGCATACCTTTGTACACCGCACTGTCAGAGGGTCAGTACTGAGGGAGTGCTGCATTGTCAGAGTGTCAGTACTGAGGGAGTGCTGCACTGTCAGAGTGTCAGTACTGAGGGAGAGCTGCACTGTCAGAGTGTCAGTACTGAGGGAGTGCTGCACTGTCAGAGGGTCAGTACTGAGGGAGTGCTGCATTGTCAGAGGGTCAGTACTGAGGGAGAGCTGCACTGTCAGAGTGTCAGTACTGAGGGAGTGCTGCATTGTCAGAGTGTCAGTACTGAGGGAGTGCTGCACTGTCAGAGGGTCAGTACTGAGGGAGAGCTGCACTGTCAGAGTGTCAGTACTGAGGGAGTGCTGCATTGTCAGAGGGTCAGTACTGAGGGAGCACCGCGCTGTCAGAGGGTCAGTACTGAGGGAGTGCCGCACTGTCAGAGTGTCAGTACTGAGGGAGTGCTGCATTGTCAGAGGGTCAGTACTGAGGGAGTGCTGCACTGTCAGAGGGTCAGAACCTAGGGTGTGCTGCACTGTCAGAGGGTCAGTACTGAGGGAGTGCTGCACTGTCAGAGGGTCAGTACTGAGGGAGTGCTGCACTGTCAGAGGGTCAGTACTGAGGGAGTGCTGCACTGTCAGAGGGTCAGTACTGAGGGAGTGCTGCACTGACAGAGTGTCAGTACTGAGGGAGTGCTGCACTGCCAGAGGGTCAGTACTGAGGGAGTGCTGCACTATCAGAGTGACAGTACTGAGGGAGTGCTGCACTGTCAGAGTGTCAGTACTGAGGGAGTGCTGCACTGTCAGAGTGTCAGTACTGAGGGAGCGCTGCACTGTCAGAGGGTCAGTACTGAGGGAGTGCTGCACTGTCAGAGGGTCAGTACTGAGGGAGTGCTGCACTGTCAGAGGGTCAGTACTGAGGGAGTGCTGCACTGTCAGAGGGTCAGTACTGAGGGAGTGCTACACTGCCAGAGAGTCAGTACTGAGGGAGTGCTGCACTGTCAGAGGGTCAGTGCTGAGGGAGTGCTACACTGTCAGAGAGTCAGTACTGAGGGAGTGCTGCACTGTCAGAGTGTCAGTACTGAGGGAGTGCTGCACTGTCAGAGAGTCAGGACTGAGGGAGTGCTGCACTGTCAGAGGGTCAGTGCTGAGGGAGTGCTGCACTGTCAGAGAGTCAGTACTGAGGGAGTGCTGCACTGTCAGAGGGTCAGTACTGAGGGAGTGCTGCACTGTCAGAGGGTCAGTGCTGAGGGAGCGCTGCACTGTCAGAGGGTCAGTGCTGAGGGAGTGCTGCACTGTCAGAGGGTCAGTGCTGAGGGAGTGCTGCACTGTCAGAGGGTCAGTACTGAGGGAGTGCTGCACTGTCAGAGGGTCAGTGCTGAGGGAGTGCTGCACTGTCAGAGGGTCAGTGCTGAGGGAGTGCTGCACTGTCAGAGGATCAGTACTGAGAGAGTGCTGCACTGTCAGAGTGTCAGTACTGAGGGAGTGCTGCACTGTCAGAGGGTCAGTGCTGAGGAAGTGTTGCACTGTCAGAGGGTCAGTACTGAGGGAGTGCTGCACTGTCAGAGGGTCAGTGCTGAGGGAGTGCTACACTGTCAGAGGGTCAGTGCTGAGGGAGTGCCGCACTGTCAGAGGGTCAGTACTGAGGGAGTGCTGCACTGTCAGAGTGTCAGTACTGAGGGAGTGCTGCACTGTCAGAGGGTCAGTGCTGAGGGAGTGCTACACTGTCAGAGGGTCAGTGCTGAGGGAGTGCCACACTGTCAGAGGGTCAGTACTGATGGAGTGCTACACTGTCAGAGGGTCAGTGCTGAGGGAGTGCTGCACTGTCAGAGGTGTCATGATATCCACATCAGCATATCATGGTGCAATCACACACACACTGATGGACAGGCAGTTGGACCAACCAGCGCATACGTAACATCGCAGCCAATCACCAGTGAGAGCTCAAGGACTATAAGACAGGGAACACCACAGTTCCGGCTCATTCTACCAGGAGATAGCTCAGAGCACAGAGCTCACATTGTGCCACTCAGACATAGACCCTGTGCTGAATGCCTCACTAAGATAGTGATCGGGCTGGGTCCACAGGTTAGCTGGTGAAGCACGTACTCAAGCCAGCAGTTGGTTGTTACCGTTGTTTAGACAATAAAACAGAGTTGCACCATCTACAGCCGTGTTGGATCATCTGTGCATCAGAACACCCAACACAAGAGGGTCAATGCTGAGGGATCACCGCACTGTCAGAGGGTCAATGCTGAGGGATCACCGCACTGTCAGAGGGTCAGTACCGAGGGAGCGCTGCACTGTCAGGCGGTCAGTACTGAGGGAGTGCTGCACTGTCAGAGGATCAGTACTGATGGAGAGCTGCACTGTCAGAGGGTCAGTACTGAGGGAGCGCTGCACTGTCAGGCGGTCAGTACTGAGGGATTGCTGCACTGTCAGAGGGCCAATGCTGAGGGAGCACCGGACTGTCAGAGGGTCAGTACTGAGGGAGTGCTACACTGTCAGAGGGTCAGTACTGAGGGAGCGCTGCACTGTCAGAGGGTCAGTACTGAGGGAGCGCTGCACTGTCAGAGGGTCAGTACTGGGGGAGCACCGCACTGTCAGAGGGCCAATGCTGAGGGAGCACCGGACTGTCAGAGGGTCAGTACTGAGGGAGCGCTGCACTGTCAGAGGGTCAGTACTGAGGGAGCACCGTACTGTCATAGGGTCAGTACTTTTAAAAAATATATATATTTATTAAAGTTTTTTAACACAATTTTTCTCCCTTACAAACAATAAACCCCCCCCTCGTAACAAAACAAAAAAACGAGAAATCGCGCAGAGCAAGATATATACATGGCAAAATGATATATTTACACAGCTTTGTACACTGGCCCTCATCCGTACGTGCCAGTTTCCCCAACCCTTCATGTTGTCTCTTGCGCATTCACCCTCCCAGGCAGTCCCCCCTTTCCCCCAGCCCCCTTCCCAAGGTTGCTGCTGCTGCTGACCGACCTTCCTCTAACGCTCCGCGAGATAGTCTAGGAACGGTTGCCACCGCCTGTAGAACCCCTGCGCAGACCCTCTCAAGGCGAACTTAATCCTCTCCAACTTTATGAACCCAGCCATATCATTTATCCAGGCCTCCAGGCTGGGGGGCTTCGCCTCCTTCCACATTAGCAAGATCTTTCGCCAGGCTACTAGGGACGCAAAGGCCAGAATACCGGCCTCTTTCACCTCCTGCACTCCCGGTTCGTCCACTACTCCAAATATTGCTAGCCCCCAGCTTGGCTTGACCCGGACTTTCACCACCTGAGATATTGCTCCCGCCACTCCTCTCCAGGACCCCTCCAGTGCCGGGCATGACCAAAACATATGGACATGGTTCGCCGGGCTCCCTGAGCACCTTCCACATCTGTCCTCCACCCCAAAGAACCTACTCAGCCTCGCCCCCGTCAAGTGCGCTCTGTGGACCATCTTAAATTGTATCAGGCTGAGCCTGGCACACGAGGAGGAGGAATTAACCCTACCTAGGGCATCAGCACCCAGACCTTCCTCGATCTCCTCCCCCAGCTCCTCCTCCCATTTACCCTTCAACTCTTCTACCAGCGCTTCCCCCTCTTCCTTCAACTCCTGGTGTATTTCCGACACCTTGCCCTCCCCGACCCATACACCCGAGATCACCCTATCTTGAACTTCTTGTGCCGGGAGCAACGGGAATTCCCTCACCTGTCGCCTCACAAAAGCCCTCACCTGCATATATCGAAAGGCATTTCCCGGGGGTAACTCGAACTTCTCCTCCAGTGCCCCGAGGCTCGCAAACGTCCCGTCGATGACCAGGTCCCCCATTCTTCCAATCCCCGCCCGATGCCAGCTCTGGAACCCCCCGTCCATCTTCCCCGGGACAAACCGGTGGTTACCCCTGATCAGGGACCACACCGATGCTCCCATTGCACCCCTGTGCCGTCTCCACTGGCCCCAGAACCTTAGCATTGCCGCCACCACCGGGCTCGTGGTATACTTTGTCGGCGAGAGCGGCAGCTGTGCCATCACCAACGCCCCCAGGCTCGTTCCTTTACAGGACGCCATCTCCATCCTCTTCCATGCCGCCCCCTCTCCCTCCATAACCCACTTGCGGATCATCGCCACATTTGCTGCCCAGTAGTAGCTCCCCAGGTTTGGCAGCGCCAACCCTCCTCGGTCCCTAATGCGTTCCAGGAACCCTCCCCTAACTCTCGGGGTCTTATTCGCCCACACAAACCCCATAATACTCCTGCCTACTCTCTTAAAAATGGCGTTAGTGATCACGATGGGAAGGCACTGAAACACAAACAGAAACCTCGGAAGGACCACCATTTTGACCGACTGCACTCTACCTGCCAGCGAGAGTGGTAGCATGCCCCACCTTTTGAAATCCTCCTCCATTTGCTCCACCAACCTCGTCAGATTCAGTTTATGTAAGGTCCCCCAACTACTGGCCATCTGGATCCCCTGATACTGAAAGCTCCCCTCCGCCCTCCTCAGCGGTAGGTCCCATATCCCTCTTTCTTGGTCCCCCGCCTGTAATACAAAGAGCTCACTCTTCCCTACATTGAGCTTATAGCCCAAAAACTCCCCAAGCTCCCTTAGAGTCTGCATGACCTCCACCATCCCCTCCATTGGATCCGCCACGTACAGCAACAGGTCATCCGCATAGAGCGACACCCGATGCTCTTCTCCCCCTCGGACCACCCCCCTCCATTTATTAGACTCCCTCAATGACATGGCCAATGGTTCGGTAGCCAATGCGAGCAACAGGGGGGACAGGGGGCGCCCCTGCCTCGTCCCTCGGGACAGTCGAAAGTACTCTGACCTCCACCGGTTCGTCACTACACTCGCCATCGGGGCTCTGTAAAGGAGCTTAACCCAACTGATAATCCCTACCCCGAGCCCAAACCTACGCAGCACCTCCCAGAGGCACTCCCACTCTACTCGGTCAAAGGCCTTCTCCGCGTCCATAGCTGCCATTATCTCCGCCTCTCCCTCCTCCGATGGCATCATTATCACGTTTAAGAGCCGCCGCACATTGTTTAGTTGCCTACCATTTACAAATCCCGTCTGGTCCTCGTGGATTACCCCCGGGACACAGTCCTCGATCCTCGTGGCCAGCACTTTTGCCAGCAACTTTGCATCCACATTGAGGAGCGAGATCGGCCTGTACGATCCACATTGCAGTGGGTCCTTGTCCCGCTTTAAGATCAAGGAAATTGTCGCTTCCGACATTGTCGGGGGCAGGGTCCCCTCCTCTCTTGCCTCATTAAAGGTCCTCACCAGTAGCAGGGCCAACAGGTCTGCATACTTCCTGTAGAACTCCACCGGGAATCCGTCCAGTCCCGGAGCCTTTCCCCGCCTGCATTCTCCCCAAACCCTTGCTCAGCTCCTCCAACCCAATTGGTGCCCCCAAACCAGCCACTTCTTGCTCCTCCACTCTCGGGAATCTCAGTTGATCTAGGAATCGTCTCATCCCCTCTTCCCCCGTTGGGGGCTGGGATCAGTACAGCTCTTCATAAAAGGCCTTAAATACCTTGTTTATTTTCGTCGCACTCCGAACCGTGGCTCCCCTTTCACCTTTGACTCCCCCTATTTCCCTCGCTGCCATCCTCTTACGGAGCTGGTGTGCCAGCATCCGACTGGCCTTTTCCCCATACTCGTAGGTTGCGCCCTGCGCTTTCCTCCACTGTGCCTCCGCCTTCCCTGTGGTCAACAGGTCAAAGTCCGTCTGGAGCCGTCGTCTTTCCCCAAGTAATCTTTCCTCCGGGGCCTCTGCGTGTCTCCTGTCCACTCTCAAAATCCCCCCCACTAACCTTTCCCTTTCCATACCCTCTGTCTTCTCCCTATGAGCCCTAATGGAGATTAGCTCCTCCCTGATCACCGCCTTCAACACCTCCCATACCACCCCCACCCGCACCTCCCCGTTGTCGTTGGCCTCCAAGTACCTTTCGATACACCCCCTCACCTTCCCACACACCACCTCGTCCGCCAGCAGTCCCACATCCAGCCGCCACAACGGGCGTTGGTCCCTCTCCTCTCCCAGCTCCAGTTCCACCCAGTGCGGGGCATGGTCCGAAACGGCTATGGCCGAATACTCCGTCCCCTCCACCCTCGGGATGAGCGCCCTGCCCAGAACAAAGAAACCTATCCGGGAGTAGGCTTTGTGTACATGGGAGAAGAAAGAAAATTCCCTGGCCCGCGGCCTTGCAAACCGCCATGGGTCCACTCCCCCCATCTGATCCATAAACCCCCTAAGTACCTTGGCCGCCGCCGGCCTCTTTCCAGTCCTTGATTTGGAGCGGTCCAGTGCTGGATCCAACACTGTATTGAAGTCCCCTCCCATTATCAGGCCTCCTATCTCCAGGTCCGGAATGCGCCCCAACATGCGCTTCATGAATCCTGCATCATCCCAGTTCAGGGTGTATACGTTTACCAACACCACCCACGTCCCTTGCAGCCTACCGCTCACCATTACATATCGACCTCCATTGTCCACCTCAATAGTCTTGGCCTCAAATGACACCCGCTTTCCCACCAATATTGCCACCCCTGAATTCTTCGCGTCCAGTCCCGAGTGGAATACCTGTCCTACCCATCCCTTTCTTAACCTGACCTGGTCCGCCACCTTCAGGTGTGTCTCTTGGAGCATGACCACATCCGCCTTCAGTCCCTTTAAGTGCGCAAACACTCGAGCCCTTATCACCGGCCCATTCAGGCCCCTCACATTCCACATTATCAGCCGGATTGGAGGGGCTCTGACCCCCCCCCCTCCCTGCTGACTAGCCATCTCCTTTTCTGGGCCAGTCCCGTGTCCATGCCTCCCTCACCCTCCTGTCCCCCAGACAGGGGCCCCCCGTCCCGACCACCTCTTCTGGGTCCCATTCCCTTTCGGCCAGTGCAGCAGCAACCCTTCCCCCCCCCTTCCCCCCCTCCCCTCCCACCCCCCCACTAGACCCCTGTCTAGCTTTTTTGCTCCCCCCATGTCACTCCCGTAAGTCAGCTGATGCCTGCTGACCCCGGCTTCCCCCGCCATCCCATTTACCTCCCCGTGTGGGAGTCTCCCAATCAATATGCATTCCTTCGTTCCCCTTCCCGCCTTTCTTCCCGCACACAGGAAAAAAACCCGCACTTTCCAAAGCCCGCTCCGCCCCCTCTGGCGCAGCTCCTGTCGCGGCCTTGTCGCTCTCCCCCAGCCCATGTAACATTTCCTGCGCGTGATTGATCCCCTATACACAACAACCATCACACATCAAACCCCAAACATCCCCCCCAGCCTCACAAACCCTCAGTTAGAGTCCAAATTTTCAGCTTGTACAAAGGTCCACGCCTCTTCAGGCGTTTCGAAGTATTAGTGTTGGCCCTTGTATGTGACCCACAGTCGCGCTGGCTGCAGCATTCCGAATTTCACTTCATCCGGTACAACGCCGCTTTGGCCCGGTTGAAACCCGCTCTCCGCTTTGCAACCTCCGTGCTCCAGTCCGGGTATATTCGGATCTCTGCATTGTCCCACTTACTGCTCCGCTCCTTCTTGGCCCATCTCAGGACCCACCCTCTGTCCGTGAACCGGTGGAACCTCACCACCATCGCCCTTGGCGGCTCATTAGCCTGGGGCTTCCTCGCCAGCACCCGATGTGCCCCGTCCAACTCCAGCAGCCTTGAAGGGGCCTTCGTGCCCATCATCGCCTCGAGCATCGTGCTCGCGTATGCCCCGGCATCGGCCCCCTCCACTCCCTCAGGGAGACTCAGGATTCGCAGATTCTTTCTCCTCGACCTGTTCTACAGGTCTTCGGGTCTTCCCGCCCACCTCGTGTGTAGCGCCTCGTTCTGCTCCACTCTCACCGCCAGGCCCACGAGCTCGTCCTCGTTCTGACTGACTCTTTTCTGTACCTCCTGGATCTTAACTTCGTGGGCCTTCTGGGTGATCCCGAGTTCTTCAATTGCCGAAAGCATAGGTGCCAACATCTCCTTGTGCATCTCCTCGCGCTGCTCCTCGAAGCAGCGCTTTATGAACTCCTGCAGCTCCCCTTTGTCCCTGGCTGCCGCCATTTTGTTTTCTTTCCCTCGCTTCTCCTGTTGCTCCAGTGCCGCTCCTTTGGCCGTTACACTTCTGGTCCGTTTCATAGAGGTTGGAGGGGGACCTCTCTCTTCCCTTCCCCACGGGTTGCGTCAAACAAAAGTTCCGTTGGGGCTCCTCGAACGAGCCCAAAAGTCCGTGGTAGCGGGAGCTGCCGAATCGTGCGGCTTAGCTCCGCATAGCCGCAACCGGAAGTCTCACAGGGTCAGTACTGAGGGAGTGCTGCACTGTCAGATGGTCAATGCTGAGGGAGCACCGCACTGTCAGAGGGTCAGTACTGAGGGAGTGCTGCACTGTCAGAGGATCAGTACTGAGGGAGTGCTGCACTGTCAGAGGGTCAGTACTGAGGGAGTGCTGCACTGTCCGAGGGTCAGTACTGAGGGAGTGCTGCACTGTCAGAGGGTCAGTACTGAGGGAGCGCTGCACTGTCACAGGGTCAGTACTGAGGGAGTGCTGCACTGTCAGAGGCCCAGTACAGGGGGAGTGCCGCTCTATCAGAGGGTCAGTACTGAGGGAGTGGTGCACTGTCAGAGGGTCAGTACTGAGGGAGTGCTGCACTGTCAGAGGATCAGTACTGAGGGAGTGCTGCACTGTCAGAGGCCCAGTACAGGGGGAGTGCCGCTCTATCAGAGGGTCAGTACTGAGGGAGTGGTGCACTGTCAGAGGGTCAGTACTGAGGGAGTGCTGCACTGTCAGAGGGTCAGTACTGAGGGAGTGCCGCACTGTCAGAGGGTCAGTACTGAGGGAGTGCCGCACTGTCAGAGGGTCAGTACTGAGGGAGTGCTGCACTGTCAGAGGGTCAGTACTGAGGGAGTGCTGCACTGTCAGAGGGTCAGTACTGAGGGAGTGCTGCACTGTCAGAGGGTCAGTACTGAGGGAGTGCTGCACTGTCAGAGGGTCAGTACTGAGGGAGTGCCGCACTGTCAGAGGGTCAGTACTGAGGGAGTGCCGCACTGTCAGAGGGTCAGTACTGAGGGAGTGCTGCACTGTCAGAGGGTCAGTACAGGGGAGTGCTGCACTGTCAGAGGGTCAGTGCTGAGGGAGTGCTGCACTGTCAGAGGGCCAGTGCTGAGGGAGCACCGCACTGTCAGAGGGCCAGTGCTGAGGGAGTGCTACACTGTCAGAGGGTCAGTACTGAGCGAGTGCTGCACTGATAGACCGTCATGGTCGTCCTGCTGTGCACTGGAGCGTGGTGGACTGTCATAGTCTTCTTGCTGTTTACTTGAGCATGGCAGACTTGCATCGTCTGCCGCTAGTTGGTCAGAGGAGGTTGCTAGATCCTCATGGTCTTGTTCCTGCAAGGACTGCGTGTCGGAGTCTTGCGTTGTTTCTATCGTGGAGGCTGTCCACAAGCTCGCTGCGGAGGCTTGTGACACCGGAGTCACGTCTTGTGTGTGCAAGGACTGCGCTCTGGAGTCTTGCGTTTCTTCTATCGTGGAGGCTGTCCACGGGCTCGCTGTGGAGGCTTGTGACACCGGAGTCACGTCTTGTGTGTGCAAGGACTGCACTCTGGAGTCTTGCGTGTCTTCTTTCGTAGAGTCGGGAAACCTGTGCGGTGCGTGGACCATGCTCTGTGTGGCATCGGGCCGTTCTCTGTGGGCTTGTACCGCTCTCTGTCTCTTGGTTTCAGGCTGCAGCACCATCCTGCACTCACAAGTTGGGATGTCATATCTGCTGGGCTGAAGATCCTCAAATCCGAAGAACGAATCCGCGTCTGCGTCGGATTCAATACGGGGGTCCTCAATGTGCAACACCTCTAGTTGCGGTTCGGATTTGGTACTGGGGTAGCCTCCCAAGGTGAAAGGTTCATCCACATCATAGTCTTCTAGGACCATATCACTGTTTGGGTCGGAGCTGGCATTGGGCTCGCGAGGTCCAGAGAAAATTTAAAGGTCGGTATCGAAGTATTCAAAGTCGGAAACATCAGTTTGGGCGAAGGTAACTGCTTGTTGCAGGGTTCTTCGGAGGTTAATTTCATTTCCTGGTTCAATTTGAGGCATTGTGCTGTCATTCCAGGTGAAGGAAGGTTATTTTACAGCTGTAAAAGATTTTTTCTTTGATTTGGGACGTTTCCCCATTAAGTGGGCGTGGTCCGTGGCCTCTGACATCATGACGCATGTGACGTAGCGCGTAGGAAGCGATTGCGCATGCGCAGATCGCTGTTCCTTTACCGATGGCCGTTTTCGTGATTGCGCATACGCGACGTTTTGCGCATGCGCAAACGGACCTTCCCGTTCTGCGCGCTTCTCGCGCAACTGCGCAAGTGCAGTCCCTTTAGAAAGATGGCCACCGACCAAAATCGTTCTCTGCTCCCGGATTTCGGCCTCGAGATGAGTACTGGCGCTTCTCTTACCTTTTCTTGCTGGTTGGAGTGTGTTTTCCTCACAGTATTTGCCGAATTTGTCCAGGGCTGCCTGGAAGTCGCTCCTGTTTTGCCCCTTGGAGAACTTGAATTTTTAAAAGATTTCTTCTGCTCTGGTACCGGCGATGGTGAGGAGAAGCGCTGTTTTTTCAGCATCGGCCAGGACTTCTCGTTCGGCTGCCAGCAGGAACATTTCAAACTTTTGCCGGAATGCCCGCCAGTTTTCGTGGAGATCGCCGTGGCACTGGAGCTGCTGCAGAACCCGGATCTCGAACATCTTGCCTGGGTATCGTTGCTGGTTGTCACTGTACGCTGAGGTCTGGCTATCTGGATTGAAACAGTTCACTCTGGTACCAGGATTTGTTATGTTGTAGGTGTAACATAAGCGGCTTTCTTGTGGTGCACTTGACAAAGGAAGGTTCAGACATGGAGATGACTTCAACACGTTTATTAAACTATTTACACTTCTATTACTCGGGTTCGACACTGCTGCTAATCCTACTGCAGCTACCCAGACTGACTAACCAGTTACTGCAATCCACGTGGTGGGTGTAATATTGAATCAACCCTGTGTCTCTACTCACTGACTGTCTCCACTGGAAAGAGGCAGATCATGTGTGTGGTGTCCTTTATATATGGGTTGGTGTCACCTCCGTGTGTATCGTGAATGTCTATTGGTCGTGTCCTATCCACCTTATCTATTGGTTGAGTGTGTGTGTGATGTTTCTGGTGCTCCCTCTAGTGTCTAGCTAGCCTACATGCATTTACATTGATGCACATCACCACAAATCCCTGAATCTTTCCAGTAGGTGTGGTACTCAAGTTTTGGGGACACCGCCTGGGGCACAGACCTATGTGCCATAAGACTTACTGTGAATACACGCCTTTTGAATACTTAATTGCTATCCGCTCGTACTCCTTAAGGGAACTGCAGAGGCCAGCTTTTGAAGTGAGGATCCTGTTGTTTGGTATCTGGTTTAATATCTGTCTACCTGTCAGAATGACACAAACCATAGGCACAAATGTTAAATGGAAATAAATTAACAAGACACATTGACCCAGAATTTTGCTGACATTGTTTTAGGAGATTTTATAAATACCACATTTTAAAATAGTTTTCTTATTTTTCCTTTCTGCCTGAATCTGAGTTTTTATTTCCTCTCTTTACTTTTCTTTCTGCACTTGATTGACATTTTGTCTGCATTGTATACACCCATTCCAATTCGCACTCCTTCTCAGTTCCCCCCTCTCTTTATTTCGCATTGGTTGACAAGATACCCGATTGCTCCTAATGGCCAAGTTCCCAGGGGCCCTATTGCCCTCGCACCTCCAGCAACCTTGTGGGTGAAATATTTGTCAGTAGAGGGATGCATGTTTTAACTAACAGGGAACATTATGATCTGAAACAAAAAAATTGCAGGAAGGTTCTGTCCGCACCTGTCTAAAGGGAAAACTGAGTTAACGTTTCGAGTCGGCGTGACTTTGTCATGAATCGGCTTGACTCTTTTCCCTGTCTACAGATGCTGCCAGACCGAGGTCTGTTTTTGAATCAGATTTCCAGCATCCGCCGCCGTACTTTGCTTTCACAAGATGCTCTGCCTTGCTCTGGCAGAGATTCTGGACCATTATTCAGCTTGAGGGAATGATAAAGTCTCCGACCCTCAAACCATTTTAGATTCCTGGAAACCTTTGGCCTAAGCTATTAATTAGCACTTTAGTCAGAATGAAATTGCTCATATCAACTCTCCAGAATACCAACAGGTTATCTGTGAAACACAGATTGAGACATTTTTCATATTTTTCCCTCCTGCTCTATATTAAATGCAATAGAATCGAATCTGTCAGCCTCATGAAGCATATATTTTTCATTTGTGCACAGACTGTGGATGTCGTGGACTAGGCCTTTCCTAAATTGCCCTTGTGAAGGTGGCGGTGAGCTGTCGTCTTGAACCGCTGCAGTCCCTGAGGTGCAGGTACACCCATTGTGCTGTTAGGGAGGGAGTTCCAGGATTTTGACCCAGCCACAGTGAAGGAACGGCCAATATATTTCCAAGTCAGGGTGGTGGGTGGCCTAGAGGGAACTCCCAGGAGGTGGTGTTCCCATGTATCTGCTGCCTTTGGAAGGTGCTATCGAAGGAGCCTTCATGAATTGCTGCAGTGAGTCTTGTATGGGATACACATAGGTGCCACTGTGCATCAGTGGTGGATGGAGGGAATATTGAAGGTTGGGGTGACAATCAAGCGGGCTACTTTGTCATGGATGGTGTTGGGTTTTTGAGTGTTGTTGGAGCTGCATTCATCCAGGCAAATGGAATAGTATTCCATCACACACCTGACTTGCGCCTTGTAGGTGAGGCTTTGGTGAGTCAGGCGGGTGAGTTACTCTCTGCAGAATTCACAGCCTCTGACCTGCTCCTGTAGCCACGGTATTTATATGGCTGGTATCATTCTGAGCCTCACAAACAGAGAAGATCCAGGGCTTGCTGCTGAGTTCGGTAAAATTATTGCAATTGGCTTGAGTGTCCATTAACAAGGGAGAGGGAAGAGTAGACCAGGGTTCCTGCTGCTGATCATTAACTAGTGCCCCTAGGCAGGGGCACAGTCAAGTTCAGCTGTGAATCCCTCCCAGGTTTAAACAACGCATTGATACTCATCACCTCGACACATACATTAGGAATGGCCAATTGAACATAATGCTGGGTAGGGCATGGCAACACAAACTGAGATATATTCACTCGATTGATTCCAGAGATGAGGGGTTTGTGGCATGAAGAGAGATTGAACAGTTTAGGCCTATACACTCTTGAGTTTAGAAGAATGAGAGGAGATCAAATTAAGGTGATAAAAGGGACTGACAAAGTACACGTGGAGCAGATGTTTACTCTTGTGGGGCAATCCAGAACGAGAGGGCATAGTTTTAGGATAAGGGGTGGCAGATTGAATACAGAGATGAGGAGAAATTATTTATCTCAAAGGGCCGTGAATCTGTGGAATTCACTACCCCGGAGGGCAGTGGACATTGAGTAAGTTTGAGGAGATAGACAGATTTTAATCAGTAATGGGTGAAGTGTTATGGAGGTTGGGCAGGAAAGTGGAGTTGGGGAGATGAGATCAGCCAGGATCGTATTGAATGGTGCAGTCGGCTCGAGGGGCTGAATTGCTTATTCCTGCTCCTGGTTCTTATGTTCTTAAGTCTGAACCATCTTCGGGATAAGAGGAAATAAAACGTGCATGGGCGGGGCAGATGGGACAGCTTGTTCCTGCTGTGAGGAAATTTCATGTAATTTTGTTATGAAGTAGAAAATAATAAGCAGCAGGGTTTTACATCAATCAGTCAGCACGTATTGGGAGGCATTGCCAGTGGATTGGTAATCCAGACACCCAGCTCTGAAGAAAAGTCCTACAGACTCAAAACATTAACTCTGCTTCCCTCAGCACGGTGGCGCAGTGGGTTAGCACTGCAGCCTCACGGCGCTGAGGTCCCAGGTTCAATCCCAGTTCAGGGTCACTGTCCGTGTGGAGTTTGCACATTCTCCCCGTGTTTGTGTGGGTTTCGCCCCCACAAGCCCAAAGATGTGCAGGGTAGGTGGATTGGCCACGCTAAATTGCCCCTTAATTGGAAAAAATGAATTGGGTGCTCTAAATTATTTTTTTTAAAACTCTATTTCCCTCTCCACAGAAGCTGCCAGAGCTGCTGAGTTTTTCCAGCATTTTCTGTTTTTACCAAGGGTAACGCTCTGGGGACCCGGGTTCGACTCCACGGCAGATGGTGAAATCTGAATTCAATACAAAAAATCTAGAATTGAAAGTTTTATTGGTGACCATAAAACCATTGTCGATTGTCGTAAAAACCCATTTGTCCTTTAAAGGGATGGAAATCTGCCAACCTTACCTGGGCTGGCCCACACGTGACTCCAATGTGATTGACTCTTACATGCCCTCTGAAGTGGCCCATCAAGTCACTCCGTTCAAGGTCAATTGGGGATGGGCAATGAATGTTGCCCCAGCTAGCAATGCCCACAACCCACAAATGAATAAAATTAAAGATTCTTAGAACTTTCACAGTCCGATACATAAGAACGTAAGAGGGGTACAGAAGAAGAAAAAGTTGGGTCGTCAATCAGTCTTACTTTTCAGTAAACCACAAACAATTTTCACTCACTCGGTAAGGGAGGTCGAGACAGGGTAAGAGCGATGACAATGAGGATAAAGCCTGGTAGGGGTAACTAAGAATGTGAGGGACCAGAATTGCATTTATATAGCATCCTTAACTTAGGAAACTAATGTTGGGGGAATAAAAACAAACAGCTATTAAGAGATGGCTGGAGGATGAGAGAAGGGAAGTAAAAGGTGTTGGTAGATTCGAATTACTTAACTATTATGCTGAGCAAGCTGGAATTCTCAGTTCCTCAGTATGACACTCAGCAAAGTTCTCTGGTGCCCAGATGAGCATTTACTCCTGACATCTTTTCCTTTGGCTTTGCCTCACCTGAGTCACAAGACGCTTGTCTCCTTGGCCACTAGAAAGACGGAGGCTGAGGGGTGACCTGATAGAAGTTTCTAAAATTATGAGGGACGGAGATAGGGTGAACAGTTGGAGGCTGTTTCCCAGGGCAGAAATGACAATTACAAGGGGGCACAGGTTCAAGGTGAGGGGGGGGGAAGGTTCAGTGGAGATGTCTTTTACACAGAGTGCGGTGGCCTGGAATGCACTGCCAAATGAGGTGGTTGAGGCAGATATGTTAGTGACCTTTAAGACTTATCTCGCTAGAAGGATACAGGCAGTTGGTCTAGATCGGACACGTGATCGGCACAGACTTGGAGGGCCGAACGGCCTGTTCCTGTGCTGTACTGTTCTTTGTTCTTTGTTCACAGCACAGGTAGTTTGATTGGGTGGAGAGACTCAGGAATTAGGAAACTCTAAGTCGATGCTCTGTTTCTCTCGGTTGCGTTATTGGAATTGCAGCTGGACAGCCCTGCTGGATGTCGGCAGGAATGGCGAGTCTCATACACAACAATGTGAAGAAATTCTCAATCCCCTTACTGGGGAAAAGCACTGAAGACACATTAGGCCCACCTAATTCATTAGGTAAAAAAGGCGATTTTTGTGGTGGCGACAAAGGTTTCAGTTACCGGCTGGAGAGTCGACGAGGACTCCGTGTCGCCTCTTTCAGGGTTGAACCCGCCGCAGCTTGTTCCACTCAGGCACTTGACAGGCCACCTTCCCCCAGGGTCATGGACTCCAGGGGCTGAGGTCCTGCCCACCAAGAGCTGCTGGCCAATCAGAGGCTGGCAGATCTACTGAATGGCAGTGCCATTGGAAAGGCAGAGGCCGCTGCTGGAACGACACCCAACTGAGGCTGAGAGTCATCGTTCATTTAGGCCCTCTGATCCCCTCCTTACCTGGACGGAAGTTTTGGTAGTTAGAAAGCACTCTGTATTCTGACCATTTAAATATGTAGTCCCCTCTGTTGTTGTCAAAGATTCGCTTCCATCCCTTGTTCTCACAATAGTTGATAATTCTGCGTTAAAGACAAACAGCGAGAGGTTTCAGTGGGTTCCTGCATGAGGAAAAGAGCTGAAACAGATCAAACTGCAGCATCTTTCTCACATAGAATCATCGTGTTTTACAGTATAGAAGTAGGCCACTTGGTCTATTGTGTCTGTGCTGGCTCTTTCAAAGAGCTATTCAATTTACCCCCACACCCTAGATTCCACCCAATCACCCTGAAAATTAGTCCTCTTCAAAAATGTCCAATTGTATTCTGAAAGTTCATATGACATGTGATTACACCAGCCTTTCAAGTCGTGTGTTCCAGATCACCAAAATACTTTGCGTGAAATATGTTGGCAAGGCATCATTTGTTGCTCATCCCTCATTGCCCTTGAATGTATTGGCTTGCCAAGCCATTTCAGAGCGCAATTTTGAGTCAACCCCACATTGTGTGGATCTGGAGTCACCTGTGGGCAAGATGGGGTAAGGACTGCAGATTTCCTCCTCCAAAGGGCATTTGTGAACCAGATGGCCACCAACGTATTGCTGGTTGTTTCACAGGAGACGGGTTTTTAATTCCAGATTTATTAATTGAATTTAACTCCACCATCTGCCCTGGAGGGATTTGAACCCCTGTCCTCAGAGTATTCGCTTGGACCTCTGGATTAGTGACATCACCGCTACGCCACCATGTCCCCCGATTGTTTTAGACCTCTGGGGCGAGATTCTCCGACCCCCCGCCGGGTCGGAGAATCGCCGGGGGCTGGCATGAATCCCGCCCCCGCTGGTTGCCGAATTCTCCGGCACCGGATATTCGGCGGGGGCGGGAATCACGCCGCACCGGTTGGCGGCCCCCCCCGCGATTCTCTGGCCCGGATGGGCTGAAGTCCCGCTGCTAGAATGCCTGTCCCGCCGGCGTAGATTAAACCACCTACCTTACAGGCGGGACAATGCGGCGCGGGCGGGCTCCGTGGTCCTGGGGTGGGACGATCTGGCCCCGGGGGGTGCCCCCACGGTGTCCTGGCCCGCGATCGGGGCCCACCGATCCGCAGGCGGGCCTGTGCCGTGGGGGTACTCTTTTCCTTCCGCCTTCGCCACGGTCTCCACCATGGCGGAGGCAGAAGAGACTCCCTCCACAGCGCATGCGCGGGGATGCCGTGAGCGGCCGCTGACGCTCCCGCGCATACGCCTCCCGGAGATGTCATTTCCGCGCCAGCTGGCGGGGCACCAAAGGCCTTTTCCGCCAGCTGGCGGGGCGGAAATCAGTCCGGCGCGGGCCTAGCCCCTTAAGGTTGGGGCTCGGCCCCCGAAGATGCGGAGGATTCCGCACCTTTGGGGTGGCGCGATGCCCGACTGATTTGCGCCGTTTTGGGCGCCGGTCGGCGGACATCGCGCCGATACCGGAGAATTTCGCCCCTGGTTATTGTTCCACTTTCTTGAGAAATGGTTTCCCCTTGCTTGCTCTGTCAAAATCCTGATCATTTTGAATACATTTACTCCGTGGAAACAATTCGAGATGTAGCAGGTTTTAATCAAGTGCCGAGGTAAGGGGGAAAGAGCAAAAGGGAGGGACTGAGATAGGGTAAAGTCAGGAGTGGTTAAACGGCAAAAGAAAGGATGGTGCAAGGTGATAGTGATAAAATAAACAAAGGAGGTGTCTAAAGGAGGTGTAGTTGAGAAAGTGCAGAGTCATTCCCATCAGCAGCCATCCAAAAACGAAGAAACAAGAGCAGAGCTCTTAATCTGTAACGGTTGAACTCAGTGTCGGGTTCAGAAGACTGTAAAGTGCCTCATTGAATGATGCCTTGCTTTTTCCCCAAAATACATTGAGCGTCACTTGAGGGTGAGGGTATCAAGGTATGTAGGAGTGGAGTGGTGGGAGTGGAGCGGAGAATTAAAATGATGCTTGCAAATTAAATGGACATGGAAATAACTGGGTTGTGGGTGTCAGAGAGCATTTAAGAGTCTGGAGTCACATTTTGGCCAGACCAGGTAAGGACGGCAGATTTCCTTCCCTAAAGGACATTAGTGCAACTCGATCATTAGACTTTTATTTCCAGATTTTTAAAAATTCAAACTTCACCATCTGCTGCGATGCGCTTCAAACCCAGGACATTGACACTGAGTCCTTGGATTGCTTGCCCAGTGACAACGCCACGATACCACTGGCTCCCCCTAAAGGTGCAAAGTCTGAGAGAGATGCAACACAAAAAGAGAGGGTAAGAAATTAGGGGTAGATCTCGGATCAGATCCAAACCATCTGATCTGTGGTGATGTTACTCCCAGAATCCAACTGCTAGTTATAATGATGTCAGTGCCTCCAGTTTGTGTTATTCATGGTTAATTAAATGCTCATACAGTTAATTAGATACAAGTATGGTTAATTAAATGCTGGTATTTCTCTTGCACAATGACTGAGATACACAAAAAGTTAATTACTATGATGAAAACCAAATTACGCTAAACCAGCCAGCCAGTCAGACACAGATTTCTTTGTAATTGATGCGTACATTGCGAGTTTATTTTAAATTCACGTGGTATGGGGTCAGCTTTGTTAGCATCAGCAATGTTTGTAATGTGTTTTGCAATGAGAAAGCAAAGGATATGTCTGGAAGATGCAGATTTACGGATCAAGAAACACACAACAGCGATTCCTCCGTCATTCTTCGCCCCTGTGGAGTACGCTTCCAGTTACGTGCCACCCTGTAATCAACACCTCTTTGGCCCTGTCTCACATTTAACTGCAACGGTCGACATGACGTTTTGCAGACAGAAACTTTCTAGTCTCCCAACAAGTCCCAGGGTGGGATTTGGGAGAGGAAGTGGTCCACTTCTCCATTTCTTCATAAATACCACAGAAAATTAACATCGTCAACCCTGGCTGGCCATATTCGCGGAGGAGGTATCACGTGACTCTCCCCACCTTGAACCACTCCGCCTCCACATTCCCACCATTGGTCCGATTGGCCAGGTATACTGCCTTCCCACAGCCAATAGGAAAGGAAACAGACTCTGATAACCAATTGGCTTGCTCTTCCTTGTTGGTCAACTGCAATGTTCATTAATTCATAAATGAAGGTGTTCAAAGAAAATGAAAAAATAAAACATGAGTGTTTAATGTCTCTCTAATTTATCTCCCTGTTTACACACATCCGTGTCCTGGAGATCAATCATCAATCCTTACCATGTCAGGATAATTCGGAGAGTTGGAAAACTTGGATGAGATGGAGGAGGGAGAGGAGGAAATTGGGTCGGTAATGGTGGAATCTCTGGATCAACCTGATGTAACAAACCTGCACAACTAGGAACTAGTCCACCTGAAGCCACTATCCCTGATTCACTATGATAGGCAGACAATGGGCGGAATTCGACCGGATTTTCCTATCCCACTTAAGTCAATGGACTTTGGAACGGCTTGCCAGATGTTCCGCCATCCCCCCAACCCCCCACCGCGAAGGGGCCATAGAATTCCCACCCAATGACAATCCCATGTACACAAGCAAACATA
Source organism: Scyliorhinus torazame (assembly GCF_047496885.1). Classification (NCBI taxonomy): domain Eukaryota; kingdom Metazoa; phylum Chordata; class Chondrichthyes; order Carcharhiniformes; family Scyliorhinidae; genus Scyliorhinus; species Scyliorhinus torazame. The sequence continues at coordinate 14,737,085 of NC_092722.1, read as the reverse complement.
CAGGCAAGAATTGTAGATGAGAGACAGAATCATCTCACATTGTAACTCCCTGCCGACAACTACAAATCCCGCGTAAGCTAGGTTCAAAAGGACATAAGCACCCATGGGTTCGATGGTCAAGAACAAAGAATACCATCGAAGAAGCCATCTTTGGTGCACCAGATATTTAAGTCCTTTAATTTAGTCATTTTGGATTAAATGCAGGATTACAGCTCTGAAGCTTCTTCCGATGGCTAATTATTGCAATTCTAATATTTTTCAAGAATTTGCACGGCCAAATCCCAGACAATCAAATTTGACCAACCTGGGAAATTTTTTGCATCAATTTTTCCATCAATTTTTGCAGTGCCCAATTAAGATAGTTGGCTGGTGTCTGGTCATGTCAATCAGACAGCAGGTGGTTTTTCAGACACACTTGATTGGAAAATTATAGGCTTTCTCTCCACATCTCCCTGTACTTAAGTGTAACAGTAAACTGTTGGTGCCACAAAGCTTGCATGAATAAGGAGCTACGTCATTTGGGTACTTATAATGTAGCTTGGGATCCACTTGCAGTTCATCCCACCGTCACATGGGTCTATCAGACAACAGCTCTGATCTTAGCTCACTCGCGAGGGGCCGATGTCAAGCCAAAATGAGAGTCCTGACTCATGCCCAAACCCCTGCTGCTTTTGACCCTCAAGGGAACCTAATCATTTTAAGACAATGACTTATGTGCTTGCCATTGTTTGACTTCATAAACACCTGGAATTCCCCACTGGTGAAGGTGGTACCATTATCGGATGTGAGGACCTCTGGTGTGATGTGGGTACAAATAGGTTGTTTTTCTATTGTTGCATGAGAAGTTGTGGAAGCCATGCGATGCACTCCAATCATTTAGAATGGGCGTCGACAATAATGGGGAACAGTGATCCTAAGATCGGACGAGCGAAGTCTATGTGCACCCGTCCCCATCGTCTTCCTGGTCTTTCCATGGGTGTACGGAGACCGAAGGTGGAAGCCTCTAGTTTTGGTGGCACAAGGAGCATTGCTTCATCAAAACCTTGGTATCTGTATCGGGTCCGGGCTACCAAACTTCTTGCAAGCATCTTCATTTTGGATATCCCAGGGTGACCCTTGTGTAACTCCATCAATATTGCGCGGCGATCTCGGCGGGGGACAACTACCCGGGATCCCCACAGGATAATACCATCTTCAACATGTAGTTCTACCATTTTCATGAGGAAGGGTTTTATGTCGTCCAGGGGTGTCCTCGGATCCTGACATTTGGAGTAACCTGGATACTGTGGGGTCGTTCCCAAAAGTTTAAAGGCCTGATGACATCTTCCGGCGCTGTCAAAGGGGCTAGGCCCATCAGCAGCGGGAGGTGGCTCAGAGCCTCCGTGTTGGCAATGCGCGCTCCAGGACGGTATTTGAGAGAGTATCCATAGGCTGCCAGTATCAAGGTCCAACGTTGAATCCAAGCCGAGGCGATGGGGGAGATTTGCTTTATCTTCATTGAAAAGGCCCAGCAAAGGCTTGGGGTCTGTTACAATTACAAGATGTCAGCCAAGAAATACTGGTGGATCTTTCTCACCCCCAAAAGTGACAGCCAACCCTTCCTTTTCAATCTGTGAATAACGCTGCTCAAACTGGTCCTGGTCACATAGGCAATGGGCTTCTCCATGACATTGTCCCATCAAAATGAGAAGGCTGCACCCACTCTCTATGGAGAGGCATCAAACATCAGTATTAGTACTTTCCTGGGGTCATAGTGGGCCAATGTATTCAAAAACAGAAGTTGCTGGTTTACATTTGTGGGGGCCTCATCCCAGGGTGCTTGCCATGACCGCCTTTGATTTTTTTTTCAGTAACATGTGCAGGGGTGACAACAGAATGGCCATATTCGGAATGAACTTCCCATTGTAATTTATCAGGCCTAAAAAAGATCTCAACTGTTGCATTTGATGGGATCAGGGTGTCCTTGACGATCCTCCGCGGGGAGTACGCCTTTTTTATCCACCCGGTAACCGAGGTAGACCACTCGCCTGTCTGGAATACTTATTTCTCTCTCTTGAGATGTACGCCCACATTGGAAAATCGCCTAAAGATCTCCTCCACTTTTGCTAGCTGCTTTTGTTCAGTGGCCCCTGTGATTAATACATTGTCGAGATATACTGCCACCCTAGGCAGCTCTTGGAGAATATTTTCCGTGACCCGCTGAAAGACGGCACATGCTGAGGAGGCTTTGAAAGGCAGGTGTGTATGTTTGCACAGGCCCTAAGAGGTATTGTGACGTCATTTCTGGATGTTTCATCTAGTTCAGGCTGGAGGTAGGCAAGGCTCACAGCAGACGCCATCTCCCTGGCCCTACACTCATACCTGGAACATCTCGACCACAAGGACTCCTACATCAGACTCCTATTTATTGCCTACAGCTCCTCCTTCAACACGATAATCCCAGCCAAACTCATATCAAAGTTCCAAAACCTAGGACTTGGCTCCTCACTCTGCAACTGGATCCGCGACTTTCTGACCCACAGACCACAATCAGTAAGGATAACCAAGACACCTCCTCCACGATAGTCCTCAATACCGGGGCCCTGCAAGGCTGCGAACATAGCCCCCCTACTATTCTCTCTATACACACACAACTGTGTGCCAAAATGTGGCTCCAACTCCATCTACAAGTTTGCTGATGACACGATCGTAATGGGTCGGATCGCGAACAATGATGAGTCAGAATACAGAAGGGAGATAGAGAACCTAGTGGAGTGGTGTAACGACAACAATCTATCCCTCAATGTCAGCAAAACTAAAGAGCTGGTCATTGACTTCAGGAAGCAAAGTACTGTACACACCCCTGTCAGCATCAACGAGGCCGAGGTGGAGATGGTTGACAGCTTCAAATTCCTAGGTGTGCACATCACCAAAAACCTGTCCTGGTCCACCCACGTCGACGCTACGACCAAGAAAGCACAACAGCGCCTATACTTCCTCAGGAAACTAAGGAAATTCGGCATGCCCACACTAACTCTTACTAACGTTTACAGGTGCACCATAGAAAGCATTCTATCTGGCTACATCACAGACTGGTATGGCAACTCCTCGGCCCAAGGCTGGAAGAAACTACAGAGAGTCGTGAACACAGCCCAGTCCATCACATGAACCCGCCTCCCATCCATTGACTCTGTCTACACCTCCTGCTGCCTGGGGAAAGCAGGCAGCGTAATCAAAGACCCCCTCCCACCCGGCTTACTCACTCTTCCAACTTCTTCCATCGGGCAGGAGATAACAAATTCTGAGAACACGCACTAACAGATTCAAAAACAGCTTCTTCCCCGCTGTTACCAGACTTCTAAATGACCCTCTTATGGACTGATGGACTTATGGGCTGATTCAATCTCTTCATACATCTTCCCTATTGAGTAGTATTACACTCCTGTATGCTTCACCTGATGATTGTGCCTATGTATTTACATTGTGTATTTTATGTTTGCCCTATTGTGTATTCTTCTTTTCACGCACGGAATGACCTGTCTGAGCTGCATGCAGAACAATTCTTTTCACTGTACCTCGGTACATGTGACAATAAACCAATCCAAACCAATCCAATCGCATCCAGTTTTGTGAAGGCTTGGCCACCTGCAAATTTGACATACAAATCGTCTATACATGGCGTAGGGTACCGATCCAGTCGTGAGGCTGTATAGAATGTAAGTTTCTATTCTCCACAAAGGCAGACAGACTTGTCGGGCTTGAGGACGGGGACTACTGGCGCAGCCCACTCCGCAAACTGTACTGGTCATTTTATCCCAAGACCTTCCAACCGCTCGATTTCTGTCTCTATCGTCACAAGCAATGAGTATGGGACTGGCTGTGCCCTGAAATATTTTGATAAGTCGTCAGGATCCACATACATCTTGGCCCTAACTCCTTTTATTTTTCCAAGGCCCTCTTGCAATACTTCGGGGTATTTGTTAATAACCTCGGACAATCCACTGATCCCTAATGAAAACATTTCCAGCCAGTCCAGTCAGAGCTTCTGGAGTCAATCTCTGCCCATGAGACTAGGTGCTGACCCTCGTATGACTGTGAGGGAGAGCCGTGCCGGCTACTGTCCAGAAGTTACCGGAGTGGTGGTGGTCCCTGTAATCTTCAAAGGCTCTCCCGTGTACGTGAGTAGTCGTGCCCTGATGTCCCTTAGGTTAAAGGGCAGAATACCCATTCAGCGACGCTGGATTGTTTGTTCCTATATCGACCTCCATCTCTAAGGAATGACCCTTGACAAGCGACTTTATCCCAGTTGGGCGACCTTGGCAGTGATGATGCAGTTTGGTTGCATCCTTCTGTCCTCTATGGGCTGATAGACTTGCAAGGCCCGGGCCTGAGGTGGCTTTGGCTTCCGGCCTGGGCGGCACGTGCACTGCTAATTCTGGCAGCCTTGCCTGGGTCAAGCCCTTCGATGGTACTGAGAGAAGCCCTGGAGGCTGACCACTGTACTCCTCGGGGGAGATTCCCAGGTATTCCTGGAGTTATCCGGCCATTGTTTGAAATGCCAGCTGCCCTTTCAGAATTTTGGATTGATGACATGTGGGTGTCGCTCCCGGATACGCTGGCTTCTCTCTATGCGAGGACCCTCCCCCCGACCTGAAGACGCTACTATCCGTCAGCCCTTGAGGTTCTTGCGGCCCTTTCTCGGGGCTATCTCTGTAGCCTTTTGAGGTCTAGGTTGGGCTCTGCCAGTAATGTTTTCGGGTTGTAACGTTGTTAATCCCACGCACTTGCATCTCGCTTAGCGACAGGCCAAATACGCAGTGCTCTGCCAACTCCACAATCTACCAATAAATTCCATTAAGAGTCCCGTCCCCCCCCCCCCCCATCCCGTCCCGTCCCGTCCCCCCCGGGGATCCTCCCAGCTGTGTTAAAACGTAACATTGGAGGATAGCGGACAGCTTTCGGCAATAATGGTTTCTCATCCAGTCCATGAGCTTGCCAAACCTTTCAGTGTCATGGGCCGCTGGATAGGTTAGCTTTTGATAATGCTAAATATCGGGGCCCTGCATGCCGTTAGGAGGATTGTCATTTGGGTGCAATTTAACAGTCTCATTGCGCCTGAGTTGGTGTCGCGACGAGGCCATTGAATCTCACATGAGGCCTCTGGTGAGATTTGTGGTGCTCAAAATGTCTCATCTGGTTTCATGGAGTCTCACAAGATGCCATGATTTGGATCTCGCCCTCGCTGGGCATGATCCAGGTCAGCATTTGCTCGTTTAAATATGCGTTTGAGGATAGCACGGTGGCGCAGTGGTTAGCGCTGCTGCCTCACGGCGCCGAGGTCCCAGGTTCGACCCCGGCTCTTGGTCACTATCCGTGTGGAGTTTGCACATTCTCCCCGTGTCTGTGTGGGTTTCGCCCCCACAACCTAAAAGATGTGCAGGGTAGGTGGATTGGCCAGGCTAAATTGCCCCTTAATTGGAAAAAATTAATTGGATACTCGAAATTTATTTTTAAAGATAAATAAGCGTTTGCTGGATTCTCCCGGTGCATGGGACCTAACGGCCTAGGAGACCGTGCCAGGGAGATGTTTAATACTGGTCATAAACGAGGACTAGTGGTAATGGCATCTGGGAGGGTCTCCCAGGTCATTAGGGACCCACGGATGGCTGGGGACAGGCAGGCAGCCACCTGCCCCCAGTGGCTGTGACAGGGCAGCCCCCCCCCCCCCCCCCCCCCCGGCACCCAGGTGCATTGGCACTCCCAGGGTAGGACTGCCAATCTGGCAGCGCCCAGGTGCCAGGTTTTTTTAAACATGTATCAAAACAAGTTACAGCAAACAAACGCCCCAGGATGCATGCTTCCCAACAATCAACTATACAGTCTGCATATTTTTCCTCTTTTTCACTCCTCCCTCCCCTGCGACGAACAGCCCCTCAAACACGGTCACCAACATCCCCCACCTTTCCTCAAACCTCCCTGAAGAGCCCCTAACTCATACTTTATCTTCTCTCACCGCAGGATGTTGTATCCCCAATTCTCCCCTTCCGGGATCCCAATCTGCGAGGAGCCTTTCCTGCTGGGCTCGCAGGTGAGTCTAAGTGCGGCCTTGGCCCAGAGAAACTCCCGGGGCAAAAACAAAATTTCAAAGTGCCATTAAATAGTGTTAAACGTGCCCAAAACCGGAGGTAGATTTTTTCTAGTTAAATCGCACACTTTGTCTCTCATCTCCTCAATGCCATTGGCATGAAGAAAATAGCACACATGCTCGGCATACTGTCCCCAGTGCTCTAAGTTTGCATCATACGGCTCAAATCTTCCAAAGAAGGAATTGCTGGGTTTGTGTATTTTCCAACCAGAGTTGGCTTCTGAAGCTTAAAGAAAAGGATGCTCAGAGTCCCATGCTTGATCCTCATCGCCAATGTAATAATTTCAGGAGGCGCAGGCTAAAAGGCAAAGCAGGTTTACTCTCCGACACAAATAAGACTGCAGCCTCGGTGCACAAAACAAAATCTCCCAGCCCGGACTATCGGGAATGCCAGTCCAGATCAGGGCGCCGATATTTACGGCCCCGCTGGCGAACCCCTATTGGGTGGGCCTCTACCCGCTCAGCACAGGAACTCATATTCTACGAAGCCGACAGGGAGGAGTGGGGAGATCAATCAGCGATTCCCCCGGGGCCTTTGTGAGGGGTTATAACAGAGAGAATGAAAGGGAGAGAAAACGAGGGGAGCGAGAGGCAAAGGGAGAGACACAGAAATGGAGAGAAAAGAGTAAGAGGAGAGCGAGAGGAAGAGAGAAAAAAAAAATGAAAGAGAAAGAATCAGGTGGAAAGAGTAGAGAGAAAGAACGATAGATATTGGGATTGGGGCCTTTGATAATGATTAAGGAGAAACCCTGATGCTTGTGCTGAAGTCATCTTAAAAAACATAGAATTGTTCAACAGAAAAAGGCCATTCAGAGCATCGTGACATGTTGACGCGTGAGAATAAAACAGCTTCGGGTTGATGTACAGCGCAAACTCAAGGCACCACCTGTTTTTTGAATATTCTTAACTCACATCTTTTGAAGAAAGTGTTGAAAGTTGGTATAACATGAATTAGTAGTCATTAAAGAGATTATCAAGTTGCAAGGCGTGCAATGAAACTCTACTTTTATACCTACAGATCAGTTCCATTCGTGCCTCCAGCGTAATAGAAAGGCCCATAATCTCTGAGTTCATCGGATTTCTTGTGCTTGATGGGCCTGGCGTTCATATTGTCGATCATTTTCTGGTTCATGGCGCTGGTAGATTCTTTTGCATTCTCAAAGGCTTCAATTTGTAAAGCTGTGGGCGTTGCGGGAGGGGATGCGACCATTCGGAGGGAGACAGAGCAAAAAGAAAGGTTAGCCAAAGGTCGCCAGGAACTGACCACGTTCATACACGCTAGATCAATAACCCTAATTGTCCATTGAACATCCACTGGGAGATCCGACGGCCGCTGTCTGAAATCTCACCAGCTCAGACTCACTGAAGACATTTCGACACAGAAGAGAGTATCTGAACAGTTTGCTTCGGACTCTGGTCACACTTCATAGGGACTTTTAAAAAATTATTTCACAGGGTGTGGGCATCACTGTAAGGGCCAATATTTTTACCCATCCCTAATTTCCCTGGAACAGAGTGGCTTATTGGGCCATTTCAAAAGGCATTTAAGACCCATTGGTGTAGATCTGGAGTCACACTGAATTTAAGTTTCACCAGCTGCTGTGGTGGGATTTGAACCTATGTCCACAGAGCATTCATCTGGGCATTCTGGATTACTAGTCCAAGGACAGTAGCACTAATCCTTCATCTTTCCCTCCCTGGAGGTGCAGGATCAGAATGAGCTTGGTGTGCACAGGAAGCAAGATAAGATGGAGGCCAAGGACTTGTTCAACAAGTACATTACAGTTGCTATCTGTGAGGATAAGGGTGAAGTCTGAAGCAAAGACAGCCAGAATGAAGAGAAGTAAGTCTCCCAAAGGGAAGCAAAGGGGAAGTGAAATGTGTTCAATGTAAGGGGTTCGGTAATTAGGGTACATCTTTACATCTTTTGCAAGCAGAATCAAGAGTCGAACCTAGTATGTTACCTGCCTGGAATCATGGTGCGAGACATCTCAAACTAGGACCAAAGAATGCCGGAGAGGGAGGAAACGGATCCTGTCATTCTTATGCATGTAAGAACCAACAGCAGAGATAATAAGAGCTAAGACGTCCTGTTCAAATAGTACCAGGAGTGAGGAGCTAAATTAAAAACCAGGACATTAAGGGTCATAATCATTGGATTATTACTCAAGCACATGCAAATTGCCCTGGGGATAAGAAGGTTAAGGCAGGTGAACATATGTCTGAAGGGGTGCTGTGGGAAGGAGAGAGGTTCCCTTTCATGGGACAGTGACACCAATATTGGGACTGGAAGGAACTGAATCGCGGTGAGCCCAGAATAAAAGTGAAAAGGTAAGCAGGGAGATGATAAGAACCTTAAGCTGGTAAAGAGGCTGCAGTTTTGGAGGGGAGGTGGGTTGGTTGGGGGGTGGGGCGGGGGGGGGGGGGGGGCGGCAGTGGAAGGAGAGGGTGGAAAATGTCAGAGAATTAATAACTCCAAACCAAACGAGAAGGAAGTCAGGCAAGAGAAATAGGAGATGGGTGAGAAAAGATTAGCCAGAAGGAGAGGATCGGGTGCATGACTCAGATATACAAACACATCGAGCATAAGGAACAAATTGAATTGCAGGCACAATTCAAGTTAACTGTACGACAAGGTTGTTATTACCAAGGCATGGCTGCAAAACAGTCAGGATTGGGAGATGAATTAACCAAGTTATCAGGTCCAAAGGAAGAATAGGAAATCCCATTGAGTGGAGGCGTAGTTTGCGATTTGGGTGAAATTATTCTTATGTCAAGAGATGATATAATCAGAGGTAATAATAATCTTTATTGTCACAAGTAGGCTTACATTAACACTGCAATGAAGTTACAGTGAAAAGCCCCTAGTCGCCACACTCCGGCACCTGTTTGGATACACGGAGGGAGAATTCAGAATGTCCAATTCACCTAACAGCACGTCTTTCTTGTGGGACTTGTGGGAAGAAACCGGAGCACCTGGAGGAAACCCACGCAGACACGGGGAGAACATGCAGACTCTGCACAGGCAGTGACCCAAGCCAGGAATCGAACCTGGGACCCTGGCGCTGTGAAGCAACAATGCTACCCACTTGTGCTACCATGCCGCCCACAACAGCATGTAAGCAGGTAAGCAGGCAGTGGTCTTTATGGGTAGAATTGGGAAATAGAAAAGGATTCAATACTATGGTGGAAGTCACGTATGTGCTCCCTGGTAACAGGTGTGTAGTGGCAGAATGTATCAGTGCAGGGATTAGATAAGCACATAGTAATGGCAAAGTAATTTTAATTTTAATTTCTATGTGGACTGGCAGATGAGCTCATGCTAGAATGGCAAACAAATACTAGCAGATCTTTCAGATAATTTTCTGCAACAAGTTGAAGAGGAGGCAGGCAATATTAGTTTTAATAATGAGCATTGAGCCAGATTTAGTTAACATTGAATGTTAAATTAATTTAATTAATTTTTCCCAGGGTGGAGGGGAAATAGGTTTAAGGTGCGAGGGGCAAGGTTTAGAGGAGATGTACGAGGTACGTTTTTTACACAGAGGGTAGTGGGTGCCTGGAACTCGCTGCCGGAGGAGATGGTGGAAGTAGGTACGATAGTGACGTTTAAGGGGCGTCTTGACAAATACATGAATAGGATGCGAATAGAGAGATATTAACCCCAGAAGTGCGGAAAGTTTTTGGTTAGACGGACAGCATGGCCAGTGCAGGCTTGGAGGGCTGAAGGGTCTGTTCCTGTCCTTTTCTTTGTTCTTGTTTTCTGTGACATTAGTCCATGAGAGACTATACTATCATTGAATTCAATCATGTCTTTGAAAGAGGAAAATGTGAAACAGTTATGAAGATTCTAGATTTAGGTCAAACTGATTTCAATGGGATAAAACAGGGGTCTCACTTAAAGGCGTCAACCCACCACTGCTGCTACTCAACCAGCTGCAGCCAAGGATGCCACCATGTGGGCAAACTACCACTTAAACCCTGGTGGACATGATTATCATTCTACTTGGGCAGCCATGTCCAATGGAAGAACCAACTAGAGGCATGATCATCCATAGCGAAAGACCCTTTTCTGCCCTACACACTAATTGCCTCTCCCAGCCCCTCACATGGGCCTCTCGAACTGGCCCCAGTGAGACACCTTCCAACCACCTTCACTCCAAGCTCCAATGATGACCCTGCAGCCTTGACTTACTGTAGTACAGGCAGTGGACACCACTCCCAGTGACTCAGCGGCTACTGGGGAGCTGCCATTGCCTGATTGCCCAGTAGCTCTCAGAACCATAAGACCATAAGACATAGGAGCAGAAGTAAGGCCATTCGGCCCATCGAGTCCACTCCACCATTCAATCATGGCTGATTTCAACTCCATTTACCCGCTCTCTCTCCATAGCCCTTAATTCCTCGAGAAATCAAGAATTTATCAACTTCTGTCTTAAAGACACTCAACGTCCCGGCCTCCACCGCCCTCTGTGGCAATGAATTCCACAGACCCACCACTCTCTGGCTGACGAAATTTCTCCTCATCTCTGTTCTAAAGTGACTCCCTTTTATTCTAAGGCTGTGCCCCGGGTCCTAGTCTCCCCTGCTAATGGAAGCCATTCATTATCTTGTAAGTTTCTATTAGATCTCCCCTCAACCTCCTAAACTCCAATGAATATAATCCCAGGATCCTCAGACATTCATCGTATGTTAGGCTTACCATTCCTGGGATCATCCGTGTGAATCTCCGCTGGACCCGCTCCAGTGCCAGTATGTCCTTCCTGAGGTGTGGGGCCCAAAATTGCTCACAGTATTCTAAATGGGGCCTAACTAATGCTTTATAAAGCTTCAGAAGTACATCCCTGCTTTTATATTCTAAGCCTCTTGAGATGAATGACAACATTGCATTTGCTTTCTTAATTACGGACTCAACCTGCAAGTTTACCTTTAGAGAATCCTGGACTAGGACTCCCAAGTCCCTTTGCACTTCAGCATTATGAATTTTGTCACCATTTAGAAAATAGTCCATGCCTCTATTCTTTTTTCCAAAGTGCAAGACCTCGCACTTGCCCACGTTGAATTTCATCAGCCATTTCTTGGACCACTCTCCTAAACTGTCTAAATCTTTCTGCAGCCTCCCCGCCTCCTCCATACTACCTGCCCCTCCACCTATCTTTGTATCATCGGCAAACTTAGCCAGAATGCCCCCAGTCCCGTCATCTAGATCGTTAATATATAAAGAGAACAGCTGTGGCCCCAACACTGAACCCTGCGGGACACCACTCGTCACCGGTTGCCATTCCGAAAAAGAACCTTTTATCCCAACTCTCTGCCTTCTGCCTGACAGCCAATCTTCAATCCATGTTAGTACCTTGCCTCGAATACCATGGGCCCTTATTTTACTCAGCAGTCTCCCGTGAGGCACCTTATCAAAGGCCTTTTGGAAGTCAAGATAGATAACATCCATTGGCTCTCCTTGGTCTAACCTATTTGTTATCTCTTCAAAGAACTCTAACAGGTTTGTCAAGCACAACCTCCCCTTACTAAATCCATGCTGACTTGTCCTAATCCGACCCTGCACTTCCAAGAATTTAGAAATCTCATCCTTAACAATGGATTCTAGAATCTTGCCAACAACCGAGGTTAGGCTAATTGGCCTATAATTTTCCATCTTTTTCCTTGTTCCCTTCTTGAACAGGGGGGTTACAACAGCGATTTTCCAATCCTCTGGGACTTTCCCTGACTCCAGTGACTTTTGAAAGATCATAACTAACGCCTCCACTATTTCTTCAGCTATCTCCTTTAGAACTCTAGGATGTAGCCCATCTGGGCCCGGAGGTTTATCATTTTTTAGACCTCTTAGTTTCTCTAGCACTTTCTCCTTTGTGATGGCTACCATATTCAACTCTGCCCCCTGAATCTCCGGAATTGTTGGGATATTACTCATGTCTTCTACTGTGAAGACTGACGCAAAGTACTTATTTAGTTCCTCAGCTATTTCCTTGTCTCCCATCACTAGATTATCAGCATCATTTTGGAGCGGCCCAATGTCAACCTTTGCCTCCCGTTTGTTTTTAATGTATTTAAAGAAACTTTTACTATCATTCCTAATGTTACTGGATAGCCTACCTTCATATTTGATTCTCTCTTTCCTTATTTCTCTCTTTGTTATCCTCTGTTTGTTTTTGTAGCCTTCCCAATCTTCTGACTTCACACTACTCTTTGCCACATTATAGGCTTTCTCTTTTGCTTTGATGCATTCCCTAATTTCCTTTGTCAGCCATGGCTGCCTAATCCCCCCTCTGATAACCTTTCTTTTCTTTGGGATGAACCTTTGTACTGTGTCCTCAATTACTCCCAGAAACTCCTGCCATTGCTGTTCTACTGTCTTTCCCACTAGGCTCTGCTCCCAGTCGATTTTCGTCAGTTCCTCCCTCATGCCCCTGTAGTTACCTTTGTTTAACTGTAACACCTTTACATCTGATTCTACCTTCTTTCTTTCAAATTGGAGATTGAATTCTACCATATTATGATCACTGCCTCCTAAGTGCTCCCTTACATTAAGATCTTTAATCAAGTCTGGCTCATTACATAACACTAAGTCCAGAATGGCCTGTTCCCTCGTGGGCTCCATCACAAGCTGTTCCAAAAAGCCCTCCTGTAAACATTCAATGAATTCCCTTTCCTTGGGTCCACTGGCAGCATTATTTACCCAGTCCACCTGCATACTGAAGTCCCCCATGATCACTGTGACCTTGCCTTTCTGACATGCACTTTCTATTTTGTGGTGCATTTTGTGCCCCCGGTCCTGACCACTGTTAGGAGGCCTGTACATAACTCCCATTATGGTTTTTTTGCCTTTGTGGTTCCTCAACTCTACCCACACAGACTCCACATCATCTGACCCTATGTCGTTTAGTGCTATTGATTTAATTTCATTCCTAATTAACAAGGCAACCCCGCCCCCTCTGCCCACCTCTCTGTCTTTTCGATAGGTTGTGAATCCCTGGATGTTTAAATGCCAGTCCTGAGCTCCCTGCAACCATGTCTCTGTGATGCCTACCACATCATACCTGCCAGTCACAGTCTGGGCCACAAGCTCATCTACCTTGTTCCGTACACTGCGCGCATTTAAATATAGCACCTTTAATTCTCTATTGACCGTCCCTTTTTGTTTTCTTAGTGTGGTGGACCTTGGTTTACTGAGCCTTTCCATACACTGTGTCATATTTTGTGGGATGGGGACTATCGTAACCTCTCCTGAGTTTTGTCTTTTCGTGCTTTTTTGTATTCCTCAGCAGCTACGCTTCCCACTGATTACTTCACCTCTTGGTTCCCTGACTTTCCCTTCCCCCCCAAGCTTTAGTTTAAAGTCCTATTGACCACCCTATTTACTCTTTTCGCCAAAACACTGGTCCCAGCTCGGTTCAGGTGGAGACCATCCCAACGGTATAGGTCGCCCCTGTCCCAAAACTAATGCCAGTGTCCCATGAAAAGGAACCCCTCTTTCCCACACCACTCTTTCAGCCACGTGTTAACTTCCCTTATTCTTGCCTCCCTATGCCAATTTGCTCGTGGCTCGGGCAGTAATCCAGAGATTATGACCCTTGAGGACCTGTTTTTTAATTTGAATCCTAGCTCTTTATAATCTCTAAACGGGTCCTCTTTCCTAGACTTGCCTATGTTGTTGGTACCGACATGGACCACAACAATTGGATCCTTCCCCTCCCTCTCCAGTATCCTTTCAAGCCGGTCAGAGATGTCCCGCACCCTAGCACCGGGCAGGCAACATACCATGCGGGACTCTTTATCCTGCTCACAAAGGATACTATCTATCCCCCTGATAATAGAATCCCCTACAACTACAACTTGTCTATTTACTCCCTCCCCTTGAATGGCCTGCTGAACCATGGTGCCTTGGTCAGCTGACTGATCCTTCCTGCAGTCCTGTTCGCCATCCACACAGGGAGCAAGTGCCTCATACCTGTTGGACAGGGTCAAGGGCTGAGGCTCCTGAGTTCCTGACTGCTGGTTCCCTTTACCTGCCTGACTTGCAGTCACACCCTGCTGTCCCTGGCCACTGGCAGGATTTAAACTACTTACTCTGACAGGTGTGACTGCCTCCTGAAACACAGTGTCCAGGTAAGTCTCCCCCTCCCGGATGTGCCTCAGTGTTTGAAGCTCAGACTCCAGCTCATCAACTCTGAGCCGGAGCTCTTCGAGCAGCCAACACTTACTGCAGATGTGGTCGCTGCAGCTCGCAATGGGATCTGCCAGCTCCCACATCAAGCAGCTGAAGCACATCACCTGACCAGCCATCATTAATTAATTAATTAGTTTAATTTAAGTTTACGAGTTTAGCTGTGTTTTTTTTAAATTTGGGGCAGATTTGCTATCAACCAATCAGATCACAGCTTCCCTCAGACGTCACTTTTGGAAAGAAAACTGGAAAACAGGAAGTTACCGTTAGGTTTTTATACTCACAGAGACTGCTCCTCCTCCTCCGAACGGCTCCCGAAATTAGGCCCGAAGAAAGAAAGAGAACGAAACAGTCGGGAAAAAGCACCTTCTCCCACTCTGCACCGAATTACGGAGATGGACACGTATTTTGGCGATGTGCGCACCTCACCTTACGGAATCAGAGCGGTGTTTTCCCATCGCATGACTAACAGAAGGGAAAGGCCGATGGCATTCGCATTAAGGACTTTGGACGCTGTGGAGCAAAATTACGCCCACATCGAAAAAGAACGACTAGCCGTCGTATTTGCGGTGAAGCATTTCATCAGTACATATATGGGTGTTGATACACCATTGTGACGAACCACAAGCCATTGCTAGGGTTTTTTAAAGAGGACAAGGCGATCCTGCCAATAGCAGCCACCACCCAGGGACTGCGACTGGCCCTGTTGCTTGCAGCGTACAATTACACCTACAAGCATCGCCCAGGAACTCAGATTGCAAATGTGGACTAGCTGAGCAGGCTCCAGTTGCCGACATGCACCCCCCCCATCCCCACCAAGGACTGAGAAAGTCATTTCGCCGCTGAACTTCATGGACACCTTGTCGGTCAGCGGCTGCCAGATACAGGACTGAGCGCAAAAGGACTCAGTATCGGCGAAAATACTTTACATTGTCTGACACGGGGGCCAGCCAGCAGGGCAATCTGCCCAGAGAGCTGCAGGCCTTCAATGGCAAGATGCAGGAGCTCAGTGTGGAAGGTGGCATCCTCCTGTGGGGGGCTCAGCGTCGAAGGTGGCACCCTCTGTGGGGGGCACACGCCATGGTCCCAAGCCAGGGCAGCCGGGCCATCCTCCAGGATCTGCACAATGGACACCCAGCGGTGTCGAAAATGAAGATGACTTCAAATGAAGGTGGCCAGGCCTTGATGGCACGATCGAATGATTGGCCCAACAGTGTGCCACATGCCAGCAGCAGCAGAAGCTTCCGCCAGTCGCTCTGTTGCATCCATGGGAATGGCCAGGCTGGCCTTGGGTTCGCCGACCTGCTTGTTTTTGCCGGGTGTTTCCAAGGATCAATGTTTCTACTCATGGTAGGCGTCCATTCCAAGTGGCTGGAAGTCCGTCAGATTTCACCCACCACACCGAAGGCTACGGCTGAGAAGGTATGGCATCCCGGCGGTGCTGGCCACGGACAGTGGCACCCCGGTCACCGGGGAAGAGTTTGAATGCTTTGTGAAGGCAAACAGGTTGCGGCACATCCGATCGGCCCCCTATCACCCTTCCTCAAACAGCCTGGCCAAGCGAGCAGTGCAGATCTTCAAGTGAGGGATGAATAAACTGACCACGGGTCCATGGAGACGCGACTAGCAAGATTTTTGTTTGGCAACCGGACCACACCGCATGCCACGACCGGTGTAATACCGGCAGAACTGTCGATGGGCCGGAGGCTCAGGACCCACGTCAGCCTCATGTTCCCCGATATTGGCGGGAGAGTGCAACGTGGTCAGGACCTGCAGGGGTGAGGCCAAGGCAGACGGACGGAGACCTGGAGTTTCCAATCAGGGGACGCGGTGTACGTCCAAAACTCTGGGGCTGGTGTCGGCCCATGGGGGCCCCAACACCGAGATGCGAGAGGTGGTGGACTGGGACTCCGGGATGGAGACCCAGGCATCCAGGGCTTCCGGCGGCGACGTTGTCAGTACCTCCTAGGCAGAGACGACGTTCTTCGAAACGCTTTTTTTGATATTCCTGTCCAAACTCCTCCACAAAATTTAGGGGGGGGGAGAGAACAGAGTGGGTGAAGTGAATGAGAATCTGACTGACTGTTTCATCAGTAGCTAGGCTGAGGGAAGACTGGAGTCAAGTGATATTAGGGAGGGGGAAGGAGACAGTGTAGACAATGAAATGGATAATAAAAATGACTCATCAAGGAATTCAAAAGATGTCACAAATCATGAAACAAAACTCATAGAACATAGAACATAGAACATAGAACGATACAGCGCAGTACAGGCCCTTCGGCCCACGATGTTGCACCGAAACAAAAGCCATCTAACCTACACTATGCCATTATCATCCATATGTTTATCCAATAAACTTTTAAATGCCCTCAATGTTGGCAAGTTCACTACTGTTGCAGGTAGGGCATTCCACGGCCTCACCACTCTTTGCGTAAAGAACCTACCTCTGACCTCTGTCCTATATCTATTACCCCTCAGTTTAAAGCTATGTCCCCTCGTGCCAGCCATTTCCATCCGCGGGAGAAGGCTCTCACTGTCCACCCTATCTAACCCCCTGATCATTTTGTATGCCTCTATTAAGTCTCCTCTTAACCTTCTTCTCTCCAACGAAAACAACCTCAAGTCCATCAGCCTTTCCTCATAAGATTTTCCCTCCATAACCAGGCAACATCCTGGCAAATCTCCTCTGCACCCGCTCCAAAGCCTCCACGTCCTTCCTATAATGCGGTGACCAGAACTGTACGCAATACTCCAAATGCGGCCGTACCAGAGTTTTGTACAGCTGCAACATGACCTCCTGACTCCGGAACTCAATCCCTCTACCAATAAAGGCCAACACTCCATAGGCCTTCTTCACAACCCTATCAACCTGGGTGGCAACTTTCAGGGATCTATGTACATGGACACCTTATGTACATGGACCGATCTTATCATAGATCGGATAAGACTGCTCAAGTGACTGGTGATAGCCAACTGGTAAATTTTACAATAACTTTCTATTCTAAATGTTTTCTTCTGAGTCCCTAGGATGAGTCACAAGAGGGGGTGACAGCAGGTTGCGTCTTTGTGATGTAAGCATCATGTAACAGTGAAAGGGGCCTGTACTAGAAGGACTCAAACAGAAAGATTACAACTGCTAGAAATAAATAAACAGGAGTCGCTGTTAACCCCTTCCTCCCTGGCAATTGTAAGAGGACATAGACTTTCAGAGACAAAATGGAAAGAAAAACACTCATCAACAGAATATGGAGACTGTCTTTGTCACGGATTGTAAATTAGCTGGACCGCACCCGAGGATGTTTCAATCTTGAGAAGTTTGTATTTCTTTTAACCATTTACCAGCAGAACATGGCCGGGCGATTCTTGGGTTTGTATGATTGCGGGGTAAAGGGGCAGTGGTGGTGGTGGTGGGGGCGGGGGGGGGGGGGCGGCGGCGATGGAGCAGGGAGCTCAGACAGAAGCGGTTGCTGGTTGCCCTATGTGGGACCCAGCTCCTCATTTTCCTCTCCCAACTTTGGGGCTGCAAGGAGTAGAGGCTCCACAGAGTGAAGTGGACCCAATAAGGTATTTCGTCCTTGCTTTCCGGAGTGTTTATATAGTCCTCAAATATCACCCCAGTCCATGCCATCAAAATCCATCAAGTGTCTTACACCTTTAGAATCCCTGCAGTGCAGAGGGCGGCCATTCGGCCCATCGAGTCAGCACCAACGTTGCAGAGGGGTCCCTCCTGGGACTGGGATTGTTGCTTGTAAATACTTTCTCTTTAGAAATAAACAATTTTTTGACACTCCTTTCCAAACTCCTCCACAAAATCTAGGAAGTCGCAGTTTCCTCACTGGACGGTTTCCTCCCACCATCGGGAGCCCGTCTGTTCTTAATTGAATGACGACTGCACCCTCTGGCCATTAATTGATCAATCCAACAAAAAAACAAGCGTGCGGGTTTCAGACCCGGAAATGACCCCAACGTCATGGGCCTGACCCCGAAACACAAATGCTGCCCCTGCAGATTTTATGGGGGGTCAGGAAAAAAAAGTGCCTTCGGCACAGCCGCAACTGTTGAAAGTATTTGGTTATCCTGAAAAGCCTCTGCGACATTTGGGAGATGATGGAGTTCCCGAACATCTTGCCTTAGACCTTCATGTCAAAGTTGGGCAAACGAGGTTGATGTCTGTGGGGGGGGGGGGGGGGGGGGGGGTTGGAAAGATTGGGACAAATATTTGTGATGGGGCTGGATTCTCTGCACCCCAACGGCAAAATCGCGTTCGGAGCCGGGGCGGAGAATCCAGTTTCACACATGAAACCGGGACCTGCGCCGGTTCCGTGATTCTCCGCTGCCCCTGAAAAGCAGCGAACACCGCGCCGCGTATCCACCACCTGAGGGCATTGCTTGAGGACTACCCCGCCATTCTCCACCCCCGAAGTCCCGGCGGCATATTTCTAATGTGGTCCGACCCCCGACCGTCCGTGATACGTGCGTGTTGGCTGCGCACTCAGCCGCGGCCAGCGCAGTCGGGGGCGGACCAATCCGAGGGCAGGAACGGCCTCATTCGGGACTGGGCTTTTATTGTGTGGGCGGTCCGGGTCGGGCGAGCGGCCAATCGAGGGCACGATTTCCGCGATCCAGGTCTGAGTCTGCCATGGAGCATGGCGCGGCCTCTGGAGGCCGCCATCGTGCGCATGTGCGGCCTCTGGCGCGGGGAGCCGTATCGGCAGCGAGAGCTGCGAGCTCGAAGACAGCTGCCTGCTCACCCCCTGCAAGGCTGTGAATCTGTAGCCTTTTGACGCCAGTTTCTTCTGGTGTAAAAGAACAACGTTTTCATGACGGCGTGGGGAGCTAGTCCCTGAAATGGAGAATCCAGCCCATGATCTGTTAACGCTAGGGATTGTTCAACTTGAAGCAGTCAATGAGTTGCCATCCATGCACTCCTGTCGGCCAAAGGGATTGACTCACCTCCTCCATCTTCCCCTTCCCCTTGTCATATTGGTAAATGTCCTTGTCCAATAGTTTCTGTCATAATATACACCAGTATATCATGGTGCCGACACACACACTGATGGACACACAGCAAGACCAATCAACACACACAACACCACAGCCAATCACCAGTTAGAGCACACTCACTATAAAGACAGGGGACATCAGAGTTCCCGCTCATTCGGGATGCAGCCTCCTAGAAGGACAGAGCTTACAGCTTACAGCACAGATCTTCACCATGTGCTGAGTGCATAGACTGGTTAGGACAGGCATAGGTCTTTAGTTTAATCTAACATTGTGTTAACCCACAGTGAAAGTATGTTCAACAGTTTCTAACTTAATCAAATAGTGTTGTACTATTTTAAGTGTTGGTGGCCTGTATGTGCTCCACGGATCCAGAGCACCCAACAAATCATGGTACCAGTAGTTCATCCTGCAAAATGGACAGCGTCCGCCCGCCGCCGCTGCTCCGCAGCACTGGTAACCTAGGGGCCAACTGGAAGATATTCAAACAACGCTTCCAGCTCTACCTTGAAGCCACAGACCGGGAAGCTGCCTCAGACACCAGGAAGATCTCTCTCTTCCTATCCACGGCCGGGGAACATGCCATCCACATTTTCAATTCTCTCACCTTTGCTGATGGTGAAGATAAATCAAAATTCAAGACGGTCCTCCTTAAGTTTGACAGTCACTGCGACATCGAGGTGAATGAAAGTTTCGAGCGCTATGTATTCCAACAGCGTTTGCAGGGTAAGGATGAACCTTTCCAGTCCTTTCTCACCCACCTCCGCATCCTTGCGCAGTCCTGTAATTATGGGCCCATCTCCGACTCCATGATACGCGCCCAGGTCATTTTTGGTGTTCAGTCGGACCCCCTACGCCAGCAGCTCCTCGGGGTAAAGCAGCTCACCCTAGCGATTGCCATCGAGACCTGCGTGCTACACGAACACGCCACTAGTCGGTATTCCCACATCCAAGCGGCTGAAACGGCGCGACAAGGTCCCCATGAGGCAGAACGGGTCCAAGCAATCGAGCAACTCCAGATCCTCAGCTTGGATGAGGGCGGCCATTTTGCGTGCCTTTCGCGGACTCCCGCGCTTGTGTGCACCGAACGAGGGGATGGCGACGTCGACGAACGTACTGCGCAGGCGCACATCACGTACGGCCGCGCCGCGCATGCGCGGTGGCACAGCAAATGTACTGACGCTACAACGTGCGGCAACTGTGGCTCCACCCACTTAAAGCGGCAATGGCCTGCCAAATCCCGACGATGCCTGCGATGTGGCAAACTTGGCCTCTCTGGTGCTTTATGCAGATCAGCTCAGCCTGCCAACTCTCGTCGCTCCAGCCAGCCTCCCAGGAATGTCCGGGCCATTCAACCCACGGTCACTGAGCCCGATTTGGACCTGCTTCCCGGTATTGACACCGAGGACCCGAAGGCGCCTTTTCGAGTCGGTATCATTACAAAAAACAGGGTGTCCCCAAAGCAAAGAATCCAGCCTCTACCGGTATACAGCATCGATCCGGACGATGAGTGGTGTGCCACCCTTACGGTCAACCGGTCCCAAATACGATTCCGCCTGGACACTGGTGCCTCCGCCAATCTCATTGCGCGGTCTGACCTCCAAAGCCTTTGTGTCAAACCAGCCATCCTGCCATCAGCCTGCCAGCTATTAGATTATAATGGCAATGCCATTGCTGCCAGCGGCTCATGCCAACTTGAAGTGACGCACAGATCACGCAAAGCCATCCTTCCCTTTGAAATCATGGGCTCCTCGAAAGCCTCCCTGCTTGGCGCGCAGGCAGGCAAGCTGTTGAACCTAGTTCAGAGAGTTCACACTCTCTCTCCTGCTGACGCGTCTGCCTTTCAGGACACTGACTTCAGGGCGCAGCTCGATGCCATTATCAACCAGTAGCACGACGTCTTCGAGGGCATGGGCAAGCTCCCATAGACCTACAAGATTTTATTAAAACCGAATGCCACGCCTGTGGTGCACGCACCTCGCAGGGTCCCAGCACCCCTTAAGGACCGCCTCAAGCAGCAGCTGCAGGACCTCCAGAACCAAGGAGTGATTTCCAAAGTCACGGAACCGACTGACTTGGTCAGGTGTAAAAAAGCCTTCCGGCGAATTGAGAATTTTCATTGATCCCAAGGATCTAAATCGCAATATTATGAGAGAGCACTATCCAATTCCCAAGCGTGAAGAGCTCACATGTGAGATGGCTCGCGCCAAGCTCTTTACCAAACTAGACGCCTCAAAAGGATTCTGGCAAATCCAGCTCGATAAATCCAGCAGGAAACTTTGCACATTTAACACCCCCTTTGGAAGATATTGTTGCAACAGGATGCCGTTTGGGATCATCTCTGCATCAGAAGTGTTCCATAGGATTATGGAACAAATGATGGAAGGTATTGAAGGTGTTCGCGTCTATGTCGATGACATAATCATTTGGTCCACCACCCCGCAGGAGCATGTTAGTCGCCTCCAGCGCATATTCAGACGTATACATGAGCATGGCCTCCGCCTCAACGGGGCCAAATGCTCTTTAGGTCAGACAGAACTCAAGTTCCTCGGGGACCACATCTCCCAATTGGGTGTGCAGCCGGATGCAGACAAGGTAGCTGCCATCACAGCTATGAAAACACCAGAGGACAAGAAGGCGGTCCTCCGATTTCTGGGCATGGTCAATTTTTTAGGGAAATTCATCCCTAACCTCGTCTCTCATACCACGGCTCTCAGGAACCTGGTCAGGAAGACGACAGACTTCCAATGGCTCCCTGCCCACGAGCGCGAATGGAGGGAACTCAAGGCAAAACTGACCACGGCCTCGGTCTTAGCTTTCTTTGATCCAGCAAAGGAGACCAAAATTTCGACCGATGCCAGTCAATCCGGCATTGGGGCAGTGCTCCTTCAACTTGATGAGGCCTCATCATGGGGCCACGTTGCATATGCGTCACGTGCGATGACCCCCAAGGAGCAGCGCTACGCACAGATAGAAAAGAAGTGCCTGGGCCTTCTGACCGGTGTTGTTAAGTTTCACGATTATGTCTACGGACTTCCTCAATTTAACGTCGAGACCGACCATCGCCCGCTGGTCAATATAATACAGAAAGTCTTGAACGACATGACGCCTGGCCTCCAGCGTATTCTTCTCAAGCTCCGGCGATACGACTTCCAGCTGGTATACACCCCAGGCAAGGACCTCATCATTGCTGACGCTCTCTCCAGGTCAGTCAACACTCCATGTGACCCAGCGGGATTTGTCTGCCAGGTTGACGTCCATGTGGCATTCTCAGCCTCCAATCTACCTTCATCGGATGAAGCCTCGTCCAAATTCGCCGCGAGACGGCAGCTGACCCCTTGCTACAGCGTGTCATGCGCCACCGAACGAGCGGGTGGCTCAAGGGCCATTGCCTTCAATTCTATAATGTCAGAGATGATCTGACGGTAGTAGACGGGGTTCTTCTAAAACTGGATCACATTGTAATCCTGCATAGCATGTGTCAGCTTGTCCTGGAACAACTACACGAGGGCCACCTTGGCGTGGAAAAGTGCCGCCGACAGGCCCGAGAGGCAGTGTACTGGCCCAGCATTAATGAGGACATAGCCAACACAGTGCTCAACTGCACCAACCTGTTCTACGCGCTGGGTAGAGACTATGTCCTGATCGTGGACTACTTTTCGAATTATCATAGATTATCATAGAATTTACAGTGCAGAAGGAGGCCATTCGGCCCATCGAGTCTGCACCGGCTCTTGGAAAGAGCACCCTACCAAAGGTCAACACCTTCACCCTATCCCCATAACCCAGTAACCCCACCCAACACTAAGGGCAATTTTGGACACTAAGGGCAATTTATCATGGCCAATCCACTTAACCTGCACATCTTTGGACTGTGGGAGGGAACCAGAGCACCCAGAGGAAACCCATGCACACACGGGGAGGATGTGCAGACTCCTCACGGACAGTGACCCAAGCCGGAATTGAACCTGGGACCCTGGAGCTGTGAAGCAATTGTGCTATCCACAATGCTACCGTGCTGCCCGGAGGTGATATGGTTGCATGACCTCACATCGTCTGCAGTCATTCGTGCATGTAAAGAAACCTTTGCTCGACACGGCATTCCGCTCACGGTTATGTCAGACAATGGCCCCTGCTTCGCCAGCCAAGAATGGTCCAACTTTGCCAGGCGGTACAATTTTGCCCATGTGACGTCCAGTCCCCTGTAT
The DNA here is from genome assembly GCF_047496885.1 of Scyliorhinus torazame. NCBI lineage: Eukaryota > Metazoa > Chordata > Chondrichthyes > Carcharhiniformes > Scyliorhinidae > Scyliorhinus > Scyliorhinus torazame. The sequence goes on along the minus strand of NC_092722.1, from coordinate 14,713,570 downwards.
CCCCAATCCAACGGCAAAGCAGAGAAGGGAGTACATATCGTCAAACGGCTCCTATGCAAGGCTGCCGATGCTGGGTCTGATTTCTACCTTGCCTTTCTGGCCTATCGGTCCGCCATACTGTCCACTGGCCTGTCGCCAGCCCAGTTACTCATGAGTCGCACCCTGAGGACAACGATGCCGTCCATCCATGTCCCAGACCTCGACAACGTTCCGGTCCTTCGGCAGATGCAGCTGTCTCGTGCACAGCACAAGGCGTCTCATGACTCCCGTGCAGCTGATCTCCCTGCTCTGGCTCCAGATGACAACGTCCGCGTCCATCTTCCGGATGGTGGCTGATCTGCAACCACTGTTTTCCTTCGGCAGGTGGTCCCCCGCTCGTTCCTGGTTCGTCGACAGAATGGCTCTATTCTGCGTCGCAATCGATGCGCCCTTCGTCTCGTTCCACGCTCGCCACGTGATCCTCCAGTGTCGCCTCGTCCTCCTGCTGACCTTGCCACGGACTATGCAGAGCTCCCTGTTACTCTGCTTCCCCCTGACTTTGACGCAGTCCAGCCCGCTCCTGAACCGGCGGCTCTCGACCCACTCTTGAGGCGGTCAACCAGAATTTGTCGCCCACCTCAGAGACTAAAGTTATGAACTTTTCGAATTTATGGACTCTGAATTGTTTTGTTGCTTTGTTTGATCGTTTCCCTGGTTTATATATAGTGTTGATCTCGTTACTCTTGTTGCATACTGCTTCTCTGCACCAGGCACCTTCCCATGTAAATAGCTTAGTTCTCATGTACGTAGTCCTGTAAATATGTCTTCGCACCCCACACGTAGTTAGGAACATTCTCACCACACATTATTTATTGCCACACACATAGTTTTTTATAAAAGGGGGGATGTCATAATATACACCAGTGTATCATGGTGCAGACACACACACTGATGGACACACAGCAAGGCCAATCAACACACACAACATCGCAGCCAATCACCAGTTAGAACACACTCACTATAAAGACAGGGGACATCAGAGTTCCCGCTCATTCGGGATGCAGCCTCCTAGAAGGACAGAGCTTACAGCTTACAGCACAGATCTTCACCATGTGCTGAGTGCATAGACTGGTTAGGACAGGCATAGGTCTTTAGTTTAATCTAACATAGTGTTAACCCACAGTGATATGTTCAACAGTTTCTAACTTAATAAAATAGTGTTGCACTATTTTAAGTGTTGGTGGCCTGTATGTGTTCCACGGATCCAGAGCACCCAACGCATCAGTCTCCATGTGTTGTCCCCACCGCAGAGCAAAGTTATGCAGCGCACAGCTAGCCGCTATCACACAGGACTCACTTTCTCTACTCTACTTGGGGAAGCCACCAGATAGGTGCTGGCAGTGGAATTCCTGCTTGAGAACTCCAACAACCTTGATAGATGGGAGTTCAGCACAGTGCAGTTTCTGCACATCCTGAATGGAGTCATGATCCCACGCGGGTGGCGGATTGTCCCTCAGTGTGAAGGGGCAAAGAGGGGGGCAAATGGAGGATTGCTGCACTATAAATGGGTCAGGACAGCTGCCAGGAAAGCGTGCACAGACCTGCATGGTGCCCTGCTGGTGGGTGTGGTGATATGCATCACTGTAAATACACAAGGGGTTAATGTGAACACACTACACCTAACTAGACAGCAGAGGGAGCACCAGAGACATGACACACTGACATTCAACCAATAGGTCAGTAAGATAGGTCACGACCAATGGGCAATCAAGACACCCAGAGGTGACACTACCACAAGGGGGCTACCCATATAAAAGGACACAGCACACCTGAGCTCGCTCTTTCCAGTGGAGACACTTAGTGAGTACAGACACAGGGTTGATTCAACACATCACACCCACCACGTGGATTGTAGCAGACTGGTTAGTTAGTCTGAGTAGCTATAGCAGGATTAACAGGAGAGTCGAATCCAAGTAGGAGAATCGTTAACAGTAATAAACGTGTTAAAGCTATCTCCAAATCTGAACCTTCCTTTGTCAGAGTGCACATCAAGGAAGCAGCTTCTGCTACATCAAGAGCATAACGAAACAGTGGGCACATTTATTTCGGAGATAAAGCCCTATGTTTTGTACGGAGCTCTGGGCTCCACATAAACAGCTGGAGGGCAGTACAGGTGTAGTCAAAGACCTCTGCAACCTGTGAAAACACCAGAGATCTCTGCCCTGCTATCTGAGATGGTCCATGTGGAACATGATCCCAGTGTCCTGGCAAATGTGGCATCAGCCAGGTGCACATTACACAGCAGACTGACTGACTGATGCCCCTGATAACCCCCATTGCAACCTGGAGAGAGCAGGAAATAAATAACTTAAACCTTTCACCTCTGTCATTCCTTTCAGCTCCATCCCAGGATCACGACAAAGAGTCTAGATACCATTGTAATGTCGTAGGAAACCTGGCAGCAACGTGATAATGGCCAGATCATCTGTTTCAGTGATCTTGGTTGAGAGATAAATATTACCAAGGACATTGGGGAGATATTTGCTGCTGCTCTTAAAACTAGGCCCATGGTATTTTTACGTCTGCTCATGAAGGCCTCGGTTTCAATTCCCAATCGTAGGGCAGCACCCCTGACAGTGCAGCACTTACCTTATTACTTCACCAGAGTTGTGGGCCTGGATTTTGTTTTCGTCCCAGCCTCCGGGGTGGGACTTGAACCTGCAACTTTCTGACTCAGAGGTGAGAGATGCTCCCAACCGAGACACAGCCAGTGGGTTTGATCTCTTGTTTTAGGAGCTAACACAACTCAGTAACAAGCCTCTCCATTGACGTGCATTCCCCAGGATCACTGCTCCTCCTGGAGGTACAGTTATGTTGACCTGGGCCTGTAACATTTCTGTTGAGAGGGTCAGGCAGCTGATGGACTTGTCACCTTCTAACTAATCTCGCTCTATCTGTAACTCTATGTCGTTGCTTCACCATTGCTGCAATCCTTTTTCCTCTTAACTGGAATGGAATTGCTAAGTTAAAGCCCACTTGATTAAACAAAAAGTGTGTTCGCAGATTCCTGAAGCACGGCTAACTTTTACAAACAATCGAAGCTCGATTAAGTTGCCAGAAATGAACTATAAACGACCAGCAAAATATCTCTCACACTTTTGTAAATGTGAGCCGGACATGAAAATGGAAATGGCAGAGTAACACAAAACTGCCGCTGTGGAGCTCCTGACCACATCATTTGGCCTCCACCTGCACATACTTATAAAATCCCCACCCTCCCTTCCTGCTGGGAACACGGGCTCTCAAATTGACGTCCACCCCAACAATTAGGCCCTCTGTGGCAAATTGTCACATTTTATGTTTGCCTGTGTTTCGCCCTCCTGTTCCCCCCATGAAGGCCTAATGGAATGGTGGCAAGATTAAACTTAACACCCCTCTGCCCCTCTGACTTGCACCGCCCCCCCCCCCCCCCCCCCCCCCCACCCGATGGTCCCACAGAGACCCCTGTGCAATGGGATGACTGACGGTAATCTCTGCAGTCATGTCAAGAACCATCCCCCCCCCCCACCCCCCCCCCCCCCCCACCCCCCATCCCCACCCCCACCCCCGCCACCCCCAAAAGCCAGCACAGGACTGTCAGTTTAGCTCCCACACCCAAATCCTGAAGTGGAAAATTGAGGAAATGGGAGGGCTGAGAGGCAAAAGCAGCAAGGTCAAGATGTTGAAGGTATAAGTGCACATGTTGGGACTGTCATATAAAGGGTTAACGTGAGGAGCACCTGGCATTGATGTAACTACGATGCAATGTTACAGGACTAAGAGACCGCGGTGTGGGTGAGAAGCTTGTGCCGAGTCACGGAGATATATATAGATCTGTAAACAGACAAGAATGTTTTTTACGAATAGCGGTCGATTGTAGCATTCTTAGGGTAACAGGCAAACTCTCAAGAAACCCCATCGAAGCCATGCATCGTCTGCCAGTATTATGCAGCAGCACGGTGATCTTAACTAACCTGTTGAACCTTGGCGCAGCCTAATGTCCGGGAAAACAAATAGATTTCTTAGGAAGGTGTTCCGGAATTCTTCTGTGTTGGAAAAATAAGGCTCACCAGCATTTGAAGCCATGTCATCGTTAGCCAAGTTGTCCCTTTTATAAAAATGCTTCAGCTCGCAAGCCAAAGACAGCAAAACATGAGTGGTTTGTGACACGTGTATAAAGGTTGAGATCAAATGACAGCATTATTCCTCATTCGTCAGCTGTATGCTGCGTTCGACAAAAGTGGTCTTCACCAAATAAACACAATGTTCGATGCCGTTAAAGATTATAGGGGAGCGGGGAAAGAACACATGTGGATTCAACACTGCAAGGGGCTACTGTGATGTCAGTGATGTATTAAAACATGCAGGAGGATATTGTAGGGGGAGTGACAAATGATATGGGACACTGAAATATCTTTATGGGATCTGAGAGGGACATTTGTCACGGAGAATTTCGGTGCTGCACATCGCACTGGGATAATAAAAGCAAAAGATGGGACGTTTTTGAAGACTGCCTTTTCAATTATTCTCATCAAAGATAAAAAAGCAAGGAAAGAACTTGCATTTAAAAGACACCTTGACTTCAGGATCTCCCAAAGTACTCCAAGACCAATGAGGTACTTCTGAAGTTCAGTCACTGTGGTAATTTTGGGCAATAGCCTCATACGGAGTGAGGTACAGCTCTTGCAGGTGCAGGATGCGGCCTAGTGCCCGGAGGCTGTTCAAAAGAAGGAGATCGGATGGATGCAACCCCCATCCCCTCCGCACCTGTCCTCTGCACCCTTGCACTTTCCAACCAGCAATGAGCGGAATGAGGAGCGGGAACCCTTCTTCCATCCCTTTTCTTGGCCCCGGCGTGGCTTTTATGGGTATCTGGGATTTGCAATCACTGAAAATCCCGGTTGAAAATGAAATTGAACATGTTCGTGGTGTTCCTTCATGCTCCAAACCGATGCCATTCTTTGTTAATGGGCTGCACATCTATTTTCTCTTTATTCATCTGTATTTGCAAAAATGCAAACCGAACCACGGAACTTTACAGAACAGACCACTCAGCCCATTGCTCCATGTACTAGCCCTCTGAAAGAGCTATGCACGTGGTTGCGCTCTGTTGTGGGTTATTAACCCTCCATGATTGTTCTGGATTCTCCAGGGATTCAAGATTGATCTCTGGATACTGCCGCAAGCAACCCATGAGAAATATCAGAGGAGCATTAAGGAAAGTGGTTCGCCCCATTTCGTCCCCGCACTTTTGTTTATTTGTTGTGAAAATATTGGAGACGGGGAAAGACTGACCAGCATGAGGTCATGTGATGAAACCTCCAGGAACACCTTCAATCAAAGTTGGCGACCGTAACTGCTGTTTTTTTGGGGGGACTTATATTTCTTTTTAAAGTATTTATTCTTTTCCCTTTTAGAACTTATCATGGATTCTCCTTCCACCAGGGCTTCTGCTGTACTATTTCCACATCCCATGAAGCTTCTGCGTAGTTATTTCGCCCAACTTCCCCCTCTCTTCCATTGCAATAACCTGATATTCAGACTTTGCCGGTATTTTAACTCATTGTTGGCTTTTTGTTGCACTGTCATCACACACAATGCTAAGCTGATGATAGGGGAATGATAGAACGACCAGGCTATTGGAAACGACACCCAGATTGTCCTCCATCAATCACCGCACACCCCACCTTGCCATCTTTAGTTAGACACATTCTGCACCATTACAGTACATTATGTTGCTTCGTGATACCAACAGTCACATATCAATGCTCACCCCTGCAGCTGCCAAGACAAGTTGCACCAGGAAATAAATCAGCAAAAAGTTTGGGAGAAAAATAAGGGAAGGGGGGGGGGATTCTCCATCCAATCATGGCAGCCGGATTCTCCAGTCCCGCTGCGGTGAGCGCCAAATTCGCCGTCCTCACTAACAGCGGTAGCCGACTCGCAACGGAGAATCCTGACCAAGGTGATATATTTGCATTAAATATTCGCAAAGCCAGGACTTACAGTACGTTTCAATTACTTTTTTAAAAAGTATTTCAACATTACACAGAGTTTTACAGCACAAACTGAGTCCCTTCAGCCCCTCGAGTCTGTGATGGCCATCAAGCACCGATCTAGTTCAATTCCATTTTTCAACACTTGGTCCGTAGCCTTGTATGTGATGGCGTTTCAAATGCTCATCTAATTGCTTCTTGAATGTTGTGAGGGTCTCCTGTTGAATGATTTGCAGTCCCAATAGCTGGGAGTGTGGAGTGGGAGGGGGAGGTGCACACTGGTGGAAGTGTAGATTTGGATGTTCGGGCTATCAGTGGGAGGGAAGAAGCAGAATCTTCCTCTCAGGGAGGGATGGGAAGGAGGGACAGGGCTGGAATATTAGGGAAAGTGGGAAAGACAGAGGGAAAGTGTTCTGGGGAGAGTGGGGGGGTGGGAACTGGGATGGAATGGCTCCTTGAGGGAGTCATAATAATAATCTTTATTGTGGCAAGTCGGCTTACATTAACGCTGCAATGAAGTTGCTGTGAAAAGCCCCTAGTTGCCTGTTCGGGTACGCAGAGGGAGAAGTCAGAATGTCCAATTTACCTAACAGCACGTCTTTCGGGACTTGTGGGAGGAGACCGGAACACCCGGAGGAAACCCACGCAGACACGGGGAGAACGGGGAGGTCCGCACAGACAGTGACCCAAGCCAGGAATCGAACCTGGGACCCTGGCGCTGTGAAGCAACAGTGCTAACCACTGTGCTACCCTGCCACCCTAAATTCCATTCCCTGGCCAGGAATCGGACTCGGGCCGCGGCGGTGAAAGCAGCGAACCCTAACCACGAGACCGCCAGGGAACCTGGTCATGTTGAATGAAAACATACCCAGGGTGAGGCAACTGTGGAAGGAGAAAGAAAAACTATCATGCTGGTTGGAAACTTGGAGAATATGTGTTCCCCTCCCCCCCTTTCCCCACCCCCACCGCCCTAACTATATAATAGTTCCATTGTGCTTTGTGGTAGCATGGAGCAATCAGCATCCTTTGGAGTGCACTGCAATAGTACTTTCATTCCATGTTGCAGATATAAAGGCACAAAGATATTTAATAAGATGGAAAATGGACGTATACTTTGGATACCAGGAAGTGTAATATTGGATACTACTCTTCTGGTGTCAGTCTAATAATGTGAGCCAACAAATCATCGTTCAAAACTTGCACTGTGAAGATGATTTGTGTTCAACAGTGGATGGTGTTAATTCAGGGCACCTCTGATGCACTATCAATTACGACGAGACGAGAGTAGAATGTAATTGAGGCTTTGTTACACAGAGATGTGTGGCCTCCTACAGCAGCTTACAAAATGGCTGCTGCTCGGAGGCACACACATTTATACTCCACCTCCTGGGCGGAGCCAGCAGGCAGGGTTCTACCACCGTACCTGTAGTACAGGGGCCTTACCATAATACCCATATAGACAACAGTGGTGACTACCACATTCACCCCCTGTTAAAAATGAGTCCAGCGGGGTGGGGTGGAAAACTATATGTATACAGAAGGTTTTAAAATTACAGAGAAGGTTACAAATTTAGACGATCAGGCGCCTTGATCTGTCGTTGAGAGCACCGCAGTGCTGGTGGCGACTCAGGCGTCGGCTTGGTCTTCGGTGACTCCGGGAGTGTGTCGAAATCCTCTTCATCCCTGGGTGGGAGCAAGGGGAGGGCAGATTGTCCTGGAGCGGGGGCTGCGGTGGGGTGCGCCGGGGGAGGGGAGGGTGGCGCTGGGGCGGGGGGGGGGTGGGCACCCAGCTGGTGCCAGATCCCTGAGGGAGACTGTGTCTTGGCGGACATCGGGGTACGCTATGTAGGCATACTGCAGGTTCGCATGGAGTAGCTGTACTCTCTCAACCAACGGGTCTGCCTTGTGGAGCTGCACGTGCTTGCGGAGGAGAACAGGTCCTGGAGCTGCCAGCCACATTGGGAGCGAAACCCCGGAGGTGGACTTCCTGGGGAAGGCAAAGAGACGTTCATGGGGGGTTTCGTTGGTCGCGGTGCACAGGAGCGACCGAATGGAGTGAAGTGCGTCGGGGAGGACCTCCTCCCAGCGGGAGGCCTTGCGGCAATGGGGGAGGGGGAGTTCCATGAGGAGGCGCATGTGATCGGGTCAGGCCCTAGAACTCCATTCTGAACCACACAGCCGAGGATGGCTAATAGGTTCGTGCTGAACACACACTTCTCCTTGTTGTAGGTTAGGTTGAGGTGTTTGGCGGTGTGGAAAAATTTGGAAAGGTTAGCGTCGTGGTCCTGCTGGTCATCGCCACAGATGGTGACGTTGTCCAGGTACGGGAAAGTGGCCCGCAGCCTGTACCGTTCAACCATTCGGTCCATCTCCCGTTGGAAAACCGAAACCCCGTTGGTGACGCCGAAGGGAACCCTAAGGCAATGGTAAAGGCGGCCGTCTGCTTCAAACGCAGTGTGTGGGCGGTCCGCCTTATGGATGGGGAGCTGGTAGTAGGCAGATTTCAGGTCCACTGTCGAGAAGACCCGGTACTGTGCAATCTGATTGACCATATCAGATATGCGTGGGAGGGGGTACGCGTCGAGCTGCGTGTACCGACTGATGGTCTGGCTGTAGTCCACGACCATCCTGTTTTTCTACCTGGTTTTCACCACTACCACTTGGGCTCTCCAGGGGCTGTTGCTGGCCTCGATGATACCTTCCCGCAGCAGCCGCTGGACCTCAGACCTGATGAAGGTCCTGTCCTGGGCGCTGTACCGTCTGCTCCTGGTGGCGACGCATTTGCAATCCGGGGTGAGGTTTGCAAACAGAGAAGGTGAGTCGGCCTTAAGTGTCGCGAGGCCGCAAACAGTAAGGGGTGGTAGGGGCCCGCCGAATTTCAGGGTTAGGCCCTGGAGGTGCACTGGAAGTCCAGGCCGAGTAGCAAGGCAGCGCAGAGGTTGGGGAGGATGTAGAGCCGGAAGCCGCTGAACTCTACGCCCTGGACGGTGAGGATGGCGATGCAGTACCCCCGGATCGCCACGGAGTGGGATCTGGAGGCCAGGGAGATTCTTTGGTTAGCGGGGTGTACCGCGAGGGAGCAGCCCCTTACCGTATCGGGGTGGATGAAGCTCTCAGTGCTCCCAGAGTCCAGAAGGCAGGATATCTCATGCCCGTCGACCTTCACTTTGTTGAAGCGGTCGCGAGGTTGTGCGGTCGAGACTGGTCGATCGTGACTGAGGCGAGACGGGGCTGGTCGTCGGCGGTTGCAGGCGATGAGCAGCCTGATAAGGTGCCCGACGGGCAGAGGTCCTGAGGCAGGTAAGATGGCGGCACCCACGGGCCGCACGTGTCCTGGAGCAGGCAAAATGGCAGCGCCCTCGGGTCGCACGTGTCCTGGGGCAGGCAAGATGGCGGTGCCCATTGGTTCTGAGGCAAGCAAGATGGCGGTGGCCACGGGCCGCACGTGTTGTGAGGGGAGCAAGATGGCGGCGCCCACAGGCCGTACGTGTTGTGAGTGGAGCAAGATGGTGGTGCCCATTGGCCACACGTGGGGGGTGCCAGGATAATAGCGGCAATTGAGCGGGCCTGGCACACTGCAGCAAAATGTCCCTTCTTGCCACAGGTCTTGCAGAGCGCGCTGCGCGCCGGACAGCGCTGCCGGGGGTGTTTTGTCTGTCTGCAGAAGTAGCACTTGGGTCCCCCAGGGTTGGTTGGCTGCCGCGCGGTGCAGGCATGGGGTTGGCTGATGGGGTCCACGATGGAGTGGCCGCTGGCGGGGTCCACGATGCACAGGGGCGGTGGGCCGTGCGGTCGGGGACATAAGCCTGTACGTTGCGTGAGACGACCGTGAGCGAGAGCGCTCGTTTCTTGGTCGCCGCGGGTTCAAGCGTTGCCCCTTCTAAGAGGCGCTGGCGGATGTAGTCAGACCCTATGCCCGTAACGAACGTGTCTCTCATTAGTAGGTTTGAATGTTCAGTGACTGAAACGGCCTGGCAGTCACAGTCTCTCACCAGGGCGAGCAGGACACGCCAGAAATCTTCCACAGACTCATCGGGAAGTTGGTGCCGCGTGGATAGGAGGTGCCTGGCGTAGATCTTGTTGGTCTGCTGAGCGTAATTCTCCTTCAGTAGCGCCATGGCCTCTGTGTAGGTAGGCGCATCCTGGACGAGGGGAAAAATGTTGGAGCTCAGCCGCGTGTACAGAATCTGGAGCTTCTGTGCTTCTGAGATTGGGTCTGGCGCAGACCCGATGTATGCTTCAAAGCAAGCTAGCCAATGTTGGAAGTCCTTTTTGGCGTTGTCTGCTTGAGGCTGCAGCTGCAGGCGTTCCGGCTTGATGCGGAGGTCCATCTCTGAAAAATCTCTGTGTAATAAATTGATGCACTATCAATTACGATGAGACAAAAGTAGAATGTAATCGAGGCTTTATTACACAGAGATGTGTGGCCTCCTACAGCAGCTTACGAATTGGCTGCTGTTCGGAGAGCACACACCTTTATACTCCGCCTCCTGGGCGGAGCCAGCAGGCAGGGATCTACCCCCGTACCTGTAGTAGAGGGGCCTTACCATAATACCCATATATACAATAGTGGTGACTACCACAACCTCTCAGGGAGGATCGGCGATATTGTCCATCTCAATGCCGGCTGCAGACTGTTTAGCAGGCCCTTGTTGCCATAACCTTTCCATTCTGACATCACAAGTAACAATTACTCCCAGAATCCCCCACTTCACAACGCCACTCTATATTTACTGCACGATGCCTCAATTGGGAGGAGGGAAGGGGCTGCTCAAAATGCCCTCTCAGAACGTCCCCCCCAGCAAATGGTCCAGGCGTAGATATTTGAAGCACGTGTCAAAACTGCTTTGGGAATATCGACAAATTCGAAGAGAATTTCCTGCATGGTTCAATATTATAGCCTAAGTTTTCTAGTTCTCTTCCTGCGGCCCACATGCATTTGCCTCTCTGTGATCAGGTGCGTGTAGATCACCAGATGATGAGGAAGTGCAGGCTTCATCCTATTCCTTATGTTTGTTGGTGTGCAGGGCTTGCTGGTTGTGCCCTGGCTTCCACCGTTCAATGGGTTGAGGGAGTGTCACGGCTTCGCCAGAACAGGCCAATGCATGGCTACGCAAAGGCAGGCCTCATCGACAAAGGTAAGATAAAATGACAACAAAATAAGGCATTTCTTCAGACACCTCAGAAATCTACCTGCCTCCTGCGGCAGACCTGCCTTCTGCGGGTAAACAACTCCAGGGTCAGAATCTGGTTGGGGGGGGGGGGTCAGGATGGGACGTGGGACCTTTGGGTGGGAAGGGCATCGTTGGATTGGGCAGAAGTTGTGCCAGGCTGGAGATGGTTCCCAATTGTAAACCATAGACCTGTGTTGAATACTCATTGGCCCAGTGGATGAACGAGCTTGAAGCAGACTGATAACCAATGATAGTGCACTAAACAGGAAATAAATCAATTACTACGATCTGCCAGACACTGCCACCACAAACATTAACCCCAAACTGTCGCCATTGCCTCTATCTCACTCAAATATAGGTGCCTCCACAGAATTCTGGTACTAACTGTTGTGAGAGCAGTGTGGGTTATTCAGTGGTTTTGGGCCTGGTCATTATTTTTTTTTAAATTCATTCTTGGGATGTGGGCATCGCGGGCTAGGCCAGCATTTGTTATCCATCCCAAATTGCCCTTGAACTGAGTGGCTTGCTAGGCCATTTCAGTGGGCCTGGAGTCACATGTAGGCCAGACCGGGTAAGGATGGCAGATTTCCTTCCCTGAAGGACATTAGTGGGTTTTTACGACAATCGGCAATGGGTTCATGGTCCCCTTTCGACTTCTAATTCCAGATTTTTATTGAATTCACACTACACCATCTGCCGTGGTGGGATTCGAACCTGGGACCCTCTAGAGCATTATCTTGGGCCTCTGGATTACTAGGGACAATACCACTAGGTCACTGGCTCCCCATCATTTTACAAAATGATGAAGGAGTTTGCTTAAAACTAACCTCCCAAACCTTCACCACCCAGGCCTATCATTACTATTATTAGAAGGATAAAGGCAGCAAATGCATGGGGACCACCTCCAAGTCAAACATTGTTTGAGCCTTTGCCTGTCAATTTGACTGAGATTAGCAAACTAACTGCAGACTATACCTACAGGCCTTCTTACTCTGTAAGGCACATTTATCACCAGAGGTTACTCGAGAGCTCAGGGAGTCATTTCCATCATGACACTAAAGTAGACTCATCTCCCCTTCCCAAAATACTTACCATGGCATTTCTGGAATTATTGCATAATATTACATTGAATGTACAGCACAGAAACCGGCCAGCCATTCGGCCCAACTCAACTGTACCGCCAGTAAATAATAATAATCTTCTTTCGTGTCACAAGGAGGTTTACATTAACACTGCAATGAAATTACTGTGAAAAGCCCCTAGTCGCCACACCGGAATCCGGCGCCTCTTCAGGTACAATGAGCGAGAACTCAGAATGTCCAATTCACCCAACAAGCATGTCTTTCGGGACTTGTGGGAGGACACCGGGGCTCCCGGAGGAAACCCACGCAACCAGGAGGGAACGTGCAGACTCCCCACGGACAGTGACCCAAGGCGGGAATTGAACCCAGGTGCCTGGCGCTGTGAAGCAACTGTGCTAACCACTGTGCTATCGTGCCACCCTCCTCCATGTGACCATGTGACTCTCCTCTCATTTCCATTTCTCATCAAAGCCTGTCAGTATATCTTTCTATCGCCTTTTCTCTCATACGCGCATCTAGTTTCCTTTTGAAAGCTACTTGCCTCAAACACTTCCTGTGGTAGTAGGTTCGACATTCTAATGACTCTCAGAGTGAAGAAATTTCGCCTTATTTCCCTGGACAAAAGTCAGATTAAGTAAAAAGATGGATTCACTGAATTTAGATGAATCTCGGTTAATATTATTTTCAATTAATCTCGGATTTTTTTCAGCTGAAAAATGTAAGCATCACATTTAAAGTAAGGGGGGTGCGGTGGGGTGGGGCAGGGAGAACTCTGTTGTGTTGAGGTAAAAATGAATAGAGGGCGAATTGAAGGAAGGTATTCTTTTTATTCCAGAAAAAATGTAGGCAATACAGGCCAATCAGGGATATTTTCAATTGATTTACAGGTGATTATAAACACTGACCTATTTTACGGAACAGCACTCGTTTCAATGAGATGGTTTGTCAAGCATGGAATCAACTGTTTTTTAAGAAGATGGTCGGAATTTAAAAACAACCTTGCAGCTTAGCGAGCGGCTAAATTCGCTCCTGACGTGAGGATTTGCGATTTTCCATTCCGACCACCGCTGACTAGGCCGCATCACCAGATTGGGCCTTGTTCTCCTTGGAGCTCCTCTTCAACTTGGATGGTTTTGTGACCATCTTGTTAATATACCGGGGGTGAAAGGGGCTGCTGACCGACAAGGGACTGCTCTCCAAACTTTGGTATTGCTGGGAGCTGGTGTGCGGGTTTTTGGTGACCAAATGTTTTAACTGTGCGGCAATCGGCAATTTTTTGAAAGCGTCCACACCCCTGCTGGTTTTTAGTTGGTTCTGTTCGCCTGAAGTGGTACCAGCCAGTTGGTGACTTGCCGGGGGGTTGTTCTTCAATGTTAGTGAGATGGCTGGCAACTTCATGAAAGGCACCAAGGAAACCGTGTTCTGAAGGCCCTTCACTGGAACAACGATGTGGTCTGAAGAAGCCGTAGGCTTTTGCATGGGATTGTTCCCGGTGCGTTTTACAGAACCCAGAGCCACGTGGTGAGGTTGCTTATGAATTGTTGGTGACATGTTGCTTTCAGTCCTTGGCATAAGCCTCGTAAGCTTTTCCTGGTGGCACCCAGTGTACAACAAGACAAACTCTCTTTGTGACTGAAGGGGCAAGGCCTGCAATCCTTTACTGCACTTGTTGAATATCTCAACTACTACATCTAAGAAGAGAAAGAAATATTGTTGAAAGCAACCCTTTGATAGTTTAAGACAGCAATATTCATTTCACTGCTTGAGAAATGTCAACAGTTGCCACAAATCTCCTTCTGCACCAGTATGATGTAGGTAGCAATCATCTTACCAAGAGCTTCGTACACTAATTTAGGGATGACTGTTTTGAGAACTTCACAGTGTCTCTGTAAAGATGGATTGGCGTTCATCTCCAATAACCAAATCTGAAAAACAGATCAAACGCAGAACTGTTAATCCCTACGAGGGTCTTCCATCTTTAGTTTCGACGGCAGTGGGTGGAGTTATCTTTCACCCCTACGACTGGATTTGAAACGCAGCTCGGGTACATTTCACAAGACTATTGGCTGTAAGGTTTCTGCGTGAAACAAATTTGTTTTTACAATCATTAACCATTTAATAACAAAATTATTCTCACCACAGATTTTAAAGGTGAAAAAATGCCATTGTGTTCGAAATGGGAGAACATCACGCTGGCATCATAAGGAGAGGCTTTCTGAAGGATAGGATGTTGCAGTTAATTAATTCCTTCTATGAATTGCAGTGGTTATTGAGCAAGTAATCGCACATGTCATGGATAACCGGTACGCTTTCCATGGTGTTGTTCGATAGAGGAATGTTGGCCAGGACATCGGGTGGAGATGGGGGGGGGGGGGGGGGGGGGGAGTTCACTGAACACCCTGTAATAGCATTTATTAGATCTGCATTATAAATTTGAAATGCGTTGAAGATTTGCGTTAATCTGACATTCGCAGTATTTGATTGATGCCGCTGGGTCAATTGACACAGCTTCCTTCGGGAAGAGAAGCCTTCACTTATACTAACCATTTGCCATTGATGTGGATGTGGCTACTAACAGATGTGTGCTCTGGGACCTGTGTGATTTACCTCCTTAGATCCTCCTCTTCTTTCTGCAAATGTTCAGACAGAAGGATCCCTGTGTTAAGGGGCATTTTGGAAGGGCTAATGCAGGTAGGGAATATACGGTGAATGGTAGAACCCTCAAGAGTATTGAAAGTCAAAGAGATCTAGGAGTACAGGTCCACAGATCACTGAAAGGGGCTACACAGGTGGAGAAGGTAGTCAAGAAGGCATACGGCATGCTTGCCTTCATTGGCCGGGGCATTGAGTATAAGAATTGGCAAGTCATGTTGCAGCTGTATAGAACCTTAGTTAGGCCACACTTGGAGTATAGTGTTCAATTCTGGTCGCCACACTACCAGAAGGATGTGGAGGCTTTAGAGAGGGTGCAGAAGAGATTTACCAGAATGTTGCCTGGTGTGGAGGGCATAAGCTATGAGGAGCGATTGAATAAACTCGGTTTGTTCTCACTGGAACGAAGGAGGTTGAGGGGCGACCTGATAGAGGTATACAAAATTATGAGGGGCATAGACAGAGTGGATAGTCAGAGGCTTTTCCCCAGGGTAGAGGGGTCAATTACTAGGGGGCATAGGTTTAAGGTGAGAGGGGCAAAGTTTAGAGTAGATGTACGAGGTAAGTTTTTTACGCAGAGGGTAGTGGGTGCCTGGAACTCACTACCGGAGGAGGTAGTGGAGGCAGGGACGATAGGGACATTTAAGGGGCATCTTGACAAATATATGAATAGTATGGGAATAGAAGGATACGGACCCAGGAAGTGTAGAAGATTGTAGTTTAGTCGGGCAGTATGGTCGGCACGGGCTTGGACGGCCGAAGGGCCTGTTCCTGTGCTGTACATTTCTTTGTTCTTTGTTGTTCAAAAAAAAACATTGTTTTGCTAAAGGGACTGGTGTGGGGTGGAGTGAGTGGCTACTGTTCGAAGACACGGTTTAAACGCCACCACTGCAGCTGGTGGAATTTAAATTCAATTAATAAAACCTGCAATTGAAAGCTGGTCTCAGTAATGGCGATCGTGAAACTATCGTTGAATGGTGCAAAAAACCATCTGGTTCGCTAATGCCTTTTCAGGAAGGAGAACTGCCATGCTCATGCGACACCAGATCCACGGCAATGTGATTGACTCTTAACTGTCCTCTGAAACGGCCCAGCAAGACCAGTCCATCCAAGGGCAATTACGGGTGGGCAACAAATGTTGGCCTTGCCAACGACGCCCACAAAGACAAAGGTTTCCACCAGCAGGAATATCAGTAACCAGCGGGCGCTGATTTACGATCAGGAGGCGAAAAAGCAGCAGGGAGATGAGGAGAATTTTGGGATGGGGTTCTCTTGCCTCCCAGTCGCAGTAGACACCCATTCGTTGGTGGCGGGATTCTCTACCACTGTCAATGGTAATTCCCATTGAAGCCACCCCGCGCCGCCAGGAAACCCGCATGTGGGCGTGCACTGCCAGCGGGATCAGAGAATCGCGCGACCATCGAACAGATGGAGAATTCCGGCCTTTATGCCTGAAAAGATGATGGTAACGGATTCAGTGGTATTTTTCAATAGGGAATGAGATAATTGAGGGGATAAACTTGCAAGGTTCCAGGCATAGAGCAGGGTAACAAGACTGACTGGACTGCTGTACAGAGGGGTAGTATGGACTCACTGGGCCAAATGGCCCTTTCTGTGTCCGATTGACTTTTTAACAATTACCACTGAAGCTGATGAGAACTAAGCGCCAAAAGGAGAAACAAAAGGCAAAGTGGAAAGGTTGAGGAATGGACACTTATTGCTCAATGACTTATTCACAATTTCAATAAGTTTGCAAACTTCAGGATTTGCTCATATTTTAAGTATCTACTTGATGGTACTCGACAGCTGTCGATCTTATGCAACTCTATTATTAAAAGCTTAAAGTATTCTACCTTATTTTCTCTTAGCCGCTCAATTGGCATATCCTAAGGTTTTCTTTAAACAATGAGAACATGTATTTGTGAACTAAAAGTAGAACGTGCTTGAAGGTCTGGCGAAGACCACTGATCTGAAATGCTAACTTTGTTTCTCCCTCCACAGATTCTGCCTGACCTGTTTGTCAGCGTTTCCTATTTTTCTTTCAGATCCCTTGTATCTGCAGTATTTAGGTTTGGTGTACCTCATTTTCAGTTAGATTTTATGTGCTTTTCTTAACCAACCCCTTGACCCAAATGTTAACGGAAGACAAAGCATTTTTTTTTTACTTAAGGCTTATTACTTTTCAGCAGCCTTATTTGAGCACTGCCTGCGTGAACGAAAACTTTAGTCCCCAGTTTGCTGATTGCCTTCTCCCTCAAACTGGGGCTGACTGTAATTTCAGGTCCCTATCATGAAGGTCCTTGAATTGCTGATTCCTTCTCCCCCGTGGTAGTGGAATCGGATTCTCAGAAATTGCCGGTTCAAAGCCACCGAATCCTCATGTTTTGTTAGTGACGGTTAATTATGGGTAAATACAAATATTCCCACTTTTTCTTACCATTATAAGAATTTTAAGGCCGAGACCCTTTAAACAGTCAATGTACTGATACCGTCCTTCATTGTACTCTGGGATTGTTCACTCTGCAGAGTTCTGGCACCATAGGCAGCAATTTACTGGATTCGACAAGAGGCTTTCCCTTTCCCATTCATTCCCTTCCCTCCCTTTGAACGAAGAGGATTCATTATTGTGCAGTGTTTTGCATACATTATTAATGCAATCCAAATAAACGATGGCTGTGTGAATGCGATGTTAGACGCTGCCATCTGTATGTGTTTGATTGGGTCTGGGGACTACTAGGCAACAGGTTTGAAGCTACCAGAAAACTAACAAACTATTGTTCCTGATCTTTGCTGAAAGATATCCTGGGACAAAGAGCCGATAATTAGAATTGTGAAGTGGGTAATTTAGCAAGTCAGTAAACAATGGCAAACAAGGTCACCTCAAACACTGCCCTTTGTTCTTCGAAGCATTTTGTATATCACTGCACAACTTAGCATAGAAAATAAGAGGATTAGGCCATTCGGTTCTTCGAGCCTGCTTCACCGTTCAATATGATCATGGCTGACTCTCTAACTCAATGCCCCCACAATCCTCCGCTCTCCCCATCCCCCTTGATGCCTTTTATTTGATGCCTTTTATTCCAATCAGAACGATTCCTTCTGTTATTTCAATCCCATGTGGGACATCAGGTTGGAACAAACTGTCTGCTACTCCTTGTATTCTAATTTCAGGTTATCAACATCACTGAGAGCAAAGATAACCCCTGCCATCTTGACTACAATATCAGCTATCAATTAACCTCCCTTCCTTGCCCACTCCAGCCTCACCTCCAACAATTTTTTGTCACTAACTATAAGATCGTCCTTTCACCTGCCCTGCTTCACCGCCCCCATTCCCTTGTCCACAAATCCATACCTACCATCTCTAATATTCACACTCCCTCCCACCTGTATCGTTCTCTAGTTCTTCTCCTATCTTCCCTGAGCTTATTATCCTGCCCATGTGAACTATCTCCTGCGCCTATTATAGTGTTGACTAACCAGCTTCCTTTCCTGTGCCCCCCGGGCTTGGTGACATTGTAAATAGTTTAGTAAATAGTCCTCTGGTAATGTCCGCTCTCTTTTAAAACTGCCAGCATTTCCCTAAGGTTCTCGCTCAACTTCTCTATGCTTGCAAATTGCCATCCCACCTCCAATTGCCCTCTCCACAGTTCTTGAAGCTGTTGTGCCCCAAGAGATGTGTTTCCGTCCTTCTTGCAACTTCATGCTTGAGTCTGTCGAATCAGGTTTCTGTCCAATCTACAGCGTTATAAATGTCCGAATTAAAGTCGCAAAATGGCACCTTCATTGATCACTGTCATGGCGCATTATTGACTCACCCGTGTTCACTGATGACACCCTGCTCCACAACTGCACCACCCAGTCCCATTGCCTCTGAATCCATCTCCCATTATTAATTTGACGGTTAAAAACTTCAGTGTCACATATTCCCTGAACTGACCTTCCACCTCAGTTACATCACCCACTCCTGCCCCATCTCAATCCATCTGCTGTTGAAACCTCATTTCTGCCCGTCATCTCTAGCCTTAACTATTCCAGAGACAAAGTTCTCAAGGCCAGGCATTTGTGCAACGAAAACTCCTCTGCTCTTCTTTGAATAGTACCATAGGATGGTACTATTTGATGTCTACCTTTTTGTTTAAAACGTTATTCTTTTCTCAAAGTTACAAAGTCAATGTGCAGAGTGAGCAGGACAAGACCTTAATCCATTTCCTTGCTTGCTCCAAAAAACAATTCAAATTCAAATTGAATCCAGTTCATTGTCCCCCACAAAAGAGACATACTAGATCCAGGCTGATGAGATCACCTGGGGCTAGATTCTCCATTGCGAGCCGGCCCTGCTACCACTGCTAGCAAAGATGGAGAATTTGGTCGCCATGTTCGGTCGTGACAGGATTCCCTACTCCAGCTGCTTGTCAATGGGATTACCCATTGAAACCATCCCACACCGCCAGGGAGCTCATGGAGGGGTTCACTGCCGGTGCAAACAATGAATGGCCAGAGAATCTCGCCCCTGATCTTAGGCTTGGATCCTACGCTCGATCTTCACCAAAAGGCAGAGATGCAACTATTTGATATCCACTTGGGAAAGGCCATTTGGTTTGTGTCAACCGACTTCCACAGTGCAACACACTGTCGGGACTGTAGTCAAGTCTCAGACTGGATTAGTTATGGGTGGCACAGTGGTTTGCACTGCTGCCTCACAGCACCAGGGACGCAGCTTCAATTCTTACCTCAGGTGACTGTCTGTGTGGGGTTTCCTCCCGCAGTCCAAAAATGTGCAGGTTAGGTGGAAATGGCCATTCTAAATTGCCTCCTTATGTTCAAAAATAGGTTGGGTGGAGTTATGGGGTAGGGTGGGGGCGTGGATAATTCACCCATAGCCATATACCCACCATCACAGCTTCCGAAGTCAGATCGGCCATTCTGAAAGTGAACCCTCGGAAGGCGACGGACCCGGACGGCATCCCTGGTCGTGCACTCAGAGCCTGCGCGGACCAGCTGGCAGAGGTATTCGCGGACATCCTTAACCTGTCCCTACTCCACTCCGAGGTCCCCACCTGCTTCAAGAAGACCACCATCATACTGGTACCAAAGAAGAACCAGGCAACGTGCCTCAATGACTACCGTCCGGTGGCCCTGACTTCAGTCGTAATGAAGTGCTTCGAGGGGTTGATCATGAAGCGCATCACCTCCATACTCCCAGAATGCCTTGATCCACTGCAATTCGCATACTGCAACCGGTCCACATGAGACACCATTTCCCTGGCCCTACACTCATCCCTAGAGCATCTCGAAAACAAGGACTCCTACATCAGACTCCTATTTATTGACTACAGCTCCGCCTTCAACACCATAATCCCAGCCAAGCTCACATCAAAGCTCCAAAACCTAGGACTTGGCTTCCCACTCTGCAACTGGATCCTCGATTTTCTGACCAACAGACCACAATCAGTAAGAATGAACAACAACACCTCCTCCACAATAGTCCTCAACACCGGGGCTCCACAAGGCTGCGTACTTAGTCCCCTACTCTACTTCCTGTACACACACGACTGCGTGGCAAAACGTGGTTCCAACTCCATCTACAAGTTTGCTGACGATACGACCATAGTGGGCCGGATCTCGAATAACGACGAGTCAGAATACAGGAGGGAAATAGAGAACCTAGTGGAGTGGTGTAGCGACAACAATCTCTCCCTCAATGCCAGCAAAACTAAAGAGCTGGCCATTGACTTCAGGAAGCAAAGTACTGTACACACCCCAGTCAGCATCAACGGGGCCGAGGTGGAGATGGTTAGCAGTTTCAAATTCCTAGGGGTGCACATCTCCAAAAATCTGTCCTGGTCCACCTACGTCAACGCTACCACCAAGAAAGCACAACAGCGCCTATACTTCCTCAGGAAACTAAGGAAATTCGGCATGTCCACATTAACCCTTACCAACTTTTACAGATGCACCATAGAAAGCATCCTATCGGGCTGCATCACAGCCTGGTATGGCAACTGCTCGGCCCAGGACCAGAGAGTCGTGAACACCGCCCAGTCCATCACACAAACCTGCCTCCCATCCATTCACTCCATCTACACCTCCCGCTGCCTGGGGAAAGCGGGTAGCATAATCAAAGATCCCTCCCTATTACTCACTCTTCCAACTTCTTCCATCAGGCAGGAGATACAGAAGTCTGAGAACACGCACGAACAGACTCAAAAACAGCTTCTTCCCCACTGTCACCAGACTCCTAAATGACCCTCTTATGGACTGACCTCATGAACACTACACCTCTGTATGCTTCACCCGATGCCAGTGCTTATGTAGTTACATTGTATATGTTATGTTGCCCTATTATGTATTTTCTTTTCTTCTCTTTTCTTCCCATGTACTGAATGATCTGTTGAGCTGCTCGCAGAAAAATACTTTTCACTGTACCTCGGTACACGTAACAATAAACAAATCCAATCCAAATCCAATGGGTGCTCCTTCGGGGGGGTCCGTGCAAACTCAATGGGTAGAATTGCCTCCTTCTGCACTGTAGGGATTCTATGATTCTATGTATTCAAATCACTGCTGTGGGCTTTGAAACCTGAGGCTTGTAGGATAGCTTAGACTGTGACAACTAAGCTAAGGCTGATGTTAACGACAAGTAGGATTACAAATAAATTCCGCAAGAAGCCGTTTTAGTCTTAGAAAATTCAACATTCATCACCTGATCCCTGCATCAGCCAATTAGACCATATCTGATTCACCTATTCAATACTTAACCCTCTAACTTTAAATCTCATTACTGTGATGAACGTAGAAATTGATATATTTTATATTTCATATTTGTGGCAGGAATGGTATTTAAAAACCTTGGTTTAAAATACATACAGGTTAAATCTGTACATAAAGAGTCATAAAAGGTGGGGTAGTGATAGATTCCAACCACCTACTTGGTTCCAGATGAAGGGAATCATGTTTTGATTGCTGGAGATTCCCTGAAGTGTAGATAATTTATGAGAGCGTGATGTTTAGTCCTAGCTGAGCAGGTCTTTGAATTTAGTGGGATACAGATGATGTAATTAATGGGAGGAACCTGGTCTGTCTGTACTTTTGCACTATGTTATCGGATTTTAAGTTGAACAGGAGTTTGGCTAAATGCTGTTAGGTTGAGCAGTTTGCCAGAGGATTTAAGTCTGACAAGACAGAAGTGTACTGAATCTGCTCTTGAAAGCGTCTCTCTCTAAACATATTTACACAGAAGACCGCAAGTAAATCTGTTGTGTTAACTTTATTTATAAGTGGCATTTGAACTTTATTGGGTTGCTTAATCTGGCTTAGTAGCAGGTGTAGATAGTAAGTTAATGGGTTTCTCTTTTATTTAAGAACTGTTTTAGTGATAAATGTAAAGCTATTTCTTTGATGTTAATGTAGTTAATCCTGTGTTTAAATTAAAGTTTGTTTTAACATCAACGGGACCTAATGGTCAGAGTCACAATTCTCGGGCTTTAGTGTCCTTTACCCACAATTTTACAAATAGAAGAATTGTTTTGGGGTCTCTTCCGGTATCCTAAAAAAAGTTGTGATCTGGTCCGGTATTCTCAAATTACCAATCAGATAGTTAATCATCCACCATTTAGAGGAGTTAATCCACAAAGAATCAAGAGTGTTTGCACATTCAGTAATAATAATTAATCTTTATTGCCACTTGTAGGCTTACATTAACACTGCAATGAAGTTACTGTGAAAGCCCCCTCGTCGCCACATTCCGGCGCCTGTTCAGGTACACAGAGGGAGAATTCAGAATGTCCAATTCACCGAAAAAGCACGACTTTTGGGGCTTGTGGGAGGAAATGTCCAATGGGAGAGAAAGAGTTCAGCATGTGGAGGTTCGCCGCACCCCCCCCGCCCCGTCCCCCCGGCCCCAACCTACATGGGTCAAAACAGGCATCAATGAAACATCTGTATGGAGCTGACTGCCACTGGGCATGAAGTCAATCCACTTAATCTCAGAATGAACAAAACTGTACAGCAGAACAGAATGAAAATTACCTTGAAGTTCTGATCAACCATAAAGTCGCAACCCAGGAGATTGAAGTAGCCCAGTTTGCATTCCAGTTTCCCCTTGACAGCGAGGAAACATTGTATCATGATCTTCCGCATTCTCTTCTGCAAAGAGGTTATGAAGCTTGGAATTACATGGCTTATTCTTTATTGACCCAGGCAGTCTATCTCGCATTTAGGCCTATCTCTGTTTGCCATCCATTCCACCCACCTCCCCCAGATACCCTTTCTGGATTCCCAATCAATCTTAAAGTTAGAAGGTTGAAATTCAAAGCCCGTTCCAGGGACTTGGGCTCATAATCCAGCCCTTCACTCCAGTGCAGTACTTGAGGGAGTGCCGCACTGTTGGAGGTGTCGCGCTTGGATTGGACATTGAATCAAAGCCCCATTTTCTTTCTCAAGTGTGTGAAAAAAGACCGAGTGGCCCAATTGCAAAGAATACATGAGGGCCTTGGACAAAGTAGATCGGGTGTAACTGTTCCCACTGGCGGAAGGATCCAGAACCAGAGGGCACAGATTAAAGTAGTGATGGCAATTTGAGCAGTGACTGGCTCCGATCTGGAATGCACTGCCTGAGCATGGTGCAGACAGATTCAATCGAGGCCCTCAAAAGAGAATTGGATAATGATCTGAAGTGAAAACATTTGCAGGGTTACGAGGAAAAGGTGGGCAAGTGGGACTGGGTGAGTTGCACTCACAGAGAGCTAGCATGGACACATTGTGCTGTAACCATGATAAGAGCAAGGAAGTTATCCTTGGTGTCCTGGCCAATACTTATCCATCAATCAACATCACAACAGAGTATCAGGCCATTATCACATTGCTGTTTTCAGGAACTTGCTGAGTGCAAATTGGCTGTTCCTTCTTCCACATTAAAAAAGCAATTACACTTCAAAATGCATTTGCTTAGCTTTTAAGCACTTTGGTATATCCTGAGGTTGTAAAAGGTGCTATATCAGGGCAAGTTTTTCCTCCTTTTGGGGGGGGGGGGGGGGGAAGAGTTCCTGGTCTACATGTCTGCAATTTCAGAAGTGAGGTTTTGATAAGGCAAGGCATTGTAAATGAAGACCCTGAATACTGCAGCCTGGACCACTCCAATGGGACTAACACTGGCTGAAGTTGGTTCAAACCCTTTTTCCTCAGACATTGGCGATCAGATTAACATTAATATCTTCTCTCTCAGTTGAATCTGAAGTCTGACATTCAGAGGTAAAGATCTCATCAGCTAAATTATTTATCCTTCTCAACTTTCACACATCGAATTGATTTTTGCATTATAACTGCATTTACTTAACATGTGAATCTTGCCTTGGCACAAAACACTGCTCAATTATATCAGAACAAGTTTCTTGCTTAGAAGACATAAATTCTGGTTGCAAACAAATCTCCCACAGGAGTGGGTCAAATTTGCGAACAAACTGATCAAAGCCAATTGAGGGAGGTTAGACTTATTGTGGCCAAAATGCCACATAAGTACGAGTATCCACTAGCCAGGGACTTCTGCCATTGTTCGCATCAAAGTTCATAGGGTCAGAGAAGGTCCTCTGACTTACATCTAAATTATGGGCATCGGTATCACTTGAAGAGGGAAGTCTTGTGGGTTAGCGTCTCTCCCTCTGAGCCAGAAGCTGTGCACACTATTGCTTTCCTTATTTAAGGGAGGATACAAATTCAATGGAAGCAGTTCAGAGAAGGTTTACTCAATTCAAACCTGCAATGGGGGGGTTGGCTTATGAAGAAAGGCTGGACAAGCTAAGCTTGTATCCGTTGGAGCTTAGGAAAGTAAGAAGCGACTTGATTGAAACATAGAAGATCCTGAGGGGTCTTGACAGGGTCGATGTGGAGGGGATGTTTCCTCTTGTGGGAGAATCTAGAACTCGGGGCGGGGGGGAGGGGGGTCACTGTTTTAAAAAAAAAAAAGGTTGCCCATTGAAGATAGAGATGAGCAGGTTTTATTCTCTCAGATGGTCATGGGTCTTTGGAACTCTCTTCCTCAGAGACATGGGGGCAGAATCTATGTTTAAGACAGAGCTAGGTAGATTCTTGGATGTGATTTGATTTGATTATCACATGTACCTAAGTACAGTGAAAAAGTATTTTTCTGCGGCCAAGGGGACGTACACAGTACGTACATAGTAGACAAAAAAGAATAATCGACAGAGTACATTGACAAATGGTACATCGACAAACAGCGATTGGTTACAGTGCGGAACAAGGGGCCAAACAAAGCAAATACATGTGCAAGAGCAGCATAGGGCGTCGTGAATAGTGTTCTTACAGGGAACAGATAAGTCCGAGGGGGAGTCGTTGAGGAGTCTTGTAGCTGTGGGGAAGAAGTTGTTCCTACGTCTGGATGTGCGGGTCTTCAGACTTCTGTACCTTCTGCCTGATGGAAGGGTCTGGAAGAAGGCAATGTCTGGGTGGGAGGGGTCTCTGATAATGCTGTCTGCCTTCCTGAGGCAGCGGGAGGTGTAGACAGAATCAATGTGAGGCTGGCAAGCTTGTGTGATGCGTTGGGCTGAGTTCACCACACGCTGCAGTTTCTTGGTAAGCAAGGGGGTGAAAGGTTATCAGGGAAAGGCAAGAATGTGGATTTGAGATTAAATTCAGGTCAGCCATGATCTTATTGAATGGTGGAGCAGGCCCGAAGGGCCAAATGGTCTATTGCTGCTTCTATTTTGAACGTTCGTATGTATGTTAAGAGCGGGAGATATTCTGGTCAGTCGCGTGATGGAAAGTTGGAGCCTCGACCATCACCATCCACAACACTGGACAATAATTTGCATTTAAAAAGTATATGTTGCCACGTCAATCGAGACTCCCTGAGAGAACTGTGACACACACAGCACTGGGGAGGATATTTTACTGCCTTCCAATTTGGCATTTAACATCCCAGTTCTAAAGGGAATGGACATTGAATGCTATTGATAGAGATGTGCTAATTTCACCCAATGACTGAATTGATTGAGAGTCATTTTTCTTGCCTTAAAAATAGATTCTGCCTTCATGACCTTTGAGGAAGGGAGTTCCAAAAATCCATGAGCCTCTGAGAGAAATCCAGGACAAAATCTAAGCCAGGGTCCACAAGTTGGATGAATCGCTGCCATTGGGTGAGTCAATATGCCTGGTCTGATCTGGAGAATGAGACCACCAAGCTATGAGGCTTGACATTGAAAGGTCCTGACCTTTTTTAAAATAAATTTAGAGTACCCAATTCATTTTTTCCAATTAAGGGGCAATTTAGCGTGGCCAATCCACCTAGCCTGCACATCTTTGGGTTGTGGGGGCGAAACCCACGCAAACACGGGGAGAATGTGCAAACTCCACACGGACAGTGACCCAGAGCCGGGATCGAACCTGGGACCTCAGCGCCGTGAGGCAGCAGGGCTAACCCACAGCGCCACCGTACTGCCCTATAGGTCCTGATCTCACGTCTATCATGCTCCTGTTAAGGACATTTCCATTGGATCCCTGCAGTGCAGAAGGAAGCCATTCAGCCCGAGTCTGCACTGACCCTCCGAAAGAGCACCCTACTTAGATTCACTTCCCTGCACTATCCCCATAACCCCAAAATCCTACCTAACCTGCACTTCATTGGGCAAACGAAGGAACAATTTAGCATGGCCAATCCCATCTAATCTGCATATCTTTGGACACCATTACAAGGGGATATAAATTTAAGGTGAAAGGTGGAAGATATAGGAGGGATATCAGAGGTAGGTTCTTTACCCAGAGAGTAGTGGGGGCATGGAATGCACTGCCTGTGGAAGTAGTTGAGTCGGAAACATTAGGGACCTTCAAGCAGCTATTGGATAGGTACATGGATTACGGTAAAATGATATAGTGTAGATTTATTTGTTCTTAAGGGCAGCACGGTAGCATTGTGGATAGCACAATTGCTTCACAGCTCCAGGGTCCCAGGTTCGATTCCGGCTTGGGTCACTGTCTGTGCGGAGTCTGCACGTCCTCCCCGTGTCTGCGTGGGTTTCCTCCGGGTGCTCCGGTTTCCTCCCGCAGCCCAGGGATGTGCAGGTTAGGTGGACTGGCCATGATAAATTGCCCTTAGTGTCCAAAATTGCCCTTGGTGTTGGGTGGAGGTGTTGGGTGGAGGTGTTGGGTTTGGGTGGGGTGCTCTTTCCAAGGGCCGGTGCAGACTCAGGGGGCCGAATGGCCTCCTTCTGCACTGTAAATTCAATGATAATCTATGATTAATCTAGGACAAAGGTTCGGCACAACATCGTGGGCCGAAGGGCCTGTTCTGTGCTGTATTTTCTATGTTCTATGAGGGACAATTAATTGCTCATGGGCAATTAATCCGCTGCACATCTTTGGACTGTGAGAGGAAACCGGAGTATCCGGAGGAAACCCACGCAGACACGGGGAGAGCGTGCAAACTCCACACAGTCACCCGAGGCCGGACTTGAACCTGGGTCCCTGGTGCCGTGAGGCAGCGGTGCTAACCACTGTGCCATCGGAAGATTCTTAGCTCCACAATTCATCGGAAATAATCAAACAAAAATGAACCAACCTGAGTGAAAGCACGAACTTACCACAAAAACAGTACCTGACTCCTCTGATACTAACTCAACTGAACCTCGGTAATTAGAACACGGGTAGAAGCTGGAGCATAAACGTACCTCAAACACAGTGAAAACCCAGTCTTTGGGGAGATTCTTTGATTCCATATAATTCTCATTAATATAGTCATTCAAGTGCTCCATGGACCAGACAGTGTCCTCCTTCATCTCACTGTACAGAGGATTCTTTTTCTGTACAAACTGTGGATAAGATAGTGCAAAAGGTGAAATTAATGGAATAAGACTCCGAGTGGACACTTCTGACCAACAGCGACTTTTATGGACCATCAGGGACGGTCAGCAATTGAGAAGAATGAGGGTCATTGGGTGGCACAAGCTTGAACTTGATGCCTATCACAGATGGCAGGTGGCTGGCGGTGGCAGATCATAGGGCAGATCATCATGGGGGAAGGGAGGAGGAAACATGGGTTGTGTGATTGGAGCTGGTGAGTGAACGGCAGAGGCAGAGAGATCAAAGAGGCTCAGTGCATTGTGGAAATCGTGGGTCCAAAGGTGCGTGGGAGAGAGATTATAGTAGAAGGAGAATTGGATGGAGAGTTGGAACACACATGGAAACCTGTAGGGAGAAGAGACCTCATGGGAAGAGATCACAGGAGAGAGTTCAAGGGGTAGAGATCACAGGGGGAGAGAAATCATGGGGGAGAAATCATGTTGGAGTGATCATGGGGAGAGAGATGACAGGGAGAGAACCCGCAAAGCTAGAGATCACAGGGGAGAGGTCAGGGTGGGGAGAGGGAAGGGGGTGGGGCAATAGGTCAGAGGGGAGACGTCAGGGGGCAGGAAGAGGTCAGAGGGGGAGATGTCAAGAGGAGAAGAGATCAGAGGGAGAGGTCGCAATAGGGAAGGTTATTGGGAGAGTTCACGGGGAGAAGTCACGAGACAGAATTTAGGGGAAAAGACTGCAGGGGAGGAATCACAGCCGGGACAGATGATGGTGGTTATGGATAGTCGGCAGGGGGAGTTCAGATTATGAGGAGGGAGGCATTTGGTGGCAACTCAGCTGGAAGGCCGGAGAGGACGTATTCTTGACCCACAAACACAGCCAGAAGGTCACTTACTGCTGAATCTGGCAGTTCCCACTTCTCTCTCACTGGAGTTTCCTGCTCCATGCTGGAAGTGTTGACCAAACATGAGGAAGCACACAGCCTGATTTATTTACTGTACTTACTGACCTGTCTCAACAGAATGGGTCACACAGCAGCACCCAAAACCCCCAGTTGAACTGGAAGAAGTGTATTTGCACAAGGCAATATGTTTACCAATTTAATTCTCCCACCATATTCCATCTGTCTCGGCAGCGATGGGGTTAAAAATTCACCCCATTGTATTTTTAATAAATAAAATGCTTTGATTAAACACTCTTGTTTATTGGTTCGAAAAATATTGGACATGGGCTAAAAGGTTGTTTGGCTGGTAGTCTAGGGACATTGGCCAATGAAGTCGACTTGTTTTGCAATTGGCTGCGGAAGGTGGTACAGTGCGAGGATAGAAATGCTATCTGACCAGTCGTGGGAATGTGGAAGCCGGGTGATTGGGGACAGGAAATCCATAGAATTCCTACAGTGCAGAAGGAGGCCATTCAGCCCCAATGAGTCTGCACCGAAAAATGGGCGGTGCAGCAGGTTCCCGGGGCCTTCAGTGCAGGGCAACAGCATTGGGGCAAAGGAAACCAACTCCCCTTTTTTTTACAGCACTGACTGCCATAAAGAAGTCTAAATGTCCAGACACTTTGAGAAGCCAGGGAGAAGGTCAGTGGGTAGGAATGGAGATAGGTGTTCAGTCAGCGGTGGGGGGGAGGGAGGGTGCTGGTCAGTGGATGGGTGGATGGGTGGGTAGTTGAAGGGTGGGGATTCGTCGATTGTGTGGAAGGGAAAGGGGGTATGGTTGGGAGGGTCATCGAGGAGGCATGGTTGGGAGGTAGCTGAGAGGCTGGGCAGGGGGGTTAGTCCCTGGTTCTGTTTCTGGGGTACCTCCCTGCTATGGCCCCCTCCTCGGAGATTGGAAGCTGTGGGCGGCCAATAATGCTTTACAACTTAAGAGTATTAACTGGCTAAACTGTGAAGAGATTCACCAAGAATTAATACACAGTTTAAACAAACGCGCCCATGACCAGGATTAGTACAGTCGATGTAAAACACCACTCAGCAGTGTGGGTTAGAAAATTTTAGTTATAGGTTTCCTTGTGTGTTCCAACTCTCCATCAAGGGGCTGGTTTAGCACAGGGCTAAATCGTTGGCTTTGAAAGAAGACCAAGGCAGGCCAGCAGCACGGTTCAATTCCCGCACCAGCCTCCCCTAACAGGCGCCGGAATGTGGCGACTAGGGGCTTTTCACAGTAACTTCATTGAAGCCTACTCGTGACAATAAGCGATTTTCATTTTCATTTTTTTTTTTCATCCACTGAGACCAGTCCCCCGCTTGACAGACATTTAAGTTGCCTTGACCCCCAACCTTTGCAACCCCCTCACTAAATCATCTTCTCTGGACTCCTGTGCCTTCACCGCTTGTAGCCATGCCTTTAGCTTTCGAGGCCCTGAACAGGAAATCCTTAACCAACCCTCGGCATATCCAAAACTCTCTCTCCTCCTTCGACACACTCTTGAAAACCTACCCTTTTGACCAAGCATTTGGTCATCCACCCCACTATCTCTTTACGTGGCTTGGTGTCAAATTGTTTTGTTTTGATAACACTCCTGAGAGGCAGTTATCTGTCAGTCACCTGAGGCCCATTTAGTGGCACAAGGGTGTACATTGTATTCTTCTCTTTGAAGCTTAAGTAGTGTGAGTCACCCTGGTTAGCTGAAGTCTGTATAACAGACAGACAGAAAGTGCACTCAGTAACCTGCAGCAAGTGTAACTAATGGCAGCTCCTCACAGACCGCGTGGTTTAGTTGGAGCAGCAATTGGATGCACTTAGGAGCATGCAGGTGGCGGAAAGCATCATAGATAGGAGTTATAGAGACGTGGTCACACCCAAGGTGCAGGCAGAGAGATGGTTGACAACCAGAAGGGGCTGGCAGTCAGTGCAGGAATCCCCTGTGGTTGTCCCCCTCTTGAACAGGTATACCGCTTTGGATACTGTTGGGGGAATAGCCTGTCAGGGGAAAACAGCAGCAGCCAGAGCAGTGGCACCATGGCTGGCTCTGATGTTCAGAAGGGAGGGTCAAAGCGCAGAAGAGCAATAGTCATAGTGGACTCTATAGTCAGGGGCACAGATAGGAGCTTCTGTGGACATGAAAGAGACTCCAGGATGGTATGTTGCCTCCCTGGTGCCAGGGTCCAGGATGTCTCAGAACGGGTAATGGGCAGCCTGAAGGGGGAGGGTAAACACGCAGAAGTTGTTGTACATCTTGGTACTAACGACATAGGCAGGAAGAGGCATGAGGTCCTGCAGAAGGAGTTCAGGGAGCGAGGCAGAAAGTTAAAAGATAGGACCTCCAGGGTTGTAATCTCGGGATTACTCCATGTGCCACATGCCGGTGAGGCTAGAAATAGGAAGATAGAGCAGCTAAACACGTGGCTAAACAGCTGTGTAGGAGGGAGGGTTTCCATTATCTGGGCCACTGGGAGCTCTTCCAGGGCAGGTGTGACCTGTATAAGAAGGACTGGAGAGGTGTAAATATCCTGGCCGCGAGGTTTGCTAGCGTCACACGGGTGGGTTTAAACTAGTATGGAAGGGGGGTGGGTACCAGAGCAATAGGTCAGAAAGTGAAAGCATTGAGGGAGAACTAGGGAACAGGGCCAGTATGGCTCTGAGGAAGAGGCAGACAGGGAGATGTTGCTGAAAACAGCGGGTCTGGTGGCCTGAAGTGCATATGTTTTAATGCAAGAAGTATTACGGGTAAGGCAGATGAACTTAGAGCTTGGATTAGTATTTGGAACTATAATGTTGTTGCCATTACAGAGACATGGTTGAGGGAAGGACAGGATTGGCAGCTAAACGTTCCAGGATTTAGATGTTTCAGGCAGGATAGAGGGGGATGTAAAAGGGGTGGCGGAGTTGCGCTACTGGTTAGGGAGAATATCACAGCTGTACTACGGGAGGACACCTCAGAGGGCAGTGAGGCTATATGGGTAGAGATCAGGAATAAGAAGGGTGCAGTCACAATGTTGGGGGTTTACTACAGGCCTCCCAACAGCCAGCGGGAGATAGAGGAGCAGATAGGTAGACAGATTTTGGAAAGGAGTAAAAACAACAGGGTTGTTGTGATGGGAGACTTCAACTTCCCCAATATTGACTGGGACTCACTTAGTGCTAGGGGCTTGGACGGGGCAGAGTTTGTAAGGAGAATCCATGAGGGCTTCTTAAAACAATATGTAGATAGTCCAACTAGGGAAGGGGCTGTACTGGACCTGGTATTGGAAAATGAGCCCGGCCAGGTGGTAGAAGTTTCAGTAGGAGAGCATTTCGGGAACAGTGACCACAATTCAGTAAGTTTTAAAGTGCTGGTGGACAAGGATAAGAGTGGTCCTAGGGTGAATGTGCTAAATTGGGGAAGGCTAATTATAACAATATTAGGCGGGAACTGAAGAACCTAGATTGGGGACAGATGTTTGAGGGTAAATCAACATCTGACGTGTGGGAGGCTTTCAAATGTCAGTTGAAAGGAATTCAGGACCGGCATGTTCCTGTGCGGAAGAAGGATAAATACGGCAAATTTTGGGAACCTTGGATAACGAGAGATATTGTAGGCCTCGTCAAAAGGAAAAAGGAGGCATTTGTCAGGGCTAGAAGGCTGGGAACAGATGAAGCCTGTGTGGAATATAAGGAAAGTAGGAAGGAACTTAAGCAAGGAGTCAGGAGGGCTAAAAGGGGTCACGAAAAGTCATTGGCAAATAGGGTTAAGGAAAATCCCAAAGCTTTTTACACGTACATAAAAAGCAAGAGGGTAGCCAGGGAAAGGGTTGGCCCACTGAAGGATAGGCAAGGGAATCTATGTGTGGAGCCAGAGGAAATGGGCGAGGTGCTAAATGAATACTTTGCATCAGTATTCACCAAAGAGAAGGAATTGGTGGATGTTGAGTCTGGAGAAGGGTGTGTAGATAGCCTGGGTCACATTGAGATCCAAAAAGACGAGGTGTTGGGCATCGTAAAAAATATTAAGGTAGATAAGTCCCCAGGGCCTGATGGGATCTACCCCGGATGTCCCGGAGGACTGGAGAATAGCCAATGTTGTTCCTTTGTTTTAGAAGGGTAGCAAGAATAATCCAGGGAACTACAGGCCGGTGAGCCTTACATCAGTGGTAGGGAAATTACTGGAGAGAATTCTCCGAGACAGTATCTACTCCCATTTGGAAGCAAATGGATGTATTAGCGAGAGGCAGCATGGTTTTGTGAAGGGGAGGTCATGTCTCACTAACTTGATAGAGTTTTTCGAAGAGGTCACAAAGATGATTGATGCAGGTAAGGCAGTGGATGTTGTCTATATGGACTTCAGTAAGGCCTTTGACAAGGTTCCTCATGGCAGACTGGTACAAAAGGGGATCAGGGGTCAGCTGGCAAGGTGGATGCAGAAATGGCTAGAGAGGCAGAGAGTAGCAATGGAAGGGTGCTTTTCTGATTGGAGGGCTGTGACTCGTGGTGTTCCGCAGGGATCAGTGCTGGGACCTTTGCTGTTCGTAGTATATATAAATGATTTGGAGGAAAATGTAACTGGTCTGATTAGTAAGTTTGCAGATGACATAAAGGTTGGTGGAATTGCAGATAGCGATGAGGACTGTCAGAGCGTACAGCAGGATTTAGATCGTTTGGAGACGTGGGCGGAGAGATGGCAGATGGAGTTTAATCCGGACAAATGTGAGGTAATGCATTTTGGAAGGTCGAATGCAGGTAGGGAATATACAGTGAATGGTAGAACCCTCAAGAGTATTGACAGTCAGAGAGATATTGGTGTACAGGTCCACAGGTCAACGAAAGGGGCAACACAGGTAGAGAAGGTAGTCAAGAAGGCATACAGCATGCTTGCCTTCATTGGCCTGGGCATTGAGTATAAGAATTGGCAAGTCATGTTGCAACTGTATAGAACCTTAGTTAGGCCACACTTGGAGTATAGTGTTCAATTCTGGTCGCCACACCACCAGAAGGATGTGGAGGCTTTAGAGAGGGTGCAGGAGAGATTTACCAGGATGCTGCCTGGTATGAAGGGCATTAGCTATGAGGAGTGGTTGAATAAACTCGGTTTGTTCTCACTGGAAAGACGGAGGTTGAGGGGCGACCTGATAGAGGTCTACAAAATTATGAGAGGCATAGAAAGAATGGATAGTCGGAGGCTTTTCCCCAGGGTACAGGGGTCAATTATTAGGGGGCATAGGTTTAAGGTGCGAGGGGCAAGATTTAGAGGAGATGTACGAGGCAAGTTTTTTTACACAGAGGGTAGTGGGTGCCTGGAACTCGCTGCCGGAGGAGGTGGTGGAAGCAGGGACAATAGTGACATTTAAGGGACATC
This sequence comes from Scyliorhinus torazame, assembly GCF_047496885.1. Lineage (NCBI taxonomy): Eukaryota > Metazoa > Chordata > Chondrichthyes > Carcharhiniformes > Scyliorhinidae > Scyliorhinus > Scyliorhinus torazame. The sequence goes on along the minus strand of NC_092722.1, from coordinate 14,679,562 downwards.
TTGACAAATACATGAATAGGATGGGAATAGAGGGATACGGACCCAGGAAGTGTAGAAGATTTTAGTTTAGTCGGGCAGCATGGTAGGCACAGGCGTGGAGGGCTGAAGGGCCTGTTCCTGTGCTGTACTTTTCTTTGTTCTTTGTTCTTGCAAAGCACCTTAGGATGTTTGATAAAGATACTATATAAATGCAAGTTGCTGTTAATGATGCACTCTTGTTGCATTCTGTCCTCAGTGACTTGCAATTTTTGCTCCACCAACGCCTAGTCTTCACATCAAGCTGAGAGATGTCAATGCCAGGGAACTAAACAATGATGTACTCTTTAAAATATCCAGTGACTGCGAGAATGATGTACACCTGAGGTGAGATTCAAAGTAAAGTTCCCTCAACTCTGCCTAAACATGCCTGAGTCCTATGTCTTAAGGGATTCACATTCTGACAACTGTGATATAGGAATATTCGTGTAGATGCAGGCTTATCATTCACTGTTCTATAAATCGTGAATCTTCACCAGTAAAATACGAAAAGATCAATTGACAACTGAACAAATGTTTAGGTGCACACCTTTGGAAAGGATTGTCAACAGCTGCCGAGGTGGGTTTTAGCCCACCCACCCCCTCAGGTTGCTGGGTAATTAACACAATGCTAATGAACATCAACCTGAAATTCAGCTGGAGGGCCTGGTCACACCTGAGCAGATAAAATCCCCTGTGCGCTCCCCAATTACACGAACAAACAAGCAACAACAAACTCCTAGGATTTCTTTCCATGGGGTCGTTTTTTGCAATATTGCAAAACAAGTGACAGCAAGTCGTCAACCCAACTTACACCCTGATTTCCATTATTCCTGCACAGCGATCTCGAACGCACTGTCTGAAAGGGCGGTGGAAGCAGATTGAACAGCAAGGTTCAAAGTGGAATTAGAGGCATGTTTGAGATGACGTGCAGGTCTTTGGGGAGAAAGAGCAGGAGAGTGGAAATAATTGGATGGTTGATTCAAAGAGGGCTCTCAAAGGGCTGATTTGTCTCCAACTGTGTTCTAGAATTCTACCCTTGCTGATCGGGTGGGAGATGCTCGTCCAAAACAAAGCGATTTATCAGTTAATGGATATGAAAATAGGAACAGAAACCCCCAATTGCATTTTAATTAATAACAGAATCCATGTTAGAAATTAGATTCTTTTTTTAAAAAAAGATTTTAATTTTGGTGCCTTCCCTTTCAGACTGTCATGGGACATGAGGAGTTTCAAAGTCTAACTCGCAAAAAAATCAATCACTAAATTGTAGTGAGGTGTGATCCCATCGTTTTCCTTGGTTGTAGGTTTAACATGGAGCCCAGCACAAGTTTCAAACATTTGTAAGTGATTTGAATGAGTGAGAAATATTGAAAAAAGAATGCCAGAGTCGCGGAAAAGTGAAAGACCTTTCTGTTCAAACTGGAGCAGTTTCTCATGAGGGGGCGATGGCTGGAGCTCACAAAATGTGGCACTTTGCAAATCTTAAAAAAAGAAAAAGAGCTGTTGTCAAAATTTGGAAGAGGCCGGGAAAATGCCACACCTTTAACAATCCCGTCCAGAGGAATAGTCTCGTTCCTGGAATTGTAACCTTTTGTTTTGTTGAATCGAGGAGTTAGATCAGATATTTCAAAAACAACAAGGTGCATTTATAATGGAGCCTTTAGGAGAGTAAAATGACTCAAGGTGATTCAGAGCAGTATAATCAAACAAGATTTGAGACAAGACACGTTAAGGAGATGTTAGGGCAGGTAACTGAAAGCTTGGTCAAAAGGATAAACCTTAATGAGCACCTTGGGAGGGCAAAGGAGATCGAGAGGTGGAGAAGGTAATGGAGGGAATTCTAGAGCTTAGGCAGTTGAAGGCATGACGAGCTGGAATCGGAGGAGTACAGATATTGGAAAGGATGCAAGGATGGAGGAAGTCAAAGAGATAGGAAATGGTGAGGCCATGGAGGGATTTGACTATATAAATGTGTAAATGTATTACGGGCAGGATCTACCGGCTGCTTTGTGCCGGAAAAGCAGCGAGACGAAATGCAACAGGTAGATGCTGGGAGATCCCGCTTCCAGGATCTATCCGGCTCGTCACGCCTCGCGAGATCAAATGCGATCTCGTGAGACGTCACGATGTGAATCCCACCCATTGGGGGCAGGATTGCTTTCTGGCAAATCTGCATATTTGAGTGAGGCAGCTAATGTCACTCTGATATGCGTTCCTGAGATCTAACCAAGGCGTGTGATCTAACCCCCCTCACCTTCGAGACCTCGGGCGAGCGTGGTGCAGTGCTGGTCTCCACAAACGGGGACCAGACTGAACGGCACTCATGGGGGTCTCCCGGGGGATTGGAGGACCCCAGATGCATGCCCTCTGGGTAGAGTAGTACCATGGCACTGCTGATGCCACCCAGGCATGCTGGCAGTGCCATCGGGGTGCCAGACTGGCACTGCCAAGGTGCCAAGCTGGCATTTTTTGAGCAGTGTAGTGCCTTGTAGGGCCTGGGCACCTCCTTTTAGTGAGTTAGGGCTGGGGGGGGGGGGGGGGGGCGGTTTGGGACTCCTTTGGAATGCCATTTAAAAATGGCATACCGATCTGTCACTGCACTGAGGAGTTCTGGCCAGCGGAGCTCAGTGCAAAAATCAGGGCGAGGTGCGGCCTCGTCGGAAAGTTCCCCGCTGAGGCCCTGATCTACCTGGATGGACGTTAGCTAGCAGGATGTTTCTTGGCTCTCCGAGCGCTGGGAAACACCCGACTAATCTCGCGCCATAGGACTCTGTCCCCATTTGAATAGATCGCGCCCCCATGTCACTGTCAGATTCACTATTTCGCGGTTCGTTCAAAACAATCACATGATGTTTAATACTTCAAATCAAAGCTGATATGATGCTTTCAAAGAGTGCAGATGGTAACTTGTAGACACATAAAATAGCCCAGTACTTAAAAGCAATTATGGAACACGGTTTGGTATTCGTTCTCCCCACTATGGGAATGTGAGTTCACATTGCCCAAATACCTCACTGGGATGGACAGACCATGAGTTAAAACAGCTTCACTTCTGCTGAACAGGGATGCTTTGCAAAGCAATCTTGAGTCAAGGTTGAGGGGCTGAATGGCAGAGAAAATCATTCACTCATGACTTCAGAGTCTGGGACATGCTTTTTGGTCACTGTTTATTGTAATTAAGTGATTGAACTAGACCATACAACCATGGCAACAGAGTCTTTGGGTAAGATTGAGACCTTAAATGTACTTTCCTGGCTCCATGCTGTATATCTGAAATCTGCACTATGTGTCTTTTAATGATTATGGTTTAATGTTAGTATGCATGGAATGTAGAGACCAAAAGTTGGAATTGGTGTCAGAATTTTAGGTAGACCACTGTTTGCTGTAGTCAAACTGGAATTGTGAATTGCGATTTCTTACAACGAATAGTGAACTCAATAATAAAGAAGGGACGATCCTTTAAAACAGATGAGGAGGGATTTCTTCAGCCAGAGGGTGGTGAATCTTTGGAACACTTTGCTGCAGAAGGCTGTGGAGGCCAAATCACTGAGTGTCTTTAAGACAGGGAGAGATAGGTTCTTGATTAACAAGGGGATCAGGGGGAGAAGGCAGGAGAATGAGGATGAGCAAAATATGAGCCATGATTGAATGGCAGAGCAGACTCGATGGGCCGAGTGGCCTAATTCTGCTCCTGTGTCTTATGGTCTTATGTCATCATATTAATATCATGTGGTGCGATCTTTCTGCGTATTCATGTGGCATTGTATTGTAGCCATCTGGGATGGCCACTTCCAACTAGGTACAGAGAAACTTGCAAAGCCTGGCGGGTAAAATGGACAAGCCAAGACTCAGGCAGGCTCAGAGCCTGAAATGCATATTTGTCAGCAAAAAGTCCAGACAGTATCAAAACTCCGTTCCATTAGCATTTTAATGGGGCCGATTAACATTTGATGATCCATCTTCACCAAAACAAAGGACTGGTACTCCAGCAACCGGGACAGTCCCAGACATTTCGGCGCCACTCCCTGTTCAAGGGAAACGCAAACAACGGGGTCAGTGACCGCTTGGGACACGCCCAGCCATCCAGATCCCCGCCCACTTATTGGCTAAGGAATCGAACGGAGTGATCAGGGATCACCCAATTAGTAAGGCCCAAATTGAAGGACCGTCCAAAAGAGCGTGAAAACCCCCCGAGTATAAGAAGAAGAGTTCGCCATATGTTCGCTCTCCTTTGGCCTTGGTACCCCAGTCACGGTCATCGCCAAATGCAGCAACACCAGAAGCGAGTCCAAGTTCAACGTTCGCTACCAGACGGAAGAGCCCAGCTGAGCAGCAATTACTCCTTCGAACCCGAGAGATCCAGAATTGAACAGCGGCCACTGTTTTCTGACCTAAGCCGAGTGCCCGAAGTTAAGTACAGGTTGTCTTGTTGAAAGGTGTAGTTAACTAGTAGTGTTTATGTTGCATGACTAATTGTGTGTGTAAATAAAGTACCCTTGACCTTGAACTAACTGGTGTTTGGCTCTTTGATCGACAGCCGATTGAAACTTGTGGTGGTATCATTTGATACCTGGCGACGCTAAGCATTCGGACATAGATGACATAAAAGGAAGGGCAAACTCACTGATTGCCATAATTGGAACAGAGCCACAGAAAAGACAGAGTAAAAGAAACTCGCAACAGTGTAACACAAGCTCATTAAAGACAAGGTCTTGGGTTGTTATATCTGATATTTGTGTATAAAATAACAAAAGAAAGTGGAACAGGAAAGCAGTCTAACATCCATCACTTTACATAAATCTCAGGGAAGGGAGTGGTGGGAGAGGGGGTCCCTGTCGGAGGTTTGGGTAGTTGGGATTCACTCGTGAGTGATCTAAGGTATGGAAGCTCATAATTTAGGGTAGGAAGACTTTATAAAGACCTGAAAACATTTAAGAATCTACTTTACATCTTCATATTATTTCACGATAGTCTAACAGTCAACTCATAACTTCTAACAGTTACAAGGGAAATTAAAAAGGATATTTTCCATTCGTTCAACTTGCCTGATTGGTCAGGTGACTTGTCAGATCATCCGAATATGGATCGTATTTGTTGCACGCAAGTTTGACATAACCATGGCGAAAGAAGATCATGTGAGGTGATGTACAGGCAATCAGGAGGTAGGAACGGACATCAAACTTCCGACCTTCCAGAAGTAAAGGTTTGTGTAGATATCTGTGTGGGTAAAAGAGTAGGCATTTTAGCAATGTTTTAAGATAGGTTTGTGAGGTACCACACAGATATTTTATTTCTAGCGCTTTCCTTTGGGCTAATGCTGGACTTTTCATCTCTCCATCTACAAATATACAAATTCAGGGCAGGAGTCAACCAATCAGCCCCTCAAATCTGCTCTGCCATTCAATAACGTGTTGGCTGACCTGATTGTGGCCTCAATGCCCACGCAGACACGGGGAGAACGTACAAACTCCACCCAGACAGTCACCCAAGGCCAGAATCGAACTCCTACCCCCTTATACCCTTTGGCTCCCTTGTTAGTCAAGAATCTCGCTACCCCGGCCTTAAAAATAGTCAATGATCTTGCCTCCACTGCCCTCCAGGGAAGAGAGCTCCACAAAGGCCCATTGAGAAAAATAATTCTCCTCATCTCTGTCTTAAATGGCAAGGTGCCTTCATAAAACCAATCTTCAAAGATTTTCTTTCAAAGTGTTTTCTTGCACACATAAATGTGTCTGAAAACTCCAAGTAAAATATGGAACAATTAAACCATCTGCTGATTCTTCAGGGGGAGTATTTCCACTATTTGTTGTATAATGACATTGTAAATATGCTCTTTGTGTTTACTGTACCATTGTATGTAAGGAAATCTTATTGAACTTGTCTAGATTAAATGTATTTTTTTTTATTTAGAGGACCCAATTATTTTTTTTCCAATTCAGGGGCAATTTGCACATCTTTGGGATGTGGGGGTGAGACCCACGCAAGCACGGGGAGAATGTGCAAACTCCACACGGCAGTGACCCGGGGCCCTGATCGAACCCGGGTCCTCAGCGCTGTGAGGCAGCAGTGCTAACCACTGCGCCACCGTGCCGCCCTGAGATGAAATGTCTTTATAAACCACTGTCAGTTAGAGAATTGTATTCGAGTCACTTTATGGCACGGTGGCACAGTGGTTAGCACTGCTGCCTCACTGCATCAGGGTCCCGGGTGAGTGTCTGGGTGGAGTTTGTTCGTTCTCCCCGTGTCTGCATGGGTGTCCTCCGGGTGCTCCGATTTCCTCCCACAGTCTTAAAATGTGAAGGTTAGGAGGATTGGCCAACCTAAAGTGTCCAAAAGGTTAGGTGGGGCTACTGGGTTACAGGGGTGGGGGGGAGGGGGGCGTCTAGGTAGGGTGCTTTTTCGAAGGGGTCAGTGCAGACCCAATGAGCCAAATGGCCTCCTTCTGCACTGCAGGGATTCTATGGTAAGGTGGATGCCAAGATCTTGGACAAGATGCAGAAGAAATTCCTAAGAGTATTAGGGATGAGAGCCTTCTATTACCGGTAAAACTTGAATTCTTCGCCTGAACAGCAAAGAAAGTTAAGAGGAGATTTGATAGGGGTGTTTATGAATGGTTATGAGTCAGTAACCAGAAAACACAAATTTAAGGTGATTGGGGGTAAGAAACAGAGGCAACACGAGGAAACGTTTTAAATATACAATGAGTTGTTGTGATCTGAAAGGCTGTGGAAGCAGACTCAACAGCAACTTTCAGAACTGAATTGGGTAAATATTTGAAGGGAAAAAGTGTACAGGACAGTGGAGAAAGAGCAGGGAAGGGGATTATTTGGATAACTATCAAAGAGCTAGTATGGAAAGGTTGGGCCAAATGACCACCTTCAGTGTTGTAATGTTATATGATTCTATGGTTCTATGTCATTGCCGGAAATTAGAACAAATGGCGTTTTTTTCAGAACCAATATCCACCTGGGGTACTTCAGGCCTGATACAGTAAAAAAGAAGACTCTCATTTACATAGGGCTTAATTTCACAATCAGGGGGCTTCAAAGTGCTTTGCAACCAAAGAAGTATTTTTGGAGTGTTGTGACGGTTGTAATGTAGGAAACACGCCAGTCTTTAGTGACATTGGCTCGAGGAATAAATATTGACGAGGGCACTGGGTCCAATTCCCCTACTGTTCTTCAAATAACCTTTTATTATCCTCTCGAGAGAGCAGATGGGACCTTGCTTTAACATCTTATCTGATAGAAGGCTCTTTTGACAGTGCGGCACTCCCTTACCACTGCATAGCAGACTCAACCTCTACGTTTTGGGCTTCAGTCTCTGGAGTGGGACTTGAACCTTCTGACTCAGAGTCACCCACTGATCTACAGTTGATATTTCTACCGATATCGGACAATTCTGAAGTGTCATATCCAAAGTAACAGAAGAGTGATACTATTTCAATAGTTGCTTTCATTAGATACTATTTATGATTCCCTTTCCATCCAATCTGAGCACATAACCTGCAGCTTGGTTTATTTTGCTATTGCTCTTCTTTACCGTTGAACTATTCTGTTGATGGGTAAGCCATAATAATAAATCTTGCTGGAAGAATTACACTCCACACTTTCCAGTTTCGCACGGAAGTCCAGGCAGTCTTCTTGGCACTTCAAGAGAAAGATTCCTTTGCCCAGGTTTGATCCGGCGGGTTTCGAAATCCAAATTGGTCCATCTGCGTGGAGAGAAAGACAGGAAACAGAACATCAGCGGGAAAAGATGTAATCCTTCCCGATGGTCAGCGAACAGTTGAATACCTGCTGAGTTCATCTCTTTCCACAGAATACTGTGAGGAGCTGAATGGGAGGATCAATGTGCATTGTTCAATGCTACCTAGATTAGCAGCAACTGTTACGCAGAAGATTGTAACACAGCAGATTGTAATGCAACGGGTTGTAATGCAGCAGCAAGTTGTATTAGAGAGAAGCATTTTGAGGTACAGGGTGTACCCAAGTGAAATACGATGATCATGTAAAATAAATAATCTTTATTGTCACAAGTAGGCTTACATTAACACTGCGATGAAGTTACTGTGAAAAGCCCCTAGTTGCCACATTCCAGCGCCTGTTCGGGTACACAGAGGGAGAATTCAGAATTCTCAGCTGGTACGGGAATTGAACCCGCGCTGCTGGCCTTGTTCTACATCATTGAGGCAAATAAGGTACTTCTACAATTGGAATGGGATTAATCAAGGATCGAGCAACGCAGGACTCCACAGACATGTAGACCAATGCAGGGCATGATGGCAGTAGCACAGGGAGAGAAAAGGAGCTGCCACATGAAATAGAGACAGTAAGAAGTCGCACAACACCAGGTTAAAGTCCAACAGATTTGTTTGGAATCACTTGCTTTCGGAGCGCAGCCCCTTCATCAGGGGAGTCATTTGATGAAGGAGCAGTGTTCCCAAAGCTAGTGATTCCAAACAAACTTGTTGGACTTTAACCTGGTGTTGTGAGATTTCTTACTGTGCCCACCCCAGTCCAACGCCGGCATCGCCACATCATGAAATAAAGAAACCTTGGGTGGGCCTTAACTCTGGACAATCATTGCACAGGTTTTGTATCAGTTTGCAGCACTTCACACAGACATTGCTAAAGTTAATAAAAAATGCGCCTTCAAAGGATTAGCCAGCACAAATCAAGAAGAACCCAAGAAAACAGGAGGTGAAGTGGGGAAAGAAACAGTAACGATGCCCGGCCTAGCTGAAAAATGGAAAGGAAATATAATGAATAATATTTCTTACCTCTAGACCCTAAAAACCTGGAATCCCTACAGCGCAGAAGGAGGCCATTCGGCCCATTGAGTCTGCGCCAACCCCCTGAAAGAGCACCGAACCTAGGCCCACTTCCCCGCCTATTCCCTATTGTAGCCACTTAAAATGGCTAACTCCCGATTAGAATGGCCAAACCCCGATTTAAAATGGCGAACGGAAGAGGCTGATGGGAAAATCAGCCAACAGGACTCAAACAGACAGCTGCAGGTAAAACTGTGTATTCGCCTCTGGGGAGGCCAGACAGAATCGATACCTGCAGCCATCAACACAACAACACACCAGCCATCTGCATAGTAAGTAGCAATCCCGGGAACAATATGCTACAAATTAGAAACACAAACCCAACCCAGACTTTTCGGCGCCAGCAGGAACTTACACAAAGAGAGGTGAATGACCACCCCTCGATCAAGGAATCGCTCCAGCATTGGAGAATATCGAACCAAGTGATTGGGACCAAGTCCAATCACTTGGAACCAGGTACAAGGTCCGCCCCGAGAGGCGGGAAGCCCCTGGGGACTATAAGAATAGGGGCCAAGTTCAAAGCGGCCCTTCTTCTCCTCTCCGCACCCTTCGAGACCCTTCTGCTGACCCTCTACAACAGCCGCAAGAAACCGTAAGTCTTACTCCAATGCTCGCTACGAGATAGGCACTCTTGGCTATCGACCTGTATCAGCTTTGAATCCCGCAGGCTCAGAACCCATACGAAAGGCCATTAGTTTCCCTGACCTGGTGGGCCATTTCCAAAGTTAAGTATTGGCCTGTTAGTTGTAGGAATTAGCTTAGAAGTAGAATTAATGTATAAGTATTGATTGCTGTATATAATAAACGTGCGTTGATTTAACTCTTACTAAACGGTATGTTGGATTATTGATCATTACTCGGACTTGAACCACGTGGCGGTATCAGAAAGATACCTGGCGACTCAAGAGCAAAGGTGATAGAACAAGAGTAATTAAACTAAGGCTAAAACGAGCAACACTATGACCCCACCTAACCTCCACTTCGTTGGACTCTGGGAGGAAACTGGAGCAGCCGGAGGAAACCCACGTAGACACGGGGAGAACATGAAAACTCCACACAGACAGTCACCCGAGGTCGAATCAAACTCATCTCTAAGGTGGCAAAAGATGTTAAGGCGCTCCAGAGGAGCATTATCGAATTTGGTCAGAGAGGTAAGTTTTAACGAGTATCTTAAAGGAGGAAAGAGAGTTATGGAATCAGAGAGGTTTAAGGAGGGGATTCCAGAGCTTCCATGGCTGTGAGTGGTGAAGTGATTAAAATCGGGAGTGCGCAAGTGCACAAGTCACAAACCTCTACACCGCTCTCCAACCTTTCGTAATCTGTGAATATTAGGTATCATAACCAATGTCCTTCTGGAGAGTATGTCACGTGATTCGTGATGACATCACCAGAGGCACTTGGGAGATTTTCCCTCTTTTACACCGAGGACTGTGAACAAGCAGCACAACAGTTCCGTAATAACAATTGGTTACGCAACCTATGGTGTGGCAACCTGCTTCTCCTTTATCTTCAACTGTGAAGCAAAGGCAAAACCCCTTCAAATATTACAATAAAAGATAAAGCTGCTGGCGAGGATGTTCTTTCCAGTAAAACAGTCAGAAGAAACAACTCAGACTTGGACCTCGAGGCAAGGATCGATTTTCAGGAAACCGCTCCACCATTGATTGAAGTGCGGTAAATCTCGCCATTGGAAACAGGTTTTTTTTAGCCTTTGCGGAACACAGAGGGCTGGATTCTCTGTCGTCAGGATTCTGCATTTTGCCGGCAGCCTGGAGATTTCCCGACAGCGTAGGGCTGTCCCCAATGGGAAACCCCATTGGCTGGCTGGCGAGAGGGAGAATCCCGGGGGCTAGCCGCACCAGATTTCCGATGGAGAATCCCACCCAAGGTGTTTATTAATTTTTAAATTAATAGAAATTAATAGAAAGCACGTCGGGCCTTTCCCTAATTTTCTTTACTACTCTACCACGACGTGGGAGTCGGAAGCGGGAAATGAAGAGAAATTGTTTTCACCCAGTGCGTCAGCGGCAACGCTGGTCGATTAAAACAATCGGTGGGCTCAGAACCTCCCAGAAAACGAGAAAAGGAAAGGAATAGAGGGAGAGTCTTTTCCAGCTGCGCGCCTTCGCACGTGGCGGGCTGCAGGGCGGATCCTCGAGCTCATTGAGAGAGCAATCTGCTTTTGGAAAAAGCAACTGCTCCAAAAGGAAAAGTTGCCTGAAAGCCACTGCCAAACCAAGAAAAGAACATTTTTAAAGATTCAAAAATGACACAAACTAAATTGGAAGAGAAATACATTAGAGGGGAAGAAAGGTTAAAGAAAGTACTACAACTTAAGAACTAGTAACTGCGATGCCAGGACAAGGTGGCACTATGGAACCATTCAATGAGAATGCGGAATCATAGTGCTCCTATGAAGGGAGGCTCCAATACCATCCTGCTGCAAACAGGATCCTGGATGAAATTAAAGTAGCAACTTCTTTGAGTGTGATATTACAAAGTCTTGTCCATCCTGCAAAGCCTGGTACAATAACACACAAGGAATTAACAAAGACCCTTGAAGAAAACTAATCAGCAAACCATTAATCACAGCTGAGATTTTGGCCGGGATTCTCCCTTTTGGGGACTAAGTCCCCATGCCCGCCGGAAAACGGGCGGGAATCACTCCGGAATTTCTCCTCGAAGGTCCGGGGTGATTCTCCGTTTATCAGGGGGCCAGCAGGGCCCCAGCGTGCGTCCCGCAGCTCTGGCTGCCGGCGCGACCCTGCTATCCAGACCGCTCGGCCGCACATGCGGCAGCCCACTTCGGCACGGGCGGCGCCGACATGGCGGAGCCACACAGCGGGCCCGTGCGGAGTAAGGTAGTTCCCCTCCAGATCGCGATGACCCGCAGATCGGTGGCCCCTTATCGCGGGCCTGGCCACCGCTGAGGCCCCCCTGCAGAGTCAGATTCCCCCTGCCTTCCACCAGGACCGCCACCATAGCAGTGGGTCAGAGCTCCCGCCGGGTGGGACCAGATGTAAACCACGCCGGCGGGAGTTCAGTCAGTCGCCCGCTGAAGGTCAACTATTTTCAGATAGGTAAAAAGTCTATGTTAATGTAAATATTAAAGCCCAGTTTTCATACCCATTTTACTCATAACCTTAGGTCATGACAAAACACATAACTTAAACAGAAGCACAAAAGCCTGACACATCCACAAACTAATTGGAGATAAAAACAACATTTGTGCTTACAATATGAATGAACTATTGTTCTAATGAACAGATTTCAAAGTTAGTTTCATATTAAGAAATGAACTGTGCCAGTAATCAAGATCAAGGTCGAAAAAAGCAATATTGAAGACACCATTGTCCAGAATATGGATAAAGTAAAGTCAGCAGAAAACCAGCAAAAACTAGTCTTGATAACAGCACAAAATCGCATTCCATAGCATACACAAATATTCAAACATGAAACTTATGTTGCACATTGAGGATTGACAGTGAACCATCGAATCAAATGTATTTAATTCTCACCCAAACCAATTAGGACGACAGAGAGGTGTAGACAGATGGCTTCAGACTGATAACAATCTCCTTAAACATGAGGGTCTGCACAGCTATTTTATTCCAGGATCACTCTATACTTTGATCTAACTATTCTCTATCTCTATTTTCATATTTTCACTTTTCCACTCCAACTATTGAAGTTCATGCAAGCTGTTTTGCCGTAAGCAAGAAACCACGGGGGCGATTCTCCCAAATGGAGCCCAAGTGTTCGCGCCGTCGTGAATGCCGTCGCGTTTCACGACGGCGTGAAACGGGCATGGGGACGACCGATTCTGTCCCCCACAGGGGCCAGCATGGCACTGGAGCAGTTCACGCCGCTCCAGCCTCCCTTCCCGGCATCAAATGGGCGCCGCGCCAACCCACCCATGCGCAGTTGGGCCGCGCCAACCTGCGCATGCGCGGGGGACTTCTTCAGCGTGCCGGCCCCGACTCAACATGGCGTCGGTGTTCAGGGGCCGGCCGCGCAGGAAGGTAGGCCCGGGGGGGGGGGGGGTGGAGAGGCCGGCCTGCCGATCGGTGGACCCCGATGGCGGGCCAGACGCCATTGGAGGCCCCCCCCCGGGGACGGAGACCCCCTCCCCGCCCGACAGGCCCCCCGCGACCATTCGCGCAGAGTTCCCGCCGGCAACGACCAGGGGTGAACAGCGCCGGCGGGACTCTGTCGTATCCGCGCGGCCGCTTGGCCCATCCGGGCCGGAGAGTCGGTGGCCCCGCCGATTCCAGCGGCATGCGGCTGGCTCCGCGCCAAACGCACCGGTGCAAATGGCGCCGATTCTCCGCACCTCGGAGAATCGCGCGCCAGCATCGGGGCTTCGTGGCGCGGTTGCAGGGATTCTCCGGCCCGGCGTGAGGCTCGGAGAATCCCCCCCCCCCCCCTCATTTCTGTATTATTTTGAAAGTTAACTTGTTTTATAAATTACTTCTCTTTAAGTCCTTTGCTAGCTGGACTTTATTGAGAATAGATTTGTTTCTATGAATTGTAACCAAGTAGAGGCAATAAAAGATCCTTATTTGCATCCGAGATGTTTAACTCAAATTTCTGCTGTGTTTTAGTGTTGCAAGACTTCACTAGATACGCATGGTAGATGTCTACTCCCGCGGAGAATCGCTGCGGGGGCCTATTTCAGGTGCGATTGCCACCAATTTTCCGGTCGCCTGAGAATCGGCCGCCCGGCGTCGGAGCGGCGTGGTGGGAATTTCCCACGCCCCCGCTGATTCTCCGACCCGGCGCGGGCTCGGAGAATCCTGGCCATTATCTATGTAATCAAGGAGATGGTGAAAATATTCCACAATTTGTAATACAGAGACTAGTCAAGAATTGTGAGTTTCGATCAAACCTTGAGGACCAGCTGCGAGACAGACTTGTGTGCGGATTGAGAAACGAGACGATTGCTGACAGAAAGCACTCCAGCACTCAAACTTGCTGTTGAAATAGCAGTTTCTCCCAAGTGGGAGCTGGTGCCAAAGTTAACAAGCCCGCCAGAGGTGTGCCCTGGTGTAGCTCCTTACATCAGGTGAATGAAGAAGTCCCCTTCACTCACCTGATGAAGGAGCTGCGCTCGGAAAGCTAGTGATTCCAAATAAACCTGTTGGACTTTAACCTGGTGTTGTAAGACTTCTAGCTGGCTTAGGAACCTCCGGTGTAAGATTCTCCCCATGTTTGAATGGGTCTCACTTCCACAACCAATTGATGTGCAGGGTGGGAGAATCAGCCACGCTAAACTGCCCCTTAATTGGAAAAAAAGGAATTGGGTCCTCTAAATTTATTAACAAAAAAAGGTAACCTACGGTGTAGGAAACTGGTTATCCTTTATCTTCTACTGTGAAGTAAAAGCAAAAGCTCATGAAATTTAATAGATAATAGTTCTTAAAATCCATGGAAACAGTGGTTTGGACTGTGGCTGTAACATCCTGTTGCCCAGCGCTCCACAGTGCCAGTGAGCCTAGCCACAGAGAAGACAGCACTACACTCTTGTGATAAGAGCTGGGCTGGTTTAGCACAGGGGGCTAAATAGCTGACTTGTAATGCAGAACAATGCCAGCAGCGTGGGTTCAATTCCCATACCGGCCTCCCCGAACAGGCACCTGTGGTGATATGCATCACTGTATATACACAAGGGGTTAATGTAAATACACTACAACAAAGTAACCACTAGAGGGAGCACCAGAGATGTCTTGACATGCAGACATACAGCCAATGGGTCATTACAACAGGGCACAACCAATGGGTAATCAGGACACCCAGAGGTGGCATTACCACAAGGGGGCACTTCACAACCCATATAAAAGAACTGGGCACACACGCTCTGCCTCTTTTCCACAGACAGACATCTAGAGAGTACATCGGGGTTGATCAACAGCATCACACCCAGCACATGGCTTAGAGCAGGCTGGTAAAGAACTGTGTTAACAGTTCAATAAACAATTGAACTCATTTCATAGTCTGGAGCTTCCTTTGTCAAAGCATACATCAAGGAAGCAGCTTATGCTACACGAAGCAGAGGAACACAACAGCACCGGAATGTGGCGACTAGGGGCTTTTCACAGTAACTTCATTGAAGCCTACTTGTGACAATAAGCGATTATTGGATTCTTTGAAGAAATAACTAAAGTAGTAGACCAGGGAAAGTCAATGGATATAATTTACATGGAAGTCCAGAAGACAGTCAATAATATTTTACATGAGAGATTGTTAGCTAAAATGATAGCTCATTGGAATTAAAGGTAAATAATTGACCTGATTAGATTACTTTGATATTAAAAGACGTGAGGATAACAGATATGTATTGGAAGGAAGTGACCTCAAGGATATGTGCTGTGGCCTTAACTATTTTTATCCATGACTTAGATAAAACAATAGCCAGCCATATGTCCAAGTTTGTCTATGATGGAAAGATTGGTGATATAGGAAGTAATATTGATAGGATCATGAAACTTTGATAGAATAAACTGAGTGGCTAAAACATGATTCATTTTAATGCAGATAAATGTGAAATCATTCATTTTGGACCAAGAGGGGAAAGATCCTAACTCTAGAGGTGCAAAGAGATTTAGGGGTCTATGTACACAGATCATTAAAATGTCAGAATCGGGTAACAAAAAATAATCAGAAGAGCGAATGGAATATCGGTCTTTATAATTAGAGAGCTAGAATATATAAGGGAGGAATTTTTGCTGTAGCAATGCTATTAAACCGCATCCGGAGAACCATGTATAGTTCTGGGAATCACACACTTTAGAAAGGCTATATTAGTCTTGGAAAGAGTGCAGTGCTTTCATCAGAATGTTAACAGGGTTGTGGGGAGAAACTACATAGGGGGTCAGCTTGTGTTCCCTGGAATACATAAGGTTAAGGAGTAACTTGACTGAGGTTTTCAGGACTTTGAAAGAAATTGGTAGGGGGGATACAGAGAACCATTTTCTGCTTTGGGAAAAGGGGGCATCATGTTAAAAATCAGAGCCGGACCATTCAGGAGAGATGCTGTAAAACACCTCTTCATGCAGAGGGTGGGACGAGTGTGGAACTCTCTCCCTCAAAATGCAGCCGATGCCAGCTCAATTAAGGATGCTAAATCTGAAACTGATAGATATGCTACGAAGTAATGGCAGGTAAATGATGTTCAAAACACAGATCACCGGTGGATGTATCGACACCACATGAGCTGCAGTGGTTCAAGAAGGCAGCTCACCACCAAACCTCCTCTCAAGGGCAATTCTGGATGGGCGATACCTGCTGGCCTAGCCAGCAACGCCCACATCCTGTGAACGAATAAAAAGAAAAGCCACAATCTCACTGACTAGCAGGACTGCCTCGAGCAGCCGAATAACCTGCTCCTGTTCCTGTGCTCCCACAGATTGGTCCATGGAAGGATGAATCCCAGTTAAGACATGTCACAAAAAGAAGAAATGGAAAGTTATTCACTGGCCTTCCAGTCAATGATACATCATAAAAGCAAATGTCAAGTTTTAACCTGTTTGGTTGTGGATAGACGGGGAAGGGAAACTAATATGTTGGAATGGTGGAAAGAAAGAGTACCTTCCATAATTTCAAAGAAAGCGAGGCGTTCACTTCTCACATCCATCCGGTACGTTTCAGGATAAAACTCTGCCATTTTCAGAAATCTAGAGGAGGGAAAAGATATTAATAGCATTTACACATCATTGTTTCACAGTTTCAGGATGTCCCAGAGCACGTTACAGCCAAAATAATTATAGGGAGATTTGATGGAGCTGATCAAAATGAAGAAGGATTTTGTTGGAGTGGGCAGGGAGAAGCTTCTTTCCAGTGGCAGAAGGGGCGGTCACCAAAGGGGGCAGATTTAAGATGGATGGCACAAGAAACAAACACAACATGCAGGCGGAGGCAGAGACTTGTTCTGATCTGGAATGCACTGCTGAAGAGATGGTAAACACATTTTCAGCCGTGGCTTCAAGAGAGAATGGGATACATACTTTAAAAGGAAAAACAAATTGCAGAGAAAGAGGGGAAATGGGATGGATTGGATTTTAGAGAGCCGATACAGAAATGCCGGAGCTTCTGTGCTCACCCTGATTCCGAGATAAACATGACATTTCTGGAATGGTACAGAGGAAAGGGCCACAACGTTGGGAAGAAAGCAAGGATTGGTAAGGAGATTCAGAATCAATGAATGAATGAAAATCGCTTATTGTCACAAGTAGGCTTCAAATGAAGTTACTGTGAAAAGCCCCTAGTCGTCACATTCCGGCGCCTGTTCGGGGAGGCTGGTACGGGAATTGAACCAAGCTGCTGGCCTGCCTTCAAAGCCAGCTCTTTAGCCCTGTGCTAAACCAGCTTAAGCTTAATCAGATGAGAGAGAGTGAATTAAGCATTGGGGTAGAAGATGGGGGGGGGGGGGGGGGGGGAGGTTGCAAGAATTAGGGAAGGCAGGCATTTTAAACCTCAAAACTCAAAAGAATCCTCAAATTTGATGAGAAACATTTTCACCAGGAGTCCAGATTTGTGTCTTATAGAAACATTGAGAATGACATATATATAATACATCACTGAAGTACCTAACTTACACCTGTTTGCAAATGGACAGCTAACCAGTGAATAGCATGTTTTGTCCTGCTTTAATTATTTATTGACTACAAATGATTCACCTTACACTGAGTATTTTAAACATCTGCAGGTGAAATTGTATAATTTGACCTCACGAAAACATCTGTTGTGGCAGACATGCTCCATTTAAATGGACAAAGCAGAACAGATGTTACTTAAATTATCAAAGCAAAATATTAATAACCAGGTGAATGGCCCCTATCCTATTTCAGCAGAGGTAAATCTTCACAATTCCACAGTTTACACAGCCCGCATTCATTTCATGTTGGGTACACGGCACAAACCCTAAATTCCTCCTAAAATGAGAGTGCTTCACCAGAAATTGCCTCAGGCCCCCTTGATCAGCCATTCTAGCTTAGACGCAACCTTAGCAGAAACCCCCAGATGGGCAAAGCTACGTCTGTCAATGGGAAGAAAATTCACAGCATTTGTGTTCCACCGTGCAGGATGTTTGATGATTTTATTTTCACACAATGGGATTCTGTTAAGCTTCGGTTTGTGTTTCAAAACAAAGTGAGTTTGCACAGGTTAAGAGAAAGCCACCGTTTGAGGTCATTGTAAAATGTGGAATAATGGCAAACTGTTTGGGGACTATCCCAACTCCCAGTTTATTTAAAACGTTTAGTCTCATTCTAGGTCTAACGGTCAAGCTGGCCAGTGACGCTGAGAAATCTGGCATCTCATCTCAGACAACCCAACAATTGATTATATGCGTGGTGGAGTCCATTATTTAATTTGCTTGGTCGTTGAATGAGGAATTGGAAGATATTGCAGACCTTGAGGAAGAGGTTTGGTGGGTTGGACCTGCCAAGGATTCTCCTTGAATCCTTACTAGGAGAACATGTCAGATATCCTGCATGTCTGCTTCCATGTGCCAGAATGAACAGGGCAAAATAATCCAGGGACAATTAGGTTTTGAACAGATGGTTGTGAGACCCAAGCCTTGGCTCAGAATTGGTAGCGAAAAACAAATTTTTTGACGTCAAAAGGTGTCTGAAAGTGAAGTAAAGTGGAGCCAAAAGCAAGTTCATCATCTCACAAAAAGAGAGGGCGGGCGATGGCTTATCGTTTTCCTGTCTTTGAGCAAAATTTAGTTTGGCTGCTGCTCTCTATGTTTCCATTCAATCTAAGAGGTACAGGGGTTTAATGATTTGCGTCTTGCCTCGCCTGGCCAGTCTTTGCTCGTTCTGCCCTCAGAGAGATCATTGAAGTGTTTCTAAGGGCAGGTGTGAAAAACATGAGGCTGAATTTTCTTTCATGACATTAGGACCGTTTCTGGGTCCGGAGGCCTCAGCATTTCAGTCGTGCAGCCAGCCCCCAGCTTAATTTTACTGGGAGGCGGCTAATGAGTAGCCTGCCACTGCATCTGGCCATCCAATTAGCGAAGGCAGATAGCAGAAGAATGCAGATGGGCTAATTAGAGAGGCTGAAGAACCCCCATTCTTCTGGCCCTCGTCTTTAAATACATAACCTCTTCCTTTGCTCCACCCTTGGTGACTGTGCCATCAGCTTCGTAATTTCCACTTTCTGGAATACCATCCCAATGCCTCTCGAAAACTGAATTAATCAACCAGTATTTTGATTATCCCATTTAAATTCTCCTCTATTAATGCAATATCTATCTTTCCTCATATCTTTATGAAGAGACTTGGGATATTTATCCAATTTAAGGTTGACTGCATATAAACGTGAACAGATCTTGTTGTGGAAATATGCAGGGAACTAATTATCTTACCTGGGATATATAATCTTTCTATATTTAGTTACTACTTGCTCAAAGATCTTCAGGGAAGAACAGAGGCCAACCTTGGTGGTCAGATGTCTGTTGTTTGGGATCTGGTTTAACAGCTGCTTACCTGTCAGAATGAGAGAAATGAAAGCCATACTTATTAGGAAAGCCAATTAACAATACACAATTATGGGAAATGATGAATGCTTATAAGCCTCAAAATTTCCAAGATTTCTGCATATCCTTGGCCACTTCCTGATATACAATGTAGTGATCTCTCTGATATACCAAGATTCTTTTGATGTACCACGTATGGAAAGGAAGTAAAGTCGCTGTGGTCCCAGAGGACAATAGGCTGCTCCCTACTTTTGAGAGAGCGAGCTGACTAGCGATGATTTAACCTGGGGGTCACCACACCTCAGGCGAGGAATAATGCCGAGAAGGTGGGGCCTTCATGGTAAGCTCAGCCAGTGCGGGAATTGAACATGCGCTGTTGGCATCGCTCCGCATCACGTACCAACCATCCAGCCAACTGAGCTAACCGCCATGTATGTTAGATGTATTTGGTCTCTTTGTTTCAATGTGGTCCAGCCGTATCTATATCAGTGACAGAAATAGTAAAACATGGGGTTGGAATGTACTGTGGGCTCGGGGGAACCCGATATATGCACTTTTGCACCTTCCAAAATACACATCAGACCCACCTATGACATTGGCAGGGATTTCGATCTTTTCACACACGGGTCAGGTTTAGCAGTGCATTTTTGCAAGTCGAAATGAGGAGTGTGGATCCAGATGGCAGTTCATTAGAAGGCCCACCTCTATTTTACAACTTAGTAACCCAGCTCCCAACATCATTTAATGGCCCCCTAAATCTCATCCCTCAACCTGTTCATCGCCTCATGCCCTCCCACCACCACCACCCCTGACCATATATCCCTCCATGTCATCCCATGCATGTTAAGCTTGTAAACAACCAAAAAACCACATCAAAGACCTCTGTTATTACAGCCTCTTAAAAGTTTCAGTTGTTCTTAGATAATAGACAGCCTCCTGAAACCATTAACAGCTTTTGAAATCCAGTCAAGTATTAAAAATAGCTACATCATTAAAAGAAATCTTTCAGATACATTGCCTGAAACTGACAGGAGAGAGTGTTCCATTTCCATTTCAAAGCAGTGTTTCTGCCAATCCATGGACAGGAGTAGATACAGATACTTTCTTCAACTTTCAAAAGCAGGTTTTCTTTTAATAGCCAGATTTAAATCAGAGCATAAAACATATAAGCAGAGTCTGACAGGACAATTTGTTTTACAATTTTTAATGCACTACGGCACATTCTTCAATGGAGAATGTATTGTAATGCACAACAACACTTGCACAATGCCGGTCAGATCCCTATGATGAACCACTGCATTAAAACACATCTGCATTACAATGCAGCATCTAATAGTGACATTTGAAGAAATCAAAACATTTTACGCTTACCTTTCAGAATGTTGCCACCCTCACTGCTTACCACAGTGGTCACAAACTTTCCAAGGAGATGCATTTTTAAGGACTTCCAAAACCTTCACCAGAACACGAAAATCATGTACAGGAGGAATTAGTACTTTCCTGTGGTCCTCGCAATGGGAACCCTGATCTAAGAAGAGGTGCAAGTGCCTTTTGCACCCTAGGTTTTCCCAATCCATGGCGAGATAGAGGAAAATTGATTTTCCAGCAAAGAAAATTACGTTCAGAACTTTGCACCTTATTCTCAAAAAATGAGGGGTAATCCCATTGAAATTAGCAAAATACCCAAAGGGATGGACAGGGTAAATGTAGGTGAGGTGTTTCTCCTGGTTGGGGGGTCTAGCAGCGAACACATTTTCAAAATAAGGGGGAAGCCACTTCGGGCCAAGATGAGGAGAATTTTGTTTTACACAGAGGATCGTGAATCTTTGGAATTCTCTAGCCCAGAGGGCTGCGGAAGCTCAGTCATTGAGTATGTTTAACGCAGACATTGGCAGATTTCTAAGTAACAGTGACAAAAAGGGAAGTGGGGATAGTGGAAAAAGCATTAAAGTGGATGATTAGCCATGATTGTACTGAATGGTGGAGCAGGTTTGATGGGCTGAATGGCCTCCTCCCGCTCCATTGGGAGATGGAGATCCGGCCTTGGGGCTGAGTATAGAAGACACACTCCTGGTAAAATCCTGAACCATATCTATGAGGACATCCCAGGCTTGAAATGTACAAAGTCAACTGCTCTTAACTCAGGGTTATGGTGGAAGCACTGAAACTTGCCTCGATGTCTGTAGTGGGGGGAAAAAAAGAGGAAAACTATCAGCTTGAGTTCCAGTTGTTGATAACTGGCAGTGTAGCTGGCTGGAAAGTTTGTGCGCCTGGCGGCTGGACAAAAAAACAGAGGCCAGTCATGATATCCTCCAATAGCTGAGTCACAGGAAAAGTCCACACTTGAATAGTGGCTAGCTGGCTGGGCCTGGTGGAGAGACACACCAGACTGGTGATTGTGGAATCATGCTTTGACTGCCTTCCGGGCAGGACAGAGAGGAAAAGGAAAGATTAGAGGCAAACATGTGTAACTGACAGGGAATCTCGTACGATACTTCAATTTGCAAAGAAGCTTAATACAAATATGTATTAAATCAGTGGGTTATAAACAGAAAGAACGTCCATTGATATCTACCATCAGTTTCAGCAAGTAAAAAGAGAAGATGCATTTTTTCTTCCCAAAGTGAACGAAATCTAAGCTGTGCATACAAACGAGAATCTAAAAACTTGGGATTTTGAGTCTATTGTGTTACACTTACAACAGCTCCTGTATTTATTCATTCAGATAAATCTTTACCTTCTTGGAAGTAGTGGAAGTTGGTCAGAGTATTAATTTCACACCATTTTATGAAGTAGTCAGCTCTGTCATTGTCATAGATTCGCTTCCAACCCTTGTTCTCACAAAAGCTGACAACGCTGTATTGAAAAGAAACAACTTGAAATGAAGTGCAGGAGGCGACATTGAACAAAGCAAATGGCGATATGTTAATAATTTGTCCCTCTCCTCGCCTTGCTTCCCCAAGTCAGCATTTTCCAAGGAACTGGCTGCAGCCCTAGCAGCAGACAATGCAGACCGTGCTTCAGACTCTGATTGGTCGAGTACCCTGAGAGTGGGAAAACACTGATCTGAAGTTGTTGAGGTGACTTGGAGGGGGACACAGGCAGCGGTGAAAGCCAAGGTATCCTGTGCTTTTTCGCAAAACACAAGCAGCAAGTTTCTCAATCTCAAACCCGGGCTGAGGACAGCAGGTCAGAGCCAGGCAGCCAGCAGCGAGGAGAGGTCGTCGAGTGCGGTGAGGCGCGAGGTGTCAGTCACCGAGTGGAGAAGGGCCGACTCGACCCCCAGGCCGGGCTGAGGAGGGCTGGGTAAGCCATGGTGAGGCGGGCAAACCAGCAGCGAGGCCTGATTGTCGAGGTGAGGTGTGAGCCAGGGCGAAACTGGAAAGGGGACAAATCTGGGATGGGGAAAGTCTACGATGGGGGCAAAACTGGGAGTTGGGGGGGGGGGGGGGGGCACGGTAGCAGAGTGGTTAGCATTGTTGATTCGCAGCGCCAGAGTCCCGGGTTCGATTCCCGGCTTGGGTCACTGTCTGTGCGGAGTCTGCACGTTCTCCCCGTGTCTGCGTGGGTTTCCTCCGGGCGCTCCGGTTTCCTCCCACAAGTCCCGAAAGACGTGCTGTTCGGTGAATTGGACATTCTGAATTCTCCCTCAGTGTACCCGAACAGGCGCCGGAGTGTGGCAACTATGGGATTTTCAAAGTAACTTCATTGCAATGTTAATGTAAGCCTACTTGTGACAATCAAGATTATTATTATAAAACTGGGAGTGAGGTAAAATTGAGAGAAAGGACAAAGCTGGGATCGGGAGAAAGCAGGAGAGGGGGCAAAACTGGAGTACGAGGCAAAACTGGAGTACGAGGCAAAACTGGAGGAGGAGGCAAAACTGGAGGAGGGGCAAAGCTGGAGGAGGGGCAAAGCTGGAGGAGGAGGTAAAGCTGGAGGAGGGGCAAAGCTGGAGGAGGGGCAAAGCTGGAGGAGGAGGTAAAGCTGGAGGAGGGGCAAAGCTGGAGGAGGGGCAAAGCTGGAGGAGGAGGCAAAGCTGGAGGAGGGGCAATGCTGGAGGAGGAGGCAAAGCTGGAGGCGGGGCAAAGCTGGAGGAGGGGTAAAGCTGGAGGAGGGGCAACGCTGGAGGAGGAGGCAAAGCTGGAGGAGGGGCAAAGCTGGAGGAGGAGCAAAGCTGGAGGAGGGGCAAAGCTGGAGGAGGGAGCAAAGCTGGAGGAGGAGGTAAAGCTGGAGGAGGGGCAAAGCTGGAGGAGGAGGCAAAGCTGGAGGAGGGGCAAAGATGGAGGAGGGAGCAAAGCTGGAGGAGGAGGCAAAGCTGGAGGAGGGGCAAAGCAGGAGGAGGGGCAAAGCTGGAGGAGGGAGCAAAGCTGGAGGAGGAGGTAAAGCTGGAGGAAGGGGCAAAGCAGGAGGAGGGGCAACGCTGGAGGAGGGGCAAAGCTGGAGGAGGGGCAAAGCAGGAGGAGGGGCAAAGCTGGAAAGCATGTTTTTACAAGTTAAAAAGCAGTTAAGCAGCGATCAATTTGTATATTTGCGTGGATTGTTCCTTTCCGTACTGTGTGAGGGTGGGCGGGGTCACGAGGGGTGTGATGTCATCGGTGGGAGAGACGCACCATCACTTGGGCGGGTGGGCGGGCGGGGGGGGGGGGTCAGAAGCGATGGTGGCACGGGACCCCACAAAGTGTTAGTCCATCACTGGCTCTCGGCCTGACAAGGAGGCAACTGCCTAATGACCTGGGGCCAGCATTTTCTTTGGGATTGTTCCTGCTCTGTGTTTCCTCCTTAAAGTTATGGAAGAACAGGAGCAGCTTGGAAAAATCCTAGTTTTGCACTCCCGATGTCCTCCCTTCTCTCTCTCTCTGGTGAATTGCAACATGGTACACTGGACAACATACACAATAGGAACATCTATGCCAGTGGTTTGGATAATGATGCCTGGGGGCCACTTGAAACCCAGCCTCCTCTATCTCTTTGGTCCTTGGCAGATGTGCGTCTCCGTGCATTTCCAGACTATTAATGAAAACCGTCAGTTCTGGGAGGTTTCAGGACAAGAGAGAGGAACATATCGGTATTAGGGCGAAAAAGTAACAACTGTGCTGAAGCATAAAACTACACCAAATTAAAGTTTTGGGCACTCATTCGCAAGAAGGTAATGAAACAATATGAAATTATGAATATTGCACTAGGATATTCATTGTGTAATAACTTACAATGAAACTCTACTTTTATACATACAGGTCAGTTCCATTTGTGCCTGAAACGTAGAACATAGGCGTGCAATCTTTACAGTCATCCACCTTCTGGGATTTCTTGGGCCTGGGGCTCACGTCTCCTCTCGTTTTGAGGTGGGAGATGCTGTTACGAGACCTTGCATTTTCCAATTTATGTTGTGAGGCATCAGTTCCTGCAGCATGGGATGGGGGCAATTCAGAGGGAAGCGGGGCAAAGAGCATTAGGAGAGGCTTACAAGGCAGGAAGCTTTCACAAACGTTCAAAAGCAATGGCGATACCCACAGTTTCATCATTCTGTGCTCATTAGTGACCATTGCTGCCCCCATTACTCCAGTTAGGGAAATCAGAAAATCGCCAACAATTAAAACTCGGCTCATGGACGATGAAGAATCAATCCTGAGATGGGACCTTGCAACCGCTAAGTGCACCTTGGTAGGTCTGATCATTGCACGATATTAGAAGATACTATAAAAATGTTGTGGAGTGTGCTATGAACTTTGTACATATAGAAGGTGTCTCACAATAGAGTTTACATCACACCTCCGTTAAATCCCCCCCCTTAACCATCTCTGCTCTAAGGAAACAATCCCAGTTTCTTTCATCTCTTCATATTATTGAGGCCCCTCATCCCTGGTACAATTCTAGGAAGTCTTCTCTGTGCCCCCTCCAAAGCCCTGGCATCCTTCCTGAAGTGTGATGCCCAGGAATTGGGCACAACATCTACAGCTGAGGCTTTCCCAGTGATTTATGTACGGCTCTTTTATGTTGAGTGCCTTATTTCCCCTTTCTTTACTTTCGCCGTAATCATCTTGATCCATGGATACTTAATGGACATATGTCTTTAAATCAAGCAGGGGATATGAGGAATTCAAAAGTTGCAAAGGAGACCACTCTGCGAGCTTTGCACATCAAAAACTCAGACATAATAATCGCTTATTGTCACAAGTAGGCCTCAATGAAGTTACTGTGAAAAGCCCCTAGTCGCCACATTCCAGCGCCTGTTCGGGGAGGCCGGTACGGGAATTGAACCCGCGCTGTTGGCCTTGTTCTGCATTACAGGCCAGTTGTTTAGCCCACTGTGCTAAACCAGCCCCTCGTTACGGACTTTGTGGCACCCGAGAGATGGGGTGGGACTTGGTTCGACTGGTTGGCTGGTGGCCAATCAATTGGCCAAATGGCCGTATTCTGCCCGGTAACAGGTGGCAATTGAATCCAGCCTGGGTGGGGTGATTTCCAGAGGCCTAAGGGAAGCAGGATCGGGCCCCTGGATATTCAGAGAAAAGGACCTGCTCTCTTTCTCTCTCTCCAGGAAAGCTGCTGTATTTCTGAAACTGCAGAGACCTGAATGAATCCACAGCGAAAATCATTCCTGGAAAGGAGAATCCTCGACCTGAAAGCTTGTTCTGAAGGAAAGTGGGCTTTTGCAACAACCATCTGAAGCAAAGATCCTTGTCTTTTACTTTTCCTTATTATTTCAAGTGGAGAGTTTCCCATTACACTCCTGACTTGTGCCTTGTAGATTGGGGGGGGGTGGTCAGGCGGTGAGTTACTCATTGAACAACAGTGATCCATGTGGGACCCCACTTTACACTGTTGCCCGCTCTGAATAGTGCACCCTGGGCCAGTGCACGTGTCAATCCCAACCCCCATTTACCCGGAATCGCAACGCAGTTGAAATGAGCTTTTATTTTTAAATACCCAAAGTCTTTAGCTGCTGAATAATTACAGTCACCAGGTTTGTAAATGTAAATGCAATTAACTTTTTATTATTCACAGTAACCATAATTAAATAGGCAACAAATGCAACTGCTAAACTACTATCTAATCTCTTACGCCCCTAACTTCTGCTTTCTGTCTTGCAGCTAACTAGTCATCCATCCTGCTCTTTGTGCCCTGGACACACCATGCTCTGACCTTATTCAATCAAACTTCAAGTCCCAGGGTGGGTGGCACTGTGGTGATACAAAGAGGCTTTGTGATGTAGGCAGCATGTGACATGAAAAAGCCTTCACAAGAAGGATTGTCATCTCATCAAAGTAAAGTGATAGGAGGACACCTTTATTTGCTAGTTGTAAGATTCCTGCCATAAAACCATAAAACCATAAGATATAAGAGCAGAATTAGGCCACTCGGCCCATTGAGTCCGCTCTGTCTTTCAATCATGGCTGATATTTTTCTCATCCCCATTCTCCTGCCTTCTCCCCATACCCCCTGATCCCCTTATTAATCAAGAACCTATCTTTCTCTGTCTTAAAGATACTCTGATTTGGCCTCCGCAGCCTTCTGCGGCAAAGAGTTCCACAGATTCACCACCCTCTGGCTGAAGAAATTCCTCCTCACCCCTGTATTAAAGGACCGTCCCTTTAGTCTGAGATTGTGTCCTCTGGTTCTAGTTTCTCCTACAAGTGGAAACATCCTCTCCACGTCCACTCTATCCAGGCCTCGCATATCCTCTAAATTTCAATAAGGTCCCCCCTCATCCTTCTAAACGGCAACGAGTACAGACCCAGAGTCTTCAACCGTTCCTCGTACGACAAGCTCTTCATTCCAAGGATCATTCTTGTGAACCACCTCTGGACCCTTTCCAAGGCCAGCACATCCTTCCTTAGATGTGGGGCCCAAAGCTGCTCACAATATTCCAAATGGAGTCTCCACAATCTCGCCAATAGTTCAGGAACAAAACTCAATTCCAGAAACCAATGGGGTAGGCAGGTCGATTCCAGCCCTGTGATATTAATTGCATGTCCATGGATTCTGAAAGAGAACCCAGTCATAGGTCCCACTCCAGACTGCAATACAACGAGCTTTACCAGGGACAGAGTCCCTGTTGTGTGGAAGCCAAGAGATAGCAGGATCAGGGCTCAGTCTCCAGTTGGGAAGTTGCTGACTGCCATTGTTGAAGATCACACCTGAATAATGGCTACCCGAGGAAGGTACTGGAGAGTGCAGCCATCGGAGGGATCACCGCCATTGAATTGTCAGCACTTTCAGGATGTGAGGGATTGGAAGAAAATTGGAAAGTTGAAGAAAGGCCCAATGTCACATCCGGGCCTCCAGGTAGCATGACCTCCTACACCTTTGAGATGGTTGAGTTCAATTAGATCTGTCACACTTAATAAAACAACATTCAAGGTGACATAAATGCCTAGTAATCTTTTTTATCCTGCCCACCAACACTGAGCTATACAAATAAAGCTGTTAGTCCCATTGACATGTGGGAGTAGTAAAAGGACATACATGGTGTGATTGACTAGTTTGTACCATCAGTACAAATTTCATTGGTCAGCATATTTCAAAAATTAAGGCATGACGTATGGTAAATTTCACTCCAAAACTTAACATATTACGAGAGGGCTCCGAGGATGAAAGCTTTCTAAATACACAGGTTTGAAAAATAGTTGAAATATCTGTAAGGATGTAACAGTGCCTCGGGATCCTCATGATATTCATAAAACCTCTCAAATCCTGTGCTAGAAATTTATGATTCCCAACAAGACCTCATCTACAAAGCAGTTTGAAAAAGGATTGAAACTGAATAGCATCAACATCTGTCTGTGTTCTTTATCAGGCCATAAGACATAGGAGCAGAATTAGGCCACTCGGCCCATCGAGTCTGCTGCACCATTCAATCATGGCTGATATTTTTCTCATCCCCATTATGAGATTAAATATCTTACCTTGACAGACACAGACTCTCCTAACAACTGTCACTTGTCTCAATCAGTGTAATATGACATCATGGAAGGTATCTCAGACGAGCAATCTCCCCCCCACGCCCCCCCCCCCCCCCCCTTCCCCGCCAAAATAATAGGGGGCATGTTTAACCTGACCCACTCATTAAGAAACCAGGTATTAGGAATAACACTAGGCATCCCTGCCCATACTCTGTGCTGCGATTAGTGCAGGCTATGGTTGAAAATCACCATTCCACCCCACCCTGTAAGTTCCCAGATGGCTAGAATGCATACAGTGTAGAAGGTGGCCAGTCAGCCCACCAGGTCTTCACCGACCCTCCGAAAGAGCACCCTCTCTCTGTAACCCCACCTAACCTGCTCATCTTTGGATACTAAGGGGCAATTTACCATGGCCAATCCACCTATGTTGAGTTAAAGCTGTCCCAATTTTGAGTATAATTCAACCAATATCAAAGAGAATGAATATTTGGTGTTTTCTAACTGTACTAAGGAATCTTGGGCTGGAGGTTCTGCAGTTTGTGGATCACAGGCTGACATCACACAGAGATGCAGGATAGCGAGAACCACAGCAGCCCAGTGACAAGGGTCGAACACTAACCTGTGGAATGGTCGAGTTTATTGTTCGTGAGAGTCACCGGGGTGTGTTGTGTTTTGCTGAGGAAGTTGATTCTGAATTGTATTAAATTGGAAAGGGAGACTTCATCTTCCTTTGAAGCCATATCATCTTAAGCCTAGTCCCCATGATGCACCATGATGCCAGTGATGACCGCCATCAGTCACAAAGACCTTGCTTAAAATGGTTTTGCTGGACCTGCCACCTTTGTGGCCACTGCAATGGTTAAAAATCACATCACTAAAGTATGCCGACGGTTACACCTTTTGAACATTTGTGCGTGTTGGGGGGAGGAACTGGATTCTTAATAAAAACTGAAAACAAACCGCTCCATTGACAAGTTCATTGTATCTGTGACACTTTCACCGGCACATTCTGATCACATAATTAAGCATGCCTAGGGGGATCACATCGGCCATCTGGGAACCTTAAACCAGGATTCAATTTTATATTCTTGGAGCCATACTAATCGATCATACCTCAGGGAGACGCAGAATCAAACTTTACAGTGCCAATCTATCACGTCCAAAAATGACACAGTGGGCGGGATTCTCCCCTTCCCGGCGGGGCGGGGGGTCCCAGTGGCATGGAGTGGCACGAACCACTCCAGCCCGACGCCAAAGGTGCGGATTTCTCCGACCCGGCTGGGGGTCGGAGAATCCCGCCCATTGTGAGAATCCCTCTGCCTCGTCTGAATGAACAGCTCAGCTGGGATCTTCCTGGGAGCTACTCCGCTTACCACTGGAACTTTGCCGGAAGTCTATTAGAAACCCCAGTAGCTGGTGCACGGGCATGAAGTCAGCTATAGGATGAGGAAGAGCATGCATTGGTCTGACTCCTACCCTCAGTAATTAAACATAAACAAAGGGACAAAACTCCTAATCCAGGGTCACCAGTCATGAATGAGCACAAAGCGGTGAACCCAGCGGTCAAAACTCACTGGGTCACTCGTCCTGTTTAGAATATTTATAAAAGAGTGTATTTCCAAAGTGGAGAATTTTGTTTTTAATTGCACACTTATACAAATATTTAACTGGAGTGAACTGGACGGCACGGTGGCACAGTGGTTAGCACTGCTGCCTCATTGCGGCAGGGCCCCGGGTTCGATTCCCCGCTGGGTCACTGTCTGTGCGGAGTTTGCACATCCTCCACGTGTGTGCGTGGGTTTCCTCCGGGTGCTCCGGTTTCCTCCCACAGTCCAAAGATGTGTAGGTTAGGTGGATTGGCCACACTAAAATTGTCCCTTAGTCCGCAGGTTAGGTGGGGTTTGGGGGTTGCAGGGATAGAGCATGGGAGTGAGCCTAGGTAGGGTGCTCTACCAGAGGGTCGGAGCAGAACCGATGGGCCAAACGGCCTCCTTCCGTGCTATAGGAATTCTATGATTCTTCTCTGATTCTATTTGTATCTTGTCGATACAAAACATAGTGCAGCAGGAGTGCAATAGCTCTGTACCCATGCGGTGGTGTACCTGGCACAATGTGCAATGTTGTTCTCGTGCATTCCCAACACAGCATAGAATTCAAGGATAACGGCGGCAAACGATGCAAACGGAACACAAAGGAAATCATGGGGAGTGAATCTAAGAGGAGACGCACCTTTCCTGGGTTTTGAAAATTCCACTGCTCGATAGAACCTAGCCTGTACTGTTTGATTGAGTAGTGGCTTCTTATTCTCGTTCTGCAGTTTTACTGCTGTTGTATCCAGTTTGCCCTCCCAAATTGCAGTCTCTGTACAAGCATTGGCTAATGCTGGTAAACACTGGTTCCTTGCTCCTCCAGTGCTGTCACTTGTCTGGTCGTCTCCCACCCCAGTGTCATCAGTCACACTAATTATTTTGTTGGGTGGCACATTTCGAACATCCTCACACCCTCCAACTGTGCCTGGCC
The DNA here is from genome assembly GCF_047496885.1 of Scyliorhinus torazame. Classification (NCBI taxonomy): domain Eukaryota; kingdom Metazoa; phylum Chordata; class Chondrichthyes; order Carcharhiniformes; family Scyliorhinidae; genus Scyliorhinus; species Scyliorhinus torazame. The sequence continues at coordinate 14,648,805 of NC_092722.1, read as the reverse complement.
TGAAAGCAGAATCACATCTTTTGACAAACATCAGCTCACTCTCGCTCTGTTTGACCGCATTGTCAGGATTCATTCTGGGAGCTTGCACAATCACATGGTGCTGTTGCAGCCTCCCGAGGTATTTATGTCCAACGCGTCTTCTCTGTTTGCCCCCAGTGCAGTGTCTGGTTTTGCTCAAGGTTTAAAAATTGAACATCCACCTGTTCTTCCGCTGCCCCGTTCTCGCCCACTGTGAGAGGTAGATGCTTTTTCCCAGAAAGGCAATTGCTGGCAAGTAAACAGATGACATTGAACATTCAATATATTTTGTGCAAAAATAACACATCAATTCATGCACTGGCATTCATTTCATTCTGTTTTGCCACAGTTGCTAACACTTTCACAGTTAGAATGCTGTTGCTTCAAGCCCCACTCTGGGACCGTGAGCACATAATCTAGGCTGGCACTCCATTGCAGTATCGAGGGAGTGCTGTACTGTCAGGGGTGCAGACTTTTGGAGGAATTATTAATCTGAGGACCCATCAGCCTTCTAGAATAACCCATTGACATTATGCAAAACATGAAGATTCTTCCTGTGTTCCTATCCCTCAACAATTAAGCCTGGTCATTTATCTCATTATTGTTTCTGGGATCTTTCTATGCATGCATGTTTGATACATTACACCTGTGACTTAACTTCAAAAGTAACTAATTGGTTTGCCAAGCACTATCCTAAGACAGTGAAAGGTGTTATATAAATGCAAACTTTGTTTCCCCCGTCTCGCAGCCTGCAATTAATTACTTTCATCAAGTTTATTTCCTCCCTTATTCTATCTTGTGCTCCTATTCTATATGACCTGGTGGTATACTGCCTTGCACGGCTGCCTCATGGCACCAGGGACCCGGGTTCAATTCCGGCCTTGGGTGACTGTGCAGCGTTTGCACTTTTTCCCCGTGTCTGCGTGGGTTTCCTCTGGGTGCATCGGTTTCCTCCCGCAGTCCAAAGATGTGCAGGTTAGGTGGATTGGCCATGCTAAATTACCCCTTAGAGTCCAAAGGTTAGGTGAGGTTACGGGATTACCGGGATCGGGGGGGGGGGGGGGTTTAGATTAGGGTGCTCTTTCGGAGGGTCAGTGCAGGCTCGATGGGCCGAATGGCCTCCATCTGCACTGTCGGGATTCTCTGAAATGCAGGAACCATGGTGAACCTCTCGCTAGTTTTCCACCCTTCCTCGAAGATGGTATCTCACCTCCGCTTTACACTTGCGCACCATGGGACAATTGGAATCAGTAACTCATCAGTAACATGGTACCCCAACAAACTATAACATAGAAATTCGACTCCGTAGCACTCACTTTTCCATGCTCCAAACAGTATCTTAAGACTCAAATGTAAGCAGAAAGCACACATTCATTATGAGCCAGTCCTGCGCTGTTTATTACATTAATACAGGAAAGAGAAGAGGCTTTGTGGGCCCACACCTGAAATGCACATTGCACCATGTAAAGGGAAGCCCCACCTCCATTCACAACCTCAACCAGGGTCCTTTCAACTCACACCCTCCGATTAGCAATCCAGTCGCCTGGTTTACTCAGCCCCTTAACATAGCCACCAAATATTTCACCTCAGCCTGAGAAGGCAGGCAGTATCTGTGTTTAATATCGCCTGTTCAATATTCAAAAACTGCCACTTGCCTCACAACTGCACTGGAATGTCAGACAGGATATTGTGCCCAGGTGCCTGGAGTGGGATTTGAAACCACAACCCACAGGCTCAGAAGTGCTGCCACTGAGATACAGCCGATGCATAGTTAAATATCGGTAATGAAAAAATACATTGCAATGCTTGAGATCCATTCTAAAGTTGTGAAGTGTTCGAAACATATTGAAAAGAGTAAAGATGACGATTTCACTGGAATTGCAGCCAAGGTAATTAACAGTAGAAATATTTGATGTCTTTTTAAATCCAACAAATTAATACACTGAATATAACTCTGCATAAACTACTTAACACACTTGCTAATAAGACTGTGCCATCCAATCCATTTTGTACTTGAAAGTACTTACTGCAGTCGTAGCTTGGCAAATATATCAGGAACTATAGTACATATCCTGCTCACACACTCAATATTTGTTTGGCAAATTGGTGAGGATCAGTCATTTCCCTCAGCACTGTAAACAACTGCTGTTACCAGGTTACAGCTACTGGTTAGCTGAGGGTAATTATAATTACAGCACCAGCTCTTCAATATCTATCTAATCACAAGTCTTTGTGAAGACGATTAATGGGGTCCTCAAAAGTTAGTCATTTGAACTGTAACTGATCTTACTTTATTCAGTCGCTGCTGAGGGATCACTTGTATCAAATAAATGTTGAGTGTGACAATTAAACATAATTAGTTAAGACATTAGAAAAGACCGGGAAAGCATTTCTGTTAAGAACGATTCATAAATGTTTGAAGGCACTGCCTCCAGTTTTTTAAGTGCAAGGTATAGCATGCGCCACCCCTCATATTTCGTCAGACTGCCCTGTAGGGCTCCAGGGTGCATGGCGGAAGTAATAAAATAGCTCATCACAATATTTAGATAAGGGTCCTACACTTGTTGAAGGAAAGCTTTCTAATACTGGGCTTCCCCAGACACTGATTTGCCTTATGATAAACTTGTCTTGCAATTCATGGTGGATAACTAACAGGATATAAGAGTGATAGGTGCAGGCATAGAAACAAACACAGAAAATTGAAGCAGGAGGAGGCCATTCGGCCCTTTGAGTCTGTTCCGCCATTCATTATGATCATGGCTGATTATAAAGTTCAATACCCTGATCCCGCCTCCCCCCCCATATCCCTTGATCCCTTTAGCCCCAGGAGCTGGATCCAATTCCTTCTTGAAATTACACAACGTTTTAAAAACCTAAGAACTAGGAGCAGGAGTAGACCATCTGTCCCCTCGAGCCTGCTCCGCCATTCAGTAAGACCATGGCTGGCCTTTCTGTGGACTCAGCTCCACTTACCCGCCCGCTCACCATAACCCTTAATTCCTTTACTGTTCAAAAATCTATCTATCTTCGCAAGCCTTTGGGTGAAGAAGTTCCTCCTCAACTCTGTCCTAAATCTGCTCCCCCTTATTTTGAAGCCATGCACTCGCAAGTAGCACAGTGGTTAGCACTGTTGCTTCACAGCACCAAGGACCCGGGTTCGATTCCCGGCTTGGGTCACTGTCTGTGCGGAGTCTGCACGTTCTCCCCATGTCTGCGTGGGTTTCCTCCGGGTGCTCCGGTTTCCTCCCACAGGTCCCAAAAGACATGCTGTTAGGTGAATTAGACATTCTGAATTCTCCCTCAGTGTACCCGAACAGGCGCCGGAATGTGGCGACTCGGGGATTTTCACAGTAACTTCATTGCAGTGTTAATGTAAGCCTACTTGTGACACTAGTAAAGATTATTGTAAGTGGAAACGTCCTCCCTGCTTTTCTCTTATCTATTCCCTTCATAATTTTATATGTTTCCATAATCCAATCTAATCATGATTGATCTTGTGGCTAAGAACTGGTGAGTAACTCACCTCCTGACTTCCCAAAGCTTGTCCACCGTCTACAAGGCACAAGTCAGGAGTGTGATGGAATACTCCCCACTTGCTTGGACAAGCGCAGCTCCAACAACACTCAAGAAGCTCGACACCATCCAGGACAACCTGCTTGACTGGCATTCCATCCATAATTTTCAACAGTCATCCCCTCTGCCACTGACGCACAGTGGCAGCAGTATGAGCCATCTCCAAGATGCACTGCAGCAACTCAACACATCTCCTGTGATGGCACCTTCCAAATACGTGACCTCTACCACTTACAACAGCAAGGGCACCAGATGCATGGGAACATTCACCTACAAATTCCCCTCCAAGTCACCTGTAACTCTGCCTTGGAAATATAACATTGTCCCTTCACTGTTGCTGTGCCAACTCTCTTCCCTAACAGCACTGTGGGTGTGCCTACAACACATGGGCTGCAGCAGTTTAAGAAGGCAGCTCACCACCTGCTTCTCAAGGGCAACTAGGAATGGGCAACAAAATGCTGGCCTAACCTGCGATGCCCAAGTCAAAAGAAGGAGGAAAAGTACAAAACAGGAACAGGCCCTTCGGCCCGCCAAGCCTGTGTCGACCATGCTGAAAGAATTTTTAAAAATATATACCTTAGCTCCATTTAGAGTCAGAGAGCTTTTACAGCATGGAAAGAGGCCCTTCGTTCATCGTGTCTGTGCTGGCCATCAAGCATCTATCTGTTCTAATCCCATTTTCCAGCTCATTTCAAATGCTCATCTGAATACTTCTTAAATGAAATGAAAATCGCTTATTGTCACAAGTAGGCTTCAATGAAGTTACTGTGAAAATCCCCTAGTCACCACATTCCAGCGCCTGTTCAGGGAGGCTGTTACGGGAATTGAACCGTGCTGCTGGCCTGCCTTGGTCTGCTTTCAAAGCCAGCAATTTAGCCCTGTGCCAAACCAGCCCCTAAATGTTGTGAGGGTTCCCGCCTCTACCACCCTTTCAGGCAGCGAATTCCAGGTTCCCACCTCCCTCTGAGTGAAAAGGTTTTTCCTCACAACTCCTCTAAACCTCCTGTTCCTCAACTTAAATCTACGACCCCCGGAAAGGTTTCTTCCTATCTATCTTATCTAATCTTCTCAAATTTTTTTGCACCTCAATCAGGACCACCCCCCTCCCCCTCAACCTTCACAGGTCCTTTACAGTTTTGATCTGTAACCTTTAACACTCTTTCCTTGAATCTCTGTTTTGAACTTTCCAGCTCTCGGGCGGGATTCTGCGGGAATCGACGGGGCGGGCAACTCCGGCGGGAAGGAGTGGCGTGAACCACTCCGCGTCGGGACGCCCCGAAGGTGCGGAATCCTCCGCACCTTCAGGGACTCGGCCGGCACCGGAGTGGTTTGCGCCGCGCCAGCCGGCGCGGAAGGAATAAAGTGCCCCCACGGCACAGGCCCGCCCGTGGATCGGTGGGCTCCGATCGCGGGCCAGGCCACTGTGGGGATCCATCTGGGGCCAGATCCCCCCCCCGTGCCCCCCCGAGGCCTCCCGCGCAGCCAGGTCCCGCCGGTAAATACCTGTTGTAATTTATGCTGGCGAGACCGGCCAAAAACGGGCGGCCACTCGGCCCATCGCGAGCCGGAGAATCGCCAGGGGGGCCGCTGCCAGCAGCCGCCGACCAGCGCAGCACGATTCCCGTCCCCGCCCAAACCCCGGCGCCAGAGAATTCGGCAGCCAGCGGGGGGTCGGAGAATCCCGCCCCAGTTATCTAAAGGGCTCACCGCTACGTAGGTGCAGGTTAGTTGTCGTTTGATCATTTGATTTCTGTACTTTTGGCCCTATTGTCTGACTCTCAAAGTTAATTCTGACTGTTGAGGTAATGGTTTTGCTCTTGCCTCCTGGAGGAATGGAAGGGGCTGAGCAGGATCTCCCTCCTCCTCTTCACCACTGGGGCAATTGCCTCAAGTAAGTAAAGTCGCCATCATCCCAGATGACCGCAGGCTGCATTTCCCTTTGAGGGAGAGAGCTGGCTGGTGGTGGTTTAACCTGAGGATCACTGCACCTCAGGCGAGGGGGTAAGGTTGAGAAGGCGGGGCCTTCATTAATAACCTCAGCCGGTGCGGGAATTTAACTCGCGCTGTTGGCATTGCTCTGTATCACGAACCAGCTGTCAAGCTAAACCAGCCCCCAACCATTGCCTCTAAAACAGCATTGACAAACCTTTCGATCTGGAGCTTGTGCCACCATTTCTCTGCTCTAGCGAGATTCCCCATTTCCTGCAGCCGGAGTTCACTAAACCCGTTTCCATGACGATTGAGCAGTCCAGGTTTCCACTCCACCTTCGGACAGGCACACTGGTAATCAATAGCACAGGCTGCACACTGGAGCCAACATAATAAGGCCCCAGCTCCAATTTACTGTGCTTCCTGGGACCACAATATGTATTCATTCATCCCGGGTGCTCTCATTTAATTTGTTTCATTCACAACTTATGACTTCGCTTTTCATACATTCCATGCCCGTCCACAGCTGGGAGCTACAGTTGTAGAGTTTGGTGGACATCAAGTGTCAGTCTAGGTGCGGCAATCTCAACCTTCAGTGTTCAGAGCGTTAAGAAGGGCTAACAACGTGAGTTAGGCCCAGTCACAAGGGATGACTGGGCCTAAAGGGATGGCTGGGCCTAAAGGGATGGCTGGCTCAAGGGATAAGCATGGCCAACGTTAAGCACTGGGTGAGTTGATGCATAGACTCTTCATTGCATCATTAGCAGCAAATTTTGCTTATCCCAATTTAGTTTCCCCGGGTCCGTGTTAACCTGCTGGGCCATGATTTCTGCGGTGAACCCGATCACATTGGTGCTTCTACGGGACAAAATGGATGTTATTTACATTTTGATTGGGGAATTAAAATATCAAAGTAGCCGCTGAAGAAATCTTACTTTGCAAGAAAGGAAACACATACCCCTTGGTGACTAACATTTAGCTACACAACTCATTCACGGCACCAGGCAGGACAGTGATTGCACATAGCATTCAGACTCCAGATCTGATTCCAGTCTGGCAAGAAAGAAGAGATGTTTAAATTTAAAATTGCTGAATGAAAAAATAGGCAGCTGCCAGAAATGTGTTAATGACTGGATCTTTAATCAGGCTTCCCACAACTTCAGGGTATCAATTTTAATTCTACAGCGTCCTTTGCTCCACTAACACAGTCCAAGCTTTTCTTTGATCAAACTGGTTGAACCAGCATTCAGGGGAAAAACAAACCTTTTATCCCCATAGTTTACCTTCTCAAACAGCCTGCTGGCATTGTGTCACATTATTGAGCTCGTTGCACTCACTAATGTGACATACTGAAATGATTTCAGCTGATGACTAAACACACCTCAATCCCATTTCCTTTATATGGATGGCTTCTCGACCTACTGGACCCCAATCTTCACATACCTACCATCTGCGTGTCTTTAATAATAACTAGGTCTCCACCAAGTTTACAGGCACAGCACTAAGTATAGAAGAACATTCAGACAGGGTTAGCACTTTTCGATGACATATTCCAAAACTAAAATTGTGCCACTGCTAAATAACCTGTGTTACCATCGTACCCCTACAGTGCAACAGGAGGCCATTCGACCCATTGAGTCTACACTGACCCTATGAATCATAGAATTATACAATTTACAGTGCAGAAGGGGGCCATATGGCCCATCAGGTCTGCACCGGCCCTTGGGAAGAGCACCTGACTTAAGCCCATGCCTCCACCCTATCCCCGTAAGCCAGTAACCCCACCTAACCTTTTGGACACTAAGGGGCAATTTAGCGTGGTCAACCCCACCTAACCTTTTGGACACTAAGGGGCAATTTAGAATGGCCAATCCACCTAACCTGCACGTCTTTGCACTGTCGGAGGAAACCGGAGCACCCGGAGGAAACCCACGCAGACACTGGGGAGAAAGTGCAAACTCCACACAGACAGTCACCCAAGGCGGGAATTGAACTCGGGTCCCTGGAATGTGAGGCAACAGTGCTAACCACTGTGCCACCGTCCCGCTCAAAAAGAAAACCCGACCCAATTCGTAAGACAGAGCACCCTAAACAACTCCCCTCCCTATCCCCCGAAACACCGTGACCCCACCTAACCTGTGTGCCCCTGGACATTGAGGGGCAAATTTTATCATGGCCAATCCACCGAACCTGTACATCTTTGAACGTTTAACTTTTAAAATGAAAATGCTATTTTAATATTATCAATATTTTCCAATCAAATGTTTGAATTGTTCCTTCTGGTGGTATTGTGGAATAGATATTCAGTCATGGAGTCCATGCACTCAGTGCAATTTTGCATCCTTTAAAGCTAATTAATTAATTAATCCCACCATTAACTCTGCAGCATTCACTCAAAGCTCTGACTTCATAACATCTACCTTGATGCGATTTTCCCACCAAACTGCTCCATTAGCACAAGCTTTTGGGGCAAAGTGCCAATCAAATGTGCAGTAATTATGCCCATTGAACTAAACTGAGTCCCAAACAAAGCACGAAGAGGGAAGGTGAAGGGAACAAGCAAGAAGTCAGATCAAGGGCTTTGCTCACTCAAACGATAGTGACTTGTTTCACCGTGGTCAGGAATCTTTATGGTGACTAGGAAACCCAAATATCTCAGCCAAGTGCCTATTTAACTAGTCAATGGGGCCTGGTAGGCTATTCAACTGAGGAAAGCATCACAGACAAGCATGATTCTATCTGACTGAGCTTCCACCAAGCAGAGTCACTGAATAACAATCAGGACACAAGCCATGGCCCTACACCACACCCTCCCACTCCCCACTTCCTATCTCACTGGCACTGATAATGTGTCACATTATCCGACTATACAGTCTTAGATCACCTAACAGGGCGCAGACCGAGGGTCAAACATTTAATCTGAAAGCTCAGCACCATACCATGTTGACCTCGAACTGTTGGGAAAGCTCTCCTCCGAGATTTAGCTCAATAGCTTCACTATTCTACTTTTATTCAAGACCCCACTGAACAGAATATAATGATTTCAATTGGATCCTTATACTCACCTCTCTCGGGACATTCCAAAGTCCTTTGCATGCAATTGCTTTCGCATACAGTGGCTGTTGCTATGTTAAACAAACACAGCAAATATTATGCACCAAACAGCAATGAGATTAATTGCCAGTTGCCTCCTTTTTAATCGTTGATGTTACGGCCTCATCCAGACAGTGGCGTCTCCAACAGCGCGGCTCCCATCAGTCCTGCAGGTGAAGGGGCAGTCTCTCTCTGACATGCTCTGGTCCTGGAACCAGGATTTGAACCCAAAACCTAGTGATTGAGGTGACAGTGTTGCCGGCTGTACGGAGCTGACACCTGTTTGGAAATTGTTTCCGATCTCAGTTTCAAGTGCAGTCATACGAATCTACCCAACTCTGCCTTAAAAATATTCAAAGACAGGCGGCACGGTTGCGTAGTGGTTAGCACTGCTGCCTCATGGCGCTGAGGACCCGGGTTCGATCCCAGCCCTGGGTCACTGTCCGTGTGGAGTTTGCACATTCTCCCCGTGTCTGCGTGGGCCTCACCCCCACAACCCAAAGATGTGCAGAAAATATTTGCCTCATCTCTGTCTTAAATGAACGACCCCTTATTTTTAAACCGTGACCCCCCCGAGTTCTAGATTCTCCTAGATTCTCTCTCCACATCCACCCTGTCAGAACTCCTCATTATCTTTTTTTTGTTTATTTTTTATAAATTTAGAGTACCCAATTCATTTTTTCCCAATTAAGGGGGCAATTTAGCGTGGCCAATCCACCCAGCCTGCACATAGATTATCATAGATTATCATAGAATTTACAGTGCAGAAGGAGGCCATTTGGCCCATCGAGTCTGCACCGGCTCTTGGAAAGAGCACCCTACACAAGGTCAACACCTCCACCCTATCCCCATAACCCAGTAACCTCACCCAACACTAAGGGCAATTTTGGACACTAAGGGCAATTTATCATGGCCAATCCACCTAACCTGCACATCTTTGGACTGTGGGAGGAAACCGGAGCACCCGGAGGAAACCCACGCACACACGGGGAGGACATGCAGACTCCGCACAGACAGTGACCCAAGCCGGAATCGAACCTGGGACCCTGGAGCTGTGAAGCAATTGCGCTATCCACAAGGCTACCGTGCTGCCTTTTGGGTCGTGGGGGCGAACATCTTTGGGTTGTGGGGGCGAAACCCACGGAAACATGGGGAGAATGTACAAACTCCACACGGACAGTGACCCAGAGCCGGGATCGAACTTGGGACCTCGGCACCGTGAGGCAGCAGTGCTGACCACTGCGCCACCATGCTGCCCCCAACTCCTCATTGTCTGAAAGGTTTTTATCAAGTCGCCTTCTTCACTACCCGGCGGGGCGGGAGGTTCCGGCGCCGAGGAGTGGCGTGAATCCTCCGCACCTTCAGGGGCTAGGCCAGCCGGGTTGGTACTGCGCCAACTGGCGCCGAAGGGCCTCCGCCGGCCGTCGTGAGTTGGCGCATGCGTGGGAGTGCCAGCGTGTGCTGGCGTCATCCCAGCGCATGCGCACGGGGGTTTGTCTCCGCACCGGCCATGGCGGAGGTCCACAGCAGCCGATGCAGAAGGAAAGAGTGCCCCCACGGCACAGGCCCGCCCGTGGATCGGTGGGCCCCGATCACGGGCTAGGCCACCGTGGGGACATCCCCCGGGGCCAGATCCCCCCGCGCCCTCCCTAGGACCCCGGAGGCCACCCGCAGAGCCAGGTCCCGTCGGTAAGTACCAGGTCTAATTTACGCCGGCGGGACCGGCCTAAAACGGGCGGCCACTCGGCCCATTGCGGGGCGGAGAATCGCTGGGGAGCCGCTGCAAGCGGCCATAGACCGGCGCGATTCCCGCTCTCGCCAGAACCCCAGCGCCGGAGAATTCGGCAGCCGGCGGGGGCGGGATTCACACCGCCACCCGGCGATTCTCCGGCCCGGCGGGAGGTCGGAGAATCCCACCCCTGATCTCTCCAACCGGGGCAGCATCATAGAATTCATAGAATTTACAGTGCAGAAGGAGGCCATTCGGCCCATCGTGTCTGCACCGGCTCTTGGAAAGAGCACCCTACCCAAGGTCAACACCTCCACCCAATCCCCATAACCCAGTAACCTCACCCAACACTAAGGACAATTTTGGACATTAAGGGCAATTTATCATGGCCAATTCGCCTAACCAGCTGTGAAACAATTGTGCTATCCACAATGCTACCGTGCATGGTGGTTAGCACTTGTGCCTCACAGCTCCAGGGTCCCGGGTTCAATTCCGGCCTCGGGTGACTGTCGGTGCGGAGTCTGCACATTCTCCCCGTGTGTGCGTGGGTTTCCTCCGGGTGCTCCGGTTTCCTCCCACAGTCCAAAGATGTGCAGGTTAGGTAGATTGGCCATGATAAATTACCCCTTTGTGTCCAAAAGGTTCGTGGGTTACGGGGATAGGGTGGAGTCATGGGCTTAAGTAGGGTGCTCTTTCCGAGAGCCGGTGCAGACTCGATGGGCCGAATGGCCTCCTTCTGCACTGTAAATTCTATGATAATCTATGAACCTGCCCTCATAAGGCACTCCCTGATGTCCCGATTTTCACAGGGCAACATGTGTGCCAACGATCGCCCCTCTGGACCCGAGGTATCCCGGCACCTGTGGTGAATCCTACAGCCTGGGCATCTTGATAGGCCTGGTCCAGGTCGTAGGTGATGTTTATGAAGTTGCAGAGTAGTATCGAAGAAACGTAGGTTTATTTACACGGCTACAATACACAGCTCCCGGTAGTTCCCAACCGGGTCTTAACAGGTCGGCCAACCTTATATGCGACTTAGATTGAGTCTACGCCACCACTTAAGGGGGCGGCTCATGCTCTGCAAGGGACACGGGGAAGACCATCATTCCACCCCGTTAAGTCCCGTGTGGGTTATGACAGTGATGTAGCCAGGTGCCCAGGCCTGCAGGCATCTGTCATGTCATGAGGCATCTGCGGGCTGAAGATTGTGAAATGTCACAAAGGTCTGTCCCTGTTCGAGCCCTGGAATGACTCAATGGCATAAAAATGAAGGGCTGCAGTGATCTTCATGGCCACTGGGGGCAGGTGTCCTCTTTCTCCACGGGGTGCTACAGGTGCCACACTTCCCGTCTCCCTCTTGAGCCACATGGTGCCCGTCAGCCCTTTGTGCAGCCATCGACTCCTGTACACCCCAGCACGCTGTTGGTCTCCCCGTCTGGCCTCCTCCTCAGCCTGATGGGTGGCCGGGCCTTGAGGCTGTGCAGTGGCCTCCTGCAGATGTGGTGCAGGCTCCAACCTGCGTTGGCCTTCCTGCCTTTGGCGATGTCTGCCCACCTGGGCTGCAACAAGCAGAACTATGGCAACCTCCATGGGATCAAGGTCAACATTCATCTTTGTATCTGGGAGAGAGACCAACAACCAGTTAAGTCCTCCATCCCGGGACCCTTAAAGCCCCAAGCCACCCCCCCCTCCCCCCCAACTCTTACCTTGATTACCCCGCCTTCTCTCAGAGTGCCATCCAGCGAGCCAGCTGTGTTGGCAACCTTTGCTCTGCACACTCACTCCTGGCCAGATCAGGAGCCCCTAGACCCCAGGCCTCTGCCAGTAACATTTGGGATGTCATGCTTAAGTGTCATCTGCTCACCCAGATACTTACCTTCCGTGAGAGGGTCCTCATAGGTGAACCCCTGCTCTTGACTGTTTAACTGCTGATGCACATGGAGCACAGGCAGGCTGCTCAGATATCAAAGGTTGCAGGATATCCAGTCCACCTATTATCCTCTCAGATAGGCCACCTGATCTTTCAAGGAGGCACTTGAGAGTTCAGGGACCATGAAGTGCTATCACAACTAACAAGGCTAATCCCTCCTTTGAGGTAGCTTCACAGTCAAAGGGTTGTGAAATGGAATGTTTACACCCGGGTACACAGGTAGAGAAGAAGGCAGACTGCAACATTGAAACCACAGAGCCTCTTGCAACCTCCAGCCCCCCAAACAATGCTCCCCCCACCCCCCCAGTCCCCTTACCACTGGGGCATCAGCTACGGTGCCCTTCAGCTGCATTCCGGTAAATGGAGAGCTCCCCCTCGGTACCCGTTTCACCAGATCCCCGACTTTGTAGAGGAGCACTAAACGGCGCCCGCGTGACTTCCCGCTGACGAGGGGGGGGGCAGGTGACTCCGGGGAGGCCACTGCATGCGTCTTTAATCTCGCTAATGAGATTATAATGAATGCAAATTAGGTTTAATCAGTCTCTGGCCTTTTCTGGGCGAGGTCTTGGTCACGCCATCGGGAGCGGGCCAGGAGAATAGCAAACTGTTTGGCGCATGGCGCAGATTCCATCTTTGGCCTCTCCTGTTATTCACCTGGCATAACAGGATCGACGCAGGGCGCTCTGCGATGGGAAAACCGCACCCTTAGTCTAGTAAACCGTCTCTGAACTGCATCTAACGCATTCACATCTTTCCTTAAATAAGAACAGAATTGCACACAAAATGCCAAATGTGGCTTCATCAATGTCCTGGACAACTGCAACATAACCTCCCTACCCTTGTAAGCAATTTCCCTTGCAATAAACAATGACATTCTATTAGCTTTCCTAATTACTCTCTGTATCTGTGTGCCAGCCTATTGTGGTTTATGCACTAGAACACCCAGATCCCTCTGTAACTCAGAGCTCTGCAATCTCTCACCAATCAGATAATAATCTTGTGTTTTAATAACAATTATTATTATTGTCACAAAGTTAAAGTATTCTTTATTGTCACAAGTAGGCTTACATTAACACTGCAATTAAGTTACTGTGAAAAGCCCCTAGTTGCCACATTCCGGCGCCTGCTCGAGTACACAGAGGGAGAATTTAGTGTTCAAGTTATATAACAGCACGTCTTTCGGGACTTGTGGGAGGAAACCGGAGCACCCGGAGGAAACCCACGCAGATACAGAGAGAATGTGCAGACTCCGCACAGACAGTGACCCAAGCCAGGAATCGAACTTGAGACCCTGGGGCTGCAAAGCAACAATGCCAACACCACTATGCTGCCGTGCTGCCCTATTTATTCTTCCTGCCAAAATGGATAATTTCACATTTGCCCACATTATACTCCATCTGCCAGATTTTTGCCCACTCACTTAATCTATCTCTGCCCTTCTTGTAGTTTTCTTACATCCTCTTCATAATTTACTTTTCGACCTATCTTTGTGTCATCAGCAAATTTAGCAACCGTACCTTCAGTCCCTTCGTCCAAATCATTTCTATAAATTGTAGAAGTTGAGGCCTCATCACTGATCCCTGTGGTAGACAACTCGTTACATCGCTAACTAGAAAAAGACCAATTCATGGCAATTCTGTTTTATTGTTAGCTAGCCAATCATCAATCCCCTTTACACCATGAACTTTTATTTTACACAATAACCTTTTATGTGGCACATTATCAAATGCCTTCTGGAAATCTATGTACAGTGCATCCACGGGTTCCCCTTTATCCACAACACATGATTCCTTCAAATAACTCCAATAAATTGGTTAAACATGATTTCCCTTTCACAAAACCATGTTGACTCTGCCTGATGGCCTTGAATTTTTCCCATGTCCTGTTATAATACCTTCAATTCTGTCTTCTAACATTTTCCTTTTGGCAGATGTTAAACTAACTTGCCTGTAGTTTCCATTTCCTGTCTCCTTCCCTTTTTGAATAAAGGAGTTACATTTGCCATCTTCCAATCAAGTGGAACGATCCGCAAATCTAAGGAATTTTGGAAAATTAAAACCAATGCATCAACTATCTCACTAGCCACTTCTTTCACGACCATAGCATGAAGTCCATCTGGGCCAGGGGATTTGTCAGCTGTCATGTGAGAGTACCTTTAAGAAATGGATGTTTAAGCAATGTACTTTAAGAAATGGAGCTGATTATATTACTGAAGTGATGTCAGAGGGTGGGGGGAGCTGAGCTCACTTCTGCTTTTTTGAGTTTCAGCTTGAGAACGCAGCTGGGAGTGTCTGTGTGTTTTGCTGTGAGCTGCAGGAAGAAACACAGAGCTGGTCTGTTGATTTCTGCCAATCCAAAGACTCTAAATATATTGAATGCAACCTAATGTCTGTTTTTGAAGGTTTGAAGTCTTTTGGATGTTTAAAGGAACAGTTTGAAGGGTTATTTAGTGTTGTAATCTTTTGGGGTTATCTTTGAAGTAATGGGTGTTAAGATATTCAATGTTTGTTTTTAAAAGGTTAACTTGAGTTCATAGAATAAACATTGTTTTGTTTTAAAAACCATTTGTCCATCTCTGCCATATCACATCTGGAGAGCACGCTGTGTGCTTCCCACACCACAATATATTAAAAGTTGTGGGTCGGTTGAATTCCATGAAACACTTTGGGGTTCTGTAAACCCGGACCCATAACACAGCCCACAAGAAAAATGGGTATGCAGTGAATGGTAAGAGTTTTCGTTTAACACCCTCATTGCAATTAATCAGATAAATGCATTTGAATGGATCTACATTTGGTGGGAAAGATGACTTCATGTTCGTGTAGTGCACACTATTTTTGATGCTTTGAGAGTTGCCGGCAAGTTCAGGGCAGCAAGAGATGTAAGTTGTGGATTTCAAACACTTGTTACCTGGTTGACCTGGCTCCACCGTTTGCTTGGCACCCCGCCCTTAGCCTCCTCAGTATTCCTAAGAGCTTGTTGCATTTGCATATCAATTGGACATTAAACCTGCTGCAGAAAGCTCTCAAAGTAGACAGTTATGCTGAAAAAACCAGAAGAATAAGATGAATTTTCACTCCATGAAATGGAACAGACAGACAGACACAGAGGTATCAAGGACTCTTAAAATTGCACTTTAAACACCAGTTTTATTGATCACTGCCGCGTAACGTGTGAACCTAAATGGGGCACTGACTTCACACTGTCAAGCGGGAACAGAATCATCACCTCTTAGTAGGTGCTCAAAGAATCCGAGCACTTCATGATTGGCTTTCTATGAATAAAGTTCACTTTTAATACTGGCGCAGACTATTTAAAAAAAATAGGCATTCCTGCCTCTATTGACTGAGCAATGTCATGTGTCGATCTCTTTGGAGCCAATCTTCATCTCCGATAGTCTTGTATTGGTTCTCTTGGGTATAAGTGGAGTCCTGGTGATGATCAGAGAATGAAAGGAAGAATTAAACGTCATCAAGCTGTTCTCCAAGCTTTTGCACATCGGACCGCTGGCAGAGTGATTCCTGGATATTATCTGGGCACCCGTTATCCTTTCTTTGACTTGGCCCTGTTCCTCCGGAGGGAGTCCGGTGGAGTGATTGCACGACTGCAGATTATTTTTAACTTTAGTCTTGCTGGAGCTCAGATGTTGTGCCAGCGAAATCTCTGGGAGTGGCCTTTGTGAGAGCAGTGAAGCCACCTTCCCCGGAGCTTTAGGTTGAATTGGCACAGAATCCAACGTTGGTACCAAGTCTACATTCGTCACAACATTTATCTTGGGCCTGTTCTCAGCCTTTTGGGGGCGTTTAAGAATGGCTGCTCTCTCTGATATCCTGGATTCTAGCCTTGTGTTAAATCTCAAAAAAGGTTCTTTGTGGGAACTATTATAAAGTAGGACAAATTCTTTCTGTGTCTCAAGTGGCATGATGTACGTTCCTCGACCAGATTTTTTGAAGATCTCAAATACCAAGTCTAATAGCAGAAATAGAGAAAAACATACTATTGAATACAGCTTTAATTATTCATAAAGAAATATTTACTTGAATACTTGTCATCAATTTGTACAAATATCCTTCTGTAAATCTACATAAAGATACAAATGGCCATCTTACCAAGGGCTTCATTTATTACTTTAGGAATTACTGATTTGAGAACCTCACAATTTATCAGTAAAGATGGGTTTGCATTTATCTCGAGTAACCAGACCTACAAAGCAGACCAAACAGAGCACGTTAACCCTTTGGGTACATCTTTCAAATTGATTCAGACCAGATAAATAGTTTTGGGCGGCTTTTCCAATGGCATGCAACTGAGCCTTTCAAACCAGAAGGTTCAGAGTGCAGAGCAATGTTCCCTGTCAGGTAAGTGTGTGGGGGGCGGCGCAACGATCTGGGACATACCATGCTTTCCTCAGTCCCCAGGAGTAATTTCCACCATAATGTGAATCATGGCTTTCAAAATGTAAACTAATCATGTCCAAAAATTAGTGACGCTCGAGGGAGTTTGTAGCCCGGGGAGGGGGAGGGGGGTGCGGGGGTATACCCTTAGTCTTAGTCTTAGTCTTGATCTCAATACTGCCAAGTGTGCAAGGAAAATTCATTCAGATTCCCAATGCCTGCTCCTGATCATCATCTCCTTGACCCTACTGTAAAGTCCACAAGCCTCATATGGAAAACACCAGCCTAGTTATACGGCTGTCAATGGTTAAGACTCACATTGGACAGGATTTTGTGTTTTGGATCAGAACCCTGATGGTGGGGTCAAATATGGTCCCAGCCATACTGTTACCATCGCTGAATCCCTTATCAACATCCTGGTGGTTATCCTTGCCCAGAAACTGAACTGGACTAGCCATATAAATACTGTGACTACCAGAGGAGGTCAAAAGCTAGGAATCCTGCAGCGAGTAACTCATCCCCTGATCTCCCCAAAGCTTGTCCACCAGCTGCAAGGCTGAAATCAGGAGTGGGATGGAAAACTCTCCACTTGCCTGGATGAGTGCAGCTCCAACAACACTCAAGAAGCTCAACAGCACCCAGGGTAAAGCCTCCAACTTGATTGCTCCCCCTTCCACAAACATTCGCTCCCTCCACCACTGATGAACAGTGGCAGCTGTGTGCACCACCTACAAGATGAGCTGCAGGAACTCACCAAGGATCCAAACCCACGACCACTACCATCTAGAAGGACAAGAGCAGCAGATATCTGGGAACCCCACCATCTGGAGGTGGCCCTCCAAGTCACTCACCATCTTGACTTGGAAATACATCTCTGTTCCTTTACTTTCGCTGGCTCAAAATCCTGGAATTCCCTCCCTAACAGCACTGTGGGTGTACCTACACCCGAAGGACTGCAGCGGTTCAAGAAGGCAGCTCACCACCACCTTCTCGGGGGCAACTAGGAATGGCCAGTAAATGAGGATCTCGCCAGTGACGCCCACAGCCCATAAACTAATTTTTAAAAATGAGTAGTCACCTCACATGGGATTGGCCAATTAGAGATCGGAGGACATGTTCACTGGCCACCTTTTAAATATAGCACACCGATCTGATAGCGAGATGCATGTCCTCAAGGCTGCCGCATCACAGCTGACGGCCCAAAGCCAATGCATAATTAATTACACTGGGTCAGGAAGATATGGCGTGGTTTAACTTTACCCCGCCAGAAGTCCCAGGTGGGAGATTCCGTCATTAGTCTCAGTAATGGTGATCATGAAATTATCATAAGTTGTCATAAAAACCCTCTAATACCCTTTAGGGAAGGAAATCTGCTGATCTTACCTGATCTGGCCTACACGTGACTCCAGATCCACAGCAATGTGGTCGATTAACCGTCCTCTGAAATAGCCCCAACAAGACATTCAGTTCCAGGGCAATTGGGGATGGATAACAAATGCTGGCCTGACCAGCGAGGCCCACATCCCATGAAAGAATTTTAAATACTCTCATCCTTCTTTTCCCTAATATCTCTTCAGGTCGCTTGGTTTAATGATTTGATAAGGGGCTTAGTGCTGCTGCCTCACAGCGCCAGGGACCCGGGTTCAATTCTGGCCATGGGTGACTGCCTGTGTTAAGTTTGCACTTTCTCCCTGTGTCTTTTCCATTTGTAATCTCCTGTCTTGGGTTATTGTGAAAGGTTTTTTGTGTGAATAGTAATATTGGATCCCTGTGTTTGGAAATTGAATAATTCTACATTAAAACAGGCAGTTTAGCCATCGGCATTTTCCTCCGAGTGACCCGGTTTCCTCCCACAGTCCAAAGATAGGTACGTTAGGTGGATTGGTCGTGCTAACATTATCATAGAATTATCATAGATTTTACAGTGCAGACGGAGGCCATTCGGCCCATCGAGTCTGCATCGGCTCTTGGAAAGAGCACCCTACCCAAGGTCAACACCTCCACCCTATCCCCCTAACCCAGTAACCCCACCCAACACGAAGGGCAATTTTGGACACTAAGGGCAATTTATCATGGCCAATCCACCTAACCTGCACATCTTTCGACTGTGGAAGTAAACCGGAGCACCCGGAGGAAACCCACGCACACACGGGGAGGATGTGCAGACTCTGCACAGACAGTGACCCAAGCCGGGAATCGAACCTGGGACCCTGGAGCTGTGAAGCAATTGTGCTATCCACAATGCTACCATGCTGCCCTTAGTGTCCAGAGAGGTGCAGGTTAGGGTTACGGGGACAGGGGGACGGTAGTGTGCTCTTTCGGAGGGTCGGTGCAGACTCGATGGGCCAAATCGCTTCCTTCTGCGCTGTAGATATTCTGTGATTCTAACTGTCCTGTGAAGCAGCTTGGGACAGAATACTACACTAATAGTACTCGATAATAGATTTTTCTTTCTTTGACTGATCTGGCAATGTTTGGTTGAGTTTGAATGGTGGGGTGGTTTGTCAGTGGCCTGGAAATCTCATGCCATTCCCTCTGGCCTATTGTCCTGGGACGTTGGAATGTTTGCAACCACCAGAGTATCACCAGAATCAACCAATTGAATGGATTGACAAGGAGGCCTGAAGCCTGCTTGGAAGAACCCATCTGTATGATCCAAGGTCAATGCAGCAGATTCAGATCCAGCCAACACCAACTTGCATTAATATGGCAGCTTTTATATGGTCAAGCGTCCCAAGGTGCTCCAAAAGACCGTGAAGAAATCAAATTTAGCACTCAGACTATGACCACCAGGCCATCTGGGAACTCACTTCAGATTCTAACTTACCACTGCAGGTTAGGAAATCAACTTTCCACTGCAGTGGTGCAGTGGTTAGCACTGCTGCCTTACGGCGCTGAGGACCCGGGTTCGATCCCGGCCCTGGGTCACTGTCCGTGTGGAGTTTGCACATTCTCCCCGTGTCTGCGTGGGTTTCACCCCCACAACCCAAAGATGTGCAGGGTAGGTGGATTGGCCATGCTACATTGCCCCTTGTGGTGGTATGCATTAGGGGTAATACGGTACACCATGAATGCCGAGGAGCTATTGGAGGACAGATGCTGGGTCCCGATTGGATCTGCCGCCTACTGGGCTCCACCCAGATAGGCGGGGTATAAGAACCCGGTTTACTCCCCGCAGCTGCATTCTGTGACTGAGCTGCTGGAGAACGAGTCTGAACAAGTCTGCTCAATAAAGCCTCGATTGAAGTTCTCTAAGTCTCGCCTCGTGTGTGATCGATGGCGCTACACCCCTCAATTGGACAAACAATAATTGGGTACTCTCAATTTATAAATAGAAAATCAACTTTTCCATTTGTAATCTCATGTCTTGAGTTATTGTGAAAAAATTTTTGTATGAATAATAGTATTGATTCCCTGTGTTTGGAAATTAAATAATTCTACATTAAAACATTAAATCGGCATTTTCACCTTAAATTTAACACAAGGTAGAGATAGGAGGGAAGCTACATGTTGTTTGTCAGAATCAGCCAGATTGATTTCTTGGGCAGAATTCTTGACTAATAAGGGTATCAGGGGTTATGGGGAGAAGGCAGGAGAATGAGGATGAGAAACATAAGCCATGATTGAATGGCGGAGCAGATTCGATGGGCCGAGTGGCCTAATTCTGCTCCTTTGTCTTAAGGTCTTATGGTCTAATTCTCGGGTCCCCCAGCGTTCGCTGGCGGCGGGATTCCATCTTCCCGACGCTTGTCAATGGGATTTCCCATTGTGCCACCCCACGACGCCAGGAAACCCACGGGCTGGGCTGCTCGCCAGCGGGAAAAGTGAATCGCAACAGCCAAAGAAAAATCTTTCAGAATAGCTAATACTTTGAAGATCCACCAGATGGCAGCAAGTAACTGCAATGCGTACAGTGCATCTTTGGTCAAGCAGTAACTTTTGATTTCCTTCCCCCACTTATCACATTGTCGTCCTTTGTGCTCATCGATACGAAACACACAATTCCAGCAGCAGGGTTGTCAATGACGAGCAGATCTACAGGGTGAGATTTTTAGCTAGCAGTTGCGCAGGCCACTTGACGGAACATCATAAAAAGCAGCCCCTGGGCCATGGCTAACCCTTAGCTGCAGAAAGGCGACAGGGTCAAGCTCCCTGTTGTTGGTTTGTTACTATTTTACAAGAAACAACAAATCGAATGGCCTGAAAAGGAGGCTTGAAGCCTGCTATGAAGAACCAATCAATTGGTGCAAGGTCAAGGCAGAAGATTCACGTCCAGCCAACAACAACTTACATTTAAATGGCAGCTTTAATGTAGTCAAACGTCACAAGGTGCTCCAAAAGACCATTGAGACCATTAACACTGAGCCACGTACGGAGATGTTAGACCCAGTCACCAAAAGCTTGGTCAAAGAAACAGGTTTTAAGGAGTATCTTCGAGAAGGAAAGTGCGGTGGAGATGTCGAGGGCGGGACTACCCGAGCTCGGGGCTCAGCAGGTGAAGGCACGCGACGGAAATCGGCGATGCGCAAGAGGCCAGGATTCGGGGCGAGCAGAGATCTCGAAAGCTGGAGGGAGGACTGAGGCCATGGAAGGGTTCGAAAACAAGGATGCAGATTTGAGAATGCGCGGTTTCCCCTTTTTAATCACTGGTCACGCCCGAACATGAGGCAGTTTTAAAATTCTCCAATGGCCATTGAGATTTGCCGTTTTCTCTAAATTCATCTTCGGTTTGTTTGCCCTGAAGTCGAGCAGGGCACCATTCCTGCCCTCCTGGTATTTCTACGTCTGCGCCTCCAGCTCCCTGTTGCCGATCATGTGAAGTAACCTATTTCGGTGGAGCCTGGAATGAAAGCATGTGACTCAGGCTATGTTCGTGATGGGCATTAGATTCCCCACATGCATTTCCTGGCAGCTGGTCCAGGACTAAAACCTCAATGCTGAACCTTTGTAGCATTCACTGAATAGTTAGTGTCTCCGCCGGGTGGGTGGCAGGACACTGTGGTGACAGAACCCAGGGGGTGCCTCGCCTGCTGTACGGACCAATGAATTCAAGTGTGCTTCTTTTAAACATGCCAGGCTCTGAATTGCAAACGCTGAGACTGATTTCAGCAGGGAAACCGTCCTTCTCAACACGTCGCGCCCCCGCCCACCCCACCCCGCCTTCCCAACCACCACTTTAACCAAAGACCCTCGGAAACCCTAAGAACACATGTGGTTTCTGGGCAAGGAGTTTGGAGATAAGGAGGTTACACTTTGAACCCTCCAGCAATATGTTGACATCCCTGTGTTGGTGGGGAGGGAGGGGGCGCACTTGAAAAATCCACCACAATTTTCCCACAGAAGAGTGGGACCAAACACTTTGAGCGGGCCCGTAGAGTACCACAAACGAGGAACTGCTTAAAGAAGCCGGCAGAGGTGGTAAAAGGTTCAGGCCCAAGTTCCCAAGCTCCGATGTAATCACACCAGCGTGATCGGCCAATGTTCCTGACTGCTTTTTGAGCTACTGTGGCGTTTTGCCAGCCTTTTGAAATTTGGGTGGAAGTGGTAAATTACACCGATTACAGAACTGCCAAAATAATCTTCATCCCATCTCAGTTATGCCCTTCTAGCTTTTTGCTCCTCTCCAATGCCCTTTTTTGCTCTTTCATGTTTTGTGAGATTCAACTCTGTGGGCTATGTGAGTGGCTCATACTGATCTTTCACATTCGAGACCAAGGGAATGAGGTGGAGATGGGACGATGACAACATGCTCGTGTGTGGCAGTGTTAATACACCTATAGTTTTAAATAACGACTTTTACTCCCATCATCTCCTTGGCATTTCCTTGCTCACTTTTCCTCTCCAGCAACTTTTTTTTGACTAGAGTAAGGGGCAGAATTCAATCCACTTGACAGGGGGCCCTAACCCCAGCCAGAGAGCCGGTGAGAGTCACACGACTCTTCCTTTGAGGAAGGCCTGCCCTATTAAGTGCCTGTCAGATATTTAAGAAAGGATCAGCAGTGGGTCTTCCCCAGAATCAAGGACCCTGTGAGCGGACATCCCCCCTCCTTCAGGTGCTGCTGGCCTCTGATTGGCCAGCAGCTCCACATTGTTGTGAGCACATTGGGGCAGTTGTCTTACCTGCCCACATCTCCTTTCTCATTAGCAAAGTGTGGTAGTCACCACTGTTGTATTATATTGTATATATGGGTATTACGGTAAGGCCCCTGTGCTACAGGTACGGGGGTAGATCCCTGCCTGTTGGCTCTGCCCAGTAGGCGGAGTATAAATGTGTGTGCTCTCCGAACAGCAGCCAATTCGTCAGCTGCTGTAGGAGGCCACACATCTCTGTGTAACAAAGCCACGATCACATTCTACTCTCGTCTCGTCGTAATTGATAGTGCATCACAAAGCATTTAGGCAATCACCTAAGGTGGAGACAAACCTTCACACCAAATCACTTAGACAATGGGACCCTGGCTAAGAGAGATTCCCAGACACAATCTAATCAAATTACCCTCGGAATACGAGGACCATGACCTTACCTGGATCCCTTGGGCAGTCGGAGACAGCTGACATGACACGCTGAGCTTTTGTATGTTTTAAGCACATACTTTCGCTGCAGAACTGAGGACAAACTGCTGCGACGCTGAGAGCGAAACCCCAATGGGTCCTGCCGCCATTTCTCTCCAAATCACGTGGTCAGCACCCAGCCCTGTTTGCTGAGCAACCTTCCGGGGCCACCCCGCTGCAGAGAGAGATTCCTTAAAATGATTCAACCCAGCGCTTCTGCATCCAGAGGGGAAGCCAACTTGGCCTCCACCTCTTTGAATCGGAAGCATCGGGCCCACGGACGGAAACCCGTAAGGTCATCAGGTTCAGCCTGAAGGTCACCAAGTTCACCAAACAACAGGCTGTAAATTCAGTTTACTCTTCAATGGGGTCTACTTTGGCCAACCTCACCTTTGGGTGTGCGTTGTGTGTGATGTGTGCGTGTGGTTTGCGTGTGAGGTGCGTGAGTGGTTTGCTCGTACTGTGCATGTGGTTTGTATGTGATGTGCGTGTGGTTTCTGTGTAATAGTCATGTGGTGTGCATGTGTGTGATGTGCGTGTGATATGAGTGTGGTGTGTGTGTGATGTGCATGTGATGTACGTGTGGTTTTCATGTGATATGCGTGTGTGGCCCTTCTATCTCTTTCTGATTCTGCCCTTAGTGAGATGAATTTAATCACATCCAACCCAGCAACCTCATTGGAATATCATCAACTGCAAACATCCCTCTAAACCACACACCAATCGGACTGGGACACATGGCAGTGACCTTCAGCATTGCACAGACTCCTATCAAACACCATTGTGGGAGTGGCGTCACTGTGGGATCTGCCATTGAAGAAAGAAGCTCCACAGGGCCACTAGGGGCGAGCTGTACCATTAGCCTTGGTGCATTACCCATATCCGGGAACAAATAAAAGAAAAAACCCTCAAAAGTGGCTTTCAAAGCTCAGGAAACAGAAAAAGACACAATTCAATTGTGAGGAGTTTAAGTTGTTGATGGGGTCTGATCACTGAAGGTTCCACCGCAACTGGGACCACAAGTATTCCATGCAGGAAGTAAATTCCACCTTTTTCATAGAATCACTCCAGTTCAGAAGGAGGCCATTCAGCCCATTGAGTCCGGGCCAACCCTCCGAAAGTGCACCCTACCTAGGCTTACTCCCCCACCCTATTCGCATAACCCAATAACCACACCTAACCTGTTGGACACTAAGGGTCAATTTAGCGCGGCCAATCCACCTAACCTGCACATCTTTGAACAGTGGGGGGAAACCGGAGCACCCGGAGGAAACCCACACCGACATGGGGAGAACATGCAGACTCCTCACAGACAATGACCAAAGGCTGGAATCGAACCCGGGTCCCTGGTGCTGTGAGCCAGCCGTGCTAACCACTGTGCCACCGTGCAGCCTCTTTTTGTGCAAGCTTTTAGTCCTTTGGATTTGTTTATTGTCGCGTGTACCAAGGTAGAGTGAAACGTTTTGTTCTGTGTACAGTCCAGGCAGATCATTCCATACATGAAAAAAATAGGGCACACATAATACACAACATAAATAAAGGCATCGGGGGAAGCATACAGGAGTGCAGTACTACTCAGTAGAGAAGATGTGTGAAGAGATCAGATCAGTCCATAAGAGGGTCATTTAGGAGTCTGGTAACAATAATAATAATAATCTTTATTGTCACAAGTAGGCTTACATTAACACTGCAATGAAGTTACTGAGAAAATCCCCTAGTCGCCACATTCCGGCGCCTGTTCGGGTACACTGAGGGAGAATTCAGAATGTCCAATTCACCTAACAAGCACGCCTTTCGGGACTTGTGGGAGGAAACCAGAGCACCCGGAGGAAACCCACGCAGACACGGGGAGAACGTGCAGACTCCGCACAGAAAGTGACCCAGCGGGGAATCGAACCTGGGACCCTGGCGCTGTGAAGCAGCAGTACTACCGTGCTGTTTTTGAATCTGCTAGTGCGTGTTCTCAGACACTTTTATCTCCTGCCCGATGGAAGAGGTTGGAAGAGCAAATAACCTGGGCGGGAGGGATCTTTGATTATGCTGCTCGCTTTCCCAAGGCAGGGGGAGGTGTAGACAGAGTCAATGGATGGGAGGCGGGCTTGCGTGATGGACTGGACTGTGTTCACGACTCTCAGTAGTTTCTTACGGTCTTGGGCCAAGCAGTTGCCATACCAGGCTGTGATGCAGCCAGATAGGATGCTTTCTATGGTATATCTGTAAAAGTTGATTCTCCCCCTGTCATGCTTCTAAGTCCATTCCCTTATCCATTTCTCACGGATTACCTTTTACCCTCACCACCCTGAAATACCTTGAGATGTTTGCCACGTTACAAGATCTGCATAAATGCAATAACATCAACTTGCATTTGTCTACCACCTGTAAAGTAATAAAACATCCCAGGACTCTTAATGCCAATTGCTGTTGTTGC
Source organism: Scyliorhinus torazame (assembly GCF_047496885.1). Taxonomy (NCBI): domain Eukaryota; kingdom Metazoa; phylum Chordata; class Chondrichthyes; order Carcharhiniformes; family Scyliorhinidae; genus Scyliorhinus; species Scyliorhinus torazame. Next base: position 14,623,159 of record NC_092722.1, on the reverse strand, counting down.
TTTATGCTGTGGTGCAGAAGGAATGTGTCTTCGGAGGCCAGTATTTAGGAACAACAAAGGCAGAGGAACAGTTGCTTATCCTCATTAAGGTTGGTGTGCCTTATGCCAGAAGCTTCAAAATAAAAATGAAAAAGCAAGTCACTTGGTTTCAAACGGTTTCCAACAGATTAAAAATATTTACCAGTTGTTCGAAACTATTCCAAAGAGTAAATGATCACCAGATTACAAATTACAGTAACATTATGGCAAGAATTTGCTAAATATTATTTAAGATTGTCATGGTCTCCAGGTTTATTAATCCAAACATTACAGATACAATAGCATACGGAAGGGTTGTACTAAAGACAAACTACTTGTTATATTTGGATTTAAACACCATGGTGACAGTAACAACATTCCCACAAAAGAATCAACTGGCCATTTAGCACAAATCCTATCAATGTTTAAAACTAATTTCACCCATCTCTCTCTCGCTCATCAATTCATTCTCAATTCTATCTTACGATGCACCGAATTCCTAAATAAGAAATATAATAAATCTAAGCAACCAGCTGACTAAAGGTTCATTACAATTTTAATTACGCAGTAACGCTGTTTGGAAATGGCATGACATTAATAAGAAACATTGGCTTGTGTTCATATAGCACCTTCCACGATTTCAGGGTGTCCCCAAAGCACTTTAAAGCCAGTGAAGGTCCTTTGAAGTGTGGTCACTCTTATAACGTGGGCAACACAGCAGCCAATTTACGCACAGCAAGCTCCAATAAAAGCAATGTGATAATGACCAGATAATCTATTTGAGCGGTGAATGTCGACCAGGACATCAGGGGAAACCAACCTGCTTGTCTTCAGATAGTTATGTCAACTTGAGAGGGCAGATGGGGCCTCTGATTAATGAAAGGCAGCATCTTGGACAGTGTGGCCCTCCCTCAGTACTGCACTGATGTGTCAGCCTGGCTTATGTGCTCAGAGTGGGACTTGAACCCAATGCTTTCCGAATCAGAAGAGAGATTGGTACTAACTGTGCTTTGACTGACACCTCAAAGAAGGTACCTAAAGAACTAATCACCTTTGTGTCATGTGAGACAACCTTTAAGAAATGGGTGTTTAAGAAATGTACCTTTAAGAAATGGATGATTATCAGTGATGTCAGAGTGTGGGTGGAGCTGGGCTGTCTGTCAGCTTTTTACTTTTGTTTTAGGCTGTTTGCTGCAGGGTGTGTTTTAGTTTAGTTTTCAGAGCTGGACAGCTGCAGTCACAGCCAGAAGGTGTATGAATCTCTCTCTCTGTAATCTAAAAACTGTAAATCGATCCTTTGGTGATTTAAAACTAATAACTGCTCTCAGTAGAAACTTTAACCTGATGTGCTTCTGTTAAAAGTTCTTTTTTAAGTCTTATGGATGTCAAAAGGAAAGAGTGAAGATGAAGTTGAAGTGCAAGTATCAGAAAAGATTTTTGATCAGATGGTTGAAAAAAAACAAGAACAGGTGGAGGATGAGGCGGATATTTTTAGTTCAGGAAAATTGGCGGAGTTACAACAGAAAGATTTAGAAATAAAACGGATGTATCAGAAAGCATATACTGAAGAGGAATCTGAGTGTATACCAGAGTGTTATTACTGTAAAAGTAATGTCTTGATGAGAAAATGGAGACCTTTACATATGCAGGTGGATGAAAAGTGGGCAGAAGTTCATCAAGTAGTATTGCCGGTAAGGTATAGAAAGGAAGTGTTGCGAGTTGCACATGAGGTACCAGTGGGAGGTCATTTGGGAATAAGGAAAACTCAAGCTAAAATACAAAAACATTTTTATTGGCCTGGACTACATAAAGATGTCGTTAAATTTTGTCAATCATGTCACACATTTCAAGTGATAGGGAAACCTCAAGCAGTAATAAAACCTGCACCCATAATACCCATTCCAGCATTTGAGGAACCTTTTACAAGGGTCCTAATTGATTGCGTGGGACCGCTTCCTAAAACGAAAAGTGGGAATCAATATCTTTTTTTTAAAATTTAGAATACCCAATTATTTTTTTCCAATTATGGGGCAATTTAGCATGGCCAATCCACCTAGCGTGCACATCTTTTGGGTTGTGGGGGCGAAACACACACAAACACGGGGAGAATGTGCAAACTCCACACAGACAGTGACCCAGAGCCGGGATCGAACCTGGAACCTCGGCGCCGTGAGGCAACAGGGCTAACCCACTGCGCCACCGTGCTGCCTGGAATCAATATCTTTTGACTATAATGGATGTGTCTACTAGGTTTCCAGAGGTCATTCCCTACGGAACATTACAGCTAAAAAGATTGTGGTGGAGTTACTTAAATTCTTTACTAGATATGGACTACCCACAGAAATACAATCGGATCAAGGATCAAATTGTACCTCAAGGTTATTCAAAGAAGTTACGGATAGCTTAGGAATAAAACAATTTAAATCAACTGCGTACCATCCAGAATCGTAGGGAGCATTAGAAAGGTGGCATCAGACATTAAAGACAATGTTGAGGGCTTATTGTCACGATTATCCAGAGGATTGGGATAAAGGAATTCCATTCGTACTGTTTGCAATTAGGGATGCTCCTAATGAGTCAACCAAATTTAGTCCTTTTGAACTAATTTTTGGTCATGAAGTAAGAGGACCACTTAAATTGATTAAGGAAAAATTGGTGAGTAAAAAAATCGGAAAGTACATTATTGGATTACGTGTCAAATTTCAGGGAACGATTAAATAGAGCAGGTGAATTGGTTAGACAACATTTAAAAGTTGCACAAAATGTGATGAAACGGGTAGCGGACAAGAAATCCAAAGTTCGTCGTTTTGCCAGTGGAGATAAAGTTTTAGTGTTGTTACCAGTGGTAGGTGAACCTTTAAAAGCTAGGTTTTGTGGACCTTATCAGATTGAAAGGAAATTAAGTGAGGTGAATTATGTGGTCATGAGGTAAGAGGACCACTTAAATTAAGCAAAAATTGGTGGGTGAGAAATCGGAAATTACACTATTGGATTACGTGTCAAATTTTAGGGAACGATTAAATAGAGTAGGTGAATTCGCTAGACAACATTTGAAAGTTGCACAAAATGTGATGAAACGGGTAGCGGACAAGAAATCCAAAGTTTGTAGTTTTGCCAGTGGGGATAAAGTTTTAGTGTTGTTACCAGTGGGAGGTGAGCCTTTAAAAGCTAGGTTTTGTGGATCGTATCAGATTGAAAGGAAATTAAGTGAGGTGAATTATGTGGTAGAAACACCAGACAGAAGGAAGACTCACCGAGTGTGTCATGTGAATATGCTTAAAAGGTACTTTGAAAGGGAACTAGAGAAAAAGGAGGAGGTTTTAATGATTCTAACTCAAAGTGACGAACCAAATCTAGATGACTGTAAATTTACAGTCAAATTAAATTGGAAAACGAGGATGTTCTTAAAAATTGGGATAAATTGTTGAGTTACCTCCCAGAGGAAAAAAGGGACTGACCTGAAAGAGTTATTGATATCACATGGGCAAGTTTGTAGAGATAAATTGGGAAGTACTAAAATGGCTATACATGATGTAGATGTAGGAAAGGCTGTTCCGATCAAACGACATCCATACAGACGTAACCCTTTAAAATTGGCACAGGTTAACAGAGAGATTGAGAGTATGCTTAAAAATGGCATAATTGAAGTGGGTTGCAGCCAATGGAGCTCACCCATAGTGATGGTACCAAACCGGACGGTGCCCAACGGTTGTGTGTGGACTATAAAAAGGTTAATGGAGTTACAAGAACGGACTCTTATCCTATCCCATATTTGGAGGATTGCATTGAGAAAATGGGACAAGCAGCTTTTATTTCCAAACTGGATTTACTTAAAGGTTACTGTTTCTAACTCAAAGTGATGAGCCAAATCCAGGTGACTGTAAATTTACAGTCAAATTAAATTGGAAAATGAGGATGTTCTTAAAAATTGGCAGGTACCTTTATCCGAAAGGGTGAAGGAGATTTCAGCTTTTGTGACTCCAGATGGTATATACCAATTCAAAGTTATGCCATTTGGCATGAAAAACGCCCCAGCCACATTTCAACGGTTAACTAACAAAGTCGTTTCAGGATTACCCAGTTGTGTGGTATATATCGACGATCTGGTAATTTTCAGCCAGACATGGACAGAACATTTAAAACATCTTATGGAGTTATTCGATCGACTTCAGGGGGCTGGTTTGGTGATAAACCTAGCCAAAAGAGAATTTGGAAAGGCTCAAGTCACTTTCCTTGGCCATACAATCGGACAGGGTCGAATGGTCCCACGGGCTGTGAAAACAAAAGGTATTGGGGAGTTTCCGATACCCTTGACACGACGGGAAATAATGCGATTTCTTGGTACGAGTGGATTTTACCGGAAATTTGTACCGAATTTTAGCAGTGTGGTCGCTCCACTGACGGACTTGCTCAAGAAGCGTAACAAATTCCAGTGGACAGCAGAGTGTCAACAGACATTTGATGGCCTGAAGGCTGTGTTAACCACTGCTCCTGTGTTAGCCATCCCAAATTATACCAAACCATTCAATGTGGCGGTTGATGCAAGTGATGTGGGTGCAGTGCTTCTACAAGACGACGATGAAGGGCCAGAGCGGCCTATTGGTTACTTGTCAAATAAATTGAATTCTCACCAGAAAAAGTATTCCACGATTGAGAAGGAGACTTTGAGTTTGGTGCTAGCTTTGCAACATTTTCACATTTATGTGACCAGCAATCCGTCTGACACCATGATATATACTGATCATATCCGTTGATGTTTTTGGAGCGATTCCGGAATAACAATGCAAGGCTGTTTTGCTGGTGTTTATTGTTACAGCCATTTCATTTAAAAATAATACATGTGGCAGGACGAGAAAACGTGATAGCCGATGCTTTGTCACGAATGTGATGAACGGAAGCAGTTTCAGTTGGAGGAAGATGAACAAAAAAAAATGGACTATATTATTATACCTGTTTGCGTGTGTTGTTTTTTTGAAACGAAAAAGTATATTTACTGTATGCATTTCTTAAAGTTTAGTGAAAAGGTGAAAAATGAAACCATCTTGAAGTTGATGGTTTATTTTTTTTCTTGGGGGGAGGTGTTATGTGACAGTACCTTTAAGAAATGGGTGTTTAAGAAATGTACCTTTGAGAAATGGGTGTTTATCAGTGATGTCAGAGTGTGGGTGGAGCTGGGCTGTCTGTCAGCTTTTTACTTTTGTTTTAGGCTGTTTGCTGCAGGGTGTGTTTTAGTTTAGTTTTCAGAGCTGGACAGCTGCAGTCACAGCCAGGAGGTGTATGAGTCTCTCTCTCTGTAATCTAAAAACTGTAAATCAATCCTTTGGTGATTTAAAACTAATAATTGCTCTCAGTAGTGACTTTAACCTGATGTGCTTCTGTTAAAAGTTCTTTTTTAAGTCTTATGGATGTTAAAAGGAAAGTTTAAAGGATTACTTAGTGTTGTAGTCTTTGGGGGTTGCATTTGAATTCATGTTTGCTAAGATGTTCACTGTATGTCTTAAAAAGGTGAACTTGAGTTCATAGAATAAACATTGTTTTGCTTTAAAAAAAATACTTTTCCATTTCTGCTGTACCACACCTGTAGAGTGGGCCATGTGCTCCCCATACCACAATCTATTAAAAGTTGTGGGTCAGGTGAACTTCATGATACACTTTGGGGTTCTCTAAACCCTGGCCCATAACATTCGGAAGACAGGTAGAACTACACAAGGCATCTTCTTGCATCATCTGCCTATAAAGGTGTTTCCTAGCCATAATGACGGCCTTTGGGACTATGCATCTGGGACATTTCATTACTTGTAGTGGGAAAGGTCCAGAATTTATTTGCATGTTCCAATGACCTTTCACTTGAATTAAGGGAGCTTCACAGAGCCCACAAGCTGCTTTATTTCATGGGTTTATGGTATTGCAGTCACATGCAGACCTTCAAACCATTTTATTACGTTTCTTTATGAGTTCACATTCTAGGGCTGAGACTATCCTACTGGTGATCTTGTGCATCAGCATCATTTTAAGAGAATTTCAGTGGTTGTGAAGTGACTTAGAAGATATCTAAAACCACATAGGACATCATCAGGACCTATATTAACCCCCCCATGGGGCCCAACATTTGAAACAAAAGCCAGTATCCAGCATAAGGTGCTAATTAAATGCGTGAAAGCAGACCAAAACAGTAGGAGGTCTGACCAGGTAAATCAAGAAGCCATGATCAGATGGTGCTATACTCAAGAGTAAAATCCCTGTAGGTTCTATGAAGGGAAGACTGACCGAGAGTTGTATTGACCCCTGGGTATCCCATTAGTTAGACAATGTTTTTTTAATGAATACAATGTATTTGGCATTTTGTTCGTTCGCTGGTGTCATCTCCTTCCCTGAATGTTGACTGCCATCGATCTGACTTCAGTCAGTGCTGAGCTACCCTTGAACACATATCGCAATTGGAGTTTAGGAGATGCAAATTTCTGAGGATCGGAGGACTATTTTCCTTCACATGCTGAAGATATGGCAGTGTAATTCAAAAATATTCCAATGGTGTTTTTAAAAATCAGCCATCAAAAAATTGCAAGTCGCTTCATTCGGTATTTGGTTGGGCTTTATCAGTTAAACAATTAAATTCCTGATACAAGTGTGGTTTTACAGGAACCATGCACTGGTAGGGAAAAAAAGTCAGGCATTGTGAATTTAAGGCTTGCATTTGTGTGAAAGACTATCATTTAACTCCTGGTCTGCTCAGCTGTGTGTGCGCTATCTGCCTTTCAGCTATATGAATATGCCCAAACCGGCCCAACCCTCTCAATTGCCTCCTTCAATTGTCATATAAAAATGGACGCCGATTCTTTTGTGATTTTCACGACCAACTGCCCACCCCCCCCCCCCCCCCTTCAACCCGCCCCTCCACCTAATAATGATGAGGCGGGCAATTATTAATTAAACCTTGCAATAATCTCAACCCTTCATTTCAAAATTGGCATTGGCGAAAAGCAAACGGAGGAACAAAGTCCTTTAATTAATCAGAAAGGATGTTTCAATGAACAGGTATCAGATCCTTCATTGTGCTCTGGGATTACTAACTGCACAGGGCTTACATACCAGTACCACAAGCTGCAATTTACTGAAACATGAGAGGGCTCCATTTCTAAATCATGGCCATTCCCTTTATTCCCATTCAATTACACGACAAGAGTCTGCATTGTGCAGTGTTGTGCATACATTAATGCAATCCAAATAAATCCTGGCTGGGCCAGTGCTGTGTTACACGCTGCCATCTGCACGTGTTTGATTGGTCTGGGGACTGCTAGGCAACGAATTTAGAAGCTACCCAAAGGAAAATTACTGTGACTAACGAAAACTATTGTCTCCTTATTTTCTTTTCAAAATAAATCCTTCAATAAAGCTTGATAGCTGATATGTATCACAGCAGGTAAACCATAAAGGCACGTTAAACACAACCACTTTAAGGCCACTGCAGCCATGCAGTTTTGGATTTCTTACGTTGGATTACTTGCAGTGACACTTGGCCAAGAGTATGATGCCGGCAACTGACACAAAGATAAAGCTCATGAGAAACGTTATGAAGTACAAACACTGTTTTTTGAAATAGTATTATGGTTTCACAGCGATAGTGGTGGTATTAAGTTATTTTTAAGATACATTTCCTCTTATTCACATGTTCCTTTATTCTGACCTCTATTTGACATCTGCAGCAATTGCTCTCTAACTGACCCCAGGGAGGCCTTGTGACCTTATTGGGGTGTCAACAGATGACACAAAGCTTTTCCTGAGTAGCAGAATAATACACTGCGCATGACACAGCATGAGCTACTGAACACAACGGGAGGATCCCCGGTCTGTGCGATAGTTTATTATGTACGTGTAACATAATGTACTCTCTTCAAGAATAGCATAACTCTTCAAGTAGCAGCATTCCTCGGCTTAAAACAATTGAACTGTAAAACTCAATTGAAATTGTACGTGGAAAAGCTGTGGAAGTGTCAAATACTTTCAAGTCAGTATGGCAAATTGTGGAGGCTGTAACCGTTTTACAGAGAACACTGTTGGAAAATTGTTGGAACCGCAAAAGGTGTTTGACATCCCTATATTTATCGGATCACATGCATTACTTTGATGTAGAGTACATTTGTTTTCGGTAGTTGATCAGGGAAGCAATGACACTCTCCAGCATTGAGTGCCAAGGAATTTGTGACAAGCATTGATTTTTTTCCTCCAATTTAAATGGAATAGCAGGCAGTGCAGTAAAAGGCGGGCACTAAAGAAAGAAGGTCACCTGCGACGCAGGACAGATCTCAATTTTTGGCAAGTCTTTCGCAGGAAATAATTCCACGTGTAGCTTGAGCATTCCCCATATAGGGTAGGAAAAAGCATCATTTACAACAGCTCGTATTTATGTAATGCTTTGAGCACATGAAAAAATGTCCCGAGGAGCTTCATCAAAATAAATTTAACGCTGAGCCCCATCAGGTGATATTAGGACAAGTGACCAAAGGCGTGATCAATGAGGTAGGTTTTAAAGAGCATCTTAAAGGTGACACAACCACAGCATATTTTATTTGCTGAGCAAGCCAGATCCCAGTGGGAAACCTGTCTTACTGGCCACAACCTTTTTTTTTTCTATTTTGGAAACAAGGAAAGATACAGACCCCAAAGACAAAGAGCTCCAGTAACACCCTGAACATTTTAAAAATTAAAAGATTTAGTAACAAGAAAAAAATGTAAGTACACAAGACTGAAGTTGCGTAGCTAAAACAGACTTGCAGAACAACTCCCTAAAAACCGACGTGGTCACAAGTAAACACACAAGTAAACTACGTCTTGGCAACAACTCCCTTATAGATTTTGAACTATAAAAATCCAGTAATATTACCTAAGGCAAAGAACTGCTGTCACTTTATTTAAGATATCCCACTTGAGTCCTCAAACAAGTCCACTCTGATGTGGAAACCCAAATAAAAGCTCAGAAACAAGCTGCTTCCTCAAAAGGCTTCTGGTTTGAAACTCGATGGAATCTTCAAATTCACAACTTTTACAACTTTCCCCAACACACATCTGGGCTGGGATTCTCCGAAATCCCGGCCAAGTGTTGATGCCGGCGTAGTGCAAGCACCGGGGTGGTGCACGCCGGCGCCAATGGGCCTCCGGGCCCAGCGATTCAGCGGCCCTCAGGGGGCCAGCACGGCGCCGGAGTGCTCCACGCTGCTCCAGTGCCGATACGCGGCCCTGCACTGCCGGCTGGTGCGTGGGCGTGGTGGCTGTTTCCGTGCTGGTGCCACGCAACATGGTGGAGCCCTACAGTGGGCCCGTGCGGAAGGAGGTAGACCCCCTCCAGGTCACGGGCGCCCACTGATCGGTAGCCCCCGATTGCGGGCCTGTACGCCATGGAGGCCCACCCCAGAGTCTGATCCCCCCCCCCGGCCCTCGACCAGATGGACACCGCGGCCGCAGGTCCGAGCTCCCGCCGGGTGGTACCAGGTTGGAACCACGCCAGCGGAACTCGGCGGGAATTTGGCTGGTCAACTGCGGAGAATCACCACAGGGGTCTCTTTCAGCGGCCCCCGACCTTGCGCGGCGTCGACTGAGAATCCTGGCCCTGGCCTCAGGATGTTTCCGCACACAGCCACCTCAACTTAGATAAACATTTTTCCTTAGATATCTTTTTTCCCTTTCATCTCTGATTCCATTGTCCTCAAACATCTCTGAACTGAGCTTTTCCAAAGATAAGAATCCTTCATGTTTTCCTATTTTGTCACTACTTTCAGGTAAAAAAAAATATTTTCCCTGTTTACTTAAGAAACCTTTGCAAGTTGCAAAAATTGCTTGTCACTTTGAAATTCAACAACTCAAATGTCGAATCCCGACTTATCACATAGTTCAAATTTAAAATCCACTCTGTTACCTGTAAATTCAACCTCACCATAACATCTCAATACAAACGTATGAACCCCCTGGCCATGGGTCACTGTCTGTGTGGAGTTTGCACATTCTCCCCGTGTCTGCGTGGGTTTCACCCCCATAATACAAAGATGTGCAGGGTAGGTGGATGGGCCACGCTAAATTGAACCTCATATCTTTATCCTTTTATCACTCAGCCCTCACAGGCTAGCTGTCTCTATTAACCTTCCCCCAGTTTAATTAATCATGGACATGCACATACACATAGCCTTCTGTCTAGAATACCGCCATAGTTCCAAAAATAGTTTTAAAAAAGGTAACATCCATCATCACAAATGAGTAGAGAGAGGTAGAGATCATACTTGCAGTATGATCATACTTCCACCAGACTGCCTTGATCCACTGCAATTTGCATACCGCCTCAAACGGCACACAGCAGACACCATCTCCCTGGCACTCCACTCATCCCTGCAGCATCTCGACAACAAAGACTCCTACGTCAGACTCCGATTGATTGACTACAGCTCCGCCTTCAACACCATAATCCCAGCCAAGCTCATATTAAAGCTCCAAAACCTGGGACTTGGCTCCTCCCTCTGCAACTGGATCCTCGACTTCCTGACCCATAGACCACAATCAGTAAGGATAAACGACACCTCCTCCATGATAGTTCTCAATACTGGGGCCCCGCAAGGCTGTGTACGTAACCCCCTACTACACTCCTTATACACACATGACTGTGGCAAAATTTGGCTCCAACTTCAATTACAAATTTGCTGATGACACAGTTGGTTGGCTCTCAAATAACGATGATTCAGAGTACAGGAGGGAGATAGAGAACCTAGTGACATGGTGCAACAACAACAATCTCTCCCTCAATGTCAGCAAAACTAATGTCATCAACTTCAGGAAGCGAAGTGTCGAGGTGGAGATGGTTGACAGCTTCAAATTTCTAGGTGTAAACATCACAACAATCTGTCCTGGTCCACCCACGCTGATGCTATGACCAACAAAGCACAACAGCGCCTATACTTCCTCAGGAAATTTGGCATGCCCATGTTGACATTCACCAATTTTTACAGATGCGCCATAGAAAGCATCCTATCGGGCTGCATCACAGCCTGGTATGGCAACTGCCCGGCCCAAGACCGCAAGAAACGTCAGAGAGTCGTGACCACAGCCCAATCTTTCACGCAAACCTGCCTCCCATCCATTGATTCTGTCACCATCTTCCCACTGCTTTGCGTAAGCATAATCAAAGACCTCTCCTGCCCAGGTTATTCTCTCTTCCAACCTCTTCCGTTGGACAGAAGATACAAAAGTCTGAAAACACGCGCCAACAGATTCAAAATCAGCTTCTTCCCCGCTGTTACCAGACTCCTGAATGCCACTCGTGTGGACTGAACTGATCTCTCTACAAACCTTCTCTACCTTTGCAGCTCTACGTTCAGTATGCTTCATCCGATGTCTATGTCCATGTGTTTGGATTGTGTATTTATCGTACGTCCTATGTTTTTCATGTATGGAACGATCTGTCCGGACTGTACGCAGAACAATACTTTCACTGTACCTCGGTACATGTGACAATAATTCTAAATCTAATCTAATCTAGAGGTCTTGAGAGGTTTAGGGAAGGAATTTCAGAGTTAGTTGGCACCATCAGCAAAGATGGAGTGATAAAAATTGTGAATGCAGAGATCGCGGACGCAGAAGATGGAACTAATTTTAAAAGAGCAAGAAACACACAGCCCCAGCCGAATGTGGGCTGTGGTTTATATTTTATTTACTAATCTCCGTGGATGGAGCTAAGACTAGCAGTCTTGAGTAAATATTTTGATCCGCTAACTATTAATCACGGCCAAGGGGAGACAAAATTCTGTTTATTGGCCTCTAAATGATGGCTACATTTCAAAGTTAACAAGAAACTTTTTTAAAAAATCAAAATAAGCTTCAGAAAGTGTGAGAATGGCCCTTGGTTACTATTATGTGGCCCACAGTCAGATCACCAACAACTTAAAAATTGGTTTACATTTGCTGGCTTTGTATTGACGCATATCCAAAACTAAAGTTTTCACCAGACTATGAAACACACTAGAGATATGATAACAATGAAAAAACATTTACCAAGGGGATCCCTCAGCGTATTGGATTATCTTACCTTCATGCATCTATACCACAGGTTCAGCTTTTAAAGAAGGATTTATAGGGCTCAATGAGGATGCTGTGTCACTGTCAATCACTTGACATTTGTAATTCATTGTACTTAACTCCAGAGTGCTCCTCTCTGAAAGATCATTTGTAATTCATTCTTATCCAAGGTCGGTTAATGGTTACAGCTCAAAACAGCAGATAAAACTCCTTATTTATGTACACTACGCCCTTCTAAGGAACAGGGAACTTGCTTCCAAAATTCTTGTTGCTACCACAAAAGCATGAGTAAAAGGTACTCCACAGTTAAAGGGCCTTATCATCACATAGCACTTTGGTCCAATAGAAACAACCCGTTATGTGGGAAAGTACAGGCCTTATTATGGAATAATCTGTCTGGACTGCAGGCAGAACAAAACTTTTCACTGTACCCCGGTACACGTGACAATAAACAAATCCCAATCCACTCTGCCCCATCCTTTCCCGGTAGTCCTGTAAAATGTTATCCTTCAAGGATTTCTCCAATCCTTTTTGCAAACTTATTATTGGACTGCTTCCAGGGCCTTTCAGACAGTGCATTCACGATCATTTTTTCTAATTTTTAAAAAAAATAATTGATGGGGTGGAGGCGTGGGTTTAAGTAAGATGCTCTTTCCGGGGGCCGATGCAGACTCGGTGGGTTGGTGGCCTCTTTCTGTACTGTAAATTCTATGATTCTATGAGAGTACCCAATTGTTTTTTTCTAATTGAGGGGCAATTTAGCATGGCCAATTAACAAACATAACATTTTGCTGTATGTAAAAGAATCTCCTCCCTGGCTATTTTGTCATCCGCTTTCACGAACATTTTGCAATCACATCAAGAACAAAGTTCTATCTTCTGGAGGGAGAGATGCCATTCGGGTTTCTCATCTACATGGCCAGAGCTTATACCTGAATTTAAACAGGATACTCAAATTGATCTGATCACAAACATGGGCCGGGATTTTCCTGTTGTTCCTGCCGATGGGCTATTCTGGTCCCGGTGGTAGACTTCGTCAGGACTGGAAGATCAATGGTTCGTTGTATCTGCCATGGAAAAACCTGCCATGGGCAGGGGGCAGGCTGGAAAACCTCAGCCACAGACACGTTCCAATCAGGGCAGCTGGATAATGATCAGGAGTGGGAACGATGATGGAAACTTTGCCTATGGTGTCCCTGCAAGACAAGCCAACTTATCACAGCTGGGACCAAAGTCTACTGGGTACATAAGGCTCAGTTGCACACGTGTAACTGCCTTTATCAACTAAACTATCTTAATCTTGATTGCCATTCAAACTGTGACTGAATTGGGACTAAATTTGCAGTATCATACACACTTGTTTTGTATAATCTATATATAGATCATACCAAGAGCTCTTGAAGATCTATTCTTGGGATCTGGACATCAATTGAAAAAGCCAGGATCTATTGTGCATCACTAGTTGCTTTGTTTATGATACAGTTCACTTTGTCATATGAGAAAACTATTGAGAGCCAACCATGTTGCCCAAAGACCAGGGCAAGCTTGGTTGTTGTTGAAAGAACTGAATTAAAATTCTGAAAACTGCTTTGGTGGGATTTGAACTCAGATGCTCTGGATTATTAGCCAGTAGTGTAACCGTTATGCTACTGCACCCAATGTACCGTCAAAGTCATCTTTGGTTCAATTCAAATACACCGATACTTAACTAACTGGATAACTGAAGAAGAATTAAAAATACAGTCACCTTGAAATTTTGATCAATCATAATGTCAAAACCCAGAAGGTCAAAGTAGCCCAGTTGACGGCCAAGTCTGGCCTTGGTGGCAATGAAACACTGGGTCATGATCTGTTGCACTCTCTTCTGCAAGAAAACATTAAAGATATTAATTACCTTTGCAGTCAGATGATTCTTTGTTGCACAGTCTATAATGTTGTTTTCATTTGAAGGATGACATTCCTATAGCTCCCTATACATTCCCTCTACAGTACTTGTTTCCCTCCTTTTGATTCCATATCTGTCAGTTCAAAGTTTACTCTGTCAAGCGATGAAGAGCCTAATCCATTTCTATAATGTGGCTCCATTTCTAATGCACTGGGTTCACATTGCCTGGGACCATTTCACACCTCACCAAAGCCCAGCGAGGAGACCAAATTAACATTGCTTCACTCAAATGAATCTGAACATTCAGTATAATGCAGGGCCAGTGATAATCCATTGATCACTGATAGCCCACTGGCCAGTTATAACCCACTCGCCACTGATGACCCATCAGTTGAACAATGTCAATATTTATCTGTCTACACAAAACCAGGGATGCGTTCCTGGCAAGTTTAGGCTTCTGGTTGAATTGTCTGGGCACTTGTTTTGAGGACAACATTTCTTGTCAATAATAGTGATGCTCAATTGATACTCAACATGCTAGAAGTTGGGCAAAAACAACATCAATCTCAATCACCATGAATCACAAAAAATAAACATGCCGACCAGGATTCACTGTCAGATTGGATTCTTTAGGTAAGAATTGGATTAGTTACCAATGTATGTTTCCAAAGCTCTTGGGGCTAAAGGGATCAAGGGATAGGAGGAAAAGGCGGGATGAGCGTATTGAATTTGATGATCAGCCATGATCATAATGAATGGCGGAGCAGGCTCGAAGGGCCGAATGGCCTCCAGCTGCTTCTACTTTATATGCATGTTACAAGCATGGAAATATATAGGCTGGTCCAAAACAATTTGCTAAAAAGTAAAAGCAGTTTAGTTTCATTGAATTGATAGTTGGCAGGTTGATTAGATCATTGTAATCAGTGCATCAGCAAAGGAATGATAGGATGGGGAGTTAGTGGAAGTCAGAATACTGCATTTTAAGAGATGGAAATAGAAATTGCTGGACATATTCAACAGGACTGGCAGCATCCATGAAGACAGAAAAGGACCTAATGGTTTAGGTCATGACCTTTCATCCAAACTCATTACTTGTAATGTTAACTCAGATTCTGTCTCCATGGCACTTGGTGTCAGACATGAGCTCCCATGAGGTTATCACCATTACTGGCTGTCTCACCATCTGATTCGCCAGCCTCACACCTCAGCATCTCACCACTAACAAGGTGGTAAAAGAGGGGGTAGGGTGGCATTGTTAGTCAAGGACAGTATTACGGTGGCAGAAAGGATGTTTGATGAGGACTCGTCTACTGAGGTAATATGGGCTGAGGTTAGAAACAGGAAAGGAGAGGTCACCCTGTTCGGGGTTTTCTATAGGCCTCCAAAAAGTTCCAGAGATGTAGAGGAAAGGATTGCAAATCTGATTCTGGATAGGACCGAAAGCAACAGGATAGTTGTTATGGGGGACTTTAACTTTCCAAATATTGACTGGAAACGCTATAGTTTGAGTACTTTAGATGGGTCTGTTTTTGTCCAATGTGTGCAGGAAGGTTTCCTGACACAGTATGTAGATAGGCCAACGAGAGGCGAGGCCATATTGGATTTAGTACTGCGTAATGAACCAGGACAGGCGTTAGATTTGGAGGTAGGTGAGCACTTTGGTGATAGTAACCACAATTTGATTACGTTTACTTTCGTGATGGAAAGGGATAGGTATATACCACAGGGCAAGAGTTATATCTGGGGTAAAGGCAATTATGATGCGATGAGGCAAGACTTAGGATGCATCGGATGGAGAGGAAAACTGCAGGGGATGGGCACAATGGAAATGTGGAGCTTGTTCAAGGAACAGCTCCTGCGTGTCCTTGATAAGTATGTACCTGTCAGGCAGGGAGGAAGTGGTCGAGCGAGGGAACCGTGGTTTACTAAAGCAGTCGAAACACTTGTCAAGAAGAAGAAGGAGGCTTATGTAAAGATGAGACATGAAGGTTCAGTTAGGGCGCTCAAGGGTTACAAGTTAGCTAGGAAGGACTTAAAGAGAGAGCTAAGAAGAGCCAGGAGGGGACATGAGAAGGCTTTGGCAGGTAGGATCAAGTATAACCCTAAAGCCTTCTATAGATATGTCAGGAATAAAAGAATGACTAGGGTAAGAGTAGGGCCAGTCAAGGACAGTAGTGGGAAGTTGTGCTTGGAGTCCGAGGAGATAGGAGAAGTGCTAAATGAATATTTTTCGTCAGTATTCACACAGGAAAAAGACAATGTTGTCGAGGAGAATACTGAGATTCAGGCTACTAGACTAGAAGGGCTTGAGGTTCATCAGGAGGAGGTGTTAGCAATTCTGGAAAGTGTGAAAATAGATAAGTCCCCTGGGCCGGATGGGATTTATCCTAGGATTCTCTGGGAAGCGAGGGAGGAGATTGCTGAGCCTTTGACTTTGATCTTTAAGTCATCTTTGTCTACAGGAATAGTGCCAGAAGACTGGAGGATGGCAAATGTTGTCCCTTTGTTTAACTATAGACCAGTGAGCCTTACTTCTGTTGTGGGCAAAGTCTTGGAAAGGTTTATAAGAGATAGGATGTATAATCATCTGGAAAGGAATAATTTGATTAGACATAGTCAACACGGTTTCGTGAAGGGTAGGTCGTGCCTCACAAACATTATTGAGTTCTTTGAGAAGGTGACCAAACAGGTGGATGAGGGTAAAGCAGTTGATGTGGTGTATATGGATTTCAGTAAAGCGTTTGATAAGGTTCCCCATGGTAGGCTACTGCAGAAAATACGGAGGCATGGGATTCAGGGTGATTTAGCAGTTTGGATCAGAAATTGGCTAGCTGGAAGAAGACAAAGGGTGGTGGTTGATGGGAAATGTTCACACTGGAGTCCAGTTAGTAGTGGTGTACCACAAGGATCTGTTTTGGGGCCACTGCTGTTTGTCATTTTTATAAATGACCTGGAGGAGGGAGTAGAAGGATGGGTGAGTAAATTTGCAGATGACACTAAAGGCGGTGGAGTTGTGGACAGTGCGGAAGGATGTTACAAGTTACAGAGGGACATAGATAAGCTGCAGCGCTGGGCTGAGAGGTGGCAAATGGAGTTTAATGCAGAAAAGTGTGAGGTGATTCATTTTGGAAGGAATAACAGGAAGACAGAGTACTGGGCTAATGGTAAGATTCTTGGCAGTGTGGATGAGCAGAGAGATCTCGGTGTCCATGTACATAGATCCCTGAAAGTTGCCACCCAGGTTGAGAGGGTTGTTAAGAAGGCGTACGGTATGTTAGCTTTTACTGGTAGAGGGATTGAGTTTCGGAGCCATGAGTTCATGTTGCAGCTGTACAAAACTCTGGTGCGGCCACATTTGGAGTATTGCGTGCAATTCTGGTCGCCGCATTATAGGAAGGATGTGGTAGCATTGGAAAGGGTGCAGAGGAGATTTACCAGAATGTTGCCTGGTATGGAGGGAAGATCTTATGAGAAAAGGCTGAGGGACTTGAGGCTGTTTTCGTTAGAGAGAAGAAGGTTAAGAGGTGACTTACTTGAGGCATACAAGATGATCAGAGGATTGGATAGGGTGGACAGTGAGAGCATTTTTCCACGGATGGTGATGTCTAGCACGAGGGGACATAGCTTTAAATTGAAGGGAGATAGATATAAGACAGATGTCAGAGGTAGGTTCTTTACTCAGAGAGTAGTAAGGGCGTGGAATGCCCTGCCTGCAACAGTAGTGGACTCGCCAACACTAAGGGCATTCAAATGGTCATTGGATAGACATATGGACGATAAGGGAATAGTGTAGATGGGCTTTAGAGTGGTTTCACAGGTCGGCGCAACATCGAGGGTCGAAGGGCCTGTACTGCGCTGTAATGTTCCATGTCTAACAAGGGGGAGCTGCTTTTAAACGCTCCGTCACCACTCACTCCAGTCAAGCATGGCGACGCACAGAGCATGCTCCTCGCTTTGGCGATCCCGACTTGGCCAGGTTACTTGGTTCTGAGGCTTCGCGAGGATCCTGTTTCCCCTGGGGTCGGAGGACCAGCAGCAGGGTGGCCAATACCACCTGGGAGGCAGTGGTAGCGGCTGTCAGTGCGGGCAGCATGACCAGGAGGACCAGTGTCCAGTGTAGGAAAAAAAACCAACATCCTCCACCGAGCTGCAAGGGTAAGTTACCACCTCTATCCTGGCATCAGTTCCGCCGGCCACCCCTCAAATTTCCAATCCCACTCCATCCACAAATCACTGGCTGACACTGCACACCCTCCCCACATCCAATCTTCGTGCTTGTTCCTCAGCACTCCCTGGCACCCACCACCACAACCACTTTATGCCCAGTTGCGGTGCCAACACATGCCACCTGCCATTGACACCCCCTTATAGTCCATCAAGCGCACAGCTCACACAGCCATCTCTTTGGCCCAGCAGGAAAAGATAGCCCATAATACGTGGGAAAGGGCCAAGTAGGGGGGGGAGCGTAGCAGTGATCCGAATCCTCACCCCCTATGAGAAACGGGCCCTGGAGATCACGGGGTTGACGGAGAAGAGAGCATTCACCGACAGTGAGGTAGGCCTGTCCCACAGAGGTGAGGATCCACTGCTCCTTCACCCAGATGACCTGTCTCGAGTGAGTTGGCACTGAAGGACATGTTCCAGATGCAGGTGGACATTGCCTAGGCAATGCAGAGCTTGGCCCCGTTACCGAGGAGCATCGTTAAGGGCGTCAACACCATGGTGCAGTCAACGGGGATTCACTGGGACTGCCAGATGACGCAGAGGCGTCTGGAGCTCACTCCAGCTGTCCCTCCATCCCACGGAGCCCCCAGGGTCCTACGGGCACCGTCAAGGAGGAGGAAGCGCTGGAGGCCAATCCGGGGCCTGCCTCCATGGAAACGATGGTGCTCTCCAGTTCTGCCGAAGCTCCCCCTCCTGACACCGGCCCAACTCAAGGGCAGTGGGCAGAACAGAGTGGCACGGCGATGCCAATGACACTGGTAGGTCGGCTGGGGCCTTCAGGCTTCAGACCCTCCAGAGGATGTCTGCCAAGGGCATGAAAAGCAGCAGGCTGCCTACAGCTCAGATGTACATCCTGGGGACAGATCTGACGTTGCAGGAGGCAACATAAGATCAAGAAGATTGAGGATCACTGTAGTTAGGGGGAATGGAAATGCCCAGTGATCACAATTAAAACATGTTACGCCTGATACATGTGAAGCCTCTGTCATGTTAACCTTCACAGTGGGCCTGCCAGCACCCCTATCCTCTGTTGTCCTTCACACCCCCCAACCCCAGGGCACAGTGGCCCAAGATCACATGCCCCCGATGCAGACCCTGTTCAGGTGATGGGTGTGAGCGGCTGTCAGCGGAAAGACAGGAGTCAGACTCTGGTATAGACTGATGAGCACCAGAGCTAACCTCACAGCAAGTGACCATCACTCCCCTGTGTATACTGACCTGCTGACGGTGCCGACACAGGCACATCACCCTAGGGTGATGTCACACAGACCCTGCAAGGGTGGAACAGGGTAGTCGAGAGGAAGGTGTGGAGGGGGCCGGGAATGATAGGGGGGAAGAGGAATAGGGGGAAGGAAGGGAAATCGGGGGGGGAAGAGGGGGGATCTGATGGGCAAAGACTTGTCCTATGAGAAGCAGGTGAGGGTCTCCCTGGTTCTCCGGGATGCCAGACCCTCACCACCGCCTGTCCTCCACCCTCCGGCTCCGCCTTGGGGTTGTCAACCATCCCCTCCTGGTCCAGCTCCTCCTCCTCCAGCATGTTGCCCCACTGCAGTTCCAGGTTGTGGAGGGCACAGCAGATCACACAACGCGGGAGAACCTCTGGAGGGTGTACTGCAGGGCACCAGCAGAGTGGTCCAGGAACCACATTTTGAGCAGTCCGATGCACCGCTCAATGATAGCACGGGTGGCAACTTGAGCCTGGTAATATTGGTTCTCCGCCTTGGTCTCTGATCTGCGCACAGGCGTCATCAGCAAGGACAACAGCAAGTACCTCTTAACCCCAAGAGCCAACCCGTCATCCTGCGGTGGTCCTCAAAGATGTTGGGGATCTCCGAGAGGCCCGGGGTGTAGCTCCCATGCACGTTCCCTGGGAAGCAACATACATGTGCATGATCCGGAGGTGGTGGTCGCACACACGTTGAACATTCAGGGAGTGGAAGCCCTTGCTGTTAATGAAGAGCACGCCCTGATGGCCCTGTGCTTGCAAGGCGACATGCGTGCCATCAATTACCGCTGGACCTGGGGTATCCCAGCAACGGTGGAGAATCCTGTAGTCCTGACATTTTGGTGGGCTTGAAAGTTGATATATTCTGCTGCCCGGGCATACAGGGCATTCGTGACCTCACGGATGCACTTGTGGACTGTAGCTTTTGAAATGTGCAGAAGTCCCCGCTCGAGTGCTGGAATGAAACGGTTGCATAAATGTTCAGGGCTGCAGTGATCTTCACGGCCACCGGGAGTGGGTGTCCTCCTCCTCCATGGGATTCCAGGTCTGCAAGGACATGGCACACTGTCTCTTTGTTGAGATGGAGTCTCTTGCAGCACATGCTGTCTGTCATCTCCTCGAAAGGTCAACAGTGCCTATACGCCTTGGGCGTCCCCCCTCTGGTTTCCTCCTTGGCCTTGATGGGCGGCCGGGTCTTCAGGGTGCGCGGCGCCCCTCTGCACATGTGGTACTGCCTCCAGCCTGTGTCAACGCTGCTACCTTCTATAGTGTCTGGTTGGCTGGGCTGTCACCAGCAGCACAAGGACATCCTCTGCAGGATCAACACCACCAACCATTTTGGTATCTGTAAAGAATTGGAGAAGGAGAGAGACCAACAATCAGTTGGGGAACCCTCAAATCCCCCAAGCCTGCCCACCCTTATGTGTCCCTCCTTCTCTCAGAGTGCCAACCACAAGGCAGATGTGCTGGAAAACCTCGCTCCACCCACTCACCCCCGGCCACATCAGGAGCCGGTAGACCCCAGACCCCTGCCGGAAACATTCGGGAGACCATGCTCAGGTGCCCTCCCCTGATCCACACACTCACCTTTTGTTTGCGAGGATGTCCCCAGTGCTGAAGCCCAGCTCTTGAGTGTTTGATTGTCGGCTGCTGCCTCTATGGTGTGTGTGTGATATGTGGAATATTATGTAGTTGATTTTCAATCTTTGTTAATGTCGGCCGTTTTGGCCAAAGAATATTGCTCAAGTGGCTTCTCGTGGGTACAGGTGCCATGTCTCAGACGACGATTATCGCATCGCATTTCAATCAAACTTTGGAGCTTTCGCAGAATGCTGATGATTTTGTTGCTGGTGTGGCGAGTGCTGCGTGTAACTGGCACGTCACCGCGGGTTAAACACGCTGGAAGTCAAGGGAATTCAATGGCACCTTGAGCGCCGGTGGAATATGTGGATGCCAGGATTTGGTTCCGGTGAGATTGGGCCGTGTGGCAGTGGCTACACAGCTGCGGCTCCTGGACGGAGAATGGCTCTGATACGTAGAACGGCCAACAAGTAACACATTGATGAAATGATCATTTCTGAATGACCTACTCCAGCTCCTAGATCCACACTCTAATCGATTGTAAAAAAAAAGGTCTGTGCAGAAATTAAGGAATCCAAAAGTTTCAGTCAATAAGAATTCCTGCAAATACCGAAGAAACATTTATCGCTTCAGGTTTGGGGAGATGGAATAAACCTTTTTAATTGCGGATCTGATTATAATTTTTTTTTAAATGTATCGCTCCCCTAAAGACAGTGTGGATTGAACTTTGCAGAACTGCAAAGGCCTCGGAGTGATCCTTGGGCTGTTCTGGCTGATTTGATGGCGACTAAGAGAACATTGGGGGCATCGCAATTGACCTCACTGGCCCAAGGTCAATAAGGAGAGAGTGAAAAGGTCGTGGGTCTTTTGCTGGTCCATATAACCACTCGCAGCACGAAAAAGGCTTTCACCCATGTCGATATTGCTTCTTTTACAAATCACACTACATCTGTAAACCATTTATCGGGAAAGATTTTGTTGCATAGAATTTTGACCTAAGCTTATTCTATGATGGACACTCTCTATTTCAAATCAGGTTCTGAGCTCTGATGGTTTGTGATCATGTTTGTTAGGAAGCCTGTTAACCTGAACAAATATACTGTAATCAAAATGTCACTATGGTAACACAGGGACATCATGCGATCTTTAATCAGTAGGCCTGTGTATCTCAATCCTCCAGTGGTAAGAGGCCTCTGACTGAGCCCCATTCTGTTAATTAAAAGCAGCATAAACTTACTGTAAAAACAGTGAAGACCCAGTCCCTGGGGAGATGTTTGGCTTCCATATACTTCTCATTAATATAGTCATTCAAGTGCTCCATGGACCAGACTGTGTCCTCCTTCATCTCACTGTACAGAGGATTCTTTTTCTGTATGAACTGCGGGTAAGAAAGTGCAGAGCTGCAATTAACGGAATAAAACTCCATCTCTCGAGGGTTGGGGGAGGGGAGCAGGTGGAGTGACACTCACCTCCTGAGATCACAGCAGGGGACAATTAAACGCAAAGTGAGCGATTCAGAGAAAAGGCAACTAACACATCTTCAGCGAGGAAGCTTTTTTAAAGACTTTAAACTGGATGCAGGGAAAATAATTTCTGAGGAGAAACCATTCACAAGTCACTAAGATTGAATTTCAGGCCTTAACGATGTTCATTCTGACTTGGTTAAGTCGAGTTCAACTGGGTTTTTAAAAAACTTAATGGCTTCTTAAACTTAATGGCTACAGATGTTGTCTCGGTTGGTGCGAGAAGCCAGAGGGATATGGCACTTGAGGGCATCGGGGACCCTTACCGACACCTTAAGGTCTGTGTTGTTGGCCAATGGTTATCTATAGAATCATAGAATGTACAGTGCAGAAGGAGGACATTCGGCCCATCGAGTCTGAACCAGCCCTTGGAAAGAGCACCCTACTTAAGCCCACACCTCCACCCTGTCCCCGTAACCCCACCTCACCTTTTTGGTCACTAAGGAGCAATTTAGCACCGAATCCACCGAACTTGCACATCTTTAGATTGTGGGAGGAAACCGGAGCATCCGGAGGAAACCCACGCCGACACGGGGAGAACGTGCAGACACCGCACAGACCGTGACCCAAGCCGGGAATCGATCCTGGGACCCCGGAGCTGTGATGCAACAGTGCTAACCACTGTGCCACCGTGCCGCCCTGAAAGCAGGCGGCATAGTTCTGCCATCTGTATTCCCCAGTTACTGCCCCGCCCAGCCGAGGAGTTTGACGACATGATGGCAAACGTGGGCAACGTGCCTCTGGTGCCATCTGACATCGTTGGTGTCCTTTTCCATTCAGCTGCACTGGAAGCAAACCCCAGAGTCTACAGGCACATGGCAGCACAGATGCTGCAGGTTAAGAGGTCGGACCTCACCCTGCGAGGGCCCTGGTAACCTTCGACAGCTGTTTGAAATCGGTGTGAATAGTACACAACAGCTGTATAACTGGAATGCTGCAGGTCCCCTGCCCCGTCCCCCGTCCCCCCTCTCACTCTTTGCTCTGTTATTGAAGCATCACACATTCTGGTAAAAGAAATAAGCACTGGGACAGCTGCAAACTGTCTCGGACCTCAATAAAATAGCCGTAGCTTTTGCTTATTTACGCATTTTTTTCAGTCCATGTCCAAGCATGGGAAATATCAGATCAAAGGTATTAACACATGACAATAATGCTGGTATATTATTGTGTACTATTGACTAGAATTATACCACAACTGAGAAGTTAGACATATCAGAGTGGGGGACTTTTAATCTTGACAAGAGAAGGCTGAGGTGGGGGGCGCGGGGCGGTGGATGGGGGGAGGGGCGGATTTCAATATTCGGAGAGGGTTTGATAGTGTTGATGTAGAGAAGGTGTCTTCACTTGTTGAGAGGCCGTAGCTAGAGGCTGTGAATATAAGGGGAGGGATTCTCCGGTCTCCCGGTCGTGTGTTTCCCGGCGGCACTCCGTTCACCGGCGGCGGGATTCTCTCTTCCCGCCGCGTGTCAATGGGATTTCCCACTGAAGCCACCCCACGCCGTCGGGAAATCCGCAGGCCGGGGTCGGGGGAATCCCAACGCCCGGAACATCATCACTAACTCACTGCCGAATTCCGCAGAAACATCTTTTGTGCAGAGAGTGGTGAGAATGTGGATCCTGCAGCTTCGGTGAAAAGCAGAAATTCTTTTAAGGGGAATCTAGATTCACATATGGGGTAGAAAGGAATAGGTTATGGTGATAGGTCTCGGTGAAGGAGGGTGAGAGGATGTCCGTGTGGAATATGGAGCATTTTCTGTGCTGCCCATTCTGTTTGATTCTGGGTGTTCATCCGTAGTGCAATATTGAAAACTAAAAAGGAGGTCCTACCAGTTCGCATGTCACCACTAACCTTCTTCAACCCAACAGTTCTTATACAAATAAGTCTTCATGATAGTTCAGAGAAAACCTTTAGATCTCTAAGCATGAACTATACCTCATTATACGGGGCAGCACAGTAGCATTGTGGATAGCACAATTGCTTCACAGCTCCAGGGTCCCAGGTTCGATTCCGGCTTGAGTCACTGTCTGTGCGGAGTCTGCACATCCTCCCCGTGTGTGTGTGTGGGTTTCCTCCGGGTGCTCCGGTTTCCTCCCACAGTCCAAAGATGTGCAGGTTAGGTGGATTGGCCATGATAAATTGCCCTTCGTGTCCAAAATTGCCCTTAGTGTTGGGTGGGGTTGCTGGGTTATGGGGATAGGATGGAGGTGTTGACCTTGGGTGGGGTGCTCTTTCCAAGAGCCGGTGCAGACTCGATGGGCCGAATGGCCTACTTCTGCACTGTAAATTCTATGATTACTGTCTAAGTATTTATATAATACCAGGAAATAACTCTTGGCATTGCGTTACTGAATACAATCTTTAATATATAAAATATTGTGACAGGCTTGGGAAAGAGATGTCGGAGCCTAATAGCTAGCTTGGACTGACAACAGGAAATATGGGTTATGGGCAGGAAGTGTGAGAATTTTAGTAATATATAGATATTAAAACTATTGCAGCTAGGGCGCACTTCCTGCAAATGTCACATTCCCTTTCTACAGCCGTCTGTGTCACACTTTGTTGATAGAGTTATAGATTCTCTGAATCAGTGTGAGCAATGTTGTGGGAGAGTTACTAATTAATCAACGTTAATGTCATAGCAATTTAGCACATTATTGTTAAATTGGTATTCGAGAATTAATTACTATAGATACAATCGCTGGATTCACTTGCACTCTTCCAAACTGGTTAACATTTTTGGGAAGTGACTCTTCAGTTGAGCTGTTTCAGAGAGCTTGGTCTGACACTGATATTGACAGTTTCAGTGACAGATTGCATACCGGCCTCGGGTGACTCAGTAAAACCAAGCACTGCTCAACCGTGTAGAAAACGGCCGCCGTTTCAGTCCCCTGTCTGTACTGAGTCAGCAATGTGACAGGGTGACATTAGGAATGCTGCAGTTAGCCAGTGTGCTGTATTTTCCACACACACACACCGAAACAGGAGATGTCAGTGTTGGCTCTTTGATGTTCAAGTCTGGCATTGAGCAATGTGGGGACAGTCTGCCTGAGGTCAGGTGCACAGTAAATCGACCCTGCCCAAACAAGTCTCAACCCCAGAATGAAAGCATATGACTGTGCATGCGGGAGATCTGAAACAAAAACAGAAAGTGCTGGGAAAACTCAGCAGGTCTGGCACCATCTGTGGAGAGAGAAACAGAGGTAACGCTTCGAACCCAATATGGCTGGAAGTCCAATAAGATTGGACTCAAAATGTTCACTCTGTCCCTCTCCACAGATGCTGCCAGACCTGCTGAGTTTTTCCAGCACTTCCTCTTTCCATTTAAGCCTTAACTCCATGCCTTACAGACATTTGATGGGTTGTGGAAAATAATATTAAAGTATTGGATAGATTTGTTTTATTGCAAGAAGATTCACTCGCCATCTGAGTTCCAAGCTGGTTAACATTTTTGGGAAGTGACCTTTGAGTTGAACCATTTCAGAATGCTTGGTCCGGCACGGATATTGACAGTCTGTTGCAATAATAAAATCTATCCAATATTATTTTCCACAACCAATTGGCACAAGATTGTTAATATTACTGAAAATCGATGAAGGGCCCGTGAAGGGTTAAATGCAGAAAAATAGATTCAATTCTGCCAGAGGTGGGTATTTTTAGCCCCCCTCTCAGGGGTTGCTGGGTAATTTACACAATGCTAATGAACACCTGCCTTGAATTCAGCTGGGTTGCCCGATCTCACCTGAGCAGGTTAAATCCCATGTGCACTGCTTACCTACGTGAACAAACAAGCAATAAAGAAACAACAATCTCCTCGAGATAGCTGCAGTCATGCATGCAGGATTCTGAAATGTTCAAGTCCAATCTATTTTATGCTTCTATGCAGCACGCAATTGCGTATGGTGGGACATGGCCTTAACACTTGCAAAAAATATCCTTGGATGTACCAGAACTTTGAGGAGGAGGAGAGAGAGTCAAGAACAAAAGGAACGGCAGCCTATTTAAAGGGTCAGGAGATCGGGATAAATATGCCCACCTTATGCCCATATTTCCTCATTCCCTTGATGTCACTTTTATTCAATTACTTTGCTTTTCCTTATACTTAATCTACTACAATGATCTATTCCCATGGCCCGGCAGGATAAACGATATTCCACACTCTCCCCTGCCTCAAACTGAGATGAAACCTTTTAGAACAGCTGGGGTATCCCCGAAATTCAAACTCTCAATCTCAGTGAAAATTGCTCACCGAACCCCACTTGAACAATTATCATTAGTATTTATCGGGCATTCGCTTTAAACATGAATGTCTCAGCTTTTGTTGAAGTCCATTTAATCTGTTTGTTCCTCTCACTATTGTCGAGAAATCTTTCAAACTTAATGTAACTCTGAAGGTGGCAAATAAAGAATCATCTTCAAGCTAACTGACAAATCTCGAGAGGTCAGTATGAAGCAATATTAAGACAGCACAGAAGCAGGCCATTCAACCCATTGTGTCTTTGTTATCTCTCAGTTAAGAGCTATTAATTCCTCCCACTTTTTCACGTAAACTGTAAATGTTTCCTTTCTAAATGTATATCCAAATTCTTCTTGAAGGCCACTGTTGAATCTGCTCCCACCATCTTTTCATGCAGTGCATTCTGCTTCATAACTATTCATATTAAACAAATTCTGACAATGTAAAGTTGAGAGCTGGGCTGCCCTGCCCTCAGCCAACATAAAATGGCACCCAAAAGCCAATTGTGCCAGTCCTCCCCACCTCTAATGGGGATAGCAAATGAAATAATCTGCCTCATGCACACTGCAAATGCTGTTTCCAAACACATGGGTTTCTCAGAAGGCAATAACGTGAAATAAATGAGAGATTAATCTTTTTAAAAAAATAAATTTAGAGTACCCAATTCATTTTTTACAATTAAGGGGCAATTTAGCGTGGCCAATCCACTTACCCTGCACATCTTTGGGTTGTGGGGGCGAAACTCACGCAAACACGGGGAGAATGTGCAAACTCCACACGGACAGTGGCGAAGAGCCGGGATCGAACCTGGGACCTCGGCGCCGTGAGGCAGCAGTGCTAACCACTGAGCCACCGTGCTGGTGATATTAATCCTGACTCAACTATTTTGAAATAAACAAAATGAAAGCTCTTCCCAGAAGTAGTGCTTATTACAGATGTTGTCAATTCAAGAACATGGGTTGAAATTGGACATGGGCATGGAGGGGGCGTGCCATGACTACGGAATGGAGGGCGACCAATGCACTAGTATTCAGGCCCCATTCATCCTACCTGATTGGTAAGGTGATCGGTCAGATCATCAGAATTCGGATTGTATTCATTGCAAGTCAGTTTGGCATAACCATGGCAGAAGAAAGTCACATAGGGCGAGGTGCAGGCGATCAGGAAGTAGGAGCGGACATCAAACTTTCTACCTTCTAGGAGCAAGGGCTGGGCAACATACCTATTTGAGTAAAATATACAGGCATTTTGGTACATTTCAACAGACAGACATTTCACTCACACTCTCTATCTAAAGAGGCATTATTCATATCATAATCAGTCATTATTCTATAACTCCACTTTGAGATTTGGTTCCCTCGATGGCATTTTTCACAAAGTTACATGTGTTAACTGGTTGGGCTGATGTGGTGGGTGTCTTCCTTCATATTTTCCTAGTTTTTCTTCACACTTTTGCTCTGCGGTTTTCCTCATTTCTCTCGATGCTCTGGTCAGTACATCACAAGTAATGGGGGGAAAAATTATTTCCTCTATTGTTTCATCCATTGGCCGAAAACATCCGTCCTTGTTCGCGGCAGGGATTTTCCGGTGCAGCTGGACTTTTGGCTGGAACGGCAAATTATCCGTTCCCGCTCACAACGGGTCCCGTCACGCCCATGATCGGAGAATCCCACCCAGTCTCTTCTTGGGGAGACTATCCGGGTGAAGGTCTCACTGTTAAAAAACAGAGACACTTTATACTCTTTTCATCCAACGACCACCTAGAACCAGGGAAGTTTTACAGCAGCAGTGAAGGCCATTCCGCCCATCATGCCTTATGGTAGCTCTTCGCAGGGCAACACGGTGGCACAGTGGTTAGCACTGCTGCCTCACGGCGCCGAGGTCCCAGGTTCGAACCCGGTTCTGGGTCACTGTCCGTGTGGAGTTTGCACACTCTCCCCGTGTTTGCATGGGTTTCGCCCCACAACCCGTGGACTGGGCACGCTAAATTGCCCCTGAATTGGAACAAAAGAATTGGACACTCTAAAAAAAAATGTTTTAAAATGGTAGCTCTTTGCTGGAACAATGCAAAGCTGACCCCACTCGTCCACCTCCTTCCCCTAGTCTTCTATGTTCCTCTATGGCCCAATATTTATCAACACTTTCCTTAAAAGATACAATGGCTCTGTGCTTTCATGCCTGTACTCCCTTTTCATAGATTATCATAGAATTTACAGTGCAGAAGGAGGCCATTCGGCCCATCGAGTCTGCACCGGCTCTTGGAAAGAGCACCTTACCCAAGGTCAACACCTCCACCCTATCCCCATAACCCAGTAACCCCACCCAACACTAAGGGCAATTTTGGACACTAACGGCAATTTATCATGGCCAATCCACCTAACCTGCACATCTTTGGACTGTGGGAGGAAACCGGAGCACCCGGAGGAAACCCACGCACACACGGGGAGGACGTGCAGACTCCGCACAAACAGTGACCCAAGCCGGAATCGAACCTGGGACCCTGGAGCTGTGAAGCAATTGTGCTATCCGCAATGCTAGAGTGCTGCCCTTTGAAAAGCGCAGCCACAGTTTTCCCATTGTGTCTTGTCCGGCTCCGTACAGGCTGCGCGCGAGGGGTGAATCACGGGAGAGCCTCAAATCGAGCTTCGTTCCGGCCGCTAAACCTCCCGTGTGGCACCCGGCTCCTGGCGCCTTCACTGAGCACCATTAGATAATGATGTTTAAATGAGACATTAGGCTCATTCCAATATCCCGACACCGGATTCACCCGGCGCCCAGGTGTCGATGCCGTGCCTGCGAGGCCTCAGCCAGGTGCCATTTAGTACTAGTTTCCACAATCGTGGGCCGGGTGTGGCGGAGCCCAGGAACATTGGCAGTGCCACCTGGGCACTGCCAGGGTGCCAGGTTGGCAGTACCAAAGTGCCCAGGTGACAGGTTGGCACTGCCAAGGGGCAGTGCCTGGGGACAAGCCCATGAAAGGGGTTGAGGGTGTAGTTTGAGGGGGCCACAGAAAGTTGGTGGGGTGAAGGCTGGGAAGGGGGGGGGGGGAAGTCCTGAATGCAGCATGCCCTGAAAGGGGGGGTGGTGCAGAGATCAGGACAGCCTTTCAAAATGGTGCCCTGATC